>NC_138775.1:289716520-290312979 GCF_965119305.1 Pelophylax lessonae | reverse complement strand
TTTTTTTATTATATTTTATTGGATATGTTAAATAGCAGAAAGAAAAAAAATATACTGTGTGTGTGTATATGTATGTATGTATGTGTGTGTGTATATATATATATATATATATATATATATATAAAAATAAATTGTTGGCATTTTTCTTGTTTACAGCGCAAAAATTAAAAATCGCACAGGTGATCAAATTCCACCAATAGAAAGCTCTATTTGTGGGGAAAAAAGGACATCAATTATATTTGGGTACAGCGTCGCACGACCGCGCAATTGTCCGTTAAAGTAACGCAGTGCTGAATCGCAAAAAAATGGTCTGGTCATTAAGGGGGGTAAATCCTTCCGGTCCAGAAGTGGTTAATAAGAATGTCTTCACTCGGGATATTATCTGCTGAGTGAGAATTATAAACCACTGGAATCTAAAATGACAGAACCCCCCCCCCCCCCCCCCGACACTCGGCACCGGCAGAAACTTCCCCCAATCTATAATATCTCACATAAGTAAGTACACCCCTCACATTTTTGTAAATATTTTATTCTATCTTTTCATGTGACAACACTGAAGAAATGACACTTTGCTACAATGTAAAGTAGTGAGTGTACAGCTTGTATAACAGTGTAAATTTGCTGTCCCCTCAAAATAACTCAACACACAGCCATTAATGTCTAAACCGCTGGCAACAAAAGTGAGTACACCCCTAAGTGACAATGTCCAAATTGGGCCCAATTATCCATTTTTCCCTCCCCGGTGTCATGTGACTCGTTAGTGTTACAAGGTCTCAGGTGTGAATGGGGTGCAGGTGTGTTACATTTGGTGTTATCGCTCTCACTCTCTCATACTGGTCACTGGAAGTTCAACATGGCACCTCATGGCAAAGAACTCTCTGAGGATCTGAAAAAAAGAATTGTTGCTCTACATAATGATGGCCTAGGCTATAAGAAGATTGCCAAGGCCCTGACACTGCGCTGCAGCATGGTGGCCAAGACCATACAGCGGACAGGTTCCACTCAGAACAGGCCTCACCATGGTCGACCAAAGAAGTTGAGTCCTCAGCGTCATATCCAGAGGTTGTCTTTGGGAAATGGACGTATGAGTGCTGCCAGCATTGCTGTGTTAGGGGGGGGGGGGGGATTGGATACATTGTAACGTATGGGGGTTGGATACATTGTAGTGTGGGGGGGGGGGGGTTGGATACATTGTGGTGTATGGGGGGGGGATTGGATACATTGTATTGTATGGGGGGGGGGGGTTGGATACATTGTATTGTATGGGGGGGGTTGGATACATTGTATTGTATGGGGGGGGGGGGGTTGGATACATTGTATTGTATGGGGGGGGTTGGATACATTGTAGTGCATGGGGAGGGGGGATACATTGTAGTCACAGTGTATGGTGGGGGGGGGGGTGGATACATTGTAGTGTATGGGGGGGGGGGGTGGATACATTGTATTGTATGGGGGGGGGTGGATACATTGTAGTCACAGTGTATGGTGGGGGGGGGATACATTGTAGTGTATGGGGGGGGGGGGGTTGGATACATTGTAGTGTATGGGGGGGGGTGGATACATTGTATTGTATGGTGGGGGGGGGGGGTGGATACATTGTAGTGTATGGGGGGGGGGTGGATACATTGTATTGTATGGGGGGGGGGTGGATACATTGTAGTCACAGTGTATGGTGGGGGGGGGGGGGATACATTGTAGTGTATGGGGGGGGGTGGATACATTGTAGTGTATGGGGGGGGGGTGGATACATTGTAGTGTATGGGGGGGGGTTGGATACATTGTAGTGTATGGGGGGGGGGGGTTGGATACATTGTAGTGTATGGGGGGGGGGGTGGATACATTGTATTGTATGGTTGGGGGGGGGGGTGGATACATTGTAGTGTATGGGGGGGGGGGTGGATACATTGTATTGTATGGGGGGGGTGGATACATTGTAGTCACAGTGTATGGTGGGGGGGGGGATACATTGTAGTGTATGGGGGGGGGGGTGGATACATTGTAGTGTATGGGGGGGGGGGGTGGATACATTGTAGTGTATGGGGGGGGGGGTGGATACATTGTAGTGTATGGGGGGGGGGTTGGATACATTGTAGTGTATGGGGGGGGGGGGGTGGATACATTGTATTGTATGGTGGGGGGGGGGGGTTGGATACATTGTATTGTATGGGGGGGGTTGGATACATTGTAGTGCATGGGGAGGGGGGATACATTGTAGTCACAGTGTATGGTGGGGGGGGGTGGATACATTGTAGTGTATGGGGGGGGGGTGGATACATTGTATTGTATGGGGGGGGGGTGGATACATTGTAGTCACAGTGTATGGTGGGGGGGGGGGGGATACATTGTAGTGTATGGGGGGGGGGGGTTGGATACATTGTAGTGTATGGGGGGGGGTGGATACATTGTATTGTATGGTGGGGGGGGGGTGGATACATTGTAGTGTATGGGGGGGGGGTGGATACATTGTATTGTATGGGGGGGGGTGGATACATTGTAGTCACAGTGTATGGTGGGGGGGGGGGGGATACATTGTAGTGTATGGGGGGGGGGGGTGGATACATTGTAGTGTATGGGGGGGGGGGGTGGATACATTGTAGTGTATGGGGGGGGGGTTGGATACATTGTAGTGTATGGGGGGGGGGGGTTGGATACATTGTAGTGTATGGGGGGGGGGGGTGGATGCATTGTATTGTATGGTGGGGGGGGGGGGGTGGATACATTGTAGTGTATGGGGGGGGGTGGATACATTGTATTGTATGGGGGGGGTGGGTACATTGTAGTCACAGTGTATGGTGGGGGGGGGGATACATTGTAGTGTATGGGGGGGGGGGGTGGATACATTGTAGTGTATGGGGGGGGGGGGGTGGATACATTGTAGTGTATGGGGGGGGGGGTGGATACATTGTAGTGTATGGGGGGGGGGGGTTGGATACATTGTAGTGTATGGGGGGGGGGGGGTGGATACATTGTAGTGTATGGGGGGGGGGGTGGATACATTGTAGTGTATGGGGGGGGGGGGTGGATACATTGTATTGTATGGTGGGGGGGGGGGGTTGGATACATTGTATTGTATGGGGGGGGTTGGATACATTGTAGTGCATGGGGAGGGGGGATACATTGTAGTCACAGTGTATGGTGGGGGGGGGGTGGATACATTGTAGTGTATGGGGGGGGGGTGGATACATTGTATTGTATGGGGGGGGGTGGATACATTGTAGTCACAGTGTATGGTGGGGGGGGGGGATACATTGTAGTGTATGGGGGGGGGGGGGTTGGATACATTGTAGTGTATGGGGGGGGGTGGATACATTGTATTGTATGGTGGGGGGGGGGGGTGGATACATTGTAGTGTATGGGGGGGGGGTGGATACATTGTATTGTATGGGGGGGGGGTGGATACATTGTAGTCACAGTGTATGGTGGGGGGGGGGGGATACATTGTAGTGTATGGGGGGGGGGGGGTGGATACATTGTAGTGTATGGGGGGGGGGGGGGGTGGATACATTGTAGTGTATGGGGGGGGGGTTGGATACATTGTAGTGTATGGGGGGGGGGGGTTGGATACATTGTAGTGTATGGGGGGGGGGGTGGATGCATTGTATTGTATGGTGGGGGGGGGGGTGGATACATTGTAGTGTATGGGGGGGGGGTGGATACATTGTATTGTATGGGGGGGGTGGGTACATTGTAGTCACAGTGTATGGTGGGGGGGGGGATACATTGTAGTGTATGGGGGGGGGGTGGATACATTGTAGTGTATGGGGGGGGGGGGTGGATACATTGTAGTGTATGGGGGGGGGGTGGATACATTGTAGTGTATGGGGGGGGGGGGGTTGGATACATTGTAGTGTATGGGGGGGGGGGGTGGATACATTGTATTGTATGGTGGGGGGGGGGGGGGTGGATACATTGTAGTGTATGGGGGGGGGTGGATACATTGTATTGTATGGGGGGGGGTGGATACATTGTAGTCACAGTGTATGGTGGGGGGGTTGGATACATTGTAGTGTATGGGGGGGGGGTGGATACATTGTAGTGTATGGGGGGGGGTTGGATACATTGTAGTGTATGGGGGGGGTTGGATACTTTGTAGTGTATGGGGGGGGTTGGATACTTTGTAGTGTATGGGGGGGGGGGGGGTTGGATACATTGTAGTGTATGGGGGGGGTTGGATACTTTGTAGTGTATGGGGGGGGGGTTGGATACATTGTAGTGTATGGGGGGGGGGGGGGGTTGGATACATTGTAGTGTATGGGGGGGGGGGGGGTTGGATACATTGTAGTGTATGGGGGGGGGGGTTGGATACATTGTAGTGTATGGGGGGGGGTTGGATACATTGTAGTGTATGGGGGGGGGGGGGGGTTGGATACATTGTAGTGTAAGGGGGGGTGGAGAATTACCCCCCAATGCTGCTCTTCTACAGATCTCTGACAGGGGGAGTGTCTTCCCAGACTGTCCGTCCCCTCCCCGCCCCTTCTTCGTCCTGACTCCTCCTCCTCCGTAGTCCGATCCCACTTCCTCCTCGTGACCCATTAGACTCCGCCCCCCGCCATGTCGGCTCTGCGCTTCTCGGCCAATGTTAGTTGGATGTTCCCGGAGATCCCCGAACTGCCCGACCGGATCCGATCCTCCGCCAGAGCGGGCTTCCGGGGGGTGGAGGCGGCCTGGCCGTACGAGTGTCCAACCGGAGCCCTGCGGGGAGCTCTGAGCGAGGGGCGGGGCCTGGAGATGGTCCTCATCAACACCCCTCCGGGTACTGAGACCCCTCCCCCCACACTGAGCCCTCCCCCCATATCTAGACCCCTCCCCTATACTGAGACCCCCAATATTATCACCCCTCCCCCATACTGACTCCCCAATCTGACTCCTCCCCCCAATACTGACACCCTAATATTATCACCCTCCCCCCCATACTGTCACCCCCAATATTATCACCCGTATAGAATACAAAGCCCCCCAAATGAACACGTATTATTATTGCAAGCCCCTCCCCAACATAGAATACTGACCCCCCCAAAACTAACACTCATTACAAGCCCCCCCTCTTATATAGAAAACTGACCCCCCAACACTAATTATTACAAGCCCCCTCCCCAAACTAACACTCATCATTACAAGCCCCCCCATATAGAATACTGACCCCCCAAACTATCACTCATCATTATTACAATTCTCTTCCTGGATACTGACCCCCATAACCTCCCCCCCCCCCCCTCCATTATATATAGATGTCATGATGACCACTAACAGTAAATCTGTGTGTAGGGGACACTCAGGTCGGAGAGTTGGGCCTCGGCGCTGTGCCTGGAAGAGAAGACGCATTCCGCGCCGGCCTGGACCGAGCCGTGCGATTGGCCACCGACCTGCAATGTCAGAGGTGACACCCGCCATGTGATAAAGAGAACCGCCCATCCCCCTCACCCCCATCCACTGACCCCCCATCTCTCCGCTCTCCCTGGGTCTTAGGCCAGGGTGAAGAGGATGGGTCATGTGATCACCCTGACAGCTTCTCCCAATCAGATTGTGTCAGGTGATTGTACTGAGCACAGCGCAGTGATTGGTGGACAGGATGAGACCCTCCCTGATCACCGCCATCAATTACCGACTTATTCCAACATTGTATTCTCTGCTGAGGGAAAGTGTGTGTGATATATACAGTGCCTTGCGAAAGTATTCGGCCCCCTTGAACTTTTCGACCTTTTGCCACATTTCAGGCTTCAAACATAAAGATATAAAACTGTAATTTTTTGTGAAGAATCAACAACAAGTGGGACACAATCATGAAGTGGAACGAAATTTATTGGATATTTCAAAGTTTGTTAACAAATAAAAAACTGAAAAATTGGACGTGCAAAATTATTCAGCCCCCTTAAGTTAATACTTTGTAGAGCCACCTTTTGCTGCGATTACAGCTGTAAGTCGCTTGGGGTATGTCTCTATCAGTTTTGCACATCGAGAGACTGAAATTTTTGCCCATTCCTCCTTGCAAAACAGCTCAAGCTCAGTGAGGTTGGA
Organism: Pelophylax lessonae; assembly: GCF_965119305.1. Lineage (NCBI taxonomy): Eukaryota > Metazoa > Chordata > Amphibia > Anura > Ranidae > Pelophylax > Pelophylax lessonae. The sequence continues at coordinate 290,306,964 of NC_138775.1, read as the reverse complement.
TGGAGAGCGTTTGTGAACAGCAGTTTTCAGTTCTTTCCACAGATTCTCGATTGGATTCAGGTCTGGACTTTGACTTGGCCATTCTAACACCTGGATATGTTTATTTGTGAACCATTCCATTGTAGATTTTGCTTTATGTTTTGGATCATTGTCTTGTTGGAAGACAAATCTCCATCCCAGTCTCAGGTCTTTTGCAGACTCCATCAGGTTTTCTTCCAGAATGGTCCTGTATTTGGCTCCATCCATCTTCCCATCAATTTTAACCATCTTCCCCGTCCCTGCTGAAGAAAAGCAGGCCCAAACCATGATGCTGCCACCACCATGTTTCACAGTGGGGATGGTGTGTTCAGGGTGATGAGCTGTGTTGCTTTTACGCCAAACATAACGTTTTGCATTGTTGCCAAAAAGTTTGATTTTGGTTTCATCTGAGCAGAGCTCCTTCTTCCACATGTTTGATGTCTCCCAGGTGGATTGTGGCAAACTTTAAACGACACTTTTTATGGATATCTTTAAGAAATGGCTTTCTTCTTGCCACTCTTCCATAAAGGCCAGATTTGTGCAGTATACGACTGATTGTTGTCCTATGGACAGAGTCTCCCACCTCAGCTGTAGATCTCTGCAGTTCATCCAGAGTGATCATGGGCCTCTTGGCTGCATCTCTGATCAGTCTTCTCCTTGTATGAGCTGAAAGTTTAGAGGGACAGCCAGGTCTTCGTAGATTTGCAGTGGTCTGATACTCCTTCCATTTCAATATTATCGCTTGCACAGTGCTCCTTGGGATGTTTAAAGCTTGGGAAATCTTTTTGTATCCAAATCCGGCTTTAAACTTCTCCACAACAGTATCTCAGACCTGCCTGGTGTGTTCCTTGTTCTTCATGATGCTCTCTGCGCTTTAAACGGACCTCTGAGACTATCACAGTGCAGGTGCATTTATACGGAGACTTGATTACACACAGGTGGATTCTATTTATCATCATTACTCATTTAGGTCAACATTGGATCATTCAGAGATCCTCACTGAACTTCTGGAGAGAGTTTGCTGCACTGAAAGTAAAGGGGCTGAATAATTTTGCCCGCCCAATTTTTCAGTTTTTTATTTGTTAACAAAGTTTGAAATATCCAATAAATTTCGTTCCACTTCATGATTGTGTCCCACTTGTTGATTCTTCACAAAAAATTACAGTTTTATATCTTTATGTTTGAAGCCTGAAATGTGGCAAAAGGTCGCAAACTTCAAGGGGGCCGAATACTTTCGCAAGGCACTGTATGTGTATATATATATATAATATATATATATATATATATATATATATATATAATGAACTGTTTATATATACTGTATATGTACAGTTTTTTTTTTTCTTCAGTAGCCAATAGGATGTTAGACTAGACGCAGTGATGGCGATCCTTGGCATCCCAGATGATTCGGAACTACATTTCCCTTGTTGCTCCTGCACTCTGCATTGTAGTGGAGCATCATGGGCAATATAGTTCCAAAACATCTGGGTGTGCCAAGGTTCGCCATCACTGGGTCACTAGAGTATATAGGAGTGCCCCCTTGTGGCCTGGTCATGAATGTTGCCTCACTGGGATTATTATAACCCCTTTAGAGTTCCTTGGCTAAACCCTGATGAAGGGGGCTGTGAAGGCCCCAAAACACGTTGGCTCAAATTATGCGGTGAAATATAAAGGGTGGTTTAAAAAAGACATACATTTTTTTAAAATGATATTTATATACTCCTTTCCTTCTGTAGCCAATGAGATGTTAGAGCACCTAACCGTGCCTCCTTGTGTCCCTGCCATGAATGTTGCCCCACTAGGATTGCTATTATACCTCCTGATGAAGGGGGCTGTGAAGACCCTGAAAAGTGCTGGCTCAAATTATGTGAGTAAATAAGTAGGATGGTTCAAAAGGATATACAGCGCATCCGGAAAGTATTCACAGCACTTCACTTTTTCCACATTTTGTTATCCTACAGCCTTAGCGCCGGTTCACACTGGCGCGACGCTACTTCTTTCAGGGGCGACCTCCGAGATCGCGGTGCGAGCAGCGCGCCGCGACCTCGGAGCGGCCGCCACGGACTTCATAACATTGAAGTCTATGGCGGTCACCTCCTGGTCACCCCAAAGAAGCTCCGGACCCTTTTTCTAGGTCGGGGCGACTTGTGTCGCTCCTATTAGAACGGGTCCGTAGCTTCCCTATGGGCGGCGACCTGTGAGGCGACCAGGTTGCCTCACAGGTCGCTCTAGTGTGAACCGGGGCTTATTCCAAAATGGATTAAATCCATTATTTTTCTCAAAATTCTACAAACAATCCCCCATAATGACAACGTGAAAGAAGTTTGTTTGAAATCTTTGCAAATTTATAAAAAAAAACAAAAAAATCCCATTTACCTAGGAATCACAGCCTTTGCCATGACCCTCAAAATTGGGCTCAGAAGCATCCGGTTTCCACTGATCATCCTTGAGATGTTTCTACAACTTGATTGGAGTCCACCTGTGGTAAATTCAGTTGATAGGACATGATTTGGAAAACGACATACCTGCCTATTTAACCACTTAAGCCCCGGAAGATTTTACCCCCTTCCTGACCAGGGCCTATGTTGCGATTCGTCACTGCGTGATTTTAACGGACAATTGCGCGGTCGTGCGACGCTGTACCTAAACTAATTTGACGTCCTTTTTTTTCCCACAAACAGAGCTTTCTTTTGGTGGTATTTGATCACCTGTGCGATTTTTTGATCATGCGCTATAAACAAAAAAAGAGTGACAATTTTGCAAAAATAACAATATTTTTCACATTTTTTTTTTATATGAAATTCGCCAAAAAAAAAAATCAAAATTTTTTAACATTTTCGGCCAATTTGTTTTCTGCTACCTATGTTTGGTAAAAAAAAATCGCAAAAAGCGTATTTTGATTGGTTTGCGCAAAAGTTATCGCGTTTACTAACAAAGGGAAAGATTTTTGTCATTTTTGTTGTTTTTTTTTTAACACGTAATGGCGGCGATCTGCGTTTTTTTTTTGCGGGACTGCGACATTGCGGCGGACAGATCGGACCCTTGACTGACATTTTTGACACTTTTGGGGGTACCAGTGACATTACTACAGTAATCGGTGCTATACATATGCACTGTTACTGTAAAAATGACACTGGCAGGGAAGGGGTTAACTTTTTTTGAGAGGGAGGGGTTATGTGTGTCCCTAGGGGCGTGATTCTAACTCTGATTGGCTGTGGCTTGAGGTGTAGGAACAGTGATCAACGGTCCTACATAGTAGAACCGTATGATCACTGTTCCTACACAGAGGAGAATGACAGGCGGCTTGTTTACATCAGCCGCCTGCCTTTCTCCCTCGCCACCGACAATCGCCGAGTGATCGGCGGACATCGGGTCCGCCGGTCACATGTGCGGGGGGGGGGGTCCGTGACCGCGCCTCCGGCGGAGCGCGCTCGCTCCCCAGAGCCTCACAGGCTAGTGACGTACCCAAGTGGTTAAGGCCCTACAGTTAACAGTGCATGTCAGAGCACAAACCAAGCCATGAAGTCCAAGGAATTGTCTGTAGACCCCCAAGACAGGATTGTATGGAGGCACAGATCGGGGGAAGGGTACAGAAATATTTCTGCTGCATTGAAGGTCCCAATGAGCAGAGTGGCCTCCAACATCTGTGAATGGAAGAAGTCTGGCACCACCATGACTCTTCCCAGAGTGGGTCGCGATCGGGGGAGGAGGGCCTTAGTCAGAGAGGTGACCAAGAACCCGATGGTCACTCTGACAGAGATCCAGGGTTTCTCGGTGGAGAGAGGAGAACCTTCCAGAAGACCACCCATCTCTGCAACACTCCACCAATCAGGCCTGTATGGTAGAGTGGCCAGAGATGGAAGCCGCCTGGAGTTTGCCAAAAGGCACCTGAAGGACTCTCAGACCATGAGAAACAAAATTCTCTGGTCTGATGAAACAAAGATTGAACTCTTTGGCCTGAATGGCAAGCATCATGTCTGGAGGAAACCAGGCACCGCTCATCACCTGGCCATAACCATCCCTACAGTGAAGCATGGTGGTGGGGACATTACAACAGGGATCGCCTTTGTTAGGAGTCCAAAACCATAATATTTATTTCCTCTCAAAATGGGAGCCAACGCTTTTCAGAACCTTCAGAGCCGGTTCACACTGCCGCGACCACTAAAGTCGCCTCATAAGGGGCGACTTTTAGCGCAACTTCAGCGCGACTTGTGAATTATTTTACGCGAGACGACTTTGTAGGACTTTGTATTTGGCCAATCAGAATATGATGTGTGATCTCCCTTCATCATGACTTAGTAAGAGAAGTCCAAAAAGAAGGGGATCAGGCACTGATGTTGGACGAGAAGGCTTGGCTCGCAGTCTCTGCTCTAATTCATCCCAAAGGTGTTCTATCGGGTTGAGGTCAGGCCTTTAATGGCATCCCAGTCTTAGTCCGTAGGGTTCAATATTGAGCTTGCCCACCCTTTACAGCTATAACAGCTTCAACTCTTCTGGGAAGGCTGTCCACAAGGTTTAGGAGTGTCTATGGGAATGTTTGACCATTCTTCTAGAAGAACATTTCTGAGGTCAGGCGCTGATGTTAGACGAGAAGGCCTGGCTCGCAGTCTCTGCTCTAATTCATCCCAAAGGTGTTCTATCAGGTTGAGGTCAGGACTCTGTGCAGGCCAGTCAGGTTCCTTCACCCCAAACTCGCTCATCCATGTCTTTATGGACCTTGCTTTGTGCACTGGTCCAAATCATTTGGTGGAGGGGGGATTATGGTGTGGGGTTGTTTTTCAGGGGTTGGGTTGGCCCCTTAGTTCCAGTGAAGGGAACTCTTAAGGCGTCAGCATACCAAGACATTTTGGGCAATTTTATGCTCCCAACTTTGTGGGAAAAGTTTGGGGATGACCCCTTCCTGTTCCAACATGACTGCACACCAGTGCACAAAGCAAGGTCCATAAAGACATGGATGAGCGAGTTTGGGGTGGAGTTACTTGACTGGCCTGCACAGAGTCCTGACCTCAACCTGATAGAACACCTTTGGTATGAATCCCGCCATAATCCCCCCTCCACCAAATGATTGGGACCAGTGCACAAAGCAAGGTCCATAAAGATATGGCGGTGGTGTGATCAGGGTGTGGCTGTACTTTCTTTCTATTTCTTTCTTTCCTATTGGAAACAATGTTGCACAAAAAGAGAGAAGTGTTTCTATTGGAAGGTTTCAACATCTAGTCTTGCAGCTTCCATTTCCTCCTCTTTCAATGAAACATTGTTCCCAATAAGTTACTTCTAATTAGAGGAGGTCCCTTCCTATCTCTAACAACTATTCCTGCCCTGATGAAGGGGGATGTGAATGTTCCGAAACATGTTGGATCAAATGATATGAGGAAATATGATGATGTTAGATTTGTAGGAGTGTGACGATCCATAACCCCCCCCCCCCCCCACTTCAACCAAAGCTAATATGTTTTGTCTTTAAATATACTTTACTATTGGGGGTCTCACAGCCCATTTTCCTCTTACAGGATTCACATCATGGCAGGACGGGTCCCGGGGGGCCTGGATCGGGGGTCAGTGGAGAAGGAAATGGCGGAAACGTTTGTTGAGAATCTCAGATACGCGGCAGATGTGTTAAATCAGGTGTGTGAGGATCCGTCCCGGGGACAATCATACGAAGTACGGACAGATCTACACTCACTGGCCACATTATTAGGTACACCTTGCTAGTACCCGGTTGGACCCCCTTTTGCCTTCATTCTTGGTGGCATAGATTCCACAAGGTGTTGGAAACGTTCCTCAGAGATTTCGGTCCATAGTGACATGATGGCATCACGCAGTTGCTGCAGATTTCTCAGCTGCACAACCATGATGCCAATTTCCCGTTCCACCAAATCCCAAAGGTGTTTTATTGGATGAGATCTGGTGAGTGTGGAGGCCATTGGAGGACAGTGACCGGATCTGGTGAGTGTGGAGGCCATTGGAGGACAGTGACCGGATCTGGTGAGTGGGAAGGCCATTGGAGTACAGTGACCGGATCTGGTGAGTGTGGAGGCCATTGGAGGACAGTGACCTCATTGTCATGTTGAAGAAACCAGTGGTGAGATGATTTAAGCTTTGTGACATGGTGCATTATCCTGCTGGAAGGAGCCATCAGAAGATGGGGACACTGTAGTCGTAAAGGGATGGACATGGTCAGCAACAATACTCAGGTAGGCCGTGGTGTTTAAATGATACTCAATTGGTACTAAGGGGCCCAAAGTGTGCCAGAAATACCTCTGGCACCAACAACCATGCCAGGTTCAAAGTCACTTCCCCTTAACCCCCCCCCCCCCCATTCTGATGCTCAGTTTGAACTTCATCAAGTCGTCTTCACCACGTCTAGATGCCTAAATGCATTGAGTTGCTGCCATGTGATTGGCTGATTAGCAATTTGTGTTACCAAGCAATTGTACAGGTGTACCTAATAAAGTGGCCGGTGAGTGTATGTGGATAAGGACAGTCAGGCTTTTAATGTTTCTTTTTTATTTGTAATTTACTGTTTGGTTTTATAAAGGACGGCCGATCAGAATATTCCCGGAGATCAGAGTTCATTCTGGGGAGCCGAACGTTCCTTTAATGTGTAACATTGTTAAAGTTTATTAGAGCGCGGTCATGTGACCTTTTCCTTCATCTTATTGTGGAGGTGGGAGGTGACGTCGGTCAGAGGTCCTCCTCTGGGGTGGTCACTGGGTGTCATGGTGTCTTCAGATTCTGGACAGTCCCGGTGTGGTCTGGCCAATCAGTAACCTGCAATCCCGGAGGCCACTCAGTGCTGCTTACATCCGCATTATCAGATCTGTCCCTGGACTGCAAGTCCTCCAGTGCTCCGGCAGGTCCCAGCCTGGGAGCCATGCTGAGACTTGTAGTTCCTCAACATTCAGGTGTAAGGTTCTGGCACTCTCAGTGCCTCCTATCACATCATTTCCAGGTGCTTTCCATCTACCTAGATAGATGAAGCACATATAGGTGTGTTTTCCCTTTAAGAGTGCTGATGCTGTCATCACTGAGCGCCGGACTGGATGGCTATTTAAATCACCAGCTCTCACTCACGTGTTCGTTCAACCTGCTTTGTGCCTTGATGCTAACCTGTCTTGAAGCTCTCATGCTTGCAAGCATACCTCGCTGTCGGAACCACGCTGCGCTGATCCCTGTATCCCGCTACCGGATCATCCGCTCTTGTCGAACCTCTCCTCTGCTACATTGCTACTAGTGATAAGTACCCCACAGGGGAAATCTCAATAACCTTCATACTAAAGCTTACACTGTCTAGCTCTGCATACTAAGGACTGTTACTACAACTGCACTATCTAGATTGCTAGCTCTTGAGCCTACTATCATCTGCTCTTGCACTGGGTTAGTCTCTCCTGTATGTCATCTGCTATCCTATCATCTACTACCATACATGATTGCTAACCTATCTGCATCCCACCTGTTACTATCTCATTCTCAAGAACATTCCTCTCAAGTGTCTGTCACCTATCGTCTCTACTCAACCTGTCTCTTCAGCCTATCACCTCTATACTACTATATACATAGATCACTCCAGGAACTTATTGAGTGTGTGTATTTACTTGCTGAATTGAGATCATCCACACATGATGAGTCTTTGGGAGTTGGGATTGGTGTCTCAGCGTTTCTCTACATGACTACTGAAGTGGAATATTTCTGCAGCTGTAAATCCACATCATACATAAAACGCAGGCGCGTTACATCAGGGAGGGGAACATGTTGTTTTGGGACAGAAAATATAAAGGTCAGATGACACCAGATAATGACCATGGGTGGGAGGAGTTATGGAGAGCCCATGTCAGTTCTTCCTGGCGCTGATTATAAGAGGAACACCAGAGGATGGAGAAGACCAGTACATGAACCCCCTATGGAGGAAAGCCATGTCAGGGGGATCTTCCTGAGAGCTGGAAAAATCCACAGCCAGGACCTCAGTGAGGAATGGCTCCGGTCAGTGGGCGGGTCAGAGACCAGTGTATTGCTCCAGTCAGTGGGTGGGTCAGAGACCACAGTGTATTTCCCCAGTCAGTAGGCAGGTCAGAGACCACAGTGTATTTCTCTGGTCAGTGGACGGGTCAGAGACCACAGTGTATTTCTCCAGTCAGTAGGCAGGTCAGAGACCACAGTGTATTTCTCCAGTCAGTAGGCAGGTCAGAGACCACAGTGTATTTCTCCGGTCAGTGGACAGGTCAGAGACCACAGTGTATTTCTCCAGTCAGTGGATGGGTCAGAGACCACAATGTATTTCTTCGGGCAGTGGACAGGTCAGAGACCACAGTGTATTTCTCTGGTCAGTGGGCAGATCAGAGACCACAGTGTATTTCTCCAGTCAGTGGACGGGTCAGAGACCACAATGTATTTCTTCGGTCAGTGGGCAGGTCAGAGACCACAGTGTATTTCTCCAGTCAGTGGACGGGTCAGAGACCACAATGTATTTCTTCGGTCAGTGGGCAGGTCAGAGACCACAGTGTATTTCTCCGGTCAGTGGGCGGGTCAGAGACCACAGTGTATTGCTCCAGTCAGTGGGCTGGTCAGAGACCACAGTGTATTTCTCCGGTCAGTGGGCAGGTCAGAGACCAGTGTATTGCAGTGGGCGGGGCAGAGCCCACAGTGTATTGCTCCGGTCAGTGGGCGGGTCAGAGACCACAGTGTATTGCTCCGGTCAGTGGGTGGGTCAGAGACCACAGTGTATTGCTCCGGTCAATGGGCGGGGCAGAGCCCACAGTGTATTGCTCCGGTCAGTGGGCGGGTCAGAGACCACAGTGTATTGCTCCAGTTAGTGGGCTGGTCAGAGACCACAGTGTATTGCTCCGGTCAGTGGGCAGGTCAGAGACCAGTGTATTGCTCCGGTCAGTGGGCGGGGCAGAGCCCACAGTGTATTGCTCCGGTCAGTATGCGGGTCAGAGACCAGTGTATTGCTCCGGTCAGTGGGCGGGGCAGAGCCCACAGTGTATTGCTCCGGTCAGTGGGCGGGTCAGAGACCACAGTGTATTGCTCTGGTCAGTGGGCAGGTCAGAGACCAGTGTATTGCTCCGGTCAGTGGGCAGGGCAGAGCCCACAGTGTATTGCTCCGGTCAGTGGGCAGGTCAGAGACCACAGTGTATTGCTCCGGTCAGTGGGTGGGTCAGAGATGGCAGTGTATTGCTCCAGTCAGTGGGCGGGTCAGAGCCCACAGTGTATTGCTCCGGTCAGTGGGTGGGTCAGAGATGGCAGTGTATTGCTCCGGTCAGTGGGCAGGTCAGAGACCAGTGTATTGCTCCGGTCAGTGGGCAGGTTAGAGACCACAGTGTATTGCTCCGGTCAGTGGGCAGGTCAGAGACCAGTGTATTGCTCCGGTCAGTGGGCGGGTCAGAGCCCACAGTGTATTGCTCCGGTCAGTGGGCGGGTCAGAGACCAGTGTATTGCTCCGATCAGTGGGCGGGTCAGAGACCAGTGTATTGCTCCGGTCAGTGGGCAGGTCAGAGACCACAGTGTATTGCTCCGGTCAGTGGGCGGGTCAGAGATGGCAATGTATTGCTCCGGTCAGTGGGCGGGTTAGAGACCACTGTGTATTGCTATGGGGAGTAAGTGCAGTAGGCGGGTCGGTGACCGGGGGGGAATTGCTGTGGTCAGTCCGGAATTGTTATATATTATATAATTTGCACCCCCATTAACCTCCTCCAGAACCCAATGAGGGCTGTGATTGGTAGACTCAGCTCTCTTCCTGGCTTTCTATTGGCAGGTCGGTATCGTTGGACTTATAGAACCAATAAACTCTCGTATTTCTGAGCCGAGGTACTTCCTGAATACGCCACAGCAAGGTGAGTGAGTGGGGGAGGGGAGGCTTTATCCCCTATTGATTGTTATTGATCAATATTGATATGTATTGATGTGATTTCAGCGGCTGCGATCTTACAGAAAGTGGGGAGAGAAAATCTGAAGATGCAGATGGTGAGCATTACACTGTGTATGGGGGGGAGGGGGGGGGTTACTGGATATCTGATATCACTGATTTGTGATATGGGGGATGGGGTATAACATCACTGATATGTGATATGGGGGTGGGAGTATGACATCAAATATGAGGGGGGGTATGACATCACTGATTTGTGATATGGGGGGTGGGGTATGACATCACTGATATAGGGGTGGGGTATGACATCACTGATATAGGGGTGGGGTATGACATCACTGATATTAGATATGGAGATGACATCACTAATATGTGATATAGGGGGTGGGGTAGGACATCACTGATATGGGGGTGGGGTAAGACATCACTGATGTCTGATATGTAGGTGGGATATCACATCACTGATATGGGGGTGGGAGTATGACATCACTGATATGTAATATGGAGGTGGGGTATGACATCACTGATATTAGATATGGAGATGACATCACTAATATGTGATATAGGGGGTGGGGTATGACATCACTGATCTGGGGGTGGGGTATGACATCACTGATATGTGATATAGGGGGTGGGGTATGACATCACTGATATGGAGGTGGGAGTGTGACATCACTGTTTTGTGATATGGAAGTGGGTATGACATCACTGATATGGAGGTGGGGTATGACATCACTGATATGTGATATGGAGGTGGGGTATGACCTCACTGATATGTGATATGGGGGTGGGGTAATACATCACTGATTTGTGATATGGAGGTGGGAGTATGACATCACTAATATGTTATATGGGGGTGGGGTATAACATCACTGATTTGTGATATGGAGGTGGGTATGACATCACTGATATGGGGGTGGGGTATGACATCACTGATATGGGGGTGGGGTATGACATCACTGATTTGTGATATGGAGGTAGGGTATGACATCACTGATTTGTGATATGGAGGTAGGGTATGACATCACTGATATGGAGGTAGGGTATGACATCACTGATTTGTGATATGGAGGTAGGGTATGACATCACTGATATGGAGGTAGGGTATGACATCACTGATTTGTGATATGGAGGTGGGGTATGACATCACTGATATGGAGGTGGGGTATGACATCACTTTTTTGTGATATGGAGGTGGGTATGACATCACTGATATGGGGGTGGGGATGACATCACTGATTTGTGATATGGAGGTGGGGATGACATCACTGATATGGAGGTGGGGGATGACATCACTGATTTGTGATATGGAAGTGGGTATGACATCACTGATTTGTGATATGGAGGTGGGGTATGACATCACACTGTCAATATTTGGTGGTGGGATGGCTGACACCGTCTCTGTGTCTGTGACAGGACATCTTCCACTGGCAGATCATGGATGGAAATCTGACTGAGAACATCCGGAGATATTTCCCGTTGATCGGTGAGTGTCCGTCTGTCCGAGGTTCTGGCATTCCGTGTTTCCTCAGACTGTGATCCTTCCAGAATAAAACCCGATGTCTCCATTCTGGGTGGAGAAATGTAGAAGTAAAGGTTTGGGATGGAGGGTGCACTTTGTATGGGTGGAGAGGACATCATGCAGAGGTATTGCTGGGTTCGGTAGTTTTAGCTGAAAATCCGGCCTCCTGGCAAAGGAGATCAGAGTCATTGTCTGTTCCCACTCATATACTGCAAGTCCCTCCCCACTGTCAGCCCTGATGAAGAGCTTTTCTGATCCCTGAGGTGTGTTGGAAGTTGTTTCAGTTTTAATTGAACAGACTGTGATCTCTGCTGGAACTCCATGACTATACATTGGATTGGTCACTTCCAAGTCCCATCCTCTATCCGCTGTAACTGGTTTGGGAACGACCTCAGCTATCCCTCCCCAGGACCCCCAGACCCCGACCGCCCACTTCTAATGAATTCCCTGCAGCTCAGCTTCCAAAGGTTCCACCCCAAAGGTGTTCTATCAGGTTGAGGTCAGGACTTTGTGCAGGCCAGTCAGGATCCTCCACCCCAAACTCCCCCATCCATGTCTTTATGGACCTTGCTTTGTGCACTGGTGTGCAGTCATGTTGGAACAGGAAGGGGCCATCCCCAAACTTTTCCCACAAAGTTGGGAGCATGGAATTGTCCAAAATGTCTTGGTATGCTGACGCCTTATGAGTCCCCTTCACTGGAACTAGGGGGCCAAAAACAACCCCACACCATAACCCCCCCTTCACCAAATTATTTGGTCCAGAGCACAAAGCAAGGTCCATAAAGACATGAACGAGTGAGCTTGGGGTGGAGGAACCTTGACTAGCCTCAACCCGATAGAACACCTTTGGGATGAATTGGAGCTGAGACTGCGAGCCAGGCCTTCTCATCCAAAATCAGTGCCTGACCTCACATATGAGCTTCTGGAAGAATGGTCAAACATTCCCATAGACACACTCCTAAACCTTGTGGACAGCCTTCCCAGAAGAGTTGAAGCTGTTATAGCTGCAAAGGGTGGGCCAACCCAATATTGAACCCTACGGACTAAGACTGGGATGTCATTAAAGTTCATGTGTGTGCAAAGGTAGGCGTCCCAATATTTTTGGTAATATAGTGTGTGTTGGAAAACTTTGTATTACCATTTTTCCATGACAATAAGAGAACACGGTCTATTCATGGAGGAGACTCACCATCAGGAGCTCCTAATACGCTGACCTCTGCTTTCCTCTTTCTATATACGGTATATACTCGAGTATAAGCTGAGTTTTTTAGCATGTTTTTTTATGCTTAAAAAGCACCCCTCAGCTTATACTCACGGTCTCACTTACCTATTAAAAATGGCGCCACCTGGAGCCAACTCGGCACCGCGCATGCGCCGTCTGCCCGAGCATCGGCGGCGCATGCACGGTGACGTGTTGGCGCCATTTTTAAATGTAAGGCGCCTCACCGACAGCTAAGTAAGACTCTTCCGCAGCCCCTGCATTTCCTCATGCAGTGCTGCAGGCGTGGTACAGGACATTCTCCTGTACCATGCCCGCAGCACTGCATCTCCTGTACCATCTCCTGTGCCATGCCTGTACCATCTCCTGCACCATGCCTATACCATCCCTGTACTATCTCCTGTGCCATGCCTGTACCATCTCCTGTGCCATGCCCGCAGCCCTGCATCTCCTGTGCCATGCCTGTACCATCTCCTGTGCCATGCCCGCAGCCCTGCATCTCCTGTACCATGCCTGTACCATCTCCTGTGCCATGCCTGTACCATCTCCTGCACCATGCCTATACCATCCCTGTACCATCTCCTGTGCCATGCCTGCAGCCCTGCATCTCCTGTGCCATGCCTGTACCATCTCCTGTACCATGCCTGTACCATCTCCTGTGCCATGCCTGCAGTCCTGCATCTCCTGTACCATGCCTGTACCATCTCCTGTGCCATGCCCGCAGCCCTGCATCGCCTGTACCATCTCCTGTGCCATGCCCGCAGCCCTGCATCTCGTGCACCATGCCTGTACCATCTCCTGTACCATGCCCGCAGCCCTGCATCTCCTGTAACATGCTTGTACCATCTCCTGTACCATGCCCGCAGCCCTGCATCTCGTGCACCATACCTGTACTATCTCCTGTGCCATGCCTGTACCATCTCCTGTGCCATGCCTGCAGTCCTGCATCTCCTGTACCATGCCTGTACCATCTCCTGTGCCATGCCCGCAGCCCTGCATCTTCTGTACCATCTCCTGTGCCATGCCCGCAGCCCTGCATCTCCTGTACCATGCCTGTACATCCTGTGCCATGCCCGCAGCCCTGCATCTCGTGCACCATACCTGTACCATCTCCTGTACCATGCTCGCAGCCCCTGCACCATGCCCGCAGCCCCTGTTTTGGGTCTCATGGTGGTCCAGTTGGGTCCAGTAGCAGCTGCATTTCCCACCCTAGGCTTATAGTCGAGTCAATAAGTTTTCCCAGTTTTTTGTGGTAAAATGAGGCGCCTCGGCTTATATTTGGGTCGGCTTATACTCGAGTATATACGGTACACTGCCATGTCTTTGCTCCTCAGTTGATGCCTTTTTTCATACGTCTATCCATGCGCTTCCCACACAGATTCCTCCCATTCACCCGTCAGTGATCTGTGTGCTCTGAGCTTCCTCTGGAATGCTTTACATCCGATTCTCATTGTCCAACCATAAACAATTCTCAAACAACGCATAAAAAAGATAAAGTAAAAAAGGTCAGCAAGGGAAGCCTTTGTGTCTCTCCCTGTACTGGTGTCCCAGCGGCGGTACGTTATGCTGTGGTGTGCGTTGTGTTGGGTGGTGCCCTGCGTTCTTACAACCCATCACATTGTTTACTTTTAACAACTTCAGCCCCGGAAGGTTTTACCCCCCTTAATGACCAGGCCATTTTTTGCGATTGCGTTGCTTTAACTGACAATTGCGCAGTCATGCAACGCTGTACCCAAATACAATTGATGTCCTTTTTTCCCCCCACAAACAGAGCTTTCTTTTAGTGGTATTTGATCACCTGTGCGATTTTTCGTTTTTTACGCTATAAACACAAAAATAGCGACAATTTTGAAAAAACACCAATATTTTCTATTTTCTGCTATAAAACATTCCCAATAAAAAATTAAAAAATCCAATTTTTTTTTATCAGTTTGTATTCTGCTACATATTTTTGGTAAAAGAAAAATCCCAAAAAGCGCATAATTGGTTTGCGCAAAAGTGATAGCATTTACAAACTATGGGATAGATTTCTGGATTTTTTATTTATTTTTTATTAGTAATGGCGGCGATCAGCGGTTTTTATCGGGACTGCGACATTGCGGCGGACATATCTGACACAAAGGGGGAGATCTACAAAACATGGAGAGTGCAAAATCTGGTGCAGCTCTGCATAGAAACCAATCAGCTTCCAGGTTTTATAGTCAAAGCTTAATTGAACAAGCTGAAGTCAGAAGCTGATTGGCTACCATGCACAGCTGCACCAGATTTTGCACTCTCCAGTTTTAGTAAATCAACTGCAAAGTGTAATAAAGAAGTGATACAAAGGGGCTCATGCACAGCTGCACCAGATTTTGCACTCTCAAGTCTTAGTAAATCAATCCCTAAGTGACACTTTTTGGGGGGACCAGTGACATTAATACAGTGATCAGTGCTAAATAATATGCACTGTTAGTGTCGGTTCACACTATGGCGATCCGACTTCGGGGGTGACTAGTGAAGTCGCTGTGCATCGCGACTTCAGCGCGACTTGCACGGACTTCACATAATGGAAGTCAATGCAAGTCGCTCCGACTTCGGTCAAAAGTAGTGCAGGAACTATTTTCTGAGTCGCTCCTATTAGAACAGTTCCCATAGCACTGAATGGACCGCGACTTGTCAGGCGGCCAAGTCGCCTGACAAGTCGCGGTAGTGTGAACCGGGACTTACTGTATAAATGACACTGGCAGGGAAGGGGGGTAATCAAGGGGTTAAATGTGTTCCCTAGATGTGCTTTCTAACTGTGTGGGGGATGGATTAAACAGAGGCACAGAGAGATCGGTCAGCTTAGCTGAATCACCCGATCTTTCCCTGCCTCTCTGACAGGAGAGCCATCTTACATTGTTTACATACCAGACGGCTCTCCTGTCAGTATTGCCGAAGATCGCGGGAGGCCGGCGGTGATCGAGCTCGCTCCTCCCGTGGTCTGGCTCCCGCTGTGTCTAATCACAACGGAAGCGCGGCTCCGGTGGCGCGCGGACGCCGGCGAAACCGCGTGCACATAATCACGTAGATCTACCCTGCCGCAATAAATCTGCGTGGGGCGGTCGGCAAGTGGTTAATCTTAACCCCGTCATATCCAAAGTCAGAACAAACCTTAATTTTGCAACTTTGATTTGTGTTAGTAAAATTGTACAGCTGTGGCCAAAAGTTCTGAGAATGACAAAAATATTAATTTTCACAAAGTCTGCTGCTTCAGTGTTTTTCAATCTTTTTGTCAGATGTTACTCTGGTATACTGAAGTATAATTACCAGCATTTCCTAATTGTACAAGGCTTTTATTGGCAATTACATGAAGTTTATGCAAAGAGTCAATGTTTGCAGTGGTGTTCCTCCTTTTTCAAGACCTCTGCAATCGCCCCTGGCATGCGGTCAGTCAATTTCTGAGCCACATCCTGACTGATGGCCGCCCATTCTTCTATAATCAATACTTGGAGTTTGTCAGGATATGTGGGGTTCTTTTCTTCACCCGCCTCTTGAGGATTGATCACAAGTTCTCTATGGAATTAAGGTCTGGGGGAGTTTCCTGGCTATGGACCCAACATTTCCATGTTTTGTTCTCCCCAAGCCACTTACCGTATATATACTCGAGTATAAGCCGACCCGAAGATAAGCCGAGGCACCTATTTTTACCACAAAAATTGGGAAAACTTATTGACTGGAGTATAAGCCTAGGGTAGGAAATGCAGCAGCTACTGGTAAATTTTAAAAATAGATACCAGAGGCTGCGGACATGGTACAGGAGAGGAAGAAGCTGCGGGCATGGTGCAAAATATGCAGAGGCTGCGGACATGGTTCAGGAGATGCAGGGCCACTGGCATGGTGCAGGAGATGCAGAGGCTGCGGGCATGGTGCAGGAGATGCAGAGGATACGGGCATGGTGCAGGAGATGCAGAGGATACGGGCATGGTGCAGGAGATGCAGAGGCTGCGGGCATGGTACAGGAGATGCAGAGGCTGCGGGCATGGTGCAGGAGATGCAGGGCTGCGGGCATGGTGCAGGAGATGCAGGGCTGCGGTCATGGTGCAGGAGATGCAGAGGATACGGGAATGGTACAGGAGAGGCAGGGCTGTGGGCATGGTACAGGAGATGCAGAGGCTGCGGGCATGGTACAGGAGATGCAGAGGCTGCCGGCATGGTGCAGGAGATGCAGGGCTGCGGGCATGGTGCAGGAGATGCAGGGCTGCGGGCATGGTGCAGGAGATGCAGAGGATACGGGCATGGTGCAGGAGATGCAGAGGCTGCGGGAATGGTACAGGAGAGGCAGGGCTGTGGGCATGGTACAGGAGATGCAGAGGCTGCGGGCATGGTACAGGAGATGCAGAGGCTGCGGGCATGGTACAGGAGATGCAGAGGCTGTGGGCATGGTGCAGGAGATGCAGAGGCTGTGGGCATGGTGCAGGAGATGTAGAGGCTGTGGGCATGGTGCAGGAGATGTAGAGGCTGTGGGCATGGTGCAGGAGATGTAGAGGCTGTGGGCATGGTGGAGGAGATGCAGAGGCTGTGGGCATGGTGCAGGAGATGCAGAGGCTGTGGGCATGGTGCAGGAGATGTAGAGGCTGTGGGCATGGTACAGGAGAATGCAGAGGCTGCGGGCATGGTGCAGGAGATGCAGAGGCTGTGGGCATGGTGCAGGAGATGCAGAGGCTGTGGGCATGGTACAGGAGATGCAGAGGCTGTGGACATGGTGCAGGAGATGCAGAGGCTGTGGGCATGGTGCAGGAGATGCAGAGGTCTTACTTACCCATCCCCAGAACTGTTAGTTTAACGGACAATTGCACGGTTGTGCGACACTGCATGCAAATAAAATTGATGTCCTTTTTTCCCCACAAACAGAGCTTTCTTTTGGTGGTATTTGATCACCTCTGAGATTTTTATTTATTGTGCTATAAACAAAAGAAAAAATAGCGACAATTCTGGAAAAAAAAAAAAAAAAAAAAAGATACTTTTCACTTTCTGCTATATAACATTCCCAAAGATAAAATGTAAAAATCTATTTTTTTTCATAATTTTGGGCTAATTTGTATTCTGCTACATATTTTTGGTAAATAAGTGTATATTGATTGGTTTGCACAAAAGTTATCGGCTCTACAAACTAGGGGAAATATTTATGTCATTTTTATTTGTCTTTTATTAGTAATGGCAGCGATCTGCGATTTTTTGCAGGACTGCGACATTGCGGCGGACAGTTCGGACCCCTGACTGACATTTTTGACACTTTTGGGGGGGACCAGTGACATTACTACAGTAATCAGTGCTAAAAATATGCACTGCTACTGTAATAATGACACTGGCAGGGAAGAGTTTAACACCAGGGGCGATCAAAGGGTTAAGTGTGAGCCTAGGGTGTGTTTTCTACCTGTATGGGGGAGGGACTTGTGAAATACCTGTATAGAAGGATCACAGGAGCTCTGTGATCATTCCAGAGAGAAGAACGGTCGGTTGTGTTTACAACAGCTGATCGTCATTCTCTTTCAGCGGGGAGCGATCGCTGGTATCAGACGGCAATTTGTCACTGTAATAATGACACTGGCAGGGAAGGGGTTAACACTGTGGGTGATCAAGGGGTTAAATGTGAGCCTAGGGGAGTGTTTCTAACTGTATGCGGGAGGGGCTTGTGAGATGACCATAGAGACTTGTGATCCTATATAGAAGGATCACAGGCGCTCTGTGATCATTCCAGGGAGAAGAACGGTCAGCTGTTCTCTTTCAGCGGGGAGCGATCGCGGGTGGCTGGCGGCAATCGTGGATTGGCATCCCTGCTGACGAGTGGGGGCTCCCAGGAGCACTCCTGTGAACTGCCGTACCTGTATATCTGTGGTGGGCGGTCGGCAAGTGGTTAATGGAAGTCGCCTCCAAGTCAGATCCTCCTCTATATTGATGTGATTTGGATCCAACATTGCAGGAAGATTACCCAGGAATGCCCTGAAAGTCGCATCAAAGTAGTACTCAAGTCGCACTGCAGATCGCAGTAGTGTGAACCGAGCCTAACGCTAAATTCAATCAAACCCTGAATTAGGTAATTATTTTTTTACTTTGTTTTTAACCATTTAAGCCCCGGAAGATTTTACCCCCTTCCTGTCCAGGGGGGCATTTTGCGATTCGGCACTGCGTGACTTTAACGGACAATTGCGCAGTTGTGGGACGCTCTACCCTAACGAATTTCACGTCCTTTTTTTTCCCACAAGCAGAGCTTTCTTTTGGTGGTACTTGATCACCTGTGCGATTTTTATTTTTTGCGCTATAAGCAAAAAAAGAGCATCACGTTTGCAAAAATAACAATATTTTTCACATTTTTTTTTATATTAAATTCTTCCCAAAAAAATGTAAAAATCTAAATTTTTTAACATTTTTGGCCAATTTTGTTTTCTGCTACCTATGTTTGGTAAAAAAAAAAAAATCGCAAAAAGCGTATTTTGATTGGTTTGTGTAAAAGTTATCGCGTCTACAAACTACGGGAAAGATTTTTGTCATTTTTATTGTTTTTTTTTTTTTAACTAGTAATGGCGGTGATCTGCAATTTTTTTTTTTTTGCGGGACTGCGACATTGCGGCGGAAAGATCGGACCCCTAATTGACATTTTTGACACTTTTGGGGGTACCAGTGACATTACTACAGTAATCAGTGCTATATATATGCACTGTTACTGTAAAAATGACACGGCAGTGAAGGGGTTAATTTTATTTGAGAGGGAGGGGTTAAGTGTGTCCCTAGGGGCGTGATTCTAACTGTGATTGGATGTGGCTGTCTGTGTAACAGCAGAGATCTACGGTCCTACATAGCAGGACCATATGATCTCTGCTGTTACACAGGGGAGAATGACAGACGGCTTTGTTTACATTAGCCGCCTGCCTTTCTCCCGGTGTAACCGGCGATCGCAAGTGACCAGCGGACATCGGGTCCGTCGGTCACTCGCGCGGGGGGGGGGGGGGGGGGAATCCGTTGGTGAGTGGGAGCGTGCCTCCGGCGGCGCGCGCTCGCTCGCTCCCTAGAGCCTCACAGGCTAGCGACATCGCTTTGCCTGTGAAGGGCTGATCGCCGCAGTAAATAGTCGTGCGGCGGTCGAAAAGCGGTTAACAACTTTTTTTTTTTTTTTTTTTTAAGACTTCTCCTCTGGCAAGAAGAAAAAGATATTTAGTCAGTTAGTTGCGGTGATTCGGTATCTGTCATTATAGTGGGTTTCTTTTTCTTTCTTATTTACATTAGATTGTAAGCTCTAATGAGCGAGGCCCTCTGATTCCTTCTGTATTGAATTGGATTGTAACTGTATTGTCTGCCCTCATATTGTAAAGCGCTGCGCAAACTGTTGGCGCTCTATAAATCCTCTATAATAATAATAATAATAATAATAATAATAATAAGAGCGGGTGCTGATAGGTGAGCATTATGTGTTTTTTTTATTTATTTATATGTTATAAATTGTGAGGAGTTTCTTTT
The DNA here is from genome assembly GCF_965119305.1 of Pelophylax lessonae. Taxonomy (NCBI): domain Eukaryota; kingdom Metazoa; phylum Chordata; class Amphibia; order Anura; family Ranidae; genus Pelophylax; species Pelophylax lessonae. The sequence continues at coordinate 290,286,870 of NC_138775.1, read as the reverse complement.
AAAAAGTAATTTCATTGTAACTTATTTGCAATGATAATGAAGTATTTATCTCATCTTATACATATTTATGCCACTCTAACGCATCTGCAAAATGCACACCAAACCTCGAGGTGCTGTGCGTTTTTATGTAGAAGAGTCTGGAACTTCTTTCCCAGTTTCTAGAACCTAGAGCAGCGCTTTGTAATGAATCGGCCGCTCGGCCCATGCAGCATTGAAACGCCCCTGTGCTTGGTCACACCTATGGGGATGAAGAGAGCTTTAGGCCCCTTTCACAGCGGCCGGATCTGTTTTTAAGGGACTGCGCTTGTTTAGCGGGGGGATCGCTCCTCTGATCCCCGCTCAGCAGGCGGATGACTGGTCCGTCTCCACTCGCTGTAGAGAGAGACAGACCTATCAGATCCTCGCTCTCCACTATGGGGAGATCAGATCAGATTCCGCTGGACGGATGACGAACGTATCGCAATCCGTCTGTTTGTCCGCTGACACCCGTCTCCCCATAGAGGTCAATGGTTGGCCTGATGGGTCCACCTGGAAAAAGGGACAGGCGGACCCGATTGGTCCGATTGTGTGAAAGGGGCCTCAAAGTGTTCACCTTTTCACAAAAAATGTAACGGTGCATCCTTTCCAATCCTCCACCCCTACGGTCCACGCTACACTTACCTCCATGGCTCTACCCTTCCATCCCCCCCTCCCCCCCCACCGGTCCATGCTGTACTTACCTCCATGGCCCTACCCTTCCACCTCCCCCCCACCAGTCCACGCTGCACTTATCTCCATGGCTCTACCCTTCCATCCTCCCCCCCCACCGGTCCACGCTGCACTTACCTCCATGGCTCTACCCTTCCATCCCCCCCCCCCTCCACCGGTCCACGCTGCACTTACCTCCAAGGCTCTACCCTTCCACCCTCCCCCCCACGGTCCACACTGCACTTACCTCCATGGCTCTACCCTTCCATACCCCCCACTGGTCAACGCTGCACTTACCTCCATCGCTCTACCCTTCCATTCCCCCCCCCCCCCCCCCACTGGTCCACGCTGCACTTACCTCCATGGCTCTACCCCTCCCCCCCCACCGGTCCACGCTGCACTTACCTCCATGGCCCTACCCTTCCACCCCCCCCCTCCCGTCCACACTGTACTTACCTCCATGGCTCTACCCTTCCATCCCCCCCCCCACCGGTCCACGCTGCACTTACCTCCATGGCTCTACCCTTCCATCCCCCCCCCCCCTCCACCGGTCCACGCTGCACTTACCTCCAAGGCTCTACCCTTCCACCCTCCCCCCCACGGTCCACACTGCACTTACCTCCATGGCTCTACCCTTCCATACCCCCCACTGGTCAACGCTGCACTTACCCCCATCGCTCTACCCTTCCATTCCCCCCCCCCCCCCACTGGTCCACGCTGCACTTACCTCCATGGCTCTACCCCTCCCCCCCCACCGGTCCACGCTGCACTTACCTCCATGGCCCTACCCTTCCACCCCCCCCCTCCCGTCCACACTGTACTTACCTCCATGGCTCTACCCTTCCATCCCCCCCCCACCGGTCCACGCTGCACTTACCTCCATGGCCCTACACTTCAACCCCCCCCCCCACCAGTCCACGCTGCACTTACCTCCATGGCTCTACCCTTCCACCCCCCCCCCCCACCGGTCCATGCTGTACTTACCTCCATGGCCCTACCCTTCCACCTCCCCCCCACCAGTCCACGCTGCACTTACCTCCATGGCTCTACCCTTCCATCCCCCCCCCCCCCTCCACCGGTCCACGCTGCACTTACCTCCATGGCTCTACCCGTCCATACCCCCCCCCCCCTCCCCCCCCACCGGTCCACGATGCACTTACCTCCATGGCTCTACCCTTCCATACCCCCCCTCCCCCCCACCGGTCCACGCTGTACTTACCTCCATGGTTTTACCCTACCATCCCCCCCTCCCCCCCACCGGTCCACACTGTACTTACCTCCATGGCTCTACCCTTACATCCCCCCCACCGTTGCACGCTGCACTCACCTCTATGGCTCTACCCTTCCACCCCCCCCCCTCCCCCCCACCGCTCCACGCTGCACTTACCTCCATGGCTCTACCCTTCCATCCCCCCCCTCCCCCCCACTGGTCCACACTGCACTTACCTCCATGGCTCTACCCTTCCATCCCCCCCTCTCCCCCACCAGTCCATGCTGCACTTACCTCCATGGCCCTACCCCTCCAACCCCCCCCCCCCCCACAGTCTACACTGCATTCACCTCCATTGCCCTATTCCACCATCCAATAAATAAATAAAAATGACAGAAATCTTTCCCTTAGTTTGTAGACGCAATAACAAACCAATCAAAATACGCTTATTGGGATTTTTTTTTACCAAAAAATATGTAGGAGAATACAAATTGGCCTAAAAGGATGAAAGAAATTAGATTTTTACATTTTTTTTTTATTTTGGACAGTTATATAGCAGAATATGAAAAATATATATATTTTCAGAATTGTCGCTCGTTTTTTTGTTTATAGCGCAAAAAATAAAATCGCACAGGTAATCAAATACCACCAAAAGAAATCTCTATTTGTGGGGAAAAAAGGACATCAATTTTATTTGGGTACAGCGTCGCACGACCGCGCAATTGTCAGTTAAAGTAACGCAGTGCAGAATCGCAAAAAATGGCCTGGTCATTAAGGGGGAAAAGCTTCTGGTCCAGAAGTGGGTAAAAACGTTTTTCAAGGAGAGATCATTGGTTTCCCCAATTCCCTTTTCACAATTTTGAATTACTTATGGGCTTTTCCTATACATTTTCTCGGTACAACAAGCAACCTTGATAATTTGTGTTTGTCACACAAAGGGCCACTTATCCTGTAAAGTGGATCTGTCACTAAGTGGCTCATTGAGAAGTGCGCCATTCTCCGAGCCTTTGATTCATCCCCGCCGTATTAGGAGTACCTGCCGTTTAATACTCACAGATGTTTCTAGAAGGCCGGATCTCTTGGTACACAAGTGCCGTCCTTCACCGAGTACTCGGAATCCTCCCTTCTCTGGAGATGGCTGTGATTAGTCCGCCGCTACGATTTACATCCTCATCGGTAAAACAGACACTTCTCTTTGTGCAGCTGCTGGCGGCGTCCGAACCCGTCTGGCAGAAATCAAGCTGTTGTAATTTTACGTTCCGGCGAGATAATGGCGGTAAAAAGTCGGTGGATGGAAGGCTGGTGTTATTCCTCGACAAAATGCGCTTATTTACTAGTGAGGAACGGCAAATTAGAAATTGTTCTGATCTACTTCCACCGCCATTTACTTTCCTATTGATTGAGGTCTGTCCTGGCATCGCCGTGTTTATTAAGCTGAGCTCTCTGGGAAATGGGGAGACCGCCATTAATAACGCTTTGTATGGTTCTCTGGGTGCAGGTCACGTCCAAATCGCACAGGTCCCTCACCGCCACGAGCCGGACAGTCCCGGAGAGCTGAATTTCCCATATCTGTTTGACCTTCTGGAGGAGCTGGGCTACCAGAGATACGTTGGGTGCGAATACAAACCTCGAGGTGAGTGACCGGCGTGGGGGATCCCCGGCAAACCCTGGACTGGTTTGTTGTTCACTTATGTTACATTGTTATAAACAATTATACAATATGTATAAAAAATTTCTCAGATGGTTGAGGGTGCAATTGCCAACATTCCTTAATAGACTTTTCATATATATATATATATATATATATATATATATATATATATATATATATATATATATATATAGTGCCTTGCGAAAGTATTTGGCCCCCTTGAACTTTGCGACCTTTTGCCACATTTCAGGCTTCAAACATAAAGATATAAAACTGTAATTTTTTGTGAAGAATCAACAACAAGTGGGACACAGTCATGAAGTGGAACGAAATTTATTGGATATTTCAAACATTTTTAACAAATAAAAAACTGAAAAATTGGGCGTGCAAAATTATTCATCCCCTTTACTTTCAGTGCAGCAAACTCTCTCCAGAAGTTCAGTGAGGATCTCTGAATGATCCAATGTTGACCTAAATGACTAATGATGATAAATAGAATCCACCTGTGTGTAATCAAGTCTCCGTATAAACGCACCTGCACTGTGATAGTCTCAGAGGTCCGTTTAAAGCGCAGAGAGCATCATGAAGAACAAGGAACACACCAGGCAGGTCAGAGATACTGTTGTGGAGAAGTTTAAAGCCGGATATACAGTGGGTACGGAAAGTATTCAGATCCCCTTAAATTTTTCACTCTTTGTTATATTGCAGCCATTTGCTAAAATCATTTAAGTTCATTCTTCTTCCTCATGAATGTACACATAGCACCCCATACTGACAGAAAAACACAGAATTGTTGACATTGTTGCAGTTTTATTAAAAAAGAAAAACTGAAATATCACATGGTCCTAAGTATTCAGACCCTTTGCTCAGTATTTAGTAGAAGCCCCCTTTTGATCTAATACAGCCAGGAGTCTTTTTGGGAAAGATGCAACAAGTCTTTCACACCTGGATTTGGGGATCCTCTGCCATTCCTCCTTGCAGATCCTCTCCAGTTCTGTCAGGTTGGATGGTAAACGTTGGTGGACAGCCATTTTTAGGTCTCTCCAGAGATGCTCAATTGGGTTTAAGTCAGGGCTCTGGCTGGGCCATTCAAGAACAGTCACGGAGTTGTTGTGAAGCCACTCCTTCGTTATTTTAGCTGTGTGCTTAGGGTCATTGTCTTGTTGGAAGGTAAACCTTCGGCCCAGTCTGAGGTCCAGAGCACTCTGGAGAAGGTTTTTGTCCAGGATATCCCTGTACTTGGCTGCATTCATCTTTCCCTCGATTGCAACCAGTCGTCCTGTCCCTGCAGCTGAAAAACACCCCCACAGCATGATGCTGCCACCACCATGCTTCACTGTTGGGACTGTATTGGACAGGTGATGAGCAGTGCCTGGTTTTCTCCACAAAAAATAAAGGAACAGAGCGCACACCGCCCTAGTGTAACACCATTTATTTGAAGTTAATAGAAGCCATAAAAACAGGTACTCGCAAACAGATAGGAAGTCATGCATGGAAATAAATATCCCCCGATGATGTTTACAGGGCTGTCTCCTCCTAGCCTCGGCGGCTCAGCTGTTCGTCCTGCACTAGTCAGTGAGTATCGTACGGCTAAGCCAACCGCCTCGGATTACTCAAGGAGACTCTATGTGGTGAGCCTGCGCACGGTCCAGCCGCCGCCGCACACCCTCCAAGAGCCGGATGCTATAGCCGCTCAGAGAAACTGACAATGCGGTTAAGCAGAGGGAGACTCCACGATCTGTTTGTGAGTACCTGTTTTTATGGCTTCTATTAACTTCAAATAAATGGTGTTACACTAGGGCGGTGTGCGCTCTGTTCCTTTATTTTTTGTACAGCTGCTTTGCCTCATATCCCATGGAGAGTTAGGAGAGCTGCCACGCTTCATTCATGTGTCTCACCACAGGCCATATTACAAGATTCCCCAGCTTGAGAATCAATCTCCAGGATCTGCGCAGGGACTGGTAATGTGTGTTTTCTCTGTGCTGGTTTTCTCCACACATACCGCTTAGAATTAAGGCCAAAAAGTTCTATTTTGTTCTCATCAGACCAGAGAATCTTATTTCTCACCATCTTGGAGTCCTTCAGGTGTTTTTTTGCAAACTCCATGCAGGCTTTCATGTGTCTTACACTGAGGAGAGGCTTCCGTCGGGCCACTCTGCCATAAAGCCCCGACTGGTGGAGGGCTGCAGTGATTCTCCCATCTCCCGACTGCATCTCTGGAGCTCAGCCACAGTGATCTTTGGGTTCTTCTTTACCTCTCTCACCAAGGCTCTTCTCCCCCGATAGCTCAGTTTGGCCGGACGGCCAGCTCTAGGAAGGGTTCTGGTCGTCCCAAACGTCTTCCATTTGAGGATTATGGAGGCCACTGTGCTCTTAGGAACCTTAAGTGCAGCAGAAATCTTTTTGTAACCTTGGCCAGATCTGTGCCTTGCCACAATTCTGTCTCTGAGCTCTTCAGGCAGTTCCTTTGACCTCATGATTCTCATTTGCTCTGACATGCATTGTGATCTGGAAGGTCTTATATAGACAGGTGTGTGGCTTTCCTAATCAAGTCCAATCAGTATAATCAAACACAGCTGGACTCAAATGAAGGTGTAGAACCATCTCAAGGATGATCAGAAGAAATGGAAAGCACCTGAGTTAAATATATGAGTGTCACAGCAAAGGGTCTGAATACTTAGGACCATGTGATATTTCAGTTTTTCTTTTTTAATAAATCTGCAACAATGTCAACAATTCTGTGTTTTTCTGTCAGTATGGGGTGCTATGTGTACATTCATGAGGAAGAAGAATGAACTTAAATGATTTTAGCAAATGGCTGCAATATAACAAAGAGTGAAAAATTTAAGGGGGTCTGAATACTTTCCGTACCCACTGTATATATATATATATATATATATATGGCTTTTTTTCAGCTGAAACTTGGTGGAACTGAGTTCCACCACCTTTGGCTCAGCCCTCTGCTCCCTGCTCATCATTATCACTTGTAAACACAAAGGTCTGGCTTCCTGTGTTTTCCAAGTGCAGTATGGGGGCAAAGGAGATGCCAGTGCCTGGGGTGCAGTGTGAATGCTGACACCCCCACTGGATGATCTCCCTGCAAGTGAGAAAGGGGAAGCCATCTACAGTGTGAGGGGAGGTACTAGAGAAGAAAGAAGAGGGGTAAAAGTGAGATGTGGATGGGGGGATGCAGAGATGAACAGCTGTGGAAGAAGGCTGAACTCTGCACTCTGTGTATAGCACACCCCGGAACTCTGCACTGTATACATAGCACACTCCCTTACTCTGAACATAGCACACCCCTGAACTCTACACGGTATACATAACACACTGCCGTACTCTGCACAAAGCACACCCCTGAACTCTACACGGTATACATAACACACTGCCGTACTCTGCACAAAGCACACCCCTGAACTCTACACTCTGTGTGTAGCACACCCCTGAACTCTGCACTGTATGCATAGCACACTCCTGTACTCTGAACTAGAGATCGACCGATTATCGGCAAAGCCGATATATCGAGGGCCAATATTGCACTTTCCCTGATATATCGGCTTTTAATTTACCAATATTGTCGATATTTCGGGAAAGTGCTTGTACCGGAGTGATGCCTGCAGCTAGAGCATCACGCTGGTACCGGCGTCCATAGCCGATGGTCGGCTGTCTTGTAATGACAACCGATGCGGCTGAGAAGCCACTCGGCTGTCATTCCAAGGAGCGGGAGGGGACGTCCCCCCCTCCCGCCGCCTTCCGCGGCTCGCCCGGTGGGACGGGAGACCCGGGAATCCTACCTTCACCGCTGTCTGACCCGGGTTTCCATTTTTTTAATTCGGCGCCGCCACGTACCCGGAAGTGGTCATGACATGACATCACGTCCAGGTACTGGCGGCGCTGAATTCAAAAACTTACAGCATTCAAAACAGCAAAACTTAGTGTTTTGAATGCTTTTAAGCGCAGCGGAGGGGTTTGGGGTCTTTTAGACCCCCAGATCCCTCCACCACAGTACCTGTAGACATTAAAAAAAACCCCCAAAAAAACGTTTTAATGTCCAAGAATATCGGCCGATACCGATATCCGATTACCAAAATATCGGTATCGGCGGTAAAAAAACGACATTGGTCGATCACTATTCTGAACTTGGCACACCCCTGAACTCTGCACTTTGTGTGTAGCCCACCCCTGAACTCTGCACTGTATACATAGCACACTCCCGTACTCTGCATGTAGCACACACCTGAACTCTGCACTCTGTATGTAACCCCACTGAACTCTGTACATAAGGCACTCCTGATATTTGATGCCCTTTTAATACCCTCCCTACAGTTAGTGAAATGTTGACCAGTTTGGGGAGGAGCTCATGGTTGAGTTCCTGCACCTTTTTTCTGAGAAAAAAAGCCCTGTATATCCACTTTGGTTGGGATTTTTAGGGCAATTATACGACAATACGTATAAAAACATATAGATTTTTATTGTTCACTTTAAAAAAAATTGTTAAAAACAATTCATACACCATATTGTATATGCCAAGAAAAACGACCTGTAATGACACATCATGGATCATGAAATATTTAAGATTGCCAAAGAAGTGGCATTCCCCAACTACTGCTTGTTACATTCCGTGGTGGTTATAGCAACAATTGATGGTTCCCAATAGGTGGGGGTATCCAATATGCTTTGAATAACTTCTTCCTCAGGGATATTATATCCACTTCTTTATTTTAATGCTCTCCAGGCTTTCAAGGGAGTGCCCTGTTCTCTCCCTGGAGCCACAATCACACCATGTAGGGCCCCTGGATATTTGTCCAAAAAGGAAGTTGAACCCTTCAATGAAAGTGTCCCCAAAAACCAATATGGAAAGGGAGTTGACAGCATTTCCTCCTTGCACTTTGCCGGGGAAAGACACTTGGAGGCTTCAGACTTTTGGTGCGCTTTCATAAAACACACAAACTAATGTAATACTGGATTTTTGTCTTACCCTAAAATTCTTTTCTCTAAGGTTCACTGACGGACACAGCTTTAAGTCTTCAGACCATTGGGCTTTATGCGGTTCCTCTTCAGGAGTAGGACTAGGCGGAAACCATTTTGGTTACGCCCCTAGGGCAGTCCCAGAGGATATACCATCACTTCCTGCTGTAGGACTCCAGTTTTTTAACAAGCAGTGTCAGAAGAACATATAGCTCAACCCCAACAGAGGGGTGGGTGCTGTGTTCGTCAGTGAACCTCAGAGAAAAGGATTTTATGGTAAGACAAAAATCCAGTTTTCTCATTCGTTCATTGACGGGACGCAGCTTCAAGTCTTCAGACCATTGGGATGTCCCAAAGCAGTATCAACATGAGGGGTGGGAAAAACCTCAGCAAACGCAGAATTCCCAACAAGGCTAAACATAGCCAACCAGGTAACAACAGGAGCTCAACTAGGAACAACTGGAGCTTACCACCAGGAAAAAAATTACACTTTCAAGAAGTGGAAGCCTCTGCAACTGCTGCCTGGAAAACTTTACGGCCAAATGCTGCATCCAAAGATGCAACTACATCCACCTTATAAAACGTTGTAAATGTGTGTACAGACGACCACACACACCTGAACCACTGACACCTGATGACGGAAGGCCTAGGAAGCACTAAGCGCCCTCGTAGAATACGCTGTAACCGCTTGCCGACCGCCGCAAGTACATATACTGCGGCGGTCAGCCCTGTGCAGGCAAAGTGACGTATGGGTACGTCACTCGCCTGCGAGCCAATAGGGGGCGAGCGCACACCGCCGGAGGCGCACTCCCGCTCGCTCACTGTGATCCCCGCGCGTGTGACCGGCGGACCCGATGTCCGCCGGTCACTCGCGATCGTCCGTTACAGGGGGAGAAAGGCAGGCGGCTAATGTAAACAAAGCCGCCTGTCATTCTCCCTTGTGTAAGTGCAAAGATCATACGGTCCTGCTATGCAGGATCGTATATCTCTGTAGTTGCACAAACAGCCACATCCCATAACAGTTAGAATCAGGCCCCTAGGGACACACTTAACCCCTCCTTCTCCAATAAAGTTAACCCCTTCCCTGCCAGTGTCATTATTACAGTAACAGTGCATATGTATAGCACTAATTACTGTAGTAATGTCACTGGTACCCCCAAAAGTGTCAAAAATGTCAGTCAAGGGTCCGATCTGTCCGCTGCAATGTCGCAGTTCCGCAAAAAAAAAAAAAAAAATCGCAGATCGCCGCCATTACTCGTTAAAAAAAAAAAACAATAAAAATTACAAAAATCTTTCCCTTAGTAATTGCAATAACTTTTGCGCAAACCAATCAAAATACGCTTATTGCGATTTTTTTTACCAAACATATGTAGCAGAAAACAAATTGGCCTAAAATGTTAAAAAATTTAGATTTTTACATTTTTTTGAGGAATTTCATATAAAAAAAATTTAAAAATTTTGTTATTTTTGCAAAATTGTCGCTCTTTTTTTGTTTATAGCGCATGATCATAAAATTGCACAGGTGATTAAATACCACCAAAAGAAAGCTCTGTTTGTGGGGAAAAAAGGACGTCAATTTAATTTGGGTACAGTGTTGCACGACTGCGCAATTGTCCGTTAAAGTCACGCAGTGCCGAAACGCAAAATACCCCCTGGTCAGGAAGGGGGTAAAATCTTCCGGGGCTTAAATGGTTAACAGGGAAAGGAGGAACCTGACCCTTAATGGAATAGGCCTGCACCACCGTCTGCCTGATCCACTTGGAAATGGTCGCAGCAGATGTGGCCTGCTCCTTACGAGGTCCATCCGTAAGAACAAACAAAGAATCAGATTTTCGAATCGGTTCAGTCACCACCAGGTACACCCGAATAACCCTTACCACATCTAAGGAATGTAAGGCAATTTCCTTAGGATGTTTCGGCTTAGGACATAGGGACGGTAACACAATATCTTCATTCAAATGAAACCCAGAGACAACCTTAGGAAGGAACGCCTGACAGGGTCGCAACACCACTTTGTCCCTATGAATCACCGGGTAACGTGACCGACACCCTACGCGCGGAAGTAATAGCAACTAAGAAGGACACCTTCTGCGACAAAGTGAGCAGAGGAAGTTCTCGAATATTTTCAAAAGGAGGCTTTTGAAGCACCGACAATACCAAATTGAGGTCCCACGGAGGCACCAGGGATCTCACCGGCGGAGCCAGATGGCAAACTCCTTGCACAAAAGTGTGAACCAAGGATTTCGCCACCAACAGCCTTCGGAAAAATATGGCCAAAGCGGAAATCTGGCCTTTGATGGTGCCCAGAGCCAAACGTTGATCTACACCTAGTTGTGGAAACTCCAACAGACGAGAGAGAAAAGGAATGGGGAGAAACCCCCTGAGACTCACACCAAGTAATATACGCCTTCCAAACCTTCCTAGAGGTAGATTTCCTAGCTTTTAACAACGTAGGAATCACCGACTCTGACAGCCCTCCTATGGTCACCAGGCGGGTGCCACTCCCAACAGTCCACCGCACCATCTTGGAATGGGGGTGCTGCGGCCTGAGGTATGCTGCCACTCTGATCATGATTGCTGTAGTGACCAAGGCTATGCGCCCTCGCAAGGTTTTTCACTCGCCGGCCAGCCCCCGTCCAGTGGGACTATGTCGCGACTAACCTAGCGCAGAGCTAATAGTTAGGTCGCGCTCACAGGCCAGACTGGGAAGACCGTAAGTAAAAAATTCAATTTTAAAAAGGAAAAAATGCCAGGACCACAGATCCCAGCAGAGCCAGGTCCTTACTCCTGACTAGGCAGAAAAAAAAAATGGAGTCCTACAGGAGGAAGTGATGGTTCACCCTCTGGGAATGCCCCAGGGATGTAACCAAAAAGGTTTCTGCCTAGTCCTACTCCTGAAGAGAGACAGCATAAAGCCCACTGGTCTGAAGACTTGAAGCTGTGTCCGTCAGTGAACGAAAGAGAAAAGCATTTTAATGTTTACAGCCTAGCGCAAAATCAAGGCAATTTTCAGCATTTTTATGGGGTGCATTGCGACACACTCAGGGTTATTTTTCAGTGGGAACGCAGTTCCAGCACCTCCAGCAATGAATTTTATGTAATGGCAAGGGGTGTGATGGACGGTCTTCTGATGGTGGCTGCTGGGAGGATCTATTTTGGCGAGGTGGTCTATTGTTGCTGGGGAGATCTATTGTTGCTGGGAAAGGGATCTACCTTTGAGGGAGGCGTCTATTGTACCTGACTGCTGGAGTCTATTGTTGCTGCCAGGGGTCTATTGCTGCTGGGGTGATATTTTGTTGCAGGGTCCATTGTTGCTGGGGGAATCTATTGTTGTTGCAGGGGGGTCTATTTTACTGCTTTTCTTGTTATCATTAACAAATTACTCAGTATGGCAAAACGATACTTGGCTCTGTATTCCCTAAGTGAGGCAGTGCTGGGAGGTGGGTATGAGCAAAGGCACAAAGTGACTTACAGGAGGAGGAGGGGGGGAAATATGGACACACTACACCACAGTGCAACGTGCTGGGGGATATAAAGGCATAAGAAATGTCACTTTGTGAATTGTCAATAAAGTTACGGGAAAAAAAAGGGTAAACGTATTGTAAACAGTTCATCACCCCGTTCCCCTCACAGCGGCCGCGGTAGAACAATCTTTTAACCTTTTATAAACGCTGTTCTGTTTTCCAGGTGACACCATAGCTGGACTCGGTTGGATGGAGGAATATCATAAGAGGCGTGAAGAGCGAGCCAAGTCCGACTGAAGCCCCGGAATACCGAGGGTGCCACTCTAGGATCCAATGCAACTGCAAGACCTCAGTCTGAACTACAACTCCCAGAATTCTGTGAGGAGTAAACATGGAGGGGGCAGAGGATCTGTAGAGCAAAACACGGGAAGGGAGTATTTGTATAACAATAAGAAAAGCAAAAATGATTCACAGTGCTCATAGGGAGAAATCAGGTCCAAGCTGTGCCTTTTGGTCATCAAAGGCAGCACTTTCTGCATTTGTAATTCTACTTTTTGATTGTAAATAATTGTTTTCACTCTTCCAAACATTCTTTATTCATGGTAAATAAAATGTGTTACTTTGTTTTTCTATGCCTCCTACTCAGGAGCTTTTCCTATGGAGGGATATGAAGGTAATGTTATATTGAATAAATCACATTGCAAGTTCCCATGTGCCTTGTCTTCACTGTCTCTGTGTGAGGGACTCTTGGTAGAGGAGCAGGGCTTTGCTTCTGTATGTCAGAGCTGCTCCCATTCTCTGATGACTGGTGGGGTAATGATGAAGCAACAGGAGAGGTGCAAGAAACACAGATCCACAAACTGGAAGCAGGGGGATCCTTGCCCTACAGGTCCTCAGGTACAGCTTCCTCTCCAGCAAGGAGAACAGAGATCAGCACAGTACTGACATCCCAAAACTAAGCTACAGGCAGATAGAAAACACACAGCTTTGTATTATTGCATTCTTAAGTGCTGGTTCACACTGTTCCGACTTGGTCACCTGACAAGTCGTGCTCCATTCTGTGCAATTGGAACCGTTCTAATAGGAGCGACTCAAGACTTAGAAAAAGGTTCCTGCACTACTTTTGGGCGAAGTCGGAGGGACTTGCATTGACTTTGATTATGTGAAGTCGGTGCAACCCGCGCCAAAGTCGTGGTGCGCGGCGACTTCATTAGGTCGCCCTGAAGTCGTGTCGCCATAGTGTGAACCGACACTAAAGTGATTGTAAAGTCTCATTTAAAAAACAAACAAACAATAATAAACATGTTATACTTACCTGAGTAGCCCAGATCCTCCTCTTCTCGGGTCCCTCTTCGGTGTTCCTGGTCCCACAGCAAGCAGCTTGCTATGGGGGCACCCGAGCCGGGTCACAGCTTCCTGTGTCCATTCAGAAACGGAGCCGCGACCCGGCCCCGCCTCATCTCGCTCCTGATTGGCTGATTGATTTTGATTGACAGCAGCAGGAGCCAATCGCACCACACTGCTATCTCAGCCAATCAGGAGGGGAGTCCCGGGCAGCTAAATAACTTCAGCAAAATCACTGGATAAACATGGGCTCAGGTAAGTATTAGGGGGGCTGCTGCACACAAGGTTTTTTTTATCCTAATGCATAGAATGCACCTACTGACTTTACAATCCTCCTAAAAGAGAGATATGATCAAAGAATTTTTTGGCTATACTTCTCCTCTGGGTCACAGGTGTGCACTTACTGTTCCTCTCCTGTGACCTAGAATCAGCCGTTAGCTGGCTATTGTCAGCTGACAGGGCAGAGACATTTCAGGTTTCTGGAAGGACCCTGACAATACTGTCAAGATCCACCCAGTGGCCTGACTGACAGCTGGCTCTACCTCTCAGCATGTGGCTGAGGGTGGGAGCCAGCTGCACCTGCCCCTGCTCATTGAGTGCTGGAGAAGCAGAGCAGAGAGCAGTGACTAACTGTCTCTGTTATGAGCAGACCAAGCAATTATGTGATCACTCAGTTCTTGGTCTTAAAGCCTATGTGGGACAAAGCGGAGAGCTTCAGACTCTAGAAGGATCCCGACAATATTGTCAGGATCCACCCAGCTGCCTGACTAAAAGCTGGCTTCACCTGTCAGCATGCGGCTGAGGGCTGGAGCCAGCTGCACCCGCCCCTTCCCCTGCTTATTGCTCCATTGAGTCTTGGAAAAGCAGAGCATAGAGCAGTAAATGACAGTCACTGCTCTCTGCTCTGAGCAGACCAAGCAGTTATGTGATCATGCAGTTCTCGGTCTTAAAGCCTATCTGGAACAGAGCTGCGAGCTTCAGGCTCTGGAAGGATCCAGACAATATTGTCAGGATCCACCCACTTGCCTGACAGCTGGCATCACCCACCCCTTCCCCTGCTCATTGCTCCACTAAGTGCTGAAGAAGCAGAGCATAGAGCAGGCACTGACAGTCTGCTCTGAGCAGACCAAGCAGTCATGTGATCACTCAGTTCAGCTTTAAAGCTGAAATACAGTTGCTGCACACTGATACATTGGTGGTGTTAAACGCTAAATCATGTTCCCCCAGCTGTCACTCCATGACCGCACACAACCTGGTCATGTGGCCAGATCACAGTCATGTAATCTCTGAAGGATCCTAGTTTATGCTAGTTAATCTGGAAGGCATGTGGCCACATGACTAGTTGTGGTTGGATCTTTGAATAGCAGTTACTGTAGCAAAGGGTCACCCCTTTCTGTGTCCTTTTAAAACACAGGAACCAGCTTGTACTAACAGCTTCAAGACTGGAGGGGTAATGATAAAAAAAAAGTAGGAGGAGAGGTGTAAGAAGCACAGACTCACAGAATGGATGAAGCAGGAGCAGGGAGATCCTTGTACTGCAAGTCCCCAGGTACAGCTTCCTCTTCAGCAAGGAGAACAACGATTGTCACAGTAGTGACATCATCAAATCTGTTGAGACAAGCAGTTGGTGGCAGCAGGGGTGTCCAAATTTTCTAAATAATGTACTGTACTTTAGACTTCGGGGGGGGGGGGGGGCTGTACTGTGGCCAGTGGGAGTAGGAAATGCCCCAGTGTCACTTGGGCTAGACAATGTCTCAGGCTTGGTTGTCAGTGGGAATACAAAAATTACGTAGCGCCTGTGGTCAGGAGGAAGAATAGTGCCCTATCAATGTCAGTGGGTGGAATGGTGCCCCGTCGTTGCTGTCAGTGGGAGGAATAGTGCCCCGTCGTTGCTGTCAGTGGGAGGAATAGTGCCCCATCATTGGTGTCAGTGGGAGGAATAGTGCCCCATCATTGGTGTCAGTGGGAGGAATAGTGCCCCATTATTGGTGTCAGTGGAAGGAATAGTTCCCCATAATTGGTTTCAGTGGGAGGAATAGTGCCCTATCATTAATAGTCAGTGAGAGGAATAGTGCCCCATCATTGGTGTCAGTGGGAGGAATAGTGCCCCATTATTGGTGTCAGTGGAAGGAATAGTTCCCCATAATTGGTATCAGTGGGAGGAATAGTGTCCCATCATTGGTGTCAGTGGGAGGAATAGTGCCCCATCATTGGTATCAGTGGGAGAAATAGTGTTCCATCACCAGTGTCAGTGGGAGGAATAGTGCCCCATCATTGGTGTCAGTGGGAGGAATAGTGCCCCATCATTGGTATCAGTGGGAGGAATAGTGTCCCATCACCAGTGTCAGTGGGAGGAATAGTGCCCCATCATTGGTGTCAGTGGGAGGAACAGTGCCCCATCATTGGTATCAGTGGGAGCAATAGTACCCCACCATTGGTATCAGTGGGAGGAATAGTGCCCCATCATTGGTGTCAGTGGGAGGAATAGTACCCCATCATTGGTATCAGTGGGAGGAATAGTGTCCCATCATTGGTGTCAGTGGGAGGAATAGTGCCCCATCATTTGTATCAGTGGGAGAAATTGTGTCCCATCACCAGTGTCAGTGGAAGGAATAGTGCCCCATCATTGGTGTCAGTGGGAGGAATAGTGCCCCATCATTGGTGTCAGTGGGAGGAATAGTGCCCCATCATTGGTGTCAGTGAATTTAATAATGCCCTACTGTCTGTGTCAGTGGAAGGAATGGTGCCCTGTATCAGTGGGAGGAGTGGTGCCCCCAGAGCCGGATAAAAGCAAGCAAGGACTGTATCCAGACCACAGCCTTAGAAGATCTCACATTGCAGAAATACTGAACAGCTGTAGGTTACAGATCGGGAGTGCCCAGGCACAGGATGTACATTGCTATTTTTTAGGAGGAATCCAAGACAAATATTCTGTATCACCAATTAGAAGAAACCCACCTCTACATAGAAGATTCTCATTTTATTCAAATAATTAGAATATTCTATCAGATTTACATGACATTTACATAAAATCTTACATCTGGTAATTAAATTCAGCAATGGCTTCAGGATTAAAATAAAACGGTTTGTAACAGGAACTCTCGTTGGGTGATGTCCGCGGCACCTTTAGCCTCTATCCAGATTCTGTGGCGTATCACGGACGGTTAGCAGCGAGTAGCGGAGCCAGGACCGGCGGAGAAATTTCTGATTCTCTGGTAAACAAATTGCATCTTATGGACTTAACCTTTAACACTTTGTCCTGTGATGCAACTCTCCTGTGAGAAACACAAAGGCTGCCATTGCTGACCTCCTAAGAATGCCAACTCCCTGGCTCTGACTTCAGTACTTTTACTCACTGACCTGAAACAAGCATGCAGATTGGACTGCATAAATATTTTAGGTGTTTACCTCAGAAAAAAGTCGCTGAATCAGCTTGACAGCCAAGCACCTGGTATTTTCAGAAGGAAAGCCTCCATAATATCTCATAGGCTGTTGTTGTAGAGTGGGGTGTTCAATGCTTGATGGCCTTCAGCCCATCGATGCTTGATGGCCTTTAACCCATCAACGCTTGATGGCCTTCAGCCCATCAACGCTTGATGGCCTTCAGCCCATCAACGCTTGATGGCCTCCAGCCCATCAGCGCTTGGATAGCCTCCAGCCCATCAACGCTTGGATAGCCTCCAGCCCATCAACGCTTGATGGCCTCCATCAACGCTTGATAGCCTTCAGCCCATCAACACTTGATAGCCTTCAGCCCATCAACGCTTGATAGCCTTCAGCCCATCAACGCTTGATAGCCTTCAGCCCATCAACTTCAACAGCAGAGCTCAAAGCTGTATACGGTCTGAACCCTTAGCTGAAATCAGCAGTACTGAAACAGATCTGTTTGTGAAGAGAGGTTCTGCCTCAACAATGTGAAGGAAAAAAGCCTTCTCTCTCCATCAGTGTGGCCAATGTCAAAAAAGGGCTCATACATGAATTATAAAAGTAAATAAAAAGCTGCTGCAGGTATAAAGTGAAGGCAGCTAGCGCAGCCTCCCAAACTTCCCCGGCAAGGTCAAATCCTGGTTCTTTTGGCAGGCTCTGATGCAAAAGCCTGCCCACCCCTTCCTGCCTTCTACATTTCTAAGAGCAAGTAAGGCTCCTTGTCATAGTTATGCATCAATAGGAATGTGCAGGACAGGGTTTAGCAGCAAGTTCCTAAAGCACCTAGAGGTGTTGACTTTATCAGGTTCAGGGCTGACCAGGTTTTGGGAAGTAGCTGCAGCTATATGTCCAGTCTCACTGTATCTCATACCTGCAGTATTTGTTTAATTTCATAGAAGTTCAAACCACAACCTAAAATTGTTGATACATTTCCCAAGGACAAGATGCACGTAGCACTTGGTCCCATTCCGATCCCTGCTGTTGTTGCTGAACTAGTGTGGTCAACAGCACGCCTCCCTTCTCCCACCACTTTCTGTCCAAGCTGTGAAGCTGGAGACGAATATCTAATAGGTGTTG
This sequence comes from Pelophylax lessonae, assembly GCF_965119305.1. Taxonomy (NCBI): domain Eukaryota; kingdom Metazoa; phylum Chordata; class Amphibia; order Anura; family Ranidae; genus Pelophylax; species Pelophylax lessonae. Next base: position 290,269,043 of record NC_138775.1, on the reverse strand, counting down.
ATGACAGCGCTCATTTCTGGCATTAGGGGCACGCTGGAGACAAGCGGCGTCATTCACTACGTCGATGGGAGGGGTCAGCTTGGATCACAACACAAGGAGAGAGCTTGTAAACAGCAGAGAGGGCGAGTTGGCTACAGTACTGTTGCCCGTAAATTGGGCTTCAGTCTAGGGTGGAGCACAGACCTAAAGATGTGCTTTTATTGGACAAAGCAGCCACAGATCAGAACTGGGGGAATCAACAACTATTTTTAAGATGTGGTGATATGTCTTGATTACGGAGTCCTTTTGATATAGTTATTTGCACTGTAGAGGTTAAGGAGCAGGGACCTGTGCATTACAGAATGATCTCCTATCAGGAACAAACTTCACACTTTTCCAGGAGAACGTCCCTATATCCTGTGCTTTGGCATTCCAATATGTCAGTAAGAAGACCCCTGGTGATTGGCGGTACAGTATTGGCAGAGGTTAGGAAGGTGAGGTCAGAGCAGGCCACTCCACAGGTTGAAGCAGGCAGTATTGATGACGGACTCCAGGTGGTGGTACGTGGAGACCAGCTGAGGTAACGGACTGTCGCTGTTCTGCGGCTGCTCTGGAAACGGCTCCCGGAACACCACCTTTAGGCTCTGCAATAATGAAAACATAAAGACAATCAATACTGCTTGCCTAAAATCAATGATGATGATGTGCTATTTACTGATCCTCCAAAACAAGAAAATTGCTAACCCTGGGTCCCTGGTAGGAAATATACAGGTGCACCTCATAAACATGGAATATCATCAAAAAGTTTATTTCAGTAATTCAATTCATAAAGCGAAACTCGTATATTTTATATAGATGTGTTAAACACAGAGGGATATATTTCAAGCATTTTGTTGATGATTATTGGTTACAGCTAGTGACACCCCAAAATTCAGTATCTCAGAAAATTAGAATATTGCATAACACCAATAAAAAAAAAAAGGATTTTTAATACAGAAATGTTGGCTTACTGAAAAGTCTGTCCATGTACAGTATAGGATGCACTCAATACTTGGTCAGGACTTTTTGCTTGAATTATTGCATCAATGCGGCGTGGCATGGAGGCGATCAGCCTGTGGCACTGCTGAGGTGTTATGGAAGCCCAGGTTGCTTTGATAGCGGCCTTCATCTCATCTGTATTGTTGGGTCTGGTGCTTTCTATTGACAATACCCCACAGATCCTCTATGGCAGTGGTCCTCAACCCTGGCCTACAGGGCCCACTAACAGGCCAGGTTTGCAAGATAACTGAAATACATCCCAGGTGATATCATTTGCTGCTCAGTGATTGCAGTATTCTAGTCTGCATCTCCCCAAGGTAATACTTAAAATCTGGCCTGTTAGTGAGCCCTGAGGACCGGAGTTGAGGACCACTGCTCTATGGGGTTTAGGTCAGGCGAGTTTGCTGGTCAATCAAGCACAGTGATACCATGATCATGTGACCAGGTATTGGTAGTTTTGGCAGTGTGGGCGGTGCCAAGTCCTGCTGGAAAATTAAATTTAGCATCTCCATAAAGATGGTCAGCAGAGGGAACCATTAAGTGCTCTAGAATTTCCTGCTAGAGGGTTGCGCTGACTTGATAAAACACAGTGGACCAACATCAGCAGATGACACGGCTCCCCAAACCAATGACTGTGGTAAATTTTGCATTTCATTTGGAAATGAAGGTTCCAGAGTCTGGAGGAGGAGTGGAGAGGCACAGAATCCAAGTTGCATGAGGTCCAGTGTGAAGTTTCCACAGTCAGTGATGATTTGGGGAGCCATGTCCTATTCTAATTTTATGAGATGCAGGTGTTCCATCAGAGATATGACGTCTTCGGTCACCACTTCCGAAGATGTCACATCTCTGACGAAACGCGCCAAGTTGGTACGCACGTTGCCTCGTTCTGAGCAGACTGCTGAACCGCACGCCCGAGTTCCCACTTCCGGGTACGGCGTACCTCGCGGTTGTCTACACAGCAGCGTCCTTTTACACCAGCTGCGAGGCTGAATAGGAGCTCAGAAGTGGCTGGAGGGGAGACCCAGCCATTATTGCTTTTGCAACGTTTTGCATATATTGTAGTTGGGCATACGTTTGCTGTGACACCTATTGTTTGGTGCTTTGGAGTGAAACGTTTTTACCACTGCAGTGTTTTTTATGGATGTTTTTTATGGAAGTTTTTATCTACACTGATGTTCGTGTGAGGTGTTAAAATAAAGGTTGTTAACCTTCTACACGATGAGGAGCTTCTTTTTTCTTTCATTTTGAGCCTACATCAGCATTTCGAGGATCCCACTCAACTACAAACCAAAGTTGGAGCGGTGTACAAGCGCAGTTTGTTTCTTGTTGGCGTACGCCACAGGAATCCACGCCATCTGGTAAGTGAGCTTGCTTACCACCTAGCACTTTGCAGTGAAGCGGAGGGTCGCTGATATCACTACACCAGTATTATTTGCACTCAGAAGACTTTACAGCACTATTGCACTTTTCTTTTAAATCAGCAGTATCACTGACTTTTATTGAAGCAATTCACTATCACTTCGGATTTATTATTGCCTATTAATTTCTATTGCACTTTTAATCAGCAGTATCATGGACTTTCATTGAAGCAATTTATTATTATTGTATATTTTTATGTCTTAAATATTTTGGATTTGGCATTACTTATGCACTTATATATGCACTTTTTGATGTATGTGAGATATCGCAATATTTCAAAATCACTATAGCACTTTATTCAGTCCTCACATTAACCTAAGGTTAGCGCAGTTTTTTTCTGTTATTTACTTCATGCTCAGTCAACTATATGTAATATAGTAGACTTGATAACCTGCTGCTTTCCTCATTATATACCGCAATCTAGGCGCGAGTAGAATACCCATTTAAATGTTACACACAAAGCCACAGCCAATCACAGTTAGAATCACGCCGCTAGGGACACACTTAACCCCTCCCTCTCAAATAAAGTTAACCCCTTCACTGCCAGTGTCATTTTTACAGTAACAGTGCATATGTATAGCACTGATTACTGTAGTAATGTCACTGGTCCCCCCCAAAAGTGCCAAAAATGTCAGTCAGGGGTCCGATCTGTCCGCCGCAATGTCGCAGTCCCGCAAAAAAAAAATCGCAGATCGCCGCCATTACGCGTTAAAAAAAAAAAAAAAAAAAAAACAAACAACAAAAATGACAAAAATCTTTTCCCTTAGTTAGTAAACGCAATAACTTTTGCGCAAACCAATCAAAATACGCTTATTGTGATTTTTTTTTTACCAAACATATGGTAAAAAAAAAAATTGGCCTATAATGTTAAAAAATTGTGATTTTTACATTTTTTTGGGGGGGGGGGGGGGGGAATTTCATATAAAAAAATGTGAAAAATATTGTTATTTTTGAAAAATTGTCGCTTTTTTTTTTGTTTATAGCGCATGATCAAAAAATCGCACAGGTGATCAAATACCACCAAAAGAAAACTGTTTGTGGGAAAAAAAGGACATCAATTTCATTTGGGTACAGCGTTGCACGACCACGCAATTGTCCGTTAAAGTCACGCAGTGCCGAATCGCAAAATAGGCCCTGGTCAGGAAGGGGGTAAAATCTTTCGGGGCTTAAAGCGGAGTTCCAGCCACAAAATCATGCCTGTAGATTTTATGGCATCCGCTTCCTTATCCTTACCTGAGCAAGAATTGGATATTCCCGGCTTTTTTTTTTGCTTACTTACCTTATTAGAGAGGATAATATACTCACCTTACCATCCACTTCCTCCTTCCTCGGCCGCGGCCCGCGCCGTCACTTCCGCTTTGCAATGATTCCTGGGAGCTGAACGTCATCACTCCCAGGAATCAATGCACCTGCACCGGCCCCGACGTCAGTTCCGGTGCAGGCGCGTCATACCTTGATAAACAGCTTCTGGGCATGCCCAGAAGCTGTGCAGGGATGACGCTGCAGACCCAGAAGTGACGGCCGGGCCGGTGCAGTGCATCGTGGGACCGAAGAAGACGGAAGAGGACGCAGAAGAGGATCGCGCTGGCTTCAAGCTGCCCACACCTGAGATGGCAGCGCTGGAGAAGAAATTTTAAAAGTAAGTATTTCTTCTAAAAGGTAAGTGCGAACCGGGACAGATCAGAGGCTAGCCATTGTGGAATGTACTAGCCCTGACTGTCCCGGGGGTATGTTCATTGAAATTTTTTTTCTGTGGCTGGAACTCCGCTTTAAGTGGTTAAAAATTATAGACCCTTCATTTTTTTTGTAAGTGGGCAAACGTACAAAATCTGCAGGGGATCAATTATTTATGTATATAGTTAGATGGGTCCAAGCTGGTAACATCAAGGTAACAATGTATAAAATATCCATGACTGGAATTCAATGACTGCCAAAAAAAAAAGTTACTGGCTGGGCCAACTACAGGCTAGGCTGAGAAGAGAAGGATCGGGTATATAGGTAGCTTAGGGGGATGACCAACAAGTGCAGCGATGGAAAATCGCCACCTCTTCCCCCAATAACAGCAAGCAGGGAAAGTGCTTAATTACGAGACACAAAAGCAAATTCCAATTAGAAGTTTCTGGCTCCCCCGCTGTGACCACATTAATACCAATTAAAAGCAGTCAGCGACGGTGTGACGAGGCCGTGACGGGAGGAGGAGGGGGGGGGACGAGGATTGTGGTGAAGCTCGGCCTTCCCGGTTTTGTTGTCTTTCTCATTAGCCGTTTAGAGCTGAAGCAAATCAAACAACTGATTCAATTTAACACCGAAATGCTTACTGACCATTTTACGAGCAAAAAAAAAACCGTGGTTTTTATTTCCCTAATTATTTTGTATCTGATCATGAAAGTGTTTGTGAAAACAAGCGGTGACCCTTTAAGTGACAGACTTCTGAGCGAGGCATTTTCGGCGCACGGATTAATTTGTAATCCTCAAAGCTTTGCAGGGACATATTTTGCGGATCCATGCAGAAAAAAAAAGTCTAAACACAGATGCATTTGTGAAATCTTCATCTTTGAAGATAAATGTATTCTGCATAACAAGTCGGAGCCGTGACTGATACAGAGGCTTTGTTTTCTCCACATCAGCAGATGTATAGGTTCACCGTGTACTGCTGTGACAGGCGAGATAAAGGGGCTTACCGAATATTAGAAATCGCTGGTGAGGCTCCATCCTGGATACCGGCTAGTCCGGGGCCCCGCAACTGCAGGAGCGGCGCAGGAAATTTGGAGAGGGTTCAAAGTCGGTGGAGGAATGAAAGGGACGAGAAGTCTCACAGTGAAAGGCTAGAACTATTAGGCTTGTTTGATTCGGGGGAAAAAAAAGTGACCGTAGATGAGATCCGATTAGCATGTGATAAAAAAATATGCAGTACATCTCCGCAATAAATTTGTCTTTTCCTGCAATTTGTCTCCTTAAAGAGGAACTTCACCTTTCCAGACAAGTTTCCTCCCCCCCTCCTTTCCAGACAAGTTTCCTCCCCTCCCTCCTTTCCAGACAAGTTTCCTTCCCCCCTCCTTTCCAGACAAGTTTCCTCCCCTCCCTCCTTTCCAGACAAGTTTCCTCCCCCCCTCCTTTCCAGACAAGTTTCCTCCCCCCCTCCTTTCCAGACAAGTTTCCTCCCCCCCCTCCTTTCCAGACAAGTTTCCCCCCCCCTCCTTTCCAGACAAGTTTCCTCCCCTCCCTCCTTTCCAGACAAGTTTCCTCCCCTCCCTCCTTTCCAGACAAGTTTCCTCCCCCCCTCCTTTCCAGACAAGTTCCCCCCCCCCTCCTTTCCAGACAAGTTTCCTCCCCCCCCTCCTTTCCAGACAAGTTTCCTCCCCTCCCTCCTTTCCAGACAAGTTTCCTCCCCCCCTCCTTTCCAGACAAGTTCCCCCCCTCCTTTCCAGATAAGTTTCCTCCCCCCTCCTTTCCAGACAAGTTTCCCCCCCCTTCTTTCCAGACAAGTTTCCCCCCCCCTCCTTTCCAGACAAGTTTCCCCCCCCCCTCCTTTCCAGACAAGTTTCCTCCCCCCCCTCCTTTCCAGAAAAGTTTCCTCCCCCCCTCCTTTCCAGACAAGTTTCCTCCCCCCTTCTTTCCAGACAAGTTTCCTCCCCCCTCCTTTCCAGACAAGTTTCCTCCCCTTCCTCCTTTCCAGACAAGTTTCCTCCCCCCCTCCTTTCCTGACATGTCCCCCCCCCCCCATTTCTTAGCGACCCCCTCCTCTGTTATTCACCTAGGCCAGTAGTCTTTAAACTGCAGCCTTGGGACCAGATGCGGCCCTTTGCTTGATTTTATCCGGCCCTTGATGCACTATTTTTATCCAACAATGGGACATAATTCCCCCCACTGACACCAATTAAGGGCAAAATTCCTCCCAATGACACCAACAATGGGGCACAATTCCTCCCAATGACACCGATGATTGGGCACAATTCCTTCCAATGACACCAATATCGGGACACAATTCCTCCCAATGACAGCAAGAGTGGGGCACAATACATTCCAATGACAACAAGGGTGGGGCACAATACCTCCCAATGAAAACAAGGGTGGGACACAATACCTCCCAACGAAAACAAGGGTGGGGCACAATACCTCCCAATGACAACAAGGGTGGGGCACAATACCTCCCAACGAAAACAAGGGTGGGGCACAATACCTCCCAATGACAACAAGGGTGGGGCACAATACCTCCCAATGAAAACAAGGGTGGGGCACATTACCTCCCAATGACAACAAGGGTGGGGCACAATTCCTCCCAATGACAACAAGGGTGGGACACAATACCTCCCAATGACAACAAGGGTGGGACACAATACCTCCCAATGACAACAAGGGTGGGGCAAATTACCTCCCAATGACAACAAGGGTGGGGCACAATTCCTCCCAATGACACCAGCAGTGGGGCACAATTCCTCCCAATGACACCAACAATGGGGCACAATTCCCCCTAATGACACCAGCAGTGGGGCACAATTACTTCCAATGACACCAACAATGGGGCAAAATTCCTCCCAATGACAACAACAATGGGGCACAATTCTTCCTAATAACACCAAGGGTGGGGCACAATTCCTCCCAATGACACCAATAATAGGGCACGATTCCTCCCAATGACTCCAATGATGGGGCCCAATGACACCAATAACAGGGCAGAGTTCCTCCCAATGACACCAATGGTGGGGCGCAATTTCCCCCACTGATACCAAAAATGTCACACTGTTCATTCCCACTGATGTCAGGACCTTTCCCACTCCCAAAGGCCAGAGTCTGCCCCCCCCCCTTAAGTCTTAAGGACAGTAAACTGGCTCTTTGTTTAGAAGGTCTTGAGACCCCTGGCCTAGGCAAATGATGTCAGCATCCCCTGGTGCCTCGTCGGATATGAGATGTGGATATCCCAGGAGGCGCTGGGAGCATCCATTCACCAAAGCAGGAGAGGGCAGGCCTAGCGGTGCGTCATAGGGAGGTTCGCCTGTGCCTCCCGATGTCATCCCAGAAGAAGATGGTAGTGCAGGACACGAATGCCAACTACAGGGAAGAGGATCTCAGAGGGACAATGCTGGATCCACTGGGTGGGTGAGTATCCTTCCTGTGCAGAACGCCGCATCAGGTAGGCAAGAGGGGTGAGAAAAAAATGAGCAGGGAAGGTTAAAGTTCGACTTTAAAGCTGAACTCCAGGTATGGATTTTAGTACATAGCTACACTGGACCAGCTTGGAGCAATAAAAGAATACATATTCCATGTAAAACAGAAAGAGTGGCCGGCAACTCCAACATCCGTATGAACTTCTTTCTCAAACAGAAGTAAAATGCATACATATTCCATATCTGTGGGATTGCTGTGGAAGCGGAGAATCACTAAAGTAGTCACCACTACTACAATGATCGCCAAAATCTTCCAGGTCCTCTGCTCATGTGACAAAAACCCCAGGCGGCATTTTGTTACATGACTAGCTGCATAGGAATTGTGAAACAGTGAAATTTTGTGCATTTGGTTAATTTAACATCAATTTTCAAAGTGTGTACTCTATTATAACTGCATTTTAAGAAGGACCGGATGGATAGGTACAGCTATATACACCGATCAGCCAAAACATTTATGGCCACCCACCTAATATTGAGGAGGTCCCCCTTTTGTCACCAAACCAGTCCTAAACCATTGGGGCATGGACTCCACTAGAAATTTCAAGGTGGAGCCTCCATGTTTTTCCGCCACATTCCACAGATGCTCGATAGGATTGAGATCTGAAGAATTTGGAGGTCAAATCAACACCTCAAGCTTGCTGTGTTCCAAACCATTCTTGAATCAGTCTTGCAGTGTGGCGAGGTGCATTATCCTGCTGAAAGAGGCCACTGCCACCAGGGAATACCGTTTCCATGAAGGGGTTTACTTGGTCCCCATCAGGTAACATCCACATGAATGGCAGGAGCCAAGGTTTCAAAGTTGAACATTGACCAAAGCATCGCACTACCTCTGCCAGCTTGCCTTCTTCCCATACTGCATCCTGGTGCCATCTATTCCCCAGGTAAGTGATGCACACACACACCCGGTCATCCAACATGATTCATCAAACCAGGCCACCTTCTTCCATTGCTCTGTGGTCCAGGTCTAATGCTAACATGCCCATTGTAGACTCTTTTGGCTGTGGGCACGGGTCAGCATGAGCACCCTGAATGGTCTGCGTCTACCCAGCCCCCATACTCAACAAGTTGTGATGCTTTGTGTGTTCTGACACATTTCCATCATAACCAGCATTCATTTTTCAGCAACTTGAGCTCCAGATTGGACTATACAGGCCAGTCCCCTCCACCTCCATCAATGAGCCCCACCCCCCCTCCCTACCACCTCCATCAATGAGCCTCCTCCCCTCAATCTCCACCAATGAGCCTCCCCACCACCTCCATCAATGAGCCTCCCCCCCACCTCCATCAATGAGCCTCCTCCCTCAATCTCCACCAATGAGCATCCCCACCACCTCCATCAATGAGCCCCCCCCCCCACCTCCATCAATGAGCCCCCCCACCACCTCCATCAATGAGCCTCCTCCCTCAATCTCCACCAATGAGCCTCCCCACCACCTCCATCAATGAGCCCCCCCTCCACCAATGAGCCTCCCCACCACCTCCATCAATGAGCCCCCCCCTCCACCTCCATCAATGAGCCCCCCCCACCTCCATCAATGAGCCTCCTCCCATCAATCTCCACCAATGAGCCTCCCCTCCACCTCCATCAATGAGCCTCCTCCCCTCAATCTCCACCAATGAGCCTCCCCACCACCTCCATCAATGAGCCTCCCCCCCACCTCCATCAATGAACCTTCCACCACCACCACCTCCATCAATGAGCCCCCCCCCACCACCTCCATCAATGAGCCTCCTCCTCTCAATCTCCACCAATGAGCCTCCCCACCACCTCCATCAATGAGCCCCCCCACTTCCATCAATGAGCCTCCCCCCCACCTCCATCAAGGAACCTTCCACCACCACCACCTCCGTCAATGAGCCCCCCCCCACCACCTCCATTAATGAGCTCCCTCCACCACCTCCATCATTGAGCATTAATGGAGGTGGTGGGGGAGGGGGGGGCTCATATTAGGTAATATATATATAGGCCGCTATATATATTATATAGCCCCACCTCTTCCCTCAATTGGAGCATAGCCCCACCTCTTCCCTCTATTGGAGCATAGCCCCACCTCTTCCCTCTATTGGAGCATAGCCCCACCTCTTCCCTCTATTGGAGCATAGCCCCACCTCTTCCCTCTATTGGAGCATAGCCCCACCTCTTCCCTCTATTGGAGCATAGTCCCACCTCTTCCCTCTATTGGAGCACAGCACCACCTCTTCCCTCTATTGGAGCATAGCCCCACCTCTTCCCTCTATTGGAGCATAGTCCCACCTCTTCCCTCTATTGGAGCATTGCACCACCTCTTCCCTCTACTGGAGCATAGCACCACCTCTTCCCTCTATTGGAGCATAGCCCCACCTCTTCCCTCTATTGGAGCATAGCCCCACCTCTTTCCTCTATTGGAGCATAGCCCCACCTCTTTCCTCTATTGGAGCATAGCCCCACCTCTTCCCTCTATTGGAGAATAGCCCCACCTCTTCCCTCTATTGGAGCACAGCCCCACCTCTTCCCTGTATTGGAGCATAGCCCCACCTCTTTCCTCTATTGGAGCATAGCCCCACCTCTTCCCTCTATTGGAGCACAGCCCCACCTCTTCCCTCTATTGGAGCATAGCACCACCTCTTCCCTCTATTGGAGCATAGCCCCACCTCTTCCCTCTATTGGAGCATAGCCCCACCTCTTCCCTCTATTGGAGGATAGCCCCACCTCTTCCCTCTATTGGAGCATAGCCCCACCTCTTCCCTTTATTGGAGCATAGCCCCACCTCTTCCCTCTATTGGAGCATAGCCCCACCTCTTCCCTCTATTGGAGCATAGCCCCACCTCTTCCCTCTATTGGAGCATAGCCCCACCTCTTCCCTCTATTGGAGCATAGCCCCACCTCTTCCCTCTATTGGAGCACAGCACCACCTCTTCCCTCTATTGGAGCATAGTCCCACCTCTTCCCTCTATTGGAGCACAGCACCACCTCTTCCCTCTATTGGAGCATAGCCCCACCTCTTCCCTCTATTGGAGAATAGTCCCACCTCTTCCCTCTATTGGAGCACAGCACCACCTCTTCCCTCTATTGGAGCATAGCCCCACCTCTTCCCTCTATTGGAGCATAGCCCCACCTCTTCCCTCTATTGGAGCATAGCCCCACCTCTTCCCTCTATTGGAGCATAGCCCCACCTCTTCCCTCTATTGGAGCACAGCACCACCTCTTCCCTCTATTGGAGCATAGTCCCACCTCTTCCCTCTATTGGAGCACAGCACCACCTCTTCCCTCTATTGGAGCATAGCCCCACCTCTTCCCTCTATTGGAGAATAGTCCCACCTCTTCCCTCTATTGGAGCACAGCACCACCTCTTCCCTCTATTGGAGCATAGCCCCACCTCTTCCCTCTATTGGAGCATAGCCCCACCTCTTCCCTCTATTGGAGCATATCCCCACCTCTTCCCTCTATTGGAGCATAGTCCCACCTCTTCCCTCTATTGGAGCATAGCCCCACCTCTTCCCTCTATTGGAGCATAGCCCCACCTCTTCCCTCTATTGGAGCATAGCCCCACCTCTTCCCTCTATTGGTTTAGCCATAGGACTATATGAAGCCTTGCACCATCCCACCCTAATATGGATAAATTCATTCAATTACTGCAATGGGTCAGGTATAAGAAGGAATCATTTTATTACAGGAAAATAAAATATAACTTACTGTTTTCCCTGAGTGGGAATCGAGGAAGACCAGGACAAAGCAGTCTGTGAATTTCTGATTGAGGACCACCTGGATGGAGAGAAAACCACACAGAGAGACATTCTGTGATAAATGACAGACTATTAAACACAGACCAATCAGAAGGGGGGGAGGGGGACACCTACTCCTATAATTCACTCTGTTCTAGTAAAAATACATTTTGCATGAAAAGCCACCAAACCTGGTCACACACTTTAATCTAACTGCAGAATGTAGATTAAAAGTGGTTGTAAACCCTTTACATACAGTATATCACAAAAGTGAGTACACCCCTCACATCTTTGTAAATATTTTATTCTACCTTTTCATGTGACAACACTGAAGAAATGACTCTTTGCTACAATGTAAAGTAGTGAGTATACAGCTTGTATAACAGTGTAAATTTGCTGTCCCCTCAAAATAACTCCACACACAGCCATTAATGTCTAAACCGCTGGCAACAAAAGTGAGTACACCCCTAAGTGACAATGTCCAAATTGGGCCCAAAGTGTCAATATTTTGTGTGGCCACCATTATTTTCCAGCACTGCCTTAACCTTCTTGGGTATGGAGTTCTCCAGAGCTTCATTGGTTGCCACTGGAGTCCTCTTCCACTCCTCCATGATGACATCACAGAGCTGGTGGATGTTAGAGACCTTGCGCTCCTCCACCTTCCGGTTGAGGATGCCCCACAGATGCTCAATGGGTTTAGGTCTGGAGACATGCTTGGCCCTAGCTGCAGGCGCGCGACCGACGTATACCTGTTTGCGCAGGAGGGCCAGCCTGCCGCAGTATATCTGCGGCGGGCGGTCCGTAAGCGGTTAAAGAAGATTAGAAGGATACACAAATACGACATGAACACCACCAACGGCAGCCTGGGGTGAGGATCCCAGCCAGTGTAATGGCTCTTTAACAAACTGCTTGAATGGAAAAATGGCAGATTAAAGGCTGCAATGGGAAGGTGATTGGGAAGATGATTGGGAAGGGGACTGGGAAGGGGATTGGGAAGGGGATTGGGAAGGGGATTGGGAAGGGGACTGGGAAGGGGACTGGGAAGGTGATTGGGAAGGGGACTGGGAAGGGGACTGGGAAGGGGACTGGGAAGGGGATTGGGAAGGGGATTGGGAAGGTGATTGGGAAGGGGACTGGGAAGGGGATTGGGAAGGTGATTGGGAAGGGGACTGGGAAGGTGATTGGGAAGGGGACTGGGAAGGGGATTGGGAAGGGGATTGGGAAGGGGATTGGGAAGGTGATTGGGAAGGGGATTGGGAAGGTGATTGGGAAGGGGACTGGGAAGGTAATTGGGAAGGTAATTGGGAAGGTGATTGGGAAGGGGATTGGGAAGGTGATTGGGAAGGGGAATGGGAAGGGGAATGGGAAGGGGAATGGGAAGGGGATTGGGAAGGGGATTGGGAAGGGGAATGGGAAGGGGATTGGGAAGGTGATTGGGAAGGGGAATGGGAAGGGGATTGGGAAGGTGATCGGGAAGGGGACTGGGAAGGGGATTGGGAAGGGGATTGGAAAGGGGATTGGAAAGGGGACTGGGAAGGGGATTGGGAAGGGGATTGGGAAGGTGATTGGGAAGGGGAATGGGAAGGGGATTGGGAAGGGGACTGGGAAGGGGATTGGGAAGGGGACTGGGAAGGTGATTGGGAAGGTGATTGGGAAGGGGATTGGGAAGGGGATTGGGAAGGGGATTGGGAAGGGGATTGGCCACTCACTCACCAGATACTGGGTGCCGCTTTCTGGGCTGTGGAAGTGCCGGCAGCTCTGGGGAAATCGGTTTAGTAGAACCTTAATAAGACTCTGATACCACTGAACGCTCATAGAAAGGAGAAAATCCTGCAAGAGAGAAAGAAGGTGAAAGCCAATCACAGAGTGGAATACAGAATGGGTCTCTTTCTTATCAATTCTATATAAGAATAGAGCATAACGTGACCACAGATGAGGCAATTTTGGGTACTCATGCAAATGCTCTGATACTTTCAGGCTCGGTTCTTTCAGCTGTCAGCGGGATTCCCCCACTGACAGCTGAAATGTAAAAAAAAGCTGGCAATTATCAGTTGTTAAGGAGCAGGGCCGCCGCTTCCTTGACAACCGATGACTCATTTAGCTGTCAGTGGGGGTCCCCTGTTGGCACACCCCCCCCCTCCTTTCTTGTACATAATGCCCCCTTTTAACAATACACTCTGCTACACCCCCTTCCTGCACACACTGCCCCTCTTTAACCCTACACCCCCTTCATATACACACTGCCCCACCCCTTTAACCCTACACCCCCCTTCATATACACACTGCCCCCCTTTAACCCTACACCCCCCTTCATATACACACTGCCCCCCTTTGACCCTACACCCCCCTTCATATACACACTGCCCCCCCCCCCTTTAACCCTACACCCCCCTTCATATACACACTGCCCCCCTTTAACCCTACACCGCCCTTCATATACACACTACCCCCCTTTAACCCTACACCCCCCTTCATATACACACTGCCCCCTTTAACCCTACAGCCCCCTTCATATACACACTGCTCCCCTTTAAGCCTACACCCCCCTTCATATACACACTGCCCCCCTTTAACCCCACACCCCCCTTCATATACAGACTGCCCCCCTTTGACCCTACACCCCCCTTCATATACACACTGCCCCCCTTTAACCCCACACACCCCTTTATATACAAAGTGCCCCCCTCTCTAGAGGTGACATCCACCGGGGATGAGGAGGTGACAGGAGAGGAATGTCTCACTGGCTATGGCTGCGCCCTAGGTGGTAGTGCGCCCTAGACGGCCCCCTAGTTTGCCTAGTGGTAGCATCGACCCTGCCTGTTGGCAGCTGAAGTGAAAACGAAATCATAGCAATTGGAGATGTAAAAAAAAAAAAAGCTGGGCAATGTTTACCAACAACATTGCTCAGTTGCTGAAGCAGAAAGATAAAAAGAAACATTGTTTATTTTTGTATCTTTCTGTTTTGTCAACTACAGATCCAAGGGATAAACTTTGATCTGCAGATGAAATCAGTTTAACCACTTCAGCCCCAGAAGGTTTTACTCCCTCAATGATCAGGCCGTTTTTCGCGATACGGCATTGCGTTACTTTAACTGACAGTTGCGCGGTCGTGCGACGCTGTACCCAAAAAAAAGTGATGTCTTTTTTTTTCCCCCCACAAATAGAGCTTTCTTTTGCTGGTATTTGATCACCTGTGTGGGGTTTTTTATTTTTTTTAAACAAAAAAAGAGACAATTTTGAAAAAAAAATATATATATTTTTTACTTTCTGCTATAAAACATTCCCAATAAAAATTTTAAAAAATCAAATGTTTTCATCAATGTAGGCCAATATGTATTCTGCTACATATTTTTGGTAAAAAAAAAAAATCCTTTGAAGTGTATATTGATTGGTTTGCGCAAAAGTAATAGCGTCTACAGACTAGGCCAAAATACAGCACTGGATGTACATGATTTTGCACAGCCGGGCCACCCTGCCGCAGTATATATGTCGGATCGAATGTTCCTCTGTTTAACTTCTTATTAACCCTCAATTTACTCTAACCAGCCTGTAAATAACTCCTTATTCTCCTCCTCCGTTTAATTATTTTCCTTTTGTTCACTTCTATTTTATAAACTTTTTATAAAACTTTTTTTGGTTTTGCTGTTCTTTAATATTTTTTACACCTTTAACATATATTTACACGTTTCACATTGAAAAAAAAGCACAACAAACATTTTATTTCATTTGTAAATAACTTTTCAATGCTTTGTACCATTGCTGTAGCGCTAAAGACAGTAAAAGATCACCACAAAAATGATAAATAGTGTCCAAATGAATGGAAAAAATTATTATTGATCACAATAGTGTAAATTTAAAAAGGGGAAAAAAAGTGTCCAATTATTAAAGTCCCAAAGAAAGATTGATCTGAAATCAAATCCTAGATCATGCGAGATAATCCAAAAAGGAGGGTATCTTCCCGTGACACCAAGTGTAAGTGGAGGAAAGGGCACACCTCAGTGATGAAATAAATGCAGCAGCTTACCAGATTTCCATGGCTGATCAACTTAATGACTCAGCCTCTCCCAGCTATTTGATCAGGGCCACTGAAGATCTGATGTTACGTGAATGCTTTATTCAAAGGTGGACCACTTCTCAGGAATCATGGAGGGATCAGAGCAGGGAAGGAGCACTTCTCAAAATTTCTCATCGATCATAAAAATGAAATGTGAAAAGAAAAAGAAAGCGAGGCCCATAGCGTGATCCCGTTTAAAAATAGCAATCTTGTTTAATAAAAAAGGTACTCACAATATGACGTATGTTTCCAAGCATGTATACAATAGTAGTACAAGGGATGGACATGCGGCGTCCCACAGGCTGTCCCAGGTACCAAGGTAGTAAAGGCCGGCAAAAGGTTCAAGGGGCGTGTGGACGTTGCGTCTGGAGTCGCCAACGTTTCGTCTCAATAGACTTCGTCTGGGCGCCCAGACGAAGTCTATTGAGACGAAACGTTGGCGACTCCAGACGCAACATCCACACGCCCCTTGAACCTTTTGCCGGCCTTTACTACCTTGGTACCTGGGACAGCCTGTGGGACGCCGCATGTCCATCCCTTGTACTACTATTGTATACATGCTTGGAAACATACGTCATATTGTGAGTACCTTTTTTATTAAACAAGATTGCTATTTTTAAAACGGGATCACGCTATGGGCCTCGCTTTCTTTTTCTTTTCACATTTCATTTTTATGATCGATGAGAAATTTTGAGAAGTGCTCCTTCCCTGCTCTGATCCCTCCATGATTCCTGAGAAGTGGTCCACCTTTGAATAAAGCATTCACGTAACATCAGATCTTCAGTGGCCCTGATCAAATAGCTGGGAGAGGCTGAGTCATTAAGTTGATCAGCCATGGAAATCTGGTAAGCTGCTGCATTTATTTAATCACTGAGGTGTGCCCTTTCCTCCACTTACACTTGGTGTCACGGGAAGATACCCTCCTTTTTGGATTATCTCGCATGATCTAGGATTTGATTTCAGATCAATCTTTCTTTGGGACTTTAATAATTGGACACTTTTTTTCCCCTTTTTAAATTTACACTATTGTGATCAATAATAATTTTTTCCATTCATTTGGACACTATTTATCATTTTTGTGGTGATCTTTTACTGTCTTTAGCGCTACACTTTATGGTTTTATATTTATTTGAGTCATTGTTGGTTGATTTTGTGTTGGCTGCTGATATTTATTATCAATTTTTTTTTTTTTTTTCACTCCATTAGCGCAGAAATTTTTCCTGCATTTGATTTATATTTTGTACCATTGCTGACAGCTGAAGTGTAAACAAAAAAAAATAATTGGTATCAGTGAGTACTAACAAAAAAAAATAATTGGTATCAGTGAGTACTAACAAAAAAAAAATAATTGGTATCAGCGAGTACTAACAAAAAAAAAATAATTGGTATCAGCGAGTACTAACAAAAAAAAAAATAATTGGTATCAGCGAGTACTAACAAAAAAATAATTGGTATCAGCGAGTACTAACAAAAAAAATAATTGGTATCGAGTACTAATCATCGATACTCGGAAAAAAAAAATGGTATCGGTGCATCCCTATAGTATATTATTTGAATATTTAACATATTTTGTATCAAAATGATTTATCAATTATTTTAAAGCTGAAAACACATGAATTCACTTTTTTGTGCACTAAAATAGTATTTTTTTGTACTTACCATAAAATTCTATTTGGAGTCTATTGAGAGACTGGCTTATATTGCCTTCTTAACCACTTGCCTACAGTGCACTTTCACCCCCTTCCTGCCCAGATTGATTTTCAGCTTTCAGCGCTCTCACACTTTGAATGACAATTACTCAGTCATGCAACACTGTACCCATAAAAAATTTGTGTCCTTTTTTTCACACAAATAGAGCTTTCTTTTGATGGTATTTAATCACTACTGGGTTTTTTATTTTTTGTGCTATAAATAAAAAAAGACTGAAAATATTGTGAAAAAACGCATTTTTCTTTGTTTCTGTCATAAAATTTAGCAAATGAGTAATTTTTCTTCACAAATTTTGGCCAAAATTTATACTGCTACTTATCTTTGGTAAAAATAACCCAAATAAGTGTATATTATTTGGTCTTTGTGAAAGTTATAGAGTCCACAAGTTATGGTGCTATTCATTGAAAATTGATCACACTTGCTCACACCTGATGTACTGAAGGCCTATCTCATTTCTTGAGACACTAAAAAGTCAGGAAAGTACAAATACCCCCCAAATGACCCCTTTTTGGAAAGTAGACATTCCAAGGTATTTAATAAGGGGCGTGGTGAGTTTTTTGAAGTTGTCATTTTTTCCCACAACTCTTTGCAAAATGAAGATTTTTTTTTTTACAAATTGACGTATTAACAGGGCCATCTTGCCCTCACTCGACTTCCTGTCTCTGAGGATCCGGGACCGGATAGTTTTCCCCGCTGCCGGCGGGTCCGGTAAGCTGGGAAAACGTCTGGGACGCGGCAGGAGGGGGGGGGCACCTCTTCCCCTGCACCGTAAGGGTAATTCCGCGGGGAATCCGCCACTGGGACCACCCTTATCTGAAAGCCGACCGCCCGCCGTTTCAAAAAATACCGGGGTTATGGGGGCTATCTTCTGCCATAACCCCAGTATTTAGCTTTTAATGGCCGACGCATATAGTCGTTAGGCGGTCGGTAAGTGGTTGCATGTATATGGCAAACAGGTGACGATGACTGATGGGTGACAGGTGACGATGACTGATGGGGTGACAGGTGACAATGACTGATGGAGTGACAGGTGACGACGATTGATGAGGTGACAAGTGACGATGATTGATGAGGTGACAAGTGACGATGATTGATGGGGTGACAGATGACAATCACTGACGGTGGTGTCATGTAACGATGATTGATGGGGTGACAGATGACAATCACTGACGGGGTGACATGTGACGATGATTGATGGGGTGACAAGTGACGATCACTGATGGGGTGACAAGTGACGATGATTGATAGGGTGACAGATGACGATGACTGATGGGGTGACAGGTGACGGTGATTGATGGGGTGACAGATGACGATGACTGATGGGGTGACAGGTGACGGTGATTGATGGGGTGACAGGTGACGGGCGATGGTCACTGATGGGTGACAGGTGACGGGCGATGGTGCACGGCGGTACTGATGGCAGTCTCTGGTGACCGGTGAACTTTAGGCTACGTTCACATGTGAGCATAGCGATCGCGGGCAGAATCACCGCGATTCTGCCCGCGATCCAGGCGGGACGCCTGTGAGTTGCCTGTGATTTGCAATAGCACCCCAAACGCAGCAATTTCCACCTGCCAAATCGCGGTAACATCACGCAAACAACGCATGACGCCCCAAAGAAGCTATTGTACCTTTTTTGGGCGTCATGCGTTGTTTGCGCGATGTTACCGCGATTTGGCAGGTGGAAATGGCGGCAACATCGCACAGCATTTGGGGTGCTATTGCAAAAAACGGGCAACACACAGGCGTCCTGCGATTTGCAATGATTTCCGGATCGCGGGCAGAATCGCAGTGATTCTGCCCGCGATCGCTACGCTCACATGTGAATGTAGCCTTATGGGTGTCAATTTCTGGGCACTGATGAGGTGACTGTTGGGTGACAGGTGACATTGGGGGGGGCTGAGGACTGTGTGTGGGGACCTTTATTAGTGTGATTTTACTTTTTACAGGTGTACAGAGCAGTAACTCACTGTTTCTGGCTCTTCTCCCCTCACACTGGAAACTGTGAGGGGAGAAGAGCTAGTAACAGTCAGTTACTGCTCTTTGTTTACATTTTCTGATCGGCTGTGAATGGATTCACAGCCGATCACATAGTAAACAGTCACTGTCAGTGACTGTTTACTACCGCCGGTGACAGCTGTGTTCCTACGGAACACAGTGCCAGCGACATGACCGCGCTGCGCGCTCCCGATCGAGCATGCGCGGTCGTCTTGTGGGCGCCTCCATTGTGATCGGCTGTGTCATTGGAACACAGCCGATCACGTGGGAAACAGCCACGCCCATTGGCGGTTTCCCCCCTGCCGGTGACGGGGGGTGTCCTGGGGACACCCCGACACCGGCAGTGCAGGGCGGCGCGCACGCGATCGCGCGCCTACCCTGTATGCCGGACCACACGCCGCAGTTTTACTGTCAGGCAGCCCCTCCTGCGCGAACCGATGTAGGTCTACGTCGGTCACACGTCTGTAACTAGGGGGCGAGCGTGTGCCGCCGGCGCCGTGCACCCGCCCCCACTTGTCAGCGGGGACTCCGATGCACAGGGCAGGCGGCTCCGATTGCCCCCTGCCACCTGCGATCGCTCCTCGCTGAGAGAGAAGGACAGTCAGCTGTTCTAAACACATCCAACCGTTCTACTCCCTGGAATGATCACAGAGTGCCTGTGATCCTTCTATATAGGAACACAGGTCTCTATGGTCATTTCCCAAGCCACACCCCCCTCCCCCCCAGTTAGAATCACTCCCCTAGGCTCACATTTAACCCCTTGATCACCTACAGTGTTAACCCCTTCCCTGCCAGTGTCATTATTACAGTGACAGTGCATATTTTTAGCACTGATTACTGTATAATGTCACTGGTCCCCCCAAAGGTGCCAAAAATGTCAGTTAGGGGTTCGATCTGTCCGCCGCAATGTCGCAGTCCTTCGAAAAATCACAGATCGCCACCATTACTAGTAAAAAAAAAACAAACAATAAAAATTACATAAATCTTTCCCGTAGTTTGTAGACACGATAACTTTTGCACAAACCAATCAAAATACGATTATTGCGATTTTTTTTTTACCAAAAATATGTAGCAGAAAACAAATTGGCCTAAAATGTTAAAAAATGTAGATTTTTAATTTTTTTTTTATTGGGAATGTTTTATAGCAGAATGTGAAAAATTGTTTTTTTTTTTTTTCAAAATTGTCGCTCTTTTTTTGTTTATAGCGCAAAAAAAAAAAAATCGCACAGGTGATCAAATACCACCAAAAGAAATCTCTATTTGTGGGGAAAAAAGGACATCAATTTTATTTGGGTACAGCGTTGCACGACCGCGCAATTGTCTGTTAAGGTAACGCAGTGCCGAATTGCAAAATATGGCCTGGTCATTAGGGGGGGCAAATCCTTCCGGTCCAGAAGTGGTTAAAGTCCTGTTGGGGCGATCTCCTTTGTTCTATATTTGTATGTAGAGATGTGACAGTAAGGCCCCCTTTCACACAGGCGGACCGTTCAGATCCGCTTGTCCGTTTTTTGGCGGATTTGAACGGTCCTCCCATGCATCCCTATGGGGCATCGGATGTCAGTGGAGACATGTCCGCTGACATCCGATCCGATCCGTCAATTTTCTATCCGTCCAGCGGATCGGATCGGATGAGAACGGACAGACGGTCCGTTCCCATCCGATTTCCCCCATAGAGATGCATGGGGAACTGACAGCTGTGTCTCGGAGACACAGCTGTCATCCTCCTGCTCAGCGGGGGATTGGCGGATCGATCCCTCACTGAGAAAAACGGACTTGTGTGTGTGTGAAAGGGGCCTTAGTCTTCAGACTCCTCCAACACTGAGCTATTATTTTTTCATGTTCCATCCAGGAAATGAGGTGGGGCTCTCTCTGACTTGCTGCAGCTTCTAATGCACATTGTGAGAAGCTCACAGTGTGCGGTGAAATCAGAGGAAGACATTTCAGTCCAGGAGAGGAGCCGCTACAACTGTGCAAGACTGAAGGGAAGGCCGGATTTGAAAAAAACTGAAATAAAAAGCACCTAAAATGCTTCAAACCAATTAAATAAAAGCTGCAGATAAGTTACCACCCGTTATTTCGTTAATTCTTACCAAGCACTCTCCCTTTAGCTCACATAAAAGTGACAGGAGATATTTGAAGTCGATGTGACTGATGAGAAGGGATGGCTGAACGATGCATCTTATCTAATCCCTTTATGGTGAAATGCCACTTACTGAGAGCCTTTCATCACTTTATACCAGGTGACATGAAAGCATGCTTGTATAGCAGGCCCTGATGACTAACCTGTGCAAGAAAGATCTATATACTTTTCTATTATCAGCCTGCTCCGGTCATGTGATCCAACTCCCCCGTGTCAGCCAGTAACGGCTGCAGGGGAGACGACGGATGGGAAATGGGAGCTGATGGGTGATGTCACAGCTCCTGCAATTTCCAGCTGTTGTTCAGCACTCTCCCCTGCAGATGGCGCTGGCCGACACAGGAGATCATGTGACTGGATATGTGTTTTTTTTTTTTTGTAAAGTGGAGCTCCACCCAAAAGGGAAAGCTCTGCTTGTCTGCTTCCTTCCCCCCCTCTACTGCCACATTTGGCACCCTCAGAAAGCTCAGTGTGCTTCATAAGAAGTAGGGAACCGGCTGTGAAGCCGCAAGGCACCCGCTTTCCCCTAGTCGGGATGGTGGCGGCAGCACCCAAGGGGGATCATGTGACCAGATATGTTTTTTTTTTCAGGTAAAGTGGAGCTCCACCCAAAAGGGAAAGCTCTGCTTGTCTGCTTCCTCCCCCCCCCTCTGCTGCCACATTTGGCACCCTCAGAAAGCTCAGCGTGCTTCATAAGAAGTAGGGATCCGGCTGTGAAGCCGCAAAGCTTCACTGCCGCTTTCCCTTAGTCGGGATGATGACGGCAACACCCAAGGGGGATCATGTGACCAGAGCATTTTTTTTTTTTTTTACACAGGTTAAAGCAGAGCTGAGCTTGTTATCTCACCCCCATCCCCCCCCCCTCCACTGCCACATTTGCCACCTTTCGCGGCGAGGTCTACCGGAAGTTTAGTCCCTTCTCCGCCTTCCATCGCCACCGGGCTGCAGCTCCACTTTAATTAGGTTAGGTTCACTGCCGCTTTCCCTTAGTCGGGATGGCGGCAGCAGCACCCGAGGGGG
The DNA here is from genome assembly GCF_965119305.1 of Pelophylax lessonae. Lineage (NCBI taxonomy): Eukaryota > Metazoa > Chordata > Amphibia > Anura > Ranidae > Pelophylax > Pelophylax lessonae. The sequence goes on along the minus strand of NC_138775.1, from coordinate 290,246,821 downwards.
ATCATGTGACCGGATATGTTTTTTTTTTTTTTTTTACACAGGTTAAAGCAGAGCTGAGCTTGTTATCTCACCCCCATCCCCCCCCCCTCCACTGCCACATTTGCCACCTTTCGCGGCGAGGTCTACCGGAAGTTTAGTCCCTTCTCCGCCTTCCATCGCCACCGGGCTGCAGCTCCACTTTAATTAGGTTAGGTTCACTGCCGCTTTCCCTTAGTCGGGATGGCGGCAGCAGCACCCGAGGGGGATCATGTGACCGGATATGTTTTTTTTTTTTTTTTTACACATGTTAAAGCGGAGCGGAGCTTGTTTGCTTCCTCTCCCCCACCCCCCTCCGCTGCCACATTTGGTCTACTCGAAGTTCAGCTTCTCTTCTCCTTCCATCGCAACCGGCCTGGAGCTCCTTTTTAACCACTTCTGGACCGGAAGGATTTTCCCCCTTAATGACCAGGCCATATTTTGCGATTCGGCACTGCGTTACTTTAATGGACAATTGCACGGTCGTGCGACGCTGTACCCAAATAAAATTGATGTCCTTTTTTTCCCCACAAATAGAGCTTTCTTTTGGTGGTATTTGATCACCTGTGCGATTTTTAGTTTTTGCGCTATAAACTAAAAAAATTTGGAAAAAAACAAACAAACAATATTTTTCACATTCTGATATATAACATTTCCAAAAAAAAATTTAAAAATCAAAATTTTTTAACATTTTAGGCCAATTTGTTTTATGCTACATATTTTTGGTAAAAAAAGAAAATCGCAATAAGCGAATTTTGTTTTTTTTTTTTTTTTTCCAAAAAGATTTTTATTATCGCGTATTTTGATTGGTTTGCACAAAAGTTATCGATTCTACTAACTACAGGAAAGATTTATGTCATTGTTTTTGTTTTTTTTTTACTAGTAATGGTGAAGATCTTTAGCAGGACTGCGACATTGCAGCGGACAGATCGGACCCCCTGACTGATATTTTTGACACTTTTGGGGGTACCAGTGACATTACTGCAGTAATCAGTGCTAAAAATATGCACTGCTACTGTAATAATGACACTGGCAGGGAAGGGGTTAACAGTGTGGGTGATCAAGGGGTTAAATGTGTACCTAGGGGCGTTTTTTTTTAACTGTATGGGGGCGTGGCTTGTGAAATGACCATAGAGACATGTGTTCCTATATAGAAGGATCACAGGAGCTCTGTGATCATTCCAGGGAAAAGAACGGTCAGATGTGTTTACAACAGCCGACCGTTCTTCTCTCTCAGCGGGGGAACGATTGCGGGTGTCAGGCGGCAATCAAAGCCACCTGCCCCGTGCATCGGCGCCCTCTAGCTGCAGTCGCGCGACCGATGTAGACCTACGTCGTTTTGCTCAGGAGGGCCGCCCTGTCGCAGTAAATCGGCGGTGGGTGCGGTCCAGAACTGGTTAAAGTGGAGCTCCACCCAAAAGGGAAAGCTCTGCTTGTTTGCTTCCCCCTCCACTGCCACATTTGGCACCCTCAGAAAGCTCAGCATGCTTCATAAGAAGTAGGGAACCAGCTGTGAAGCAGCAAGGCATCACTGCCGCTTTCCCCTAGTCAGGATGGCGGCGGCAGCACCCGAGGGGGATCATGTGACCAGAGCATGTTTTTTTTTTTTTTTTTTTTTTACACAGGTTAAAGCAGAGCAGAGCTTTTTAAGCTCTCTCCCCCCCCGCCACATTTGGCACCTTTCGCGGCGAGGTCTATCCGAAGTTCAGCCCCTCTCCCCCTTCCATTGCCACCGGGCTTGGAGCTCCACTGTAATCAGGTGCTAGGAGGAGGAGGAGGGAGCATTTTTGAGACTAGTTAGGTTTAGGCTAGAATTCGGCTAGAATTCTGCTAAGACCAGGCCTTTTCGGGGAACTTTTTGCCCACAAGTTTAAATTAGCATTTTTTTGCTAGAAAATTACTTAGAACCCCCAAAACATTATATATATATATATATATATTTTTAGCAAAGACTGTGGAAAATAAAATGGCGATCCTTGCAATATTTTATGTCACACCGTATTTGCGCAGCGGTCTAACAAAAAACATTTTTTTTGCAAAAAATACACTTTGTGAATTAAAAAAAAAAGTTAGTTAGCAAAGTTAGCCCAATTTTTTTATATAAAGTGAAAGATAATGTTACGCCGAGTAAATAGATACCAAATATGTCATGCTTTAAAATTGCGCACACTCGTGAAATGACGACAAACTACGATACTTAAAAATCTCCATAAACGCTTTCAAATTTTTACAGGTTATCTGTTTAGAGTTACAGAGGAGGGCTAATACTGGAATTATTGCTCTCGCTCTAACAATCGCGGCGATACCTCACATGTGTGGTTTGAACACCATTTACATATGTGGGCGCGACTTGCGTATGTGTTCGAGCTTGGAGGGACGGGGCAATTTAAAAATGTTTTTATTATTATTTATTTTACTTTTTATTTTTGTATGGTCCCTTTAATTTTTTTTTTTGATCACTTTTATTCATACAAGGAATGCAAATATCCCTTGTAATAGAAATAAGCATGACAGGGCCTCTTTATTGAGAGATTTGGGGTCAAAAAGACCTCAGATCTGACATTTACATTTAAAGCACAAAAAAAAAAAAAAAAACAATGTTGCCTTTAAGAGAAGAAAAAAATTAATTCCTTTAAGGCGGAAGTGATGTTGCTCTGGTCCTCCAAAGGCATAAAGCAAGGTGGGGGCTATCTTGCCCAAGCACCCGACTCTTTGCCCGTGGAGGACCAGAACTACGTCACTTCCGCCCTAAAGTGATTTTTTTTTTCTCCTCTTAAAAAGGAAACATTTTTTTTTATTATTATTTATTTTACTTTTTATTTTTGCACGGTCCCTTTCATTTTTATTTTTTGGATTATTTTTATTCCTAATACAAGGAATGTAAACATGCCTTGTAATATAAATAAACATGACAGGGCCTCTTTACTGAGAGATCTGGGGTCAAAAAGACCTCAGATCTCACATTTACATTTAAAAGCGCAAAAAAAAAAAAAAAAAAGTTGCCTTTAAAGCGGAGTTCCGGGCACAGAAATGATTTTTTGCTGAACATACCCCCGGGACAGTCAGGGCTAGTACATTCCACAATGGCTAGCCTCTGATCTGTCCCGGTTCGCACTTACCTTTTAGAAGAAATACTTACTTAGAAAATTTCTTCCACAGCGTTTCCATCTCTGTTGTGGGCAGCTGAAGCCGGCGCGGTCCTCTTCTCTGTCTTCTTCCGCGTCTTTGTGTCCCAGAATGCACTGCACCGGCCCCTCTCGTCACTTCCGGTGCAGCGCCGCATTCCTAAACAGCTTGTGGGCATGCCCAGAAGCTGTTTAGCAGGGGAATGCGGCGTCGCCCGGAAATGACGAGCGGGGCCGGTGCCGTCGCATTGATTCCTGGGAGCGATGACGTTTAGCTCCCAGGAATCATCACAGCGCAGGAAGTGACGGGGTGAGCCGCGGCTCCGAGGGAGGAAGCAGTCAGAGGTGAGTATTTACGATCTTCAATAAAAAGGTGAGTAAACAAAAAAAATAAAAATAACTATCCAATTCCTTTTCAGGTGATCTCTACCTAGCGGAGGGGCACAAAAAAAAAAATCGTTTTTGTGCCCGGAACTCCGCTTTAAGAGAGGGGAAAAAAATCATCCCTTTAAGGTGGGAAGGGCAAAGTGACGTCACTCTAGTCCTACAAGAGCATAGAGCCGGGTGGGGGCTATCTTGCCCAGGCATCCAGCTCTATGCCCGTGGAAGACCAGAGCAATGTCACTTCCTCCTTAAAAGGATGATTATTTTTTTCTCCTGTTAAAGGCAACTTTTTTTTTTTCTTATCATTTATTTTACTTTTTATTTTTGCACGCTTAGTTACATTTTTTTTTTTTGATCACTTTTATTCATAAAACAAGGAATGCAAATATCCCTTGTAATAGAAAAAAGCATGACAGGGCCTCTTTATTGAGAGATTTGGGGTCAAAAAGACCTCAGATCTCACATTTACATTTGAAAGCGCAAAAAAAAAAAACAAAAAAAAACAATGTTGCCTTTAAGAGAAGAAAAAAAAAATAATGAAACAATATATTTCACATTTTTTTATATGAAATTCCCCCCAAAAAAATATGTAAAAATCAAAATTTTTTAACATTTTCGTGCCTATTTGTTTTCTGCTACATATTTTTGGTAAAAAAAAAATTCGCAAAAAGCGTATTTTGATTGGTTTGCGCAAAAGTTATCGCGTTTACTAACAAAGGGAAAGATTTTTGTCATTTTTGTTGTTTTTCTTTTTTAACGCGTAATGGCGGCGATCTGCGATTTTTTTTGCGGGACTGCGACATTGCGGCGGACAGATCGGACCCTTGACTGACATTTTTGACACTTTTGGGGTTACCAGTGACATTACTGCAGTAATCAGTGCTATACATATGCACTGTTACTGTAAAATTACACTGGCAGTGAAGGGGTTAACTTTTTTTTGAGAGGGAGGGGTTATGTGTGTCCCTAGGGGCGTGATTCTAACTGTGATTGGCTGTGGCTTGAGCTGTAGGAACAGTGATCAACGGTCCTACATAGTAGAACCGTATGATCACTGTTCCTACACAGGGGAGAATGACAGGCGGCTTGTTTACATCAGCCGCCTGCCTTTCTCCCTCTGCACCGATGATCGCTGAGTGACCGGCGGACATCGGGTCTGCCGGTCACACGCGCTGGGGGGTCCGTGACCACGCGGGAGCGCGCCTCCGGGGGCGCGCGCGCGCTCGCTCGCTCCCTAGACCCTCACAGGCTAGCGACGTAGTACTACGTCACTCTGCCTGTGAGGGGCTGACTGCCGACGTAAATAGTCGTGCGGCAGTCGGCAAGTGGTTAACATCAAAGTAATGATGTAAATGTACCGTGGGTGGTATTGAAAAGAGGGGAGACAGGCTCAAAAAGGTAATATTTACAAAGTATAAGCACCACGTCTCAAATGTATATGTTTAGAGGGAAGGAGGATAGGGCGCATAAAGCAGGGGACTTTATAAAGGGGTGCTGGTATATAGGGGTGGGTATTGAAGTGGGTAAACTGAAGCTTCAATTGAACATCTATAATGAAATCTCCAATTAGGACTTGCTTTATGTGACTGTGCCTGGATCTTACCAGCTGTGGGTCAATCTCAGCCACGCTCCTCCCATGCACGGCGTCCAACAGTTCCTTCAGTTCACTGGAGTTGAGCTTTCCCAGTCTCAGCTTGTCGGAGGAGAGCGGTTCAAGGAGATACAGGCGTTTCCATAGATTATCCCGTCGGCAGTGGCACTTGGCCAGCTGAACCATCTCCACCAGCTGCCTCTGGGCGGTGCTGACCTCCGTCCCCAGCAGCGGGAAGAGATGAGGGTTATAGAGGTTTGCGGAGGCCATCCTGCCCACCTCCCCCTCCCTGGAGTCCTCCTGATTCTCCATCTCCATTCTCTGGAGCTTCCCAAGCTCCGAGGCGCCATCCAAGTCCTGGGCATCGTCCCGCTGAAGCCTAGGCGGTTTCTTGAATCGTCGCATGTCAGCGGTCAGGCGAGGGAACAATTCACGCTGGCTTGTCATGATGAGGTAAAATCGCAGCCTGAGGGGAAAACAGGAATAGGATAGATGGGGGTTAAAAATAAAAGTGAAATAAAACATGGCTTAAAGGATCAGATAAATGTAGCTAAAAGCATTTGCTCAATGTATTATTAAGAAAGGTAATAAAACAGAGAAGACAGATGAATAATTCAAAAGGAAAAGTAAATGTAGATTGATGGTTTGTGAATTCATAAAGACTTTAAAATGCCAAATATTAAAAAAAATAAAAAAGCTAATAAATTAATAAAGTACTTAAAACTGTAGAAGTAGATCAGCCTTAAAGTGAGTCCCGTGTTTAAATAAAATAAATTGCTCCCCCAACCCACTATATGTCCTGGCTGGAGAAACTGCTGCTTGGCGCCTGGTCATATGGTCATGTGATCTCTGCCAAAAATGGAAAAACCAGCCAGGTTGAACTGGTCAAGCCATGAAACAACAGTCAAATACACAATATAACCAAAAGTATTGGGACACCTGTCTTTACATGCACATGAACTTTAATGGCATCCCAGTCTTAGTCTGTAGGGTTCAATATTGAGTTGGCCCACCCTTTGCAGCTATAACAGCTTCAACTCTTCTGGGAAGGCTGTCCACAAGGTTTAGGAGTGTGTCTATGGGAATGTTTGACCATTCTTCCAGAAGCGCATTTGTGAGGTCAGGCACTGATGTTAACCACTTGCCGACTGCTCACAGTATATTTACTGCGGCAGTCGGCCCCGGCCAGGCAGAGTGACGTAGGTCTACGTCGCTCGCCTGTCACTCCTTCTAGAGCCAATAGCGGGCGAGCGCCCACCGAGGCTCGTTCACGGAGGAGTGCGGGAGTGTGACTGGCGGACCCGATGTCCGCCGGTCACACTACGATCGCCGGTACAGTTATGTAAACAATCCGCCTGTCAGTTCTCCCTGTGTAAAAATGAAGATCAGACGGTTCTACTATGTAGAACCGTTGATCTTTGTTTTTACACCAATAGCAATGTCCCACTACAGTTAGAAGCACGCCCCTAGGACACACTTAACCCCTCCCTGTCCAATACAGTTAACCCCTTCCCTGCCAGTGTCATTTTTGCAGTAACAGTGATTCCCCTGAAAGGGGAGATTCGCCAAGGTCTTTTTGGAACCTAGGTCCGCTGACCAGCATTTTAACCACAGCACACGTCTGAGAATTACCGCTGACATAGATGCATGCCCTAATAAGGGGTGGCATCCAAGGCTGCGTCACAGACGAACTGTAGTCCTTGTATAATCTGTTCCATCAAATCAGATGTTGCTTGGGGGATACCTTTCCCCTTCAGGTCCTGGCGCACCAATCTTGCCCATTCTGTTAATGTCTGTGAAACTAAACCAATGACAATTACTGGTCTAAAGGCTGACCCTATCAGGGAAAAGATAGTGCGGGATTCCGCTTCCATCTTCCGATCCACCGGATCCTTAAAGGACGGAGCGTCCTCCAACGGGATAACAGTGACTTTATTCAGTCTGGAAATAGGTGGATCCACCACTGGTGGTACAGTCAATTTCTTAATGAGGGATTCCTCAAACGGATAGCGTCTAGCAATGCGCTTGGAAATAGTAAAGGTACGCTTTGAATGATCCCATTCCTCTTTGATCTTATTACCAAAACATTTGGGTAAAGGAAAAACCTTCACCGTCTTGGTAGGTTTGCTAGTACCAAAGGGAATTTCCATTTCAGTTGCCTCTGCCGGTAAAACCTCAAGTCTTAAGGTCTCCCGAACCGCCACAACTAGTGCGTCCACCAATGCTTCTTCTTGTGCTATGGCGGAAGCAAGAACGTCCTCCTCACTGTCTGAGGGAACTTTACCTGAGACAACAGCCCCTGCAGAGGAATCTGCAGCTGCAATGACCATCTCAGAATCTGAATCTGAAGTATCAGATGATATAGGGGTAGGCGGGGGTCGCTTTCTTGACCCCCGTTCCTGACAGGCCGTCTCCACCCGAGACACCAAAGACTCCAAAACTGCTGTAAATGCATCCATACTCTGTGAACTGGCGGGTCCTGCGGCCACCTCGAGGGAAACAGGTGGGGGTACCTGTGTGGCAGGGTCCATGATAATTCCAGATACTAACCGGAAAAAATCAATTGCCAAAAAAAAATAAAACTTTTTTTTTTTTTCAGACCCCCAGTGCCACAATGCCCCTCAGTGTTACCTGCTTAGGGACCCCTACAGAGCGAGAGAGAGAGATAGACCCCAAGGCTCACCACTTGATGCTCAGAGTTTCAAATGCAAGTTGTTTCAGCACTGTCTATTATAGACAGGAAGTCTTTGGCTGGCTTCCCGGGTAAAAAGGAGGCGCCTTTGCACGCCTTCCGGCGCCTCCCCTAGCTCCTCGAGGTGTTTTGGTCACCTCAAACATGGCCGACCCATGCTGGAGACACGAGGCTACGCCAATATGGCGGCCTCGTGCGATCTACCAGACAATGGCGGCAGCCTGTACAGGATAACGGCGTGTCTGGCGGCCTGCGGGAATATCTCGGCCCCACAAACCTTCACCCTGATGGTGATAAACCTGGCCGGCGGTACCGGACCCTGGCGGGCCGCATGCGGTCCGTGGGCCGTCGGAAGGCAGCCCTCTGCCCTTGCTGGAGGAATGCGATCTGGACTGCAGTGATTCATGCCTGACAGGTAGTATACCTTATGCTACAATAGTAACATTCTAGTACTGCCACTGACTACAGTCACTTTTACAATTTTGAAATGACATAGATTGTCAGCTCCCAAACCAAGCCTCCTGGTTTCTTGTTCACAAAAATCACACTCAAATAGGGGGATCTGTGACCTATTATAGGATAGAGGGGAGACCCATCTTACCATTTCAGAGAGGGGCCCGCGTTCACCACAAACCCATCAGGGGGAAAAGGGGGAACATACTACTCACCATACCGGAACCAGGCGGGCGCCACTCCTGACAGAACCCCTCTCCACCGGGGTGGGGGGGCAGTCGACCAGTACGGACGCCGTGACTCTGTTGGTCATTGGCGTTCAAGTGAGACGTTTAACTCGCAGGGTCAGTCCCCGTCCAGTGGGACTATGTCGCGGCCGACCCAGCGCGGAGCTATGGCCTGCACGCGCTCGTAGGCTGAACTGGGGTGACCACTGGATCTCAACATCCAGCCCGTCGCCCAGTTACAGCTTGCTTGCTTGAAGATCTCACAGGAACACTGGAGAAAAAAAGCTGTCTAAAAAAATCTTTCTAAGGAAAAAAATCCTGCCAGGACCGAAGATCCTAGCAAGGCATCTAGGTCCTTACTCCTAACTAGACAGAAAAAAACTGATTTGCTGTAGCAGAGAGAGAGAGGATATACCCTCTGGGACTGCCCCTAAGGTGTGGCCAGAATGTTTTCTTTCCTGTCTAGTCCTACTCCTGTAGAGGGCAGTATAACCCGAGTTGTTATTAATCAACGAGGACTACGTCTGTCAATGAGCGACAGAGAAATATTGTTATTTTTGCTAAAATTACGCTCTTTTTTTGTTTATAGCGCGTGATCAAAAAGTCGCACAGGTGATCAAATACCACCAAAAGAAAGCTCTGTTTGTGGGAAAAAAGGACGTGAAATTCGTTTAGGTACAGCGTCGCACGACCGCGCAATTGTCCGTTAAAGTCACGCAGTAAAAAATCGCAAAAAAACCCCCTGGTCTTTTAGCAGGAAAATCCTCAGGTGGTAAAGTGGTTAAAGAGAAGGGCTGGCTCGCAGTCTCCGCTCTAATTTATCGCAAAGATGTTCTATCGGTTGAGGCCAGTCAAGTTCCTCCACCCCAAACTTGCTCATCCACGTCTTTATGGACCTTGCTTTGTGCACTGGTCCAAATCATTTGGTGGAGGGGGGGGGTTATGGTGTGGGGTTGTTTTTCAGGGGTTGGGCTTGGCCCCTTAGTTCCAGTGAAGGGAGCTCTTAAGGTGTCAGCATACCAAGACATTTTGGACAATTTTATGCTCCCAACTTTGTGGGAACAGTTTGGGGATGGCCCCTTCCTGTTCCAACATGACTGCGCACCAGTACACAAAGCAAGGCCCATAAAGACATGGATGAGCGAGTTTGGGGTGGAGGAACTTGACTGGCCTGGCCTGACATTACCCGATAAAACACCTTTGGGATGAATTAGAGTGGAGACTGCGAGCCAGGCCTTCTCGTCCACACAAATGCTCTTCTGGTAAAATGGTGAAACATTCCCATAGACACACTCCTAAACCTTGTGGACACCCTTCCCAGAAGAGTTGAAGCTGTTATAGCTGCAAAGGGTGGGCCAACTCAATATTGAACCCTACGGACTAATGCCTCGTACACATGCAATGATTATCGGCTGACCGATCGTCCGACTTTTGTCCAGAGTTGTGTTTTGTTGGTTGGAATGTGCCTAGACTGCACACAAATTTTCTCGGCCAACAAAAATCTACTTCAGAAGTGATGTCATGTTCTGGTTTACTTTCCGTGTGTTTTTTCTTCTCTGAGCATGCCCAGTCTTGCTCATCAGATTTTTGTCTACTGAAATCTGTACTGACTGACGGAAAATCGGCCGTTGTGTTGACGGCCAACAAAAATTTTATAGCATGCACACCAGATTTTTTTCGGCCTAAAAGTCGGAGTCGGTTGTCGGAAGCATCATACTAACAAGCCGAAAATCGGCCGATCGGACGTTGGCCGAAAATTCACGGCCAATTATCGACGCGTGTGTACGGGGCTTGAGACTGGGATGCCATTAAAGGTCATATGTGTGTAAAGGCAAGTGTCCCGATACTTTTGGTCATATAGTGTATTTTGTGGCTTCTGCTACTGTTTACATACCCAGTTTTCTAAAGCATAACACTAGGCCATTGGGCTGCTTTTTTTTTTTTAAAAGTCTGAAAAGTTAGTTTCAACTAAAGAGCCCAAAGTGTTCAGATAAGCACCAACAACCTTCCATCTACTGGGATCATACAGCCATGCCCAAAATTTCTGAGAATGACACAAATATTAATTTTCACAAAGTCTGCTGCTTCAGTGTTTTTAGATGTTTTTGTCAGATGTTACTGTGGTATACTGAAGTATAATTACAAGCATTTCATACGTGTCAAAGGCTTTTATTAACAATCACATGAAGTTTATGCAAAAAGTCAATATTTGCAGTGTTGACCCTTCTTTTTCAAGACCTCTGCAATTCGCCCTGGCATGCTGTCAATCAACTTCTGGGCCACATCCTGACTTATGGCCGCCCATTCTTCCATAATGCTTGGGAGTTTGTCAGAATTTTATTTTTTTTAAATTTGTTTACCCGCCTCTTGAGGATTGGCCACAAGTTCCTAATGGGATTAAGGTCTGGGGAGTTTTCCTGGCCATGGACCCAAAATTACGATGTTTTATTCCCCAAGCAACTTGCTAGAAAAGGCATTGTTCCTCACCAAACTGTTCTTGGATGGTTGGGAGAAGTTGCTCTCGAAGGATGTTTTTGTACCAATCTTTATTCATGGCGATGTTCTTACGCAAAATTGTGAGTAAGCCCAATCCCTTAGCTAAGATGCCCCAACGCATGAAGGTCTCAGGATGCTTTTCTTTTGGCATGACACAGGGCTGATGGTAGCGCTCACCTTTTCTTCTCCAGACAAGGTTTTTTCCGGATGCCTCAAGCAATCAGAAAGGGGATTCATTAGAGAAAATGACTTTCCCCCAGTCCTCAGCAGTTCCATCCCTGTACCTTTTTCAGAATAGTCTGTTCCTGATGTTTTTCCTGGAGAGAAGTGGCTTTTTCGCTGCCCTTCCTGACACCAGGCCATCTTCTCAAATTCTTCTCCTCACTGTGTGTGCAGATGTACTCACACCTGCCTGCTGCCAATACTGAGCAAGCTCTGCACTGGTGGTGCCCCGTATAAAAGACACATTTCCACAGAATCTCTTTCTTCCATTCAAACCTCACCATCATGGGCAAGACCAAGGAGCTGTCAAAGGAAGTCAGGGACGAGATTGTAGACCTGCACAAAGCTGGAATAGGCTACAAGACCATCAGCAAGAAGCTTGGTGAGAAGGAGACAACTGTTGGAGCGATTATTCGCAAATGGAAGAAATGCCAAATAATCATTAATCGCCTTCAGTCTGGAGCTCCATGCAAGATTTCGCCTCATGGGGTAAAGATAATCATGAGAAAAGTGAGGGATTAGCAAAGGAGGAGCTTATTAATGATCTCAAGGCAGTTGGGACCACAGTCACAAAACAAACCATTGGTAACACAATACGCCGCCATGGATTGAAGTCCTGCAACGCCCCCAAAGTCCCTTCTCCTGAAGAAGGCACATGTACGGGCCCATCTTAAGTTTGCCAATGAACATCTAAATGATTCAGAGAAGGCATTAACTCGACTCGCTGTGTTTGGAGGAATAAAAATGCAGACTATGACCCTAAGAATACCATCCCTATAGTCAAGCACGGAGGTGGAAACATTATGCTTTGGGGCTGTTTCTCCGCTAAAGGTACAGGCCAAATATGACAGGGCAGGGGCATGTCTTGTTAAATTTTGGATGAGAACCTTCTTCCCTGAGCCAGAACACTGAAGATGGGTCATTAATTGGTCTTCCAGCATGACAATGACCCAAAACAATACCATCAAGGCAACAAAGGAGTGCCTCAAGAAGAAGCACATTAAGGTCATGGAGTGGCTTAGCCAGTCTCCAGACCTTAATCCTATAGAAAATTTATGGAAGGAGCTGAAACTTCGAGTTGCCAAGAGACAGCCAAGAAACTTTAGGGATTTAGAGAAGATCTGTAAAGAAGAGTGGATCAAAATCCCTCCTGAGATGTGTGCAAACCTGATAACCAACTACAAGAAACATCTTACCTCTGTTCTTGCCAACAAGGGTTCTCCACCAAGTACTAAGTCGTGTTTTGCTTGGGGATCAAGTACTTATTTTACTCACTGAACTGCAACTCAATTTATAACATTTGTATTGCGTGTTTTTTCTGGATTTTTGGTTGATTATCTGTCTCTATCATTTAAAGTACACCTATGATAACAATTATAGACCCTTCATTTCTTTTTTTTAAGTGACAAACTTACAAAATGTGCAGGGGATCAAATAATTCCCCACTGTAAGCATGTCTGTATCAACACCGACCCTCCTAGACGGCCGCTGCAAGATCCAGATACGATATCTTCCCGAATGGGCCAGCTGAGAGCCTGAAGCCCCCAGAAACCCCTAATATGCGCACATCCTACTGTGCATGACCCCAGTCCAGCCGGCTCAGCGCTCCGTTGACAGAAGACTGCAACAAAGAGGAGGGAAAAGAGACAAAGACACACGTCACATTTGCCATGAGGATGCATTTGGGAGGCGTGGCCTCTTTTGTTAAGTCAGCTTTTGAAATGTCCAGTAGCATGTGCACGCCAGAGACCAGCAATAGCAGCTTCTGGGCACTCCAGGCTGTCAGCTGGCTCATTCGGAGATGATATCGTATCCGTATCTTGCAGCAGCCATCTAGGAGGGGCGGTGTTGATGCAGATATGCTTATCTATACTATGGAATAATGTGAGTGCATTGAGTGAAGTTTTTATTGTTGCCCTTAATAAACTGGATTATACTAGGGTGCATGTGCGCTCTCTTTACTTTTGTGTTTTTTTACAGATCCTACTTCATTACCCAGTGAGATTAACAAAGAGCAGCAGAGCCACATTGAGTAATGAGCGACATTTTTACCAGCCTCGATGGTATATGAAGATCTGCCCATTGGCTAGTTTTGTTTATGTGGATTTTGTGAGTATATTGACCCACTTTCCTTTTTTAATAAACAGTGTATATAGATAATGCACTACATTGGTGCGCCCTTTCTCTGTCCTTGTATATATGCCACTTTAAATGTAGCTTGAGGTTTTCCTCAGTATTTGGAATGTCACCCTTCTTTAAAAGCCAAATTCCTTCCTCTTCTTTCACCCTTTGCTTCCCTTCTCTTTGCTCACTTCTACCCTTTCTATTTTTGTTTTGTTCCCCCTTTTTTTTCCCTCTTTTTCTCTTTTTTTTCTCCCCGCTTTATCGTTCTTACTCATTACAGTGCACAGCCGGAGAGCCGGTGCCCCCCCTCAGTTTGGGGAGGGGGGCCAAGGCCGGGAGTCGGGGACCACCTCCCTCCTAGGGCGCAGCGTGTTCCCTTGAGGGGCGCCGGGGGGGGGGGGGGGGCTCGGGCCCCGGGGGGGGGGGGGGGATGCTCGGGCCCCTGGCCAACCTGGCGGCCGACTCGGGGTTCAGACCTGACCCTGACTTGGGCTGCAATTCCTAGTATTATTCTGTTTCTGTTGCATTTTTTTTTCTTTCTTTTTTTACACCGGCTATATCTGTGTCAGTTGTGCCTTGATTTATATTATGGGGATGTTATGCTATCTTTGTGATATATGACTAAGCCTCATGGGTGTAAATTGCACTGTTGTACACTTTGTTTACTTTTTGCAAAACTTTAATAAAAATATTGGAAAATTAAAAGCCAAATTCCTTCTTTATTTCCTAAATTGAAAGACAATGACAATATTTGTTGCTACATTCGCCATGTGTGGTGAATTTGGCAGTCACATCCTTGTCACTTTCTTTTCACATATAAAACCCAATAAAAATTATTAAAAAGGGCAGTTCAAGTCACCTTAGGACGTGTCGCTCCTGATCGGTCTGCTCCTCGAATGGCACGGCACTGTGGCACACCAATAACGATACATCAAAGTCATCATGATGCCGGGCACCTTCTGTGTCTTTGTATGAGCCAGAACTGCCAACGAGACAAGGAATGGTCACTCAGAAGAACCACATTGGGGTGTGTTCTACCTACGGCACAGGGGCACCTGACTTAGAAACTGGAGAAAAAAGGGTTAACAGTGTAAAGTAGACAAGAGATTTGCACTAGGAGCTTTTTCGGAGGATGCACACCCCGATAAACATTAAAGAAAAACAAGAGAAAATTTTCCCAGGTTTTTTTTTTAGCAGCAATTCATTCCAAAGGCCAAGTATTTACAAAAAATAGTAAATATTCTTTATTTTTTTATAATTCTGTTATGAAATAGGTTTTCCAAGAATAAAAGTATGAGCTCTGGTTTACAAAGAATTTTGATAAAATGATTTCCAACAGCGAAGAAAAAAACATGCATAGTTACAAACGGATTTCTACAGCATATTGACTCCCGACGTGTTTCGACCATAAAGCAGGAGTAGTGGTCTTCTTCAGGAGGGTATTTTTTACATCGCTAATGGATAAAAAGAAGAGTTTGTAACCAGAGATGTTGATCAGGTATATTCACGTGGATTAAATGTGGATATGGCCTGTGTGAGCGCCCATGGCGCACAAATTATCAACTATAGCACCTCAGAGAGCATCTCTTCCCGGCTTGGCCCAGGCGAATACTGGTGCAAAGTAAACCTGTCTTTAGATGAACCTGGAGATTAATTCCTTCCCGCCTTAGGGTAAAACAAATGTTAATGCCTAAGCGCAGTTTTGCAACTTTGACATGTGTTAGTAAAACTGTACATATCATCACAACTACTTTGTGCATCCAGGTGGATTATACCGCATTTTCTCAGGACAAATTGGGCTTTTATTGGTGGTAAATGGTAACGGATATCTCCCGATTTTTTTTTTATTATCAAAGGAAAACTGGCCCAAAATAGTAAAAAAAACTGGATTTTTGACTTACCGTAAAATCCTTTTCTCTTAAGCTCATTGACAGACGCAGGACTGATATCTTGATATCCGTAGGGTTATACTGCCCACTACAGGAGTAGGACACTAGGCAGGAAAAAAGTTCTGGCCACACCTATGGGCAGTCCCAGGGGGTATATCCTTTCTCTCCTTGCTATAGAATGTCAGTTATGTAACTAAGCAGTGTCAGAGACTCATACCAACCCAACTCAAAATAGAGGGGCGGGTACTGCATCTGTCAATGAGCTTAAGAGAAAAGGATTTTACGGCAAGTCAAAAATCCAGTTTTCTCTGTCGCTCATTGACAGACGCAGGACTGATATCTTGATATCCGTAGGGACGTCCCAAAGCAGTGCCATAAACGAGGGGTGGGATAACAGAAATAGAATCCAATCCAGAAGGCCAAAACAGAGCTAACCAGAAGAACAGAGGACTCATCGAAACAAGAAGATGAGACCCACCTGAAAAAAACAAAACCCCCGAGGTAGACCAAAGGTCCCCTCAAACAGCAGCCTGCAAAACCTTGCGGCCAAAAGAGGCATCCGCCGATGCCAGCACATCAACCTTATAAAATTTTGTAAAGGCATGCACCGACGACCAGGTAGCCGCCTTGCAAACCTGAAGCACCGACGCCTGATGGCAGAAGGCCCAGGAAGCACTAAGAGCCCGAGTAGAGTGCGCCTTAACAGGGAACGGAGGAACCCGACCCTTAATAGAATAAGCCTGCACCACCGTCTGTCTGATCCATCTGGAGATAGTCGCGGCAGACGCAGGCAACCCCTTTCTAGGGCCATCCGTGATCACAAAAAGTGAATCAGCCTTACGAAAAGAGTCAGTAGTAGCCAAGTACACCCTGATCGCCCAAACCACATCCAAGGAGTGTAACGCAAACTCCCGAGGATGACTGGGCTTAGGACACAGGGAAGGTAACAAAATATCCTCATTCAAGTGAAAGTCGGAAACCACCTTAGGAAGGAAGGATGGATTCGGACGAAGAACCACCTTATCCCTATGAACCACCAGATAGGGGGAACGACTGGACAACGCAGCCAGTTCCGACACCCTGTGTGCAGAAGTGATAGCCACCAAAAAGGCCACCTTCTGGGATAAGGTAAGCAAGGGAATCTCCCTAATATTTTCAAAGGGAGGTTTCTGGAGAACCGACAACATCAAATTAAGATCCCAGGGGGCGGCAAGGGCGCGCGCACCGGAGGAGCCAGGTGCCGCACCCCCTGGATGAAATTCCGCACCAAAGAATGAGTAGCCAGTGGCCTCTGGAAGAAGATCGCCAATGCTGAAAGCTGGCCCTTAATAGTGCTCAAGGCCAGCTTCCGCTCAACCCCCCGTTGCAGGAAGGCCAATATCCGAGCCACCGAGTAAGAACATGGAGGAACCCCGAGGGACTCACACCACGCGATATAAGACTTCCATGTGCGATGATAGATCTTTCTGGATGTTGCTTTCCTCGCTTTAATCAGAGTAGGAATAACTGAAAGACAAACCCCTGTCCTTCAGCACCTGGCTCTCAACAGCCAAGCCGTCAAAGCCAGCAGGATGGAAGATCGGTCCCTGAGACAGCAGATCCTCTCTGAGAGAAAGTAGCCAAGGAGCGTCTGCGACCAGCCTGACCAAGTCGGCGTACCAGGCCCGACGAGCCCAGTCCGGAGCTACAAGGATGACTGGAATTCCCTCCGCCTCTATCCTGCGAAGAAGTTTCAGCAGCAACTTGAGAGGAGGAAAGGCAAAAAGCAGCCGATACTACCCCTACGGAGCAACCAGCGCCACGCCCGGAATGTGAACTGCGGAAAGCGCCGGAACAAACCGTTCCGCCCAACGAAGAATGCCGGCCACTTCCACGGCCGCCAGAACACTCTTGGTGCCCCCTTGGTGATTGACATAAGCCACGGCCGTGGCATTGTCCAACTGAATCCGAACCGGCCAGCCCCGAAGATGCTCGGTCCAGTGAACCAGGCAAAACCTGATCGCTCTCAGTTCCAACACATTTATCGGCAACCTGGATTCTTCCAGGGACCAGAGCCCCTGAGCAGATAGCCTGCCGAGAATCCCTCCCAACCTGGATAGACTGGCATCCGTGGTGACAATCGTCCAATAGATCGGAAGAGAGGATTTCCCCTGACTGAGCATCGGAGACCGAAGTCACCAAACCAGAGATTCCCTGGTCCGCTTGCTCAGCCGGATCCGATTGTCCAAGGAATCGGGATTCCGGATCCATTTGAGAAGAATCTCCTTTTGGAGAGTCCACCTATAAACCTGAGCTTGTGGCGACTCCGCACAGAGGAGGAGGTTGCCCAGGTAGACCAGAATCAATATGCCCTGCTGCCGCAACAGCGCCAGAACTGGGGCCAAAACCTTTGTGAAAACCCGGGGAGCAGAGGCGAGACCAAAGGGTAACGCCCCAAATTGATAGTGGTCCTCTCCCACAGCAAAGCGCAGAAACCGCTGGTGTCCTGCGTAAATGGGAACGTGAAGTTAGGCATCCTTGATGTCTATGGACGCCAGAAAATCCCCCTGATGCATGGAGGCCACCACTGTGCGAATGGACTCCACTCCTTGTTGCATCAAGTCCTGCACTGCCCCCAACAGAGCCGTTAGGCGATTCGGGGACAGTCGCATATTGGAAGGGAAGAACCGCGCCGGTGGAAGCGATCGAAACTCGATCTTGTATCCCGACCGTATGACCTCGTGAACCCATTTGTCTTGAATCCTGGAGAGCCACGGGTCCGGGAACCGGCGAAGACGCCCCCCCACCCCTGATATGGGTGGGGCGCACCTTCAGGCTGAAGCGGTCTTATCCTCAGGTCTGGAAGGACCATATTTTTGCTTACCAGACCAGGGTCTCTTGGAACCCCCCGGGGGGGCTTTGGAGGGCTTCGCCATGTCGCCCGCCCCGGAGGAGCGAAAAAACTTCTTGTGAGCTGAAAAGGAAGGTCCCTGTCTGAGGCGAGGTTCCTTACCCTTATTAGCCTGTGGTAGAAAGGTGCTCTTACCCCCAGTGAGATCCTTGATAATCTCATCCAAGGTAGCACCAAACAGGCGATCCCCCTGAAAAGGGAGATCAGTCAAGGCTTTTTTGGAAGCCTCATCCGCCGACCAGCACTTCAACCATAGCATGCGCCGGAGGACCACCGCCGAGATCGACACACGCCCCAACAATGGAGCAGCGTCCAGTGCGGCGTCACAAACAAACTGTAGCCCCTGCATCATTTGCTCCAGCAAATCTGCCACGGCAGGGGGGAGACTTCTCCCCTCCAGGTCATGGCGTAACAGTTTGGCCCATTCCGTTAACGTCTGTGAAACCAGAGCAATGGTAAACACTGGCCTCAAGACCGACCCTGCCAGGGAGAATATGGAACGGGACACAGATTCCGCCCTACGATCAACTGGATCCCGAAAGGATGGGGAATCCTCCAATGGGATAACAGTAGCCTTATTTAATCTGGAAACCGGCGGATCCACCGAAGGTGGCACCGTCCATTTTTTAAGGAGGGACCCACTCCTTAATGATATCGTCAAAGCATTTGGGAAAGGGAAACACCTTCGCCACCCTGGAGGGCTTGCGAGTGCCAAAGGCAACTTCCGTATGAGCTGCATTCGCAGGTGCAACCTCCAGTTTTAGGGACTCCCGAACAGACACAATTAGTGCGTCCACCAGTGCCTTGTCTTGCGCTATGGCAGAGCCAGAAAGGTCATCCTCACTGTCAGAGGAGACAGCAGCCGCAGAGGAGGAACCCGCAGCAGCAGCGACTGGCTCAGGATCAGAATCTGAGGCATCAGACGAGACAGGGGTAGGCGGGGGTCGCTTTTTAGCCCCCCGTCCCTGACAGGCCACCTCCACCCGGGACACAAATGACTCCAGGACCGCCGAAAGCGCATCAATGGTGAGCGGAGAATCGGAGGGCCCTGCGGCCACCTCTAGGGGATCAGGTGGGGACACATGTGCAGCAGGGTCCATGGCAATACCAGGAGAACCCATCAGCAAAGTATGACAAAATTGAGAAAAAAAAACTTCTTTTTTTTTTTTTGCAAAATGTCACCCAGCGCTACAGCGCCCCTCAATGAGACAGCGTGCCTCGGGACCCCCGCAGAGAGAGAGAGAGAGAGACCCCCCAAAAGGCTCACCACACGATGCACCAGAGTCCAACAGGACTGCTCTCAGCGTTGTCTACATGACAAGGAAGTCCTGTGGAGCGATCTTCCCGGGTCGCCCCCTCACACGCCCTCAGTAACTCCCACAGCTGCCCAGCTCTGCAAACAAAACGAGCTGGGTGTACCAAGATGGCCGCCCCCATGAGCCACACGAGGGACTCCAAAAAAAATGGCGGCCCCGCGCGCTGCGGTGGGTCCCCACATCACTAACAAGACGATCGATCGGCAGGTAGGCCCTGGGAAGCCAGGGAGGAAGCCCCCCGCACAATAGCCGTCCGCACTCGGGACCCCCCGCCCCCTTAGCGGCTTGCATAAACGGCTAGCCACCCCACACATACACAAACAACCCCCCCCCCCCGAGGGACATCACAGAGGGGGGGTGCACAGGGGAACAGAGGGGAACCCAGATTAGTGTGGGTCCGACCGTCCCAGGGAGGGGCCCGGGTCCCCCCCAGAGTCAGCCATGAGGAGAAGGGGGGGGGAAGCATTTACTCACCATACCGGAACAGAGCGGGCGCCACTCCAGACAAAACCCCTCGCCACCCAGTGGGGGGGGGGTGTCGTCCAAAGGAGACGCTGCGACTCGGCGGGACGTTTAACCCGCGGGCCAGTCCCCGTCCAGTGGGACTATGTCGCGGCCGACCCAGCGCGGAGCTGGGTCTGCACGCGCTCGTAAGGCCGGCTGGGGTGACCACTGGATCTCAGCATCCAGCCCGTCGCCCAGATCCGGCATAATTGCTTGAAGATCTCACAGGAACAACTGGAGAAAAAAGCTAACTGAAAAAAGATTTATCTAAAAAAACTTGCCAGGACCAGAGATCCCAGCAAGGAGCTTAGGTCCTTACTCCTGACTAGGCAGAAAAAAACTGACATCCTATAGCAAGGAGAGAAAGGATATACACCCTGGGACTGCCCATAGGTGTGGCCAGAACTTCTTTCCTGCCTAGTGTCCTACTCCTGTAGGGGGCAGTATAACCCTACGGATATCAAGATATCAGTCCTGTGTCTGTCAATGAGCGACAGAGAAATATATATATATATATATATATATATATATATATTTTTTTTTTTAAAACAATTAAAGGGATTGTAAAGGCAGAAGGTGCATTCAATGCATTAAGATAAAAAAACCTTTTGTGTGCAGCAGCCCCCCTCAGCACCTTCTAATACTTACCTGAGCCCATCTTTATCCAGCGATGTTGCAGGAGTGCCTAAGGACTTCCCTCCTCATTGCCTAAAACAGCAGCACACCGCGATTGACTCCTGCTGCTGTCAATCAAAATCATTCAGCCAATCAAGAGAGAGAGGGGGAGGGCCGAGTAGCGGCACGGTATTTAAATGGATACAGGTAGCTGTGACTCGGCTCAGGTGCCCTCATACCAAGCAGCTTGCTGAGGGGGCACTCAACAGGAGGGAGGGGCGAAGAGGGACCCAAGAAGAGGAGGATCCGGGCTGCTCTGTGCAAAAACAAATGCACAGAAGAGGGAAGCATAACATGTTTGTTATTTAAATAAAAAATAATGCTCCTTCAGAGCGCATGCTCCTGTGACATCACCGGCTGCATCTAACGTAATTATTCTCCTAAGGTCTCTTTCAAGCGGCCGCTCTGGTGCTTTTTTTTTTTTCACACTTGTGTCATCCGCTCCGTATGTCCGCATATCATCCCATCCGTTTGCGGATGATATACGGACATAATGTATGTCTATGGGCATTGCGGATGTCAGCGGATGACACCGCTGACATCCGATTTTGCATCCGTTCCGTTTTTTTGAACGGAACAAAAATAGGGTTCTGTTCCGTTCCAAAAAACGGAACAGAACTGAAAGGACGAAAATCGGATGTCAGCGGATGGTATTCCGCTGACATCCGCAATGCCATTGACTTACATTATGTCCGTATATCAACCGCAAAAAAATAGGATGAAAATTACATAAAAAAAAAAAAAAAATTATATATATATATTTATGTTTAGATTTGGGCACTGGCAGATTATTTGGCCAAGGCATTTAGGCTTCAATGTCATCTGAGCATTAAAGAGTTAAGCTGACCATAGATGGATCGCAATTCGTCAAGTTAGGCTGGGATTGGTCTGAATTTCGATCCATGTGTGGTCGCTTCCACTCGACAGAAGTGCTGTAACCTTTTTTTCTTGATCAGCAGCTGCTGGTCACAGTATTCTGACAGTGAAAAGTCCCTGCTGTCAGTATTCTGACAGTGAAAAGTCCCTGCTGTCAGTATTCTGACAGTGAAAAGTCCCTGCTGTCAGTATTCTGACACTGAAAAGTCCCTGCTGTCAGTATTCTGACACTGAAAAGTCCCTGCTGTCAGAATACAATAACACAACAGGGAGGATTTCTCTGTCCACCTCCATTGTGTTTTTTTCCATTCAACCCGCTGCCTAAAAATAAAAAAAAATAAGAGGGATGCATCTATGGCCAGTGTTAAAGAGGAGCTCCAGCAACCCCAACCCCCCCCACGGAAAAACTGGATAGACTGTTGTCTTTATTTAACATTAACTACTATGTAACTATATCCCGGAATCCAGCGATTTCGGCACTCCAGCCGATGTTTCCATCGGCTCTCAGGTGCTACCGCCACCATAGCCTTGCGGCCTCACAGTCGATTCCCTACTGCGCTTTCTGAATGGCCCGGCAGCGGGGAAGGAGGAGGGGGCCGAACGTCTGACGTAAATCGCTGCGGCAAGACTCAACGCAAGTGGGGACAGGTACCTGTCAAAAACAGTTACCCGCTCCCCCTGAAAGGTGCCAAATGTGGCACCATGGGGGGGGGGGGGGGGGAGGAGGAGGAGACAGATAAGCGGAGCTTCCACTTTTGGGTGGAACTCCACTTTAAGCCTGGTACACGCTAGAAGCTTTTTTTCATTCAACCCAGTGGGCTGAATGAAAAAAAAAAAAAAAACAACTCCAAAAATCTTATGTTAGTACAGCGGTCTTCCCCTGCTGTGCTATTGTGTTCTGACAGGGGGGGTGCTGCCCCTTTCCCCCCCCCCCCCAAAAAGCACACCAGTCAGCTGTTGATCGGCAGACCTCTTTTGGTCATGCCCCTTCGACAGATGCCAGGCGTTCAGCCGTCGTACACACATTCCAAGGGTTGGCCAGTTTCTATTGAACCAGTTGATACGGCCCAATATTCGGCTCGTGTGTACGGGGCTTTAGAGCTAAAGAGCATAGCTAATAAGTCTGAAAGGAGACTCAATGACAAACATGACTCCAGTGGAACCCCAGGGTGATCAATATGCAAACACTAACTTCTGTCTAAGGAAGTCTGTGCCTGCATGTCCCCTCTATTATTACAGATGTTCAGACCATTACACTGGGGGAGGTGGGGGGGGGATGGCAGGACTACGACTTCAGAGCTGAAGGCTGCCATTTCCAAAAGGCTCCTGGTGTGCTTGGAAGGATAAAAGACATATGTTCTTTTGAGTAGTTAGCTCAGTTGGCTATCTTTGATCTATAGACAGGCTCACTTTATAAGTGCAGAACACAAGCAAGCGTCATCTGACAGTAAGGATCAGTATATATTTTAACTAATTCTTACAGATATACACATAGGGGCCAAACACAAAATGACCAGGCAGCATGTGATATGAAACCAGAGCACTGCCCCCCCCCCCTCTCCACATGCTATTTGCTAGTAACTGTGGGAATAAATTACTAATAGAGGAGAGTGCAAAATCTGGTGCAGCTCTGCATAGAAACCATTCAGCCTCCCTTTATTTTTTTTTGTGTGAAAGCAAAATGAACAAGTTAAAGTGATTGTAAAGTCTATTTTTTTTCCCTATAAAAATGATAAACATGTGATACTTACCTCCTGGTGATCCTGGCCCCTCCCCGTTCAGTAACCCCACAGCAAGCAGCTTGCTATGGGGGGGGGGGGCTGATTCACAGCTCCCTGTGTCCATTTAGACACAGAGCCCTGAACCGACCCCCCCCCCCCGATTGGCCAGCTGACTTTGATTAACAGCAGCGGCAGCCAATGGCGCCACTGCTGTGTCTCAGCCAATCAGGAAGGAGAATTTCGGACGGCTAAGAGACTTTTTGGAATGGCTGGACAGAGAGGGACCTCAGGTAAGTGTTAGGGAAGGCGAGGGGGGCTGCACACAAAAGGTTTTTTATCTTAATGCATAAAATGCATTAAGATAAAAAAAAATAAAACTTTCTGACTTTACAACTTCTTTAAAGTTAGAGCTCCTCTTTAAGAAAATAAAAACTAATCTAAAGTGATTCTAAAGGTTTTATTTATTTTTTAAATAACAAGCCTGTTATACTTACCTGCTGTGTGTAATCTTTTAGCCCAGAGCAGCCCCGATCCTCTTCTTTTTGGATCCCCCGCTAGCAGTCCTGGCTCCTCCCCCATGCTGAGTGCCCCCCAATAGCAAGCCTCTAGCTATGGGGGCACTCGAGCAGGCTCGCTCCTGAGCTACACTCCTGTGAATGGACATTGTCCATTCACACGCACAGCATGGCTCAGTCCCGCCCACAGCTCTCTCCTCATTGGCTCACTGGCTGTGATTGCCAGGAGAAAGAGACAATGGCTCCCACTGCTGTGTGAGCCAATGAGGAAAGAGAGACCTGGGAGAGCTGCTGTTCTCATGCGCATCACTGGATCAGGCTCAGGTAAGTATAGGGGGGGGGGGGGGGCTTCACCCAAAAGGTTTTTTACCCTAATGCATAAAATGCATTAAGGCAAAAAACCTTCTGCCTTTATAACCACTTTAATCAATGTACAATCCCTCAGCAATGTGGTGAGATTCCTTCACATTTTTTCTACGTATATCTATACAAACATCTGACCTGTTCCAGATGGACACCAGGCCATACTCATTCTGCTCTCCACTGGCGCTCTTCTTGCTGTTGCTCCCAAGCACCGAGGGCCGAACCATCCTCAGCGGCTTCATATGATAGGTGTTGGCGTGATCAGCGATGTAGTTATACAGCTGATGAGCAGCAATGATCTCCGTTGGAACGGATAGCATGTCCTGGTACACGTGGTTGCGTCCATACTTGGGGATGTCTGGGTGCTGGGAAATGAAGAGCTGCAGAAAGCTGGCGAGATCGTAGCCTTGGCGCAGAGACATGCTTGAACCCAGCAGATACTGGTGCACCACCCGCAGGTGGAAGTCGTAGCTGAAGGAATGGACATGCATTAGGTCCCGCACCTTGTCACACTCCTCAGTGAAGAGCATGGAGAGCTGTAGAGAAATAGAAGGGAGATCAATACATTCTCTTGGGTCAATAACAGGATTGGACTCAAAACTGGAAAACGAATTGCTTGTTTAGTGGAGGACATTAGTGTCTACAAGAGTAAGCTTAAAGAAAGTATTGGAAATGGGCAAAAGAAGCCAGGTCTTCTGCTCTTCAGGAAAACGATCTTTACATCAATGGCAGGAGGCCCTTCCATTTTTGATCCAATCCAAAGTCAGGTCAAGAATCCTGCTGCCTGGTGAGATACCTGCCCTCAGGACAATGCAAGAGGCATCAAACAGTGAACAAATGTCTGCTGTGTGACTCTATTGGTTGGGCTGTGGCCACTCACCTGGTACCAGAATTGAGGGTAACCTAGCCATCCAGTGAAGAAGCATAGCAAGAGGTGATGGTTCTCCCAGCCTTAGATGTCTTTTTTTTTAGCAAGGGAATGGGTTTTTTGGATAACTGGTCTTCAATGCATGCGATACAAAATGTCCTATTTCCGCCCAGTCCTAAAGCAAACCTATCCTGGTCTTACATCATTTCTAGGGTCTTATAAAGGCAGGGACCTCATGTTGATTGTAAGTAAATGTGTGAATCTACAAATGGTAGCCAATTAAATCCTAGACACAGGCTGTACATGGGGCCTCAGCTTTTGCCTAAGTTAAGTATAAAGTAGATATAAACCCAACTCCTAAAGTCTCGTAAGTCTTAATTTTCTAGGGCTGAACTCAAGACAAAAACATGAATATATTTCGACCACCTCCATCCCAAGACTGCAAGGGTTAAATGCTTACTTAGTCTAGGGAAGGTGTATTATGTAGAAATAGTTTTAATATTCTTTGCTCCCCCAGCAGCCAACACTCTCCTTCATGAGGCCCGGAATGTGAACGGGCCCCTTGATTCCCCCCACATACAACGCCGGACTGCTGGCCATGAACTGTACAGGATAATGTCAGAGGCGCCACAACTGGCGTAGAGGAGCAGCTTTATGGGACCAATTGTACTGCAGGCAGGAAGCCTTCAGGAACAAAGAATAAGATAAGCATTTAAGGTCATTCCTTACCCCGGGGTCCCCAATCTTCAGGGGCCACATGTGGCACTTTTTGTGTGGCCCTCAGGCCCCCTGCAGAGACTAATTTGTGTTTCCCTATTGCCCTGTTATAATTATTTCTAGCAGCCTCATGTAATATGTGTCCAGTCTCTTTACAGTCTCTTGCAGCGAGTCCGCAGTCTCTGAACATCTCTTGCATCATGTTCGCAGTCGGACCATTTCTTCTGTTATGTCTGCAGTCTCTGACTATCTCCTGTATTATGTCTGCAGTCTCTGACCATCTCCTGTAATATGTCTGCAGTCTCTGACCATCTCCTGTATTAAGTCTGCAGTCTCTGACCATCTCCTGTAATATGTCTGCAGTCTCTGATCATCTCCTGTATTAAGTCTGCAGTCTCTGACCATCTCCTATATCATGTCTGCAGTCTCTGACCATCGTTTGCATCGTGTCTGCAGTCTCTGACCATCGTTTGCATCGTGTCTGCAGTCTCTGACCATCGTTTGCATCGTGTCTGCAGTCTCTGACCATCGTTTGCATCGTGTCTGCAGTCTCTGACCGTCGTCTGCATCGTGTTTGCAGTCTCTGCCCGTCTCTTGTATTGCGTTTTCAATCTCTGACCATTTCTTGTATCATGTCTGCAGTCTCTGACCATTTCTTGCATCATGTCAGCAGTCTCTGACCATCTCCTGTATTATGTCTGCAGTCTCTGACCATCTCCTGTATTATGTCTGCAGTCTCTGACCATCTCTTGCACCATACCCACAGTCTTTGCCTATATCCTGCTGTGTGTCTGCTGTCTCTAATAATGAATATTCACTGAATTTTATGTGAAACCCTTTAGAGATGTCAACTATCCATATTCCCACTGCACACGTTCCTGGAGAAGGCTCTAGGATAGAGGATGCTGCAGCAATGACCAGCTGGAGACTGGATCTTACATGACATAGTGTCGATATTTGCCAGCACACCACGGATCTTAAGGTTGTCCAAACCACTTTATTGACATATGATCAATTAATCATCATGGGTTTCTGCGTGACTCAAACACTGCACTCTCCTGTTTGTGATGTGATCATGCTACAATAAAGCTGTTTGGACAACATAAAGATTCGTGGTGTGCTGACAAATATTTACACTGTGTCTTTAGTGATATCAGGGGCCACAAACTGGAGGCTCCCCATATCAAGAAAGTTTACCACCACTGGCCTAAGCTAACTGAGTAATTTAACTATATGCGGGCGGTGCTGTATTTGAAGTACAAAAACCAGAATGTCATTGGGTAGTAAAGACGCTGGCATTTAGTGGGTGAATGACAGGTGTGGCGCTTACTGTCAGCAGGGGGTTGGGCTTATAGCTGAAGTCCAGGTTTCCTATCTTTTAAATCAGAGGCAGGAAACCTTGGCACTCCAGCTGTGGTGAACCTACAAACCCAATGAGGCATTGCAAGACTGAGACAGCCACAGGCGTGTTCCTAGACTCAGAGGCTGATGGGATTTGTAGTTTCACCACAACTGGAGTGCCAAGGTTGCCTACCCTTGTTTTAAATAGTTAGTTTGTGCCAAGGTTATTTGGCTGCTGTGAGTGCTGTATGGTACTGTAGTATCGGCAGAGGTGGAGACCGTGACATCACCCATCTGCCTCTCCACCTTGGCCAATCAGGGGAAGCCTTATATTGACAAAAATGAGAAACTCTTGGCCCAACTTGAGTATATCCTGGCAGCAGAGGTGAAGTCTCCGGAAATGCTGCTTAACACAGCCGTTGCATACTGTATGCAGCTGATGCTACTATAGTATGATACACTGCTCACAGAGCAAAGGTGTAACTAGAACCTTCAGGGCCCCGGTTCAAGAAACCATGAAGGGCTCCCCGGACCCCTGGCCGGACCCCTTCCCTTCAAGCCTGGGGCTCTTCCCACTGATCCTGGGGCCCTTTACTCTCATTGCAGGACCCTTTCACAAGTTCTTCAGTGGGCCCCCTTTCTGCCATCTTGGGGCCTCCCCACAGTGGTGTAATGCCAGGGTCCAGTCGCAAGTGTGACCTTTGCAATCCTGGAAGTTCACCCACTGGTGTCAGTAGTTTTTATTTTTTGGTATTTTAATTGTATTATTTTTTTTTTATCATTTTATTTTATTTACAATGTTACTGACTATGACTCTGTCCACTCAGAAAAGGAAGGAGCTGGGGGGGGGGCAGAGACAGCAGAACACAAGTGAACTGGATAGGAGGAGTGGCGGAGGCAGCATACAGAGGAACCAATCTCCTCCATTTTCCTCCTGCAGCTACAGGAGGAAAAAGGAGGACAGTGATTTCTCTACATGCTGCCCCCGCCGCCCCTCCTATCCAGGTGTTCAGGGGAGCCACACAGGCCCCCTGGAGCATGGGGCCTGGCTGCAATTGCAACCCCTTTAGTTACGCCCGTCACAAAGAAAGAATAAATATTTGGGCCAGCTTGGCCCGAACAAACTAATTACAGTGGCAGACAATCTGGACTTCAGTTTTAATCTAAATTTGGATTAAAGTCAAAGTTCCATGTACAGACCAGGCCTAGGATTTGGGGGGGCTCCATAGAGACACAGGGGTTGATTTACTAAAACTGGGGAGTGCAAAATATGGTGCAGCTCTGCATACTAACCAATCGGCTTCCAGGTTTTATTGTCAAAGCCCAATAGAACAAGATGAATTTTGAAGCTGACTGGCTACCATGCACAGTTGCACCATATTTTGCACTCTCTAGTTTTAGTAAATCAGCCCCACAGTGTTTGATTTGAAGACTAAGACAGCACACAAAAGTCCCTGTACTTCAGCATTGTTGTACTTTAAGCAATTTTTAAGGCAAGGTTGGGTTTACCAAGGCTAAATAGAAAGGGACAATTTGTAACACATACAGGGAAAGACCGGATTTTGTAAAGCGCTCAGCGTTCCCCATAGACAAAGTACTCTATTTTTTTTATTTTAATGCCACATGTTCAGGATAAATTACTTTTTCTGCATTTTTAGTTCCAAGTACCTGCACAATTAAAAGGATTATTTCAATGATTCACCCAATTTCCATTAGTGCTTCAACAGCCTAAGGCTCCGAAATGACAGAAATTCCCCAGCATGCCATAAGATTTTCTTTTTAAACTGATTGTTAATTAACTGTACATTCAAAGGATTACAAGAGATGCTTAAATCTTTGTAGTAGCAGACTTGAAACTGTCACAGAATTACAATAAAATTCTCCAACCTTGCTGCGACAGACTTAAAATTGTCAGACTAAATACCCGTAGTGTCTCAATTGGCCATTATGATAAACTGCTGTGGACCGGGCTGCCCTCAGCATGGCTGGAAAAACATCAGAATGGCCAATCTGTCTGCTAAGTGGCTGCCAGCATTGATGGACCTGTTACTGGGTTAAGTGGCTCTCTCCATGTTTGACATATTAGTCGTACTTTCATATGAATGCAAGTCCTGTTTACAGCAGCCCAGCATATACCTGTCCAATGCAGTGCTGACATCCTATGGGTGCTACGTACCCTCGTACCAGGAGCTGGCGTTCACTGTGAGGTTTAGACTGGGAGGCGGAGACTGATTGCAGTTTACTAAAGGCCAGCCATACGCAGACCCTGCTTCCCCAGTTCAAATAGGTACATTCAAAGAAAAGACCCAATCACCGCACACCAACAAGACTCAAGTGTAATGTACAGTGGGGAAAATATTTTTTTGATTCCCTGCAGATTTTGTAAGTTTGCACACTTCCAAAGAAATGAGGGGTCTATATGTGTCTATAGGTGTATTTTAAATAGTTGAGACAGAATATCAACCAAAAATCCAGAAAAAACACACAATACAAGTGTTAGAAATTAAGTTGCAGTTCAGTGAGTAAAATAAGTATTTGATCCCTGTAACAGAACCTTACCTTTGACAGAGAATATTTGTGCTTACCTGGTTCATGTGTGTGAAGGATTTCCCTGCAACCATTCTGTTATTTACACTCCCTGCTATCATATCGCTCTTTGCACTGTGAGCCCCAGGAAGTGACTCCTTATATGGACATTCCATGAAGTCAAGGTATGGCCAACCTAGAGACGGAATGTCTGCTGATTAACGATGCGCTTTTGTCTACATTATGTTGATTTGGGCTGAGGCAGCTTTTGTTAAGTGTGGTAATGACCTTACCTATTTGTCTGGGTGGATGTCGGGCCATTGTTTAAGTAGTGTCTGATATACTCCCCAGGTGTATAAAAGCCTGTATTCTTGTTTCAATCAACAGTTGTTTTTTTTGACCCTTCAAAACGTAGCCGCGTCTCGATCTTGGAGGGGGATTTTACGGCATTATTACCCGGTCGTTCAACAGCTGAACCTGACATTCCTCTTGGATCTTATGGTTGGGAATATACTACTCCATTACTACACAGGGACTTGCCGGGAAAAAGGACGTCTCCAACGGCTGATACCCTCTCACCTCCTGGGTAGCCGTTACAATCCCCAAGAAAAACACAAGTTAGCACTTGCTGGAGAAACACTTGTTGGTAAGCACAGAGGTAAGAAGTTTCTTGTAGTTGGTGATTAGGTTTGCACACATCTCAGGAGGGATTTTGGTCCACTCTTCTTTACAGATCTTCTCAAAATCCTTAAGGTTTCTTGACTGCCGCATGGAAATTAGAAGTTCCAGCTCCCTCCATACATTTTCTATAGGATTAGGGTCTGGAGACTGGCTAGGCCACTCCATGATCCTAATGTGCTTCTTCTTGAGCCACTCCTTTGTTGCCTTGTCGGTATGTTTTGGGTCATTGTCATGCTGGAAGACCAATCCATGACCCATCTTCAGTGTTCTGGCTGAGGGAAGAAGGTTCTCATCCAAGATTTTACAAGACATGCCCCTGTCCTGTCATATTTGGCCTGTACCTTTAGCAAAGAAACAACCCCAAAGCGTAATTTTTCCACCTCCGTGCTTGACTGTAGGGATGGTATTCTTAGGGTCATAGTCAGCATTCTTCTTTCTCCAAACACGACGAGTCGAGGTAATGCCAAAGAGCTGAACTTTGGTTTCATCTGACCACAGCACTTTCTCCTAATCCTTCTCTGAATCATTTAGATGTTACATAGTAGGTGAGGTTGAATAAAGACAATAGTCCATCCAGTTCAACCTGTGTAGGTGTGTGTGGCTGTAATCATCTCTCATACCCCTGAATGTTCTGATCCTTGAGATGTACATCCAAGAGTTTTTTGAAAGCAACCATACTTCCCGCAGAAACCACCTCTTGTGGTAGAGAATTCCACAATCTTGTAGCCCTAACAGTAAAGAACCCCCCACGTTGCCTGAGGTTAAAACGCTTCTCCTCTAATCGCATTGAATGCCCCCGAGTCCTCATGCAATCCCTTCGACTGAACAGTTTTTTTCTAAGCTGAGATCCCCATTGAGATATTTAAAAATTGCTATCATGTCCCCCCTCAGACGTCTCTTCTCCAGGGAGAATAAATCAAGCGATTGCAGACGTTCTTCATAATTAAGGTTAATTTAGACGGGTCTGAATATGTGCCTTCTTGAGAAGGGGAACATTGCGAGTGTTGCAGGATTTCAATCCATGGCGGCGTATTCTGTTACCAATTGTTTGTTTGGTGACTGTGGTCCCAACTGCTTTGAGATAATTCACAAGCTCCTCCTAAGTAGTTCTGGGCTGATCCCTCACTTTTCTCATGATCATCTGTACCCCATAAGGTGAAATCTTGCATGGAGCTCCAAACCGAGGGCGACTGATTGGTTGACTGATGACTGGTTATTTTGTATTTCTTCCATTTGCAAATAATCCAACAGTTGTCTCCTTCCTACCCAGCTTCTTGCTGATGGTCTTGTAGCCCATTCCAGCCTTGTGCAGGTCTACAATCTTGTCCCTGACATCCTTTGACACCTCTTTGGTCTTGCCCAAGGATGTGAGGTTTGAATGGAATAAAGAGATTCTGTGGAAATGTGTCTTTTATACACATAATGAGTTGTTAGAAGCACCTTCTTAAATTGACGGGACTAATCTGTGTACCACATGAGCACTATAGCCAGTATTGTTGGTTGGTAGAGGATCAAATACTTATTTTACTCACTCTACTGCAACTCAATTTATAACATTTGTATCATGTGTTTTTTCTGGATTTTTGGTTGATATTCTGTCTCTATCATTTAAAATACACCTATGATAAAAATGATAGACACGTCATTTCTTTGTAAGTGGGCAAACTTACAAAATCTGCAAGGGATCAAATACTGTCGATGAAAGCGGCTTCAGCCTGGCTTTGTCTAGGCCACGGCCCTTACCATGTCTCCGCCCGTCCCTGGCCCATGACTTAGTCCAAGGGGCTGGGCGAAATGCATAAGTGGGCGGTGGCCTGGATGGAGCTGGGCTGAAGCCTCTTTCATTTTGGTCTTGTTGGTGTGCGGTAATTGGGTCTTTTCCTTTCTTTGACTGCATACATTGAGCTGGGATGGGCTTTTTGCACACCAGCACCCCTCTGTGTGAGCCACCAGAGTTGGAGATGAGAACCTTGAGAGGCACCCAAAGCTTTCTTAGCCCATGGTCTTAGTAGGTACACACCTACAGTTGAGCTTATACGTTTGCACACCCCTAACAGAAAATATAAAATGTGGACCAGTTACCAAAACATACATTGTGCCATTTAATCATAAGTGAGCCTGAAATTAAAGTTACACAATTACTTTTTGATTCTGCCAGTGAAGTCCACCTAATGCAGCTTCCGGTGATGGTGTGGCAACAATGTTGCACTGTTCCTGATTCACGGCAGAGTTGCCACTCTCATGTAGGCTGTTCCTGCTTGCAGTACAGTGGGAGGAAATGATGTTGCAGAAGGCAGGGCCATCAGCATTGTTACTGCTGGTTCACAGGCCTGTAGCAAGGCAACCATTATCTGGTAACATCTAGTCCTGCCCACTGCTTTCTGGCACAGTTCCTGTGTGCCGGGATAACAGTACTCCTGCATTTGCGTGGGAATGACATCATCATGCACAAGCCTATCAAAATGGCCGAATACTGGCACCCAGAAGAAGCTGGGGAGATGATGTCGGCGTGGGACCTCGTGGGCATTGAATGAGTGGAACAGGGTTATATTATTGTGGACTTTAGTTACACTTTAAAGCAGATCTTCTCTGCTTAGACTTACCGGGTGGTCTGTTGTGTACATTTCAGATACTCACCCACCCAGGGGATCCACTGAGATCCTCCTGTCTTCTGCCACCACTCTGTCCCATGGCTCCATGTTGCTTGTGATGTCATTGAGAGGCCCACATGCTCTTCTGGGTTCAGCCTGCATGCCACCTGATGACGCAGTGCTAGGCAAGCCCCCTCTTTTCTGAATATAGGTCTATGCCTCCTGGGATATGTGACGTGAATATCCCAGGAGGTACAGCGAGCACTGTGAACATCATTCACCTAGGTGAGTGACATGCATTGGGGGAAGGGGGTCACATGTTTTCACAGAAAAAAAAAGATAAGTTGGAAAAAAAAAAAAGACGGTGCTATTCATGCATAGGGGGGGGGGGGGGGGAATTGGTGGATTGGAAGGAAGTTCCCTCAGAGAGTGAAGATCTGTGGGCCTTATTTTTCTGATCATTGTTATGCCAAGTGCATCCCATGTTTTCGGATAATATGCTACGATACATTCATCTTGCCCACACCCCACCCCACCTCAACCCCGCAGAGATCCACCACCTTGCTTCATTTTAGGGATGGTGTGCTTCTCATAGGCCTTGCAGACTCTCCAAACACAGTTTAGTAAGTAATTATAAACCTTTGTTTTTTTTTATTTTTTTTTATTTTAAAGTAAAACAACAAACATGTTATACTTACCTGCTCTGTGCACTAGTTTAGCACAGAGCAGCCCCGATCCTCCTTTTCTGGGGTCCCCTGCTGGTGCTTCTGGCCCTTCCTCTTCGCTACTTTCCATTGGGGCACCCGTGCGTGTTCGGTCCCGAGACGCCTAGTCTGCGTCTATTGACACAGACTGGGTGACTCTGCCCCACCCCCCACTACGGCATTTGATTGACAACAGCAGGAGCCAATGGCTGCCACTGCTAAAAATCTGCCCAGGCAGGTGGGAGATAGCGATTAGAACCGCTGCCCTCGTGCACGGAGCTGGATAGAGAGCAGAAAAAAGCATCTCCATGGCTGCACAGAGAAGCACAGGAGCTCTGTGCTCCTGTCTGTGAGACTGCTGGGACAAGGTGGGGGCAGAGATGAGGGGGGTGCTGTAGTTGCAGGAGGGGTGTGAGGGCAACTGAAATGGCCTGGAGGGCCGCATTCGGCCCGCGGGCCTTGTGTTTGACACATGTGCCCTAATGCATAGAATGCATTAGGGTAAAAAAAAATCCTTGAGGCTTTAGAACCACTTTAATGGGTGTGATCATAGTTTCATTTTGGTCTCTTTGCTCTAGAGGTGTTGGGGCCATTTTGTGGCGTTGGTGCAGCAAAAAAGGTGAACATTTTACAATTTCTGCCAGGGGTGTGTAAACTTCTCAGCACATCTGTACAATGTAAACATAATAAACAGGCAGCAAATAATACAATATAAGAAAAGTGAACTTACACTTACCAAGTCAGTGACATTCTACCCAAACAGTGGAGGTTGACAAAATCTTATGTGTGCAGCAGAAACCACCATCACCAATACACAACAGCGTTGGGGAGGGGAAGTTGGGATATTTTTGCCAAAACTGAACCATGTGCAAAGCTGTCACCAGATTGCATGCCAAAGACAACGACGATTCTATTCTCCTGACCCTTTTCACCAAGCAGGGGGGACAAATCTCGTTCTAATCATCTCACCGCTGGCCAACTGTGACAATGTCGAAGATTTTTCCCGTCACCAACACCTGAACACAATGCGCTAAAGCCCAGCACCAACACGAGAAGCTTACACCCCAAATGAGGCCTATCGGTTCAGCTCAGCCTTGGTATTACCACCCGATCGTCACCTCCAGATGGAAGTTTAATTCATTGCAGTGCTGATGCAGAGAATCTGGTTTTCGTTTTCTGAAAATCATCTGACATTCCCCACTGAGCCATAAACAGAATGGGTAATGTGACATTGCAGGAAAGGATCACAGATAGCGACAGGGCTGACGCGCTCATGAAAAGAGACAGGAGAACAGAAGTGACGGCGTGCCATCAGACGCGCTGCCAGGGATTATGAGAGCCACTGACACATATTTAGAGAATTACAAAGTGTGAGAAGAGGAAGGGAAAGGACAATTGTTCAGCATCAACACAGAGGCACCAAACACAGGTTATTGTTCCATGACAAACAAGGACAGGAGGCGGGACACCAGGAGTGCGGATAGCGCCAAGTGCGGGAGGGCCCGAGAGCAGGGGAGGGTAGGGAGAGACGGGACATACCGCAGACTCGGAGGCACTTTCAGGGGTATTCCTGCAATGGGTTCGCATGGAGAGGGCACCCTGATAAGAAAGGACATGACACTTGTACACAACAGGAAGAGAACGCACAGACAAGATGGCTGCTTAACCCACACGGACAGATCCCATACATAGCTCAGGCAGACACTGGACTCTCAGCGGTAAGGAACGATGGAGCAGCTGTCTTGTAAAATATCACACAAAATTTGGTTATTACAAATTATTTTTCATTTCTGCGGTGGAAGCTTTACGGACTATGAGGACAGTCTGCCAGTCCATACACATATACAGGCTTTCTCAATACAGCAAAAGGCAATATGCAAAGTTTAAGGGACCTATAATAATTCCTTTACCTATATCTGAATGCTATATACTAAAATATGGTTGCTATTGGTGACTGTGATTTACATGTTGTCATTATACTTTGAATTTTACTTTACTGAATAACACAAAAAGACCATCTAGCATCATAAAAGCAGGGGAAAGAAATCAGGAATGAACATAAATATTCCATTTTCAGAGTAAAGCAGTAAATACTATGTCTGTAAGCAATGGGAATACAGCCTATCCATTCACTAGAGAGCGGTGACATCACTGAGAATGCAGCCTATCCATTCACTAGAGAGCGGTGACATCACTGAGAATGCAGCCTATCCATTCACTAGACAGAGTTGACATCACTGAGAATGCAGCCTATCCATTCACTAGAGACCGGTGACATCACTGAGAATGCAGCCTATCCATTCCCTAGAGACCGGTGACATCACTGAGCATGCAGCCCATCCATTCACTAGAGACCGGTGACATCACTGAGAATGCAGCCCATCTATTCACTAAAGTCCGGTGACATCACTGAGAATGCAGCCTATCCATTCACTAAAGACCGGTGACATCACTGAGAATGAAGCCTATCCATTCACTAGAGACCGGTGACATCACTGAGAATGCAGCCTTTCCATTCACTAGAGAGCGGTGACATCACTGAGAATGCAGCCTATCCATTCACTAGACAGAGTTGACATGACTGAGAATGCAGCCTATCCATTCACTAGAGACCGGTGACATCACTGAGAATGCAGCCTTTCCATTCACTAGAGACCAGTGACATCACTGAGAATGCAGCCTATCCATTCACTAGAGACCAGTGAAATCACTGAGAATGCAGCCTATCCATTCACTAGAGAGCGGTGACATCACTGAGAATGCAGCCTATCCATTCACTAGACAGAGTTGACATCACTGAGAATGCAGCCTATCCATTCACTAGAGAGCGGTGACATCACTGAGAATGCAGCCTATCCATTCACTAGAGACCGGTGACATCACTGAGAATGCAGCCTATCCATTCCCTAGAGACCGGTGACATCACTGAGCATGCAGCCCATCCATTCACTAGAGACCGGTGACATCACTGAGAATGCAGCCCATCTATTCACTAAAGTCCGGTGACATCACTGAGAATGAAGCCTATCCATTCACTAGAGACCAGTGAAATCACTGAGAATGCAGCCTATCCATTCACTAGAGACCGGTGACATCTCAGAGAATGCAGCCTATCCATTCACTAGAGACCAGTGACATCACTGAGAATGCAGCCTATCCATTCACTAGAGACCGGTGACATCACTGAGAATGCAGCCTATCCATTCACTAGAGACCGGTGACATCACTGAGAATGCAGCCTATCCATTCACTAGAGACCGGTGACATCACTGAGAATGCAGCCTATCCATTCACTAGAGACCAGTGAAATCACTGAGAATGCAGCCTATCCATTCACTAGAGACCGGTGACATCTCAGAGAATGCAGCCTATCCATTCACTAGAGACCGGTGACATCACTGAGAATGCAGCCTATCCATTCACTAGAGACCGGTGACATCACTGAGAATGCAGCCTATCCATTCACTAGAGACCGGTGACATCACTGAGAATGCAGCCTATCCATTCACTAGAGACCAGTGACATCACTGAGAATGCAGCCTATCCATTCACTAGAGACCGGTGACATCACTGTGAATGCAGCCTATCCATTCACTAGAGACTGGTGACATCACTGAGAATGCAGCCTATCCATTCACTAGAGACCAGTGACATCACTGAGAATGCAGCCAATCCATTCACTAGAGACCGGTGACATCACTGAGAATGCAGCCAATCCATTCACTAGAGACCGGTGACATCACTGAGAATGCAGCCTATCCATTAACTAGAGACCAGTGACATCACTGAGAATGCAGCCAATCCATTCACTAGAGAGCGGTGACATCACTGAGAATGCAGCCTATCCATGCACTAGAGACCAGTGACATCACTGAGAAGGCAACCTATCTATTCACTACAGACCAGTGACATCACTGAGAATGCAGCCTATCCATTCACTAGAGACCGGTGACATCACTGAGAATGCAGCCTATCCATTCACTAGAGACCGGTGACATCACTGAGAATGCAGCCTATCCATTCACTAGAGACCGGTGTAATCACTGAGAATGCAGCCTATCCATTCACTAGAGACCGGTGACATCATTAAGAATGCAGCCTATCCATTCACTAGAGACCGGTGACATCACTGAGAATGCAGCCTATTCATTCACTAAAGTCCGGTGACATCACTGAGAATGCAGCCTATCCATTCACTAGAGGCCTGTGACATCACTAAGGATTGTAGATAATTCACTAGGAGCAAGAGACATGACTTGTAAATTTGGTGCAGGAAGATTACGTCATACATATGGAGATTATATGCAATACAGACATGCGGTAGGTAGGTACCTGTGAGTTAACAGACTGGCCCATTGGTATGCGAGAACATTCCAGAGCATACTGCTTCACACAGAAATAGCATCCCTGTGGAAGAAAGATACAGATCAGAATCCTGAGGGCCAAAATCCGATCGTTTCTCACCATTACCTGTCCATTTGCCCTACCAACCTGAAAGGAGAGCTCCATTAGTACAATGCCTCCAGGCAGCGCCCTCTGCAGGTGATATGTAATAACTGTAGGAGTTGTGCTCTGCAAGACAAACAAATCATAGGTTTTATATCATTTAATGACTCTAAACGTTTGAAAATAAATGTTCTCCCTAAGATCAGGCAACCTGCATGTTCATGTTCTGCACTGGTAGTCTACATATCTTCTCATTGCAGGTTTCCCTCAAGTAGTTTTACATTTCTGCACAGGCCAGGATAATAATCTTTCTTCCTGAGGTCCCAGCAGTCAGGACTTACCTTAGGACTGCCCTCGCTCTTTGGTTTGGATGCTCTGTTCTCTGGAGCCAGTGAAGCCACCGCTCTTATCCGCGCTACGCTGTGGACACAAAGATTGCAACTTTATTCCTGCTTTTATGGCTATAAACGTTATTAAGAAGACTCTGTCCCCGCTCCTTGGATTTATTGAAGTGGATTGATTTAAGGGGACCTTTAGCTTTTTTATTTTTCCAATAGAAAAGTTAAATAAGAATTCCATGCTTGCTATATTTTAACATAGCTACACTGGTCCAGTTTGTGCCAATGTAACTTTGTATATACAATACCTAGCTGATGCCCTTAGAAGCAGGAATCCAGCATAGTAGGCACAGCTATTTCCACTTGCTTCCAGCAGGCCTAATGCATTGTGAATACAGAAGGTCAGCTGCTCAGCATGGGCACCAATCAGAGATTGCTTTGCATTTTCTGAATTAATGCAACGCGTTCTCTCGCTGGACAAGGTGGGGTGGGACGTCACTCTTCCCACCTCGTCCAATCTCAGAACGCTTAGCACTCATGCAAAGCATCATCTGAATGGTGCCCTTGCTGGATAGCCAACCTCCTGTTTAACCACTTACAGACTGCCCACCGTGTATTTACGCTGGTCCTTTGACGTTAAGATACCGGGGTTATGGCAGCAGTGAGCTGCCATAACCCGGTATTTTTTTAAACAGCGGGCGGTCCGCTTTAACATAAGGGTGGTCCCAGTGGCGGATTCACTGTGGGATTACTTTTATGGGCGGGGGGAGAGGTGCTACCCCCCCTCACCTCCCACCGCTTCCTGGTTGTTTTCGCCCGCTTACCAGAGCCATCGACAGCGGGGAAAACGATCCGCTCCGCTGTCCTCTTAGGCAGGAAGTCGAGTGAGAGCAAGATGGCCCCCACTCCCCTCTATGGTCTTGGAGGACCGTAGCGATGTCAAATGTCGCTTCCTAGCAACGGCCTTAAAGAGCCAATTTTATTTCATAGTAGATGTGAGATCTCTTTGACCTCAGATCTCACATTAAAGAGGACCTGTCATGCTTATTTCTATTGCAAAGGATGTAATAGGAATAAAGGGATCAAACATTTTTTTTTAAAAGGACAGTGTAAAAATAAAAATAAAACCTAAAATAAATAGGAAAAAAAAAATTAAAGTACCCCGTCCCCGTTAGCTCGCGTGCAGAAGCGAATGCATACGCAAGTCGCGCCCACATATGTAAACGGTGTTCAAATGTCACATGTGAGGTATCGCTGCAATCGTTCGAGCGAGAGCAATAATTCTAGCCCTAGACTTCCTCTGAAACTCTAAACTGGTAACATGTAAAACATTTTTAAAATGTTGCCTATGGGGATTTTTAAATACCAATGTTTGTCACCATTCCACGAGCATGCACAATTTTGAAGCATGACATGTTGAGTATCTATTTACTCGGCGTAACATTATCTTTCACATTATAGAAAATAATTGGGCTAACTTTACTGTTCTCTTATTTTTTAATTCGAAAAAGTGTATTTTTTCCCTAAAAATTGCGTTTGTAAGACCGCTGCGCAAATACGGTGTGATAAAAAATATTGCAACGATCTCCATTTTATTCTCTAGGGTCTCTGTTAAAAAAAATATATAATGTTTGGGGGTTACAAGTAATTTTCGATCAAAAAAAAAAAAAATAACTGATTTTAACTTGTAAACAACAAGGGTAGGAAAAAGGCCCAGTTCTAAAGTGGTTAAGGAATGCATTAGGCCAGCCGCTCAGCACAGGACTCGGAATCAAGTGAAGATTGCTGTAGTAGTGGTGGAGTAGAGGTGTAGTAGTGATGTCTATTACAGTGATTTCTAGCTTCCAGGTGTAGTATATACATTAGTGTTGCATTCATTCTTGTATCGGTGCTGATACTTGTACTCATTCCAAATGCTCCGATACTGAAACCGATACCTTTCTACAATTCCATTGCAACTTTTATTGACTTTTTGTTAAATGAAGTCGCAAGCCGCAGTGAAATCAGAGGTCCAAATTGTACTGATCTGCAGCTTTGAAATTGTGCTGAAGTAGCGTTCTTCTGCAGCTTTTCATTTCATATTTTTATTTTAATTTGAGAATTTCAGATTTTTTTTTCTGATTGTTGTAGCGCCACTATATCTAGGTTTATTTATTGGAGACACTGGGTTCACTAGATGTAAAAAGTTTCTTTTGAATTAAGGTGGCAGCAATCAATAACTTGGTAATTTTTGTTGATGTGCATCAGTTTTTGAGATGCAAGGTGAAAATTATTGAAATATGATTTTTTACACAGTAATTTCTTTTGGTTTGACAGTCAACGCTTCCTTTTTCCCACAGTGAACGAGAAAAAAGTATTTGTGTACATTCACTTCAAACCCTTCACACCGACCCTACACAAACACGTGGCCTGACAGGACTGGGCTAATTACCACGGGGCCACTTATTTGCATATCTCCCTTTGTGCTGGAAGCTCGCCGCTTGGCATGCTCCCAGAACAAGGACCAGGGTCTAGAGCCCTGCGCGGGCCTGTTTTCTTAAACCTGCACCTGCTGAATGTATGACCAGGACCGCCCGCACCCGCAACCTATGTGTTCCACACCCGCCCGCACCCACAATGTTTGTGTCCAATCCCGCCCGCACCCGCAATGTTTGTGTCCAATCCCGCCCACACCCACAATGTTTGTGTCCAATCCCGCCCGCACCCGCAATGTTTGTGTCCAATCCCGCCCGCACCCGCAATGTTTGTGTCCAATCCCGCCCGCACCCGCAATGTTTGTGTCCAATCCCGCCCGCACCCGCAATGTTTGTGTCCAATCCCGCCCGCACCCACAATGTTTGTGTCCACTCCCGCAAACTTTATCTCAGTGCTGGCCCTTATCTGCAGTCAAAGCCCTTCTCTTATAATGCTGTATAATGATGCTGAAAAGAGGTCTTAGAGTTAGAGGCTCATCATGCTCTCCCTGCAGCTATGGTTCCTCCTTCTCCTTCCCCAGCCAATAACCACATCATACAACGTTGCCTCATACAGTGCCAGACCAAACCATTACACACATGCTCTCCCCGCAGCTATGGTTCGTTCCTTCCCCAGCCAATAACCTCATAGAATGCCTGATACAGTGCCAGACCAAACCATTACACAGGAAAAGGAGGGGGGCAAAGAAGAAAAGTCTTCCCTGACCTCGCTCCGCCAGCTCTCGTTACTCTTCTCGGGGTATGGTACACTGACAGTCATGTACCATACCCCGAGAAGAATAACGAGAGCTGGCGGAGCGAGGTCAGGTAAGACTTTTCTTCTTTGCCCCCCTCCTTTTCCTGTGTAATGGTTTGGTCTGGCACTGTATCAGCGTTGGTTATTGGCTGCGCTGGGGAAGGAAGGAACCATAGCTGCGGGGAGAACATGCACAAGTACAGTGAGTCCTTACATCATAGAGTTCCCCCCAAAAGTTCCTGACCGCCCGCAGCAATGGGAAAACCGCCCACACCCGCGAGATTTGCGGCGGGTCCAGCGGGAACCCGCACCCAATGCAGCCCTCTACCAGGGTCTCACTGAGAGCCCCAGACCCCGGTTCAATGATCAGGCAGCGTAGCATTCGATTACGGGTCACCTGATCACTGTGATATCCTCTGATTAGCTATTACGGTGATCAGTCACAGTGAAGCCCGCCCCGTATCTTCTGTCTCTGTGAATGGAGGAGACAGATACATTATATCCTTCCCTATCTTTGCAGAGATAGAAAAAAAAAAAAGTATGAGTAGAAAAAAAAAAAAAAATTAAAATAGATTGTAAAGTTAGAAAGTGCATTCTATGCATTATGATAAAAAAAAACCTGTGTGCAAAAGCCTCCTAAAACGTACCCGAGCCC
Source organism: Pelophylax lessonae (assembly GCF_965119305.1). Classification (NCBI taxonomy): domain Eukaryota; kingdom Metazoa; phylum Chordata; class Amphibia; order Anura; family Ranidae; genus Pelophylax; species Pelophylax lessonae. The sequence goes on along the minus strand of NC_138775.1, from coordinate 290,204,666 downwards.
GTCTTTATCTAGCGAAGTTACAGGAGTGTCTAAGCTGCCTGGGGCTCCCCTCCCCACTGGCTGAGACAGCAGTGTGGAGCGATTGGCTCACACTGTTGTCAATCAAAATCATTCAGCCAATCAGGAGAGAGAGAGAGGGATAGACCGGTGTTCTAAAATTTTGTCGGACCCATGAAAATTTCGGACCTTGTCACTTCCGGTGACGCTACGTCACAACCCAGCTGGTGCGAGCCCAAGTGCGCATGCGAACAAGACATTTTCAAGGTCCGATGAAATTCTAAGACTTAGCGAACAGCTGATTGAGAGGAGGAGGGGCTGAGGTGGGACGCACACACCGCCGTGGGAAAATTGCTGTCACGGGCGAACCAAAGGTGCTGGAGACCCCAAAATTTTATCGTAGGTGGCCAAGACCCTTCCCTACGGCTGATAAAACCGGGCCTGGGGGTCACTGCTCCGCGCCCTTTCATCCCCGAGACCTCAAATTTTTATCAGCTGTAGGGGAGCGTCTTGGCTACCTGCGATACAATTTTGGGATCTCCACCTTTGGTTCGCCCGTGACAGCTCCACAAAGTGTCTGGGAAAACCAGAAACTCTACCCGGAGACACCCCGGATTTAACATTGGCATCTATGGGGAAAGTTGGTCCACTTTGGCACGTCACTGCTCCGAGCCCAAAGGCCCCGAGACCCCAAATTTTTTCCAGATGTACCCGAGGGTCTTGGCTACCTACTGTATTTTTTTCATGTCTGACGCGACCTATAATTCGGCCGTGACAGCTCTCCAAAGGAACCGTGACCAAACCGCGAGGTGACCAGGTTTAACATTGGAGTCTATGGCGGGGGAGGCCCGGTTCTTGGGGTCACTGCTCCACGGCCTTTCATACCAGAGACTCCAATTCCAGCCGTAGGGAAGGGTCTTGGCCACCCTACGATAAAATTTTGGGGTCTCCAGCACCTTTGGTTCGCCCGTGACAGCAATTTTCCCGCGGCGGTGTGTGCGTCCCACCTCAGCCCCTCCTCCTCTCAATCAGCTGTTCGCTAAGTCTTAGAATTTCATCGGACCTTGAAAATGTCTTGTGCGCATGCGCACCGGGGCTCGCACCAGCTGGGTTATGACGTAGCGTCACCGGAAGTGACGAGGTCTGGAATTTTCATGGGTCCGACAAAATTTTAGAACACCGGGTCGCAGCTCCATGTCTGGATGGACAAAGGGAGCAGTGACTCGGCTCGGCTTAAGTGCACTCAACAGGAGGGAGGGGCCAGGAGAGCCGAATAGGGACCCAAGAAGAGGAAAAAAAAAAATGATACTTTACAATCACTTTAAAGATAAAAAATATAAATAAATAGAAAAAAAATGTGAGTTAAAAAAAAAAACAATAATCATAATTAAAGATAAAAAAAAGTGTTTGGGTCAGGGTCAGTATTTTTTGGACAATTAGTATCAGTCAGTGTCAGTGTGTTTTAGGTAGGAAAATAAAAAACAAAACAAAATGCGCACTATTGTTTCTGGGCTGTACTATGTGTACATACAACAACTAACATACACATCACTGTGGTCTTTAGGAGCAGGAGAATTTATTTTGGGTTGTCCTTTGGTGGTAGGTTATGGTAGTAGCAATAAATAAACCGTTAAATTTAAAAATAAGTTTTTTTTTTTTTACTATTTTAGGCCAATTTTCCTTTGATAAAAAAAAAAAAGAGGAGATATCTATTATCAATTACCACCAACTAAAAGCCCAACTTTTCCTGAAAAAAAAAAAAAACGCAATATATTCCACCCGGATGCACAAAGTAGCTGTGATATGTACGGTTTTATTACCGCGTGTCAAAGTTGCAAAATTGGGCTTAGGCATTAAGATTTGTTTTATCCTTAGGCGTGAAGTGGTTAACCATATGCAAGGGCCGGTGACAGAGTCTCTTAAACCTTAAAATATTGTGTTTTAATTATTACTAATCAAATGACAAGAGCCCTCTTACCCCAATACACAAGACTGGCACTTACCTGCGGGCAGGAGAAGCAGGCCGTAGCTGGACAAGGATGAAGCCGGTACTCTGTAGGTACTGGATGTATTGCTGCATGAATGCTGTGCACAGTTCCTGGAGCCACGGCTCATCCCTCGCTTTGCTGGGAGGCATATCTGCAGAATCGCAACTGTGACTGCGGTCCCTGCCCGATGCTCCGGAATCATTGGATCTGTGCCGTTTCTGGGAAAATGCATTGTCATACATATTAAAATGTATCCTTCCGCTTCAACTTTGGTCCCAAAAGTGAATCACTCCCCTGAAGAATGCAAGACAGCCAAAGGGCCAGTGTCAGCCTAAGGGCCAGTGTCAGCCTAAGGGCCAGTGTCAGCCTAAGGGCCAGTGTCAGCCTAAGGGCCAGTGTCAGCCTAAGGGCCAGTGTCAGCCTAATGGCCAGTGTCAGCCTAAGGGCCAGTGTCAGCCTAAGGGCCAGTGTCAGCCTAAGGGCCAGTGTGGAATGTGACAAGTGTCCCCGTGTGGAGAAGAAAGCCGGCCAAAGTCCGTCCTGAAGCTAAGGAAGCACAGCGTGGAACGCAGCGTCGTCGGCAACCAGAATACAACGCGTTTCGGAGCATGCGATGTACCACATAGGGACATGCTTCCTTCTCAAGCAAAGCCAGCTCTTGGAGAGAACTGAGCAAGGCATGTACATAAAAATTAAAAACACTGGTAAATCTTAACAATGTTACACACATAAATACATAATAAATGATAAAAGATATATTCGATAGACATATGCGAACGATAATACCAAGAAATCATTACTTGATAGACATTTTATTGGGTAAATAAATAAAAATATAAAACTGGACCTTTGTGAAGGGAAGGGGGGAGGGGTTAGACCAGAGAGAGGAAGGGGAAAGTTATATGTAAATATATGTGGTGTTATGGGGCTAGGACCACCCCCAAATGGATAGGGATTACCTATTAATAACTAGACCGACTATTAATTATTGCTTCAAGGTAGGTAAATGCATATTAAAGCTAAGGCAACACCCATGACCGTATCCTACATAGATTCCATACATGTGGGGAGATGTGATGGTGTCCCAACGTGCATACAATTCTGGGGTACAAATGTGATGAACAACAGAGCAAAGGGGGGAAAAAGGACTATGTTATAGGATGGTATTGACCTCCAATTCCTCATTGAGGCCCCCAGGCGAGATGGCATCGAGGATGAATATCCAGAAAGTCTCCCGTTGCCAGAGCTGCTGGAATCACTCTGCCCCGGGGAGACCCCTGGGCATAGCTTCAATGAATCACACTCGCAGACCCTCTGTAGACCGATCATGGAAATCCTGAAAATGATGAGGTACACTATATTTACCCTTCCCCTCCTTGATAAAGCGGCGATGTTCGCCAAATCTTTTCCGAAGAGGGTGGATAGTGTGACCCATGTAAAAGAGGCTGCAGGGACAGGATAAATAATATATGACATGATCCGTAGAACAACAGAAAAAAATCATCAATGGTATAGGTATTACCCTTGACTGTAAAGTCTTTTTGATCAGGTTTGTCTATGATCGACAAAAAGACTTTACAGTCAAAGGTAATACCTATACCATTGATGATTTTTACCGTTGTTCTACGTATCATGTCATATATTGTTTATCCTGTCCCTGCGGCCTCTATTATGTGGGTCACACTATCCGCCCTCTTCGGATAAGAAGTGGACGAACATCGCTGCTTTATCAAGAAGGGGAAAGATAAACATAGAGTACCTCGTCATTTTCAGGAATTTCATGATCGGTCTACGATCTGCGAGTGTGAATCATTGAAGCTATGCCCAGGGGTCTCCCCGGGGGAAAGATTGTTTCCAGCGATCTACTGGATATTCATCTTCGACACCCTCTCACCTGGGGGCCTCAATGAGGAATTAGAGGTCAATACCATCTTATAACATAGTCCTTTTCCCCCCTTTGCTTTGTTGTTCATCACACTTGTACCCCAGGATTGTATGCACGTGGGGACACCATCTCATCTCCCCAAATGTATGGAATCGACATAGGATACGTACGATAGCATGAGTGTTGCCTTAGCTTTATTATGCATTTACTTCCTTTGAAGCAATAATTAACAGTTGGTCTAGTTATTTATAGGTAATCCCTATCCATTTGGGGGTGGTCCTAGCCACATAACACCACATTCATTTTTATATATTTACATATAACTTTCCCCTTCCCCTCTCTGGTCTAACCCCTCCCTGATTGATTCCAGTGGCTCTGCCAACGGGAGGCCTACTTCATCCTCGACACCCTCTCGCCTGGGGATCTCAATGAGGAATTGGATGTCAATACCATCCTATAACATGGTATTGACATCCAATTCCTTTTTCCCTCTTCCCCCTCCAGTTTTTTGCCCCTCTGCTCTGTTGTTCATCACACTTGTACCCCCCAGATTGTATGCACGTTGGGACACCATCACATCTCTCCACATGTAGGGAATCTACATAGGATACGGTCATGGGCGTTGCCTTAGTTTTAATATGTATTTACCTCCTTTGAAGCAATAATTAACAGTTGGTCAAATTATTTATAGGTAATTCCTATCCATTTAGGGGTGGTCCTAGCTACATAACACCCCATATATTTATATATAATTACATATAACCTTTCCCTTCCCCTCTCTGATCTAATCCCTCCCCCCTTCCCTTCAAAAAGGTCCAGTTTCATATTTTTATTTTTTTACCCCATTAAATGTGTATCAAGTAATGATTTCTTGGTATCATCATTCGCATAAGTCTATCTGCTATATCTTTTATTATGTATTTATGTGTTACTTTGTAAATATTTACCAGTATTTTAAATTTTTTTGTACATGCCTTGCTCAGTTCTCTCCACGAGCTGGCAGGAAACTGCTGGCCGGCTGGTGTGTGTATATATATATATATATATATATACCACATCATTAGGTGTTGAAATTTGCTTGAGAAGGTATCTGTTGAGGATCTATGAAATCCAGCCTATTTGTTGTGGATCCATGAAATCCCAGCCTATCTTTTGTGGATCTATGAAATCCCAGCCTATTTGTTGTGGATCTATGAAATCCCAGCCTGTCTGTTGTGGATCTATGAAATCCCAGCCTATCTGTTGTGGATCTATGAAATCCCAGCCTATTCATTGTAGATCTATGAAATCCCAGCCTATCTGTTGTAGATCCGTGAAATCCCAGCCTATCTGTTGTGGATCCATGAAATCCCAGCCTATCTGTTGTGGATCCATGAAATCCCAGCCTATCTGTTGTGGATCTATGAAATCCCAGCCTATCTGTTGTAGATCTATGAAATCCCAGCCTATCTGTGGTGGATCCATGAAATCCCAGTCTATCTGTTGTAGATCTATGACATCCCAGCCTATCTGTTGTGGATCCATGAAATCCCAGCCTATCTGTTGTAGATCCATGAAATCCCAACCTATCTGTTGTAGATCCATGAAATCCCAGCCTATCTGTTGTATATCTATGAAATCCATGCCTACCTGTTGTAGATCTATAAAACCCCAGCCTATCTGTTGTAGATCTATGAAATCCCAGCCTATCTGTGGTGGATCCATGAAATCCCAGTCTATCTGTTGTAGATCCATGAAATCCCAGCCTATCTGTTGTAGATCCATGAAATCCCAGCCTATCTGTTGTGGATCCATGAAATCCCAGCCTATCTGTTGTGGATCCATGAAATCCCAGCCTATCTGTTGTGGATCTGTGAAATCCCAGCCTATCTGTTGTGGATCCATGAAATCCCAGCCTATCTGTTGTGGATCTATGAAATCCCAGCCTATCTGTTGTGGATCTATGAAATCCCAGCCTATTTGTTGTGGATCAATGATATCCCAGCCTATCTGTTGTGGATCAATTAAATCCCAGCCTATCTGTTGTAGATCCATGAAATCCAAGCCTATCTGTTGTGGATCCATGAAATCCCAGCCTATCTGTTGTGGATCTATGAAATCCCAGCCTATCTGTTGTGGATCTATGAAATCCCAGCCTATCTGTTGTGGATCTATGAAATCCCAGCCTATCTGTTATAGATTCATGAAATCCCAGCCTATCTGTTGTGGATCTATGAAATCCCAGCCTATCTGTTATAGATCCATGAAATCCCAGCCTATCTGTTTTAGATCTATGAAATCTCAGCCTATCTGCTGTGGATCTATGAAATCCCAGCCTATCTGTTGTGGATCTATGAAATCCCAGCCTATCTGCTGTGGATCTATGAAATCCCAGCCTATCTGTTGTAGATCAATGAAATCCCAGCCTATCTGTTATAGATCCATGAAATCCCAGCCTATCAGTTTTGGATCTATTAAATCTCAGCCTATCTGTTGTGGATCTATGAAATCCCAGCCAATCTGTTGTGGATCTATGAAATCCCAGCCTATCTGTTGTGGATCTATGAAATCCCAGCCTAACTGTTGTGGATCTATGAAATCCCAGCATGCTGTGCTAGCCCATGCTGCTGACCTCCCATGTGACTGGCATACCTTCCCTTCGCTCCTGCTCTGATCGTTCTGAACCTGCACTTGAAATGACGGATCGAACAACAGAGGGGTGGCACAATAATGAACCATCCGGGCAGACTGCTTCAGTGTGTCTAAATCTGCCGCCTGCAGAAGAGAGAAGAAAAAACAAATTAAGTAAAGGGCCATAAAACCGAACTATTTTCCCTGCTGATGAAAAGGAACTTACACTGATCGGCATATTCGACTGCGCTGACCTCTGCTGCCACGTCACAAAGAGGTTCTCAATCTTCAGCTGCTTCTCCACCTCTGCAATACAAATGTGAGTGTTAAAGAAGAACTCAAGGTATGGAAAATGTTCACACTTTACCTATGCATATACTATTTCTGTGGGATCCCTCTAGAGCAGGGGTCTCCAAACTTTCTGAACAAAGGGACACTTTACGTTAATCCAGACTTTAGGGGGGCTGACCTGTGGCCAGTGGGAGTAGAAACAGTCCTAACGTCAGTGGGAGTAAACAATGTATCTTCGGTATTAGGGGAAAGAATAGTGCAACATCGTTGGTATTAGGGGGAGTAGTGCCCCATCATTGGTGTCAGTGGGAGGAATAGTGCCCCCTCATTGGTGTCAGTGGGAGGAATAGTGCCCCGTCATTGGTGTCAGTGGGAGGAATAGTGCCCCATCATTGGTGTCAGTGGGAGGAATAGTGCCCCATCATTGGTGTCAGTGGAAGGAATAGTTCCCCATCATTGGTGTCAGTGGGAGGAATAGTGCCCCATCATTGGTGTCAGTGGGAGGAATAGTGCCCCATCATTGGTGTCAGTGGGAGGAATAGTGCCCCCTCATTGGTGTCAGTGGGAGGAATAGTGCCCCGTCATTGGTGTCAGTGGGAGGAATAGTGCCCCATCATTGGTGTCAGTGGGAGGAATAGTGCCCCATCATTGGTGTCAGTGGAAGGAATAGTGCCCCATCATTGGTGTCAGTGGGAGGAATAGTGCCCCATCATTGGTGTCAGTGGGAGGAATAGTGCCCCATCATTGGTGTCAGTGGGAGGAATAGTGCCCCATCACTGGTGTCAGTGGGAGGAATAGTGCCCCATCATTGCTGTCAATGGAAGAAAGAGTAACCCATCATTGGTGTCAGTGGGAGATACAGTTCCCAATCAATGGCATAAATAGTGCCCCACTGTTGGTATTAGTGGGAGGAAGTGTGGCCTTTCATTGGTGCCAGTGGAAGGAATAGGGCCCCACTGTCTGTGGAAAGAATGGTGCCTTGCTATTGGTGTCAATAGGAGGAAATAATGCCTTGAATTAATGGGAGGAATAGTGCTCCAAGGGCTACATAAAGGCAAGCAAAAGGGCACATCCTGCCCTTGAACCACAGTTTGGGGACCACTGCTCTAGAAGCTGGACGTCACTGTCATAGACACTGCTACTACACCACTACTACCCTGCTACTACAGGGATATTCTATTCCCATGCCAAGCAGCTGCCCTGCCACATTCTGAACACAGGGCGTCTGCTGCTCAGTATGAAAGCCATTCACAGAATGCTTTACATTTTCTCATTAAATGCAAAGTGTTCTCTAATTGGAAAAGGTGGAGTGTGTGATGTCACCGCCCCACCTCTGTACCTTATTCAGTCACAGTAAAGTAATAGACACTACAGTGCTACTTTTATGAGCTCTCCCTAATCCCATGCCATGTAAATTAGGTGGTTGTGTTAAGGCAGTCCATAGCGGGTTGAACAAAAAAAAAAAAATTACTTAATTCCCCCATTCAAACATTCAATGTGGATGGGGGAATCCTTCCCGCTGAGCCTTTGTATTCTGACATTGTTGAGATTTCCCTGCCATCAGCACTGATCGGCAATGATCGATTGGGTAAAATCCAACATGGCGGTTGTACAGAACGTAATCAGTACCCACCCCACCCTACCTATTTAATCCATGTATGCCTAAAATTTGGATCAGGCGGCTGAATTTTTCTTTCTCCTCACCTCTTTTCTCTGTGGTCTTAATATCCAAGAACTGGGCTCCATGGCGGGACACGGTGTCAACCTCGGAGGAAAGATGCATGGGTTTCACAGGCATAACGTCCCGAAGAACCTCATCGAACGGCACAATGTCTGCAGGGTAGTGTAAGGATGGGAGGCCGCGGCCCGATGTTCCCAGGCGAGTCTGTTCCTTGTATGGAGGAGGTGTGGGGCTTCGGATAAGGGCGTCTACCTCCAGGGTGGAATTGAGGAATGGGTTGGGATCCTGATTAAAAATACAAAGAGCATAAATATATAGAACATATATAGATTATTTCATAATCAATTCTTCCAAAAAGTACTGTCCACCAGTGACAAGCTTGGGTGTGTTCAGACTATGATCCAAACCCACGCATGCAAGCCAACCAGGAGGAGGAGGAGGAAGGAAGGAGGAGGAGGAAGGAGGAGGAAGGAAGGAGGAGGAGGAAGGAGGAGGGAGGAGGAGGGAGGAGGAGGAAGGAGGAGGAGGAAGGAGGAAGGAGGAGGAAGGAGGAGGAAGGAAGGAGGAGGAGGAAGGAGGAGGGAGGAGGAGGAAGGAGGAGGAGGAAGGAAGAGGAAGGAGGAGGAAGGAGGAGGAGGAAGGAGGAGGAAGGAGGAGGAGGAGGAAGGAAGAGGAAGGAGGAGGAAGGAGGAGGAAGGAGGAAGGAGGAGGAGGAGGAAGGAGGAAGGAGGAGGAGGAGGAGGAAGGAAGGAGGAGGAAGGAGCAGGGGTGTGCCTCGCCATTTCAGGCTTCTATTGATGCACACAATGTAGGCAGGGAGACAAAACTCTAGATAGTGGGTGGCTTCATAAGATGCTCCAAGAGAAAGGCACCACCCTGAGGGCTAGCCCTACTCTGCAATCACACAAATACACTCCTCTTGTATAGTATTGCATGTGGCTGTGGGGTGGGAAACGCCCCAGCCACAGGTGATTGGTTTGTTCAGGTGACAGCTCCCCCGGTGGGATCGGATCCTAGTCCCAACACACCTGAACTCATTGCTACTGCTCATGGCGACTTTAATGCAATGCTATGGATTCCACTCCTTAAGGCTGGGAAGGGCAGCTCTATCTGACTTACTGCATCTTCTAATGCACATTGTGAGAAGATCATAGCGTGCAGTGAAATGTCAAATAAACCGTTGGTGCAAAATACCTGTCCCCTGCGCTCTGAGTGGTGCAAATCCTCTATCCAGCTTGGCTATAAACTTGCAGATGTCGAAAAACTGAGGCTCTGAGGAAGAGGCGCCGTCTCGAAACGCGTAAGCCTATACAGCCTTGGGGGACGATCGGATCCTGACCACGCTGCTGAGGATTTTATACTTTGTTTGATGTGTTTTTATCAATAACTCGTTTATGAGTATTTTTTAATCTACTTATTTTAATAAACCTGCTCAAAGGATAATGCACTAGGCCAGTGCGCCCTTGTGTTTGTCTGTTGTGCAGTGAAATGTGTAGTGAGTAATTTCAGTACAGCGGAGTAGCCTGTAAAACGGTGCAGGACTGAAGGGAACTAGCTCAAAAGTTGTAATATAATTTAGGAGTTGGGTTGAGATTAAAGGCTTGGATGAGATAAGGGTTAAGTGTAAGGGGTATCCTAGGAGTTAGGTTAAGGTTGGGGCCAAGGATGATTGAAGACACTGTAGGGGAAATTTAATAAAACTAGGGCAGAAGAAATGTGGGGCAGCTGTGTAGAGTAACCAATCAGCATGTTTAGTCAGACTTTGCAATGAAATCTAGAAGCTGATTGGTTGCGGTGAAAAACTGCTCCAGACTCTGTCTACTCCAGTCTTAGTAAATTCCCCTTTTTATATTTAACCACCTTCCGCCCAGGCCTACTGTAATAATATGGCCAGGCGGGAGCACTGATATCCGAGGTGGACATGATGTCCTCCCACTTGCACGCCTTATGCGCTTCCTAGGGATCCAGTGGAAACAGCGGCCCTGGAACCATGTGATTGCTGTGACCAATAACCGTGGTCACATGTCAGTTGTAAACAATGGTTTTCTTTCATAACCATTGGGTACTATTGTAATGATCTCTGTGATTGGTCACAGTGGTCACATGGTACATGGCCAATCACAGTGGACCTGTACCATGTGATAGCGGGGGCCAATCACAGCTATTACAATTGTATACAATGGCACATGAATTGATGTGTTAAAAATGATTGATTATACAGTAATCATCACTGTAATAAGCAATCATAGTGTTAAAAATAATCCTTATCACTTCTCTTACTACAGTGGTGACACTGTACTGCTCTGGTGACCGAATGTAAAAAAACTGTAAAAAAAAAAAAAAAAAAAAAAAGTTTAAAAAAACAAAAAACATTTTTTTTATACATACTATTACCAGTCAGTTTTTCTGATCATTGCCAAACCAGTCATATGGCAATGCTGCACCACTCTGGTGATAGCATGTGAAAAAAAAAATGTATTTATATTCTTAATTTTCCAAAAAATTACAAGTTAAAAAAGCTAAATACCTTGGGAGTATCTACTTTCTTAAAATGGTTCATCTTTGGGGGGGGGGGGGGGGTGCGTACTTTCCTGGCATTTTTACAGCCTCCAGAATTGAGATAGACAGTTAGTACATCAGGACTGATCAATTTGCAAATAAATATCCCATAGCTTGTAACTTTCACACAGACTAAATAATAAACACTGATTTGGGTTATTTTCACCAAAGAAATGTAGCAAAATACATTTTGGCCTAAATCTACGAAGAAAGATGATTTATGTGCAAACTTTTATAACAGAAACTTTTTTCTAAATTTTCTGTATTTTTCATTTATTTAATTATTTAATATAAATTTTATTGTATTTTCCATTTATATACCGAAAACAAAAAAAAAACTGTCGCGATTAAACACCAGCAAAAGATAGCTCTGTTTAACCACTTAAGCCCCGGAAGATTTTACCCCCTTCCTGACCAGGGCCTATTTTGCGATTCGGCACTGCGTGACTTTAACGGACAATTGCGCGGTCGTGCGATGCTGTACCTAAACGAATTTGACGTCCTTTTTTCCCCACAGAGCTTTCTTTTGGTGGTATTTGATCACCTGTGTGATTTTTTGATCATGAGCTATAAACAAAAAAAGAGCGTAAATTTTGCAAAAATAACAATATTTTTCAAAATTTTTTTATATGAAATTCCCCAAAAAAAATTTTAAAATCAAAATTTTTTAACATTTTCGGCCAATTTGTTTTCTGCTACATATGTTTGATAAAAAAAACAAATCGCAAAAAGCATATTTTGATTGGTTTGCCCAAAAGTTATTGCGTTTACTAACTAAGGGAAAGATTTTTTGTCATTTTTGTTGTTTTTTTTTTTTAACAAGTAATGGCGGCGATCTGCGATTTTTTTTTTGCGGGACTGCGACATTGCGGCGGACAGATCGGACCCTTGACTGACATTTTTTAAACTTTTGGGGTTACCAGTGACATTACTGCAGTAATCAGTGCTATACATATGCACTGTTACTGTAAAAATGACACTGGCAGTGAAGGAGTTAACTTTATTGGAGAGGGAGGGGTTAAGTGTGTCCCTAGGGGCGTGTCTCTAACTGTGATTGGCTGTGGCTACTAATGTAAGAACAGAGATCAACGGTCCTACATAGCAGAACTGTTTGATCTCCATTCTTAAGCCCCGTACACACGCACCGATTGTCAGCAGAACTGTCGGCCGTCTTTTGTCCAGTGCTGTCAGAAGTGATGTCATGTGATGGTTGACTTTCCGTGTGTTTTTTCTTCTCTGAGCATGCCCAGTCTTGCTCATCTGGCTTTTGTCGGCCGAAATCTGTACTGACTGACGAACAATCGGCCGTTCTGGTGTTGGCCAACAAAAATTTTATAGCATGCACACCAGATTTTGTTCGGCCGAAAAGTCGCAGTCGGTTGTCGGAAGCATCATACTAACAAGCCGACAATCGGCCGATCGGACGTTGGCTGAATCTTTACGATCGACAATCGCTACGTGTGTACGGGCCTTTATACAGGGAAGAATGACAGGCGGCTTTGTTTACATTAGCCGCCTGCCTTTCTTCCGGTGTAACGGAAGATCGCGAGTGATGGGTGGACATCGGGTCCGCCGGGCACACGCGCGGGGAGGGGGCCTTGACCGCGCGGGAGCCCGCCTCTGGCGGCGCGCGCTCGCTCCCTAGACCCTCACAGGCTAGCGACGTAGCCCTACGTCGCTTTGCCTGTGAGGGGCTGACTGCCGACCTAAATCATCGTGCGGCGGTTGCCAAGCGGTTAAAAAATAAAATTATCTAAAATTAATTTGGGTACAGTGTTGCATGACTGAGTATTTGTCATTCAAAGTGTGACAGCGCTGAAAGTTGAAAATTGCCCTGGACTGGAAGAAGGTGAAAGTGTCCAGTATTGAAATGGTTTAACATGTTTAAAAAAAAAAAAGAATATTCCAAGAAGGATTATGATTTTGGATGGTTACTCTTATATTGGTTTTTCCATTATCTATTACCTGTTTATTGTCCTCGTTCATCGGAGTGTCAGTAAAGCAGTAATGATGGAACAGCCCCATCTTCTGATTCAGGAGACAGTGCACAACGTGTGCCCGCGAATTCTGCCATTGGATCAAACGCACCAGCGAGCGACTCAGAGACGCCCCCAAGTCTGGAGACCAGTTGTAGGTGTAAAGGGTGAGCTGAGGAGACCGGAAACACCAGGATTAGATGTGTAGGCTAATCCCTAATGAAGGCTGATCCCTATCATAATGTGAAATGTTACACTCACCTTCTTGTCTTGTATTTCAATTAACAGGAATCTCTGTCGGGGGACCAAACCACGGACTGATGTGGATAAATCCAGCGGTCTCTCTGCTGAACCAAGCTCCATGGCTTCAAACCGCTGGAAACCTTTTTGAGCTGTAAGCACAGTAAGAGTAAGTAAGAGGTGCAATGAGGGAAGATGGAAAAAATTCCCTATCATACGATTAACAGTATCCTCATAGTTTACGTTGGACGTTATGGCATGGACCAGGATCTTGCTGCATATACGGTAACTCACAAAAGTCAGTACACCCTTCACATTTTTGTAAATATTTAATTATATCTTTTCATGTGACAACACTGAAGAAATGACACTTTGCTACAATGTAAAGTAGTGAGTGTACAGCTTGTATAACAGTGTAAATTTGCTGTCCCCTCAAAATAACTCAACACACAGCCATTAATGTCTAAACCGCTGGCAACAAAAGTGAGTACACACCTAAGTGAAAAATGTCCAAAATTGGGTCCAAAGTGTCAATATTTTGTGTGGCCACCATTATTTTCCAGCACTGTCCTCTTCCACTCTTCCATGACGACATCATGTTGCTGGTGGATGTTAGAGACCTTGCACTCCTCCACTTTCCGTTCGAGGATGCCGTGCAGATGCTCAATAGGGTTTAGGTCTGGATACATGCTTGGCCAGTCCATCACCTTTACCCTCAGCTTCTTTAGCAAGGCAGTGGTCTTCTTGGAGGTGTGTTTGGGGTCATTATCATGTTGGAATACTGCCCTGCAGCCCAGTCTCCAAATGGAGGGGATGATGCTCTGCTTCAGTATGTCACAGTATATGTTGGCATTCATGGTTCCCTCAATGAACTGTAGCTCCCCAGACCTAAACCCTAAACCTTAACCCTATTGAGCATCTGTGGGGCATCCTCAAACGGAAGGTGGAGGAGCGCAAGGACTCTAACATCCACCAGCTCTGTGATGTCATCATGGAGGAGTGGAAGAGGACTCCAGTGGCAACCTGTGAAGCTCTGGTGAACTCCATGCCCAAAAGGGTTAAGGCAGTGCTGGAAAATAATGGTGGCCACACAAAATATTAACACTTTGGGGCCAGAGTGGCCATTTTACCTTAGAGGTGTACTCACTTATGTCGCCAGCGGTTTAGACATTAATGGCTGTGTGTTGAGTTATTTTGAGAGGACAGTAAATTTACACTGTTATACAAGCTGTACTCTCACTACTTTACATTGTAGCAAAGTGTCATTTCTTCAGTGTTGTCACATGAAAAGATAGAATAAAATATTTACAAAAATGTGAGGGGTGTACTTACTTTTGTGAGATACTGTATCTATTTTGGGTATAAAAGCTCACATATGATCTGATCTTGGCAATCAATTTGGTGTATCAAGATCTTTGGATACAACTTATAAGACTTATTGAAGCCTTATAAAGGGGTCAGTGTCCCAGGACCCTCTTTTATATCTCCTGCAGTCTCCCCCTGGAGTCTCTGGTTCACTTTTTATCCAGTTGGATGTTTTGTAAAACATATACACCCCCTTATATCTCCTGATAAAGCAGATTTAGGATCGGCATCGCTCTCACAAAAAAAAAAAAGAACGATTTCTAATCCTCATGCTGATAGCATTACTAAAAATATAGGAAAGTATATCATATTTATTTGTTTTAATTTTTTGTTTTTACATTTCTTCAGTTAGACCCGGTTCACACTACTCCGACTTGGGACGAAACTTGTGCGACCTCAAGTCGCTTGTCATTACAAATTCAATGTAAATGAATGAGAGCCGTCTTAATATGCACTACTGAAGTCGCTCTGACTTCAGAAAAGGATCCTGTACTACTTCAAGGCGACCTCAATCCGACTTGTGCCAATAGACTTCAATGGGAGTCGCCTCTAAGTCAGATCCTTATCTATTTTCAAGCGACTGTGATCAGACTTTCCAGGAAGAAGAAAAAGATTACCCAGGCATTCCCCACAGACAAAGTCGCCTATCATTTAGTCGCTAAAAAGTCGCTCCTTCATGGGGCGACTTTCTTGTCGCGGTAGTGTGAACCGGCTCTTACTTTCTGGTTTGTGACCTAGGCCAAAATGATGTCATACATCCCAGGAGTCTTCAGCGGAGGAGGAGGGGGTTTTCTCAGCTAAGCACACCCTTCTGCCGCATGTCGGATCTAAGGGCAGACGGATTACAGGAAGTAAATGCTCCATGAATCATCTTGCCCTTTCTCAAGATGGCCACAGCCAGAAATGCTAGGGAGGTGCTTTTCAAAGTGATTTCTCAGCAAAATAAAGTAAAGGAAGGGGGAGTTTGCTTTGAATATTAAAAATAAATTGGTATTTGGTTTTTGATTTGTGCTGCTCAGACGCAGTGTAGTTCCGCTTTAAGTGTTAGGCCTTGTTCACATAGGCTTGGTACAGCGTACGCTGTGTGAGGGCTGTGTTTGCCCATACAGGGGTGCAGATGTGTTCCATGTATCCCCATGCAGGCAGTCCTAGCCATGTCGATTGGGATGCAGCAGCTGCACGGACACAGATGCTGCTCCCAATTTTACAGCTGTGTAAGTGCGCCGCCCCGAACGCACAGTGCATGCTGTAGTATGCCCGTAAGAATGAGGCCTTCTCACCTCACTGCAGAAAGCCGCTTCAACTGAATGGAAATAGCAATTTTCATATCCGATTTAAATGATATCATAGCTTGCTAGTGGTGAGTGCCTGAGGTAAAGAACTAAACTCCACTATAATTTGCTTTTTAGGGCCCCCCAGGTGGGTTATGCCATAATGTGCTAGTATGCACAGCATATTAGTACATTATGGCAGACTTACCTGTCAATTGGTGCCTTCCATTGCTGCGGTGGGATCGATCAGGTGGGCCCCATGGGGCTTCCATCATCGCCCGGTCTTCCTTTCCGGGTCCTGTGCCTTCAGTCGTTTGATAGGCCGGGCCACAATGATGTCACTCCTGCGCATGCGCACTGGAGTCACATTGCAGTGGCACGGGTCGGCGCTGTGAATGTTCGCTGGGCTGCGCATGCAGAATGACGCTTTTATGGCAGAAGAGACCAACAGGGTCTCTTCTGTCATAAATACCCTGCATGATAGACATTTTTAAAACAATTACCTTCACTTCCACTAAGAGTAAAAATATATTGGATCATTTTATACATACAATTGCATGGACCTTTATCTTTTTTTTTGTGATTTTAAAGTGGTTCTGAAGGTACAAGTTTTTTTTCTTTAATACATTCTATGTATTAAGGTAAAAAAACCTTCTTCAAGCAGCTTCACCCCCCCCCCCCATTATACTTACCTGAGCCCAATCTTGATCCAGCAGTGTGCACGAGAGCAGAGGGTCTCTCAGCTCTCTCCCTCCTCATTGGACAGAAAGGCAGCAGCTGGAGCCACTGGCTCCCGCTGCTGTAAATCACAGCCAGTGAGGATGCAGTGGGGGACAGGGCCGAGCTGCACTCTGTATGCCAATGGACACACACAGCTGGCTCAGGAGCAAGCGCGCATGAGCAGCCCCCATATCAGCTTGCTATGGGGACACTAGGTGGAGGGGAGGAGTCAGGAGCTCCGGTGGGGGAAGGCGAGAAAAGCTGAATCTGGGCTGCTCTGTGCAAAAATATGACACTGAGAAGGTAATTATGACAGGTTTGTTATTTTTTTCTTTGGTGCTATGTTTAAAATCGATTTAGGATTTACAAGTTAATAAAAAAATATTTTTTGCTAGGTTATAGTCCATGAAAATTATTTATAATTCTTATTATTCGTTTATTATTATATTATTTATACTTTTTTATTAATTATATACTGTATACCTAATACTTTGGCATCTAAAATAACATACATGAATGAATCTATGGAACATAATAGTTTGGTGGGGATGTGGTGCCTAGATAAACCACCAGCCCACTATTTTTTCTATCGTATTCTAGAGAACAGGAGGAGTGGGGATTCACAACCCCTCAAAGGTCAGCTGGAACAAACTACAGCATAGAGCGTTCAAAGCTTTACTCCCCAAGAGGTATAAGAGGTCAGCGCATATCTTAGCCGCTTATTTCACTCCTAGGTGGACCAACACGGTGTGCAGCACGAAAGGTTTCACCTCTATCCCGCAAGTGTTCCAATATGGAAGAAGATATGAATACGGAATGTGGTAGAATATGGAAGCTGGTAGAATGTGTAAGGTGGTAGAATATAGAAGATAGCAGAATATGAAAGGTAATAGAATATAGAGGAAGGTAGAATTTGTAAGGTAATAGAATATAGAGGAAGGTAGAATATGGAAGGTGGTAGAATATGGAAGAAGGCAGAATATGGAAGAAGGCAGAATATGGAAGGTGGTAGAAAATGAAATGTGGTAGAATATGGAAGATGGTAGAATATGGAAGGTGGTAGACTATAGAAGGTAGAATATGAAAGGTAATAGAATATGGAAGGAGGTAGAATATGGAAGGTGGTAGAATATGGAAGGTGGTAGAATATAGAAGGTGGTAGAACATGGAAGAAGGTAGAATATGAAAGAAGGCAGAATATAGAAGGTGGTAGGATATGGAAACAGGTAAAACATATAAGAAGGTAGAATATGGAAGGTGGTAGAATATGGAAGGTGGTAGAATATGGAAGGTGGTAGAAAATGAAAAGTGGTAGAATATGGAAGGTGGTAGAATATGGAAGGTGGTAGAATATGGAATGTAGTAGAATATGGAATGTGGTAGAACATGGAAACAGGTAGAACATGGAAACAGGTAGAACATGGAAACAGGTAGAACATGGAAACAGGTAGAACATGGAAACAGGTAGAACATGGAAGAAGGTAGAATATGAAAGAAGGTAGAATATAGAAGGTGGTAGGATATGGAAACAGGTAAAACATATAAGAAGGCAGAATATGGAAGGAGGCACATCATGGAAGAAGATAGAATATGGAAGAACTACCTCCTTCCATATTCTATCTTCTTCCATGTTTTCCCTATTTCCATATTCTACCACCTTCTATATTCTACCTTCTTTCATATTCTACCTGTTTTCATATTCTACAACCTTCTATAGTGTAACTTCTTTCATATTCTACCTTCTTCCATGTTCTACCTGTTTCCATGTTCTACCATATAGAATATAGAAGGTGGTAGAATATGGAAACAGGTAAAACATGGAAGAAGGTAGAATATGGAAGATAGTAGAAATATGGAAGATGGTAGAATATGGAAGATGGTAGAATATGGAAGATGGTAGAATATGGAAGATGGTAGAATATGGAAGGTGGTAGAATATGGAAGATGGTAGAATATGGAAGAAGGTAGAAAATGAAATGTGGTAGAATATGGAAGGTGGTAGAATATGGAAGAAGGTAGAACATGGAAGAAGGTAGAAATATGGAAGAAGGTAGAAATATGGAAGAAGGTAGAAATATGTAAGAAGGTAAAACATGGAAACAGGTAGAATATGGAAGAAGGTAGAATATGGAAGATGGTAGAATATGGAAGATGGTAGAATATGGAAGGTGGTAGAATATGGAAGGTGGTAGAAATATGGAAGGTGGTAGAACATGGAAACAGGTAAAACATGGAAGAAGATAGAATATGAAAGAAGGTACACTATAGAAGGTGGTAGAATATGGAAGAAGATAGAATATGAAAGAAGGTAGAATATAGAAGGTGGTAGGATATGGAAACAGGTAAAACATATAAGAAGGCCGAATATGGAAGGAGGCACATCATGGAAGAAGATAGAATATGGAAGAACTACCTCCTTCCATATTCTATCTTCTTCCATGTTTTACCTGTTTCCATATTCTACCACCTTCTATATTCTACCTTCTTCCATATTCTATCTTCTTCCATATTCTACCACCTTCTATAGTGTACCTTCTTTCATATTCTATCTTCTTCCATGTTTTACCTGTTTCCATATTCTACCACCTTCTATATTCTACCTTCTTTCATATTCTACCTTCTTCCATGTTCTACCTGTTTCCATGTTCTACCATATAGAATATAGAAGGTGGTAGAATATGGAAACAGGTAAAACATGGAAGAAGGTAGAATATGAAAGAAGGTAGAATATGGAAACAGGTAAAACATGGCCGAAGGTAGAACATGGAAGCAGGTAGAACATGGAAGCAGGTAAAACATGGAAGCAGGTAAAACATGGAAGAAGGTAGAACATGGAAGAAGGTAGAACATGGAAGAAGGTAGAACATGGAAGAAGGTAGAACATGGAAGAAGGCAGAACATGGAAGAAGGCAGAACATGGAAGAAGGCAGAACATGGAAGAAGGTAGAACATGGAAGAAGGTAGAACATGGAAGAAGGTAGAACATGGAAGAAGGCAGAACATGGAAGAAGGTAGAACATGGAAGAAGGCAGAACATGGAAGAAGGTAGAACATGGAAGAAGGCAGAACATGGAAGAAGGTAGAACATGGAAGAAGGTAGAACATGGAAGAAGGTAGAACATGGAAGAAGGTAGAACATGGAAGAAGGTAGAATATAGAAGGTGGTAGGATATGGAAACAGGTAAAACATGGAAGAAGATAGAACATGAAAGAAAGTAGGACATTTCCTTATACACACTCACCTCTGTGTATTACACCCCACAACAATCACATAACCTCTGTGCACCACACCCCACACCGACACCCTTGTGTTCACAGCCAGCAGACTACAATAAACTTACACTTCTTCACCTGGCTGCCCTGATCATCATTTTTATCATACCCATCCTTCTCCACCTTCTCCTCCTTATCATCATCATCTTCAAATGTGCACGCTGATAGAAAAGAAGGATTCTCAGAAGGTCATGATCTCAGTTAAAGATAAGAGAACGCCACAAGGTTTTATTAATCCAGCAATCTTTTGTTTTTGAATGCAAATGTTCTTATGGAGATGCCAACACTTTGTTGGGCCATGGGTTATCATAGAGCTGCCTGTATGTAGAATGGACCCCTTATACTCATTTGGGATACCAGCGTAGGATCACTAGCTTGTTTCTTTATCATCTAAAGCAGCCTTCCTCAAACTTTTCAACACAGAGGAACCCTGCTTCCTCAGGGAACCTCTGCTAAACATTACTATATCTAGTGTGATGATTAGTGGGAAGAATGCTCCTTACACTTGTGATCATCAGTGTGGTGTCAGTGGGAATTTCTCTGAGAGGCAGAAATTGATCATTGCTCAGGGAACACCTAGCAACCTCTGGGGGAAACATAAGATTCCATGAAACCATCTCTGCCAATCCCTCCAATGGCTTCCACTCACCCAACAAAAAAAATTCAATAAACTATCATCACCAACCTGGCTAAAAATATCAACCAAACCATCCTTTTCGCACCTCCTAAGGCCTCCTGCTACCCACCTTCCATATTACCTCTTCCCATGCTTGCCTCCAGAACTTCTCTACAGCCTCTCCCATCCCTTGGAACTCCCTTCTACAGTCTGTCCAGCTATCGCCTACTCTCTCCATTTTGAGGCTATCCCCAAAAACTCATCTCTTCCGGAAAGCCTATCCTGCTTCCACCTAACAACTCAACTTTTACTTTCTTCATCAGTTTATCCCCTCACAGGTAATTACCTAGTTGTTTAACTTGCCCCTCACTTTTAAATTGAAAGCTCTGACAAGCAGGGCCCTCCTAACCTTCTTATCTTGAATAGTATTGTAAATGTACCGTCTCCCTTTAAAGTGTAAAGTGCTGTGTAGACTGTTGGCGCTATATAAGCCCTGCATGAAAAAAATAATCTCAGGCCTGTGCTCCAAAACTGGAGCCAGTGTTTAAACTGTGATACTAACCCTACCAAGGAATGGCAGCATGTCTGAATACAGTGCAGGAAAGGCACATGGAATGCACCTTTTCCATACTGTGTTCTGGTGTGAACTGGCCCTAAGAGAGAAATTCTCCTTGCATTAGAGCAGGGGTGTCCAACCCGTGGCTCAAGAGAGTTCAGCATGCGGCCCGGAGGGACGCTGTGCAAGCATAGAAGCCATGGCGGCCAAAAATGAGAAGCCAGGCACAGACAAGTCTGAAGGGATGTCGGTACAGTCATTCACAGACAGTAGTAAAAATCAAGGATTTTACAAACTGTCAGTGAATTTACTGACAGTTGGCAACCCCCGGCACATATATAGTTGAAATTCAATCCCCTTATCTATTATTACTAATAAATCTATCATTCCACATCGCAAAAGAAAACAAAACCTAAAAAATGAAAAGATGCAGATGAAGGAAAATGACTACTCAATAATAGGTACATTATCTAAACAACAATAATTCGTGAAGCGCAGCTCAAATGCTTACTCAAATATCTATAAAATGCAATATAGATTATAAAAAAAAATCAAATGTGTAAATCAACTAAATAAAATATGAAATATGTGTAATAATTCAAAATATATAACAAATAAAGGGTGTGTTTGTAGCACAAGATAGTAAATGGAGGTACCGCATCCCTAATCTGTATATAATCTATACTGGGAAAGATATGGGACTGGTCTGATGTTCATCATTGGACGCATTCATCCTTATCATTCATTTACAGCCTTATGTTTTATGTATTTGCTTTTTTTGCATTTGTATATGTCAAAATATATATATATGTTGTATCTATGTCACACTGTTGGTCTTTGGTTTTAAAGATGTTATGTCAATAAACTTTTCTAGTTTTTAATTATGTCTTTATTATTTTGAATTATCTGGTACCTTAAAAGTCCCACCAGCCCTCCCATTTCTCTTCCTATTTTCCTTTATCTTACAGCTCTCTGTCTCACCTTTCCCCATTCTTGTCCCTTCCAGTTCCCCTTCCCAGTTCTTTTTCTTTTACTTTCCCCACCTTGCTTTTCCCATCCCTCTCCTTTCCCCTGCTTCCTTTCTCCCATCTTTTTCTCTCCCTTTCCTTACCTTTTTTTTCTTCCTCTCCTTTTTTTCTTTGTATCCCAGCACTTACCTGCACACCTCAGGTTTAGTTGTTGGTCTCACTCTTTGGAAAATATATAACAAATATCAGCAATAAAGTTTGGATAGTAATCCGGTCACCACTGTGACAATGTGAACTAAATAATATTAGGATGTGCTTTGCGTCTCCACCACCCGTGCAAATCGCCCGCTCACCTCGCGGCTTTCACCCCTGCATTACCAGAAAGGTCATAACACACTTTGTTCCCTTCAGGGATAGGGACTCCAAATATCACATGGTATATCTTCATTCTCACCCACATATATAGAGACACAAATCCTCAGATGCAACCGGTGTACATATGGAAGCAAACAGAAAGCACCTAGTGTTCTCTTTTACAAGATTTAATATATAAAAAAAAACAGGGGGTGGAGCTTAAGGTGTGACGTCATCACGCGGCCATCTTGGATTTTGACTGAACGCTGGGAGCTGTCAATCCATCAATCCATGCGGTTTTGAGTCAGCACTGCCTGCAGTGCTCTATTTGCAAGTGCATTACCCCTATTTTTTTATATAATAAAGTTGAGCTCCAGTCTCTCAAGT
Source organism: Pelophylax lessonae (assembly GCF_965119305.1). NCBI lineage: Eukaryota > Metazoa > Chordata > Amphibia > Anura > Ranidae > Pelophylax > Pelophylax lessonae. The sequence goes on along the minus strand of NC_138775.1, from coordinate 290,181,929 downwards.
GAAAATTAAAAGTCAGCAGCTATAGCTACAAAAAAGTGTAGCTGCTGACTTTTAATAAACAACCACTCACCTGTCCCACAGTCCAGCGATGTGCTCACCCCAGTCCTGTTCTTCCTGTGTCCTCCCACACCGGCATCGCTACTATGGACACCCAGCTGTGACAGCTTTTGGCTTCACAGCCGTTTGCCCACTGCGCATGTGCGAGGGGTGCTGTGCTCTGTGACTGGTCCTTTGGGTCCCCGAAGTCTTCTGGGACCTGTCATGTGTCCCTGAAGGCTTTGGGAGTCAAAGGCTGGGAGTGAAACCAATTGATGAAGGCAGGCCAACATCCCAATGTGCATAACAAAGAAAAAAAAAAGGAAATACCTCCTGGTGGGACTTTAGGGGCCTAAAAATATTATTTGTAAATTTTAATTTGCAAAAAAACAAAGTAGATACACATTTTCCATGTATTATTTATTTAATTTGCACATCTGATTGTTTTTTATGATCTATATTGCATTTTATAAAAATGTAAGTAATCATTATTTGAGTTGCGCTGCACTAATTATTATTTACATCCAGGGCCGGTGCTAGACTATTTTACCCCCTAGGCAAGACCAGCTACTTGCGCCCCCCCCCCCCCCAAAAAAAAAGGGAAGGGGTTAAAAACTCCTCTAAGTCATACCCAGTAACCCTGATCTGATGCTGTCATACCCAGTGACCCCCATATTCCTCCATGTCACACCCGGGGACCCTAATGTCCCTCCATGTCACACCCAGGGACTTTGATGTTTTTCCATGTCACACCCTGGGACCCCAATATTCCTTCATGTCATGCTATCATACCCACTGACCCTGATGTTCCTCCATGTCACACCCAGGGACCCCCGTGTTCCTCAATGTCATGCTATCATACCTAGTGACCCCAATGTTTCTCTATGTCAGACCCTGATGTTTTTCCATGTCACACTTGGGGACCCTGATGTTCCTCCATGTCATACCTGGGGACCCCGATGTTCCTCCGTGTCACACTTGGGGACCCCAATCCCCCATGGCACACCCAGGGACCCCAATTCCTCATGGCACACCTGGTGACCCCCGAACCCCTGTTACACCCGGTGACCCCTATTCCCCGTGTCACACCTGGTGACTCCGATTCCCCATGGCACACCTGGTGACCCCGATTCCCTTTCATACCAGGGATGCTCCATGTAACACCCAGGGGCCTGTTCTGGGGACACTCACTGGACGGTATGAAGAGAGTGGCCCGCACTCTGCCCTCCCTCACTGTGATCCTGCTGATTCCTTCTCCCAGGACGCTCCTCTCCTGGACCACAGTGCTCACCACAGCTCCAACCGACTCCTGGTGGTGGGAAAAGCAGCAGTCAGAGAGCTCCGCATGTCCTTCATCATCAACCTCCTCAGACCATTCCAGTGCCTCGTCACTTCTGCCCCAGTAAAGGTTCCGCCCTACAGTGCCGAGCTCTGGCTCAGGTTCAGCTTTCCTCTGCTCCCTGCTTAATACCGACCCAGGGAAATGAACGGCTGCCTACCAACTCAGTGCAGAGAGTCTCTTCCTGCCTGGGGTTAAGGCCGCTCAGCTCCAGCCAAAGAGGATCATCATGCAGGCAGCACTCTGGTGGGCTCCCTTCCTGCCTCTTGGGGCTCCTCCAGCAGTGGTGGAAAGCCAGGACCTGTAGTTCCGCCACTGCCCAAGACACCTGGCATCTTTCTCTGTCCCTTCTTCCTCCTCCACCACCACCCCTCAGCTCACAACAATCATTCATGGTGGAGAGAGAGTGCCGACTCGTGGCTGCGCCCCTAGGTGGCAATGCGCCCTAGGCGGCTGCCTAGTTTGCCTAGTGGAAGCACCGGCCCTGTTTACATCATGACTACTGAGTGTTGTGAAATCACTTATTAAAATGTTAGCTGGCAACTCCAGTGTTGTCTTGTGCACCACTATTCCTATTTTCTTGTGTTTTATTTTGTTTTTGGTTGCGCTAATTGGTTTTAGGGTTCTTAGGTACATTATCTATATCAGTGTTCCTTAACTTGTGATCTGCCAGACTTTTTCTGCTCATCAGCCCCCCTGAGACTGCATTCACACTTCAGCGTTTTGAATTGCGGGCAGATTTGCCGCAATTCTGCCCTCGATTTCAAAGGGGCGATGTGTAAATGACAAATCGTGGGACGCACATTTGAAATCCTATTTACTTGAATGCCACCCTAAAATCACAGTGCGGTTCTGCTACAATTGTTGCACGATAAATCGTGGGACGCACATTTGAAATCTTTTTCACTTGAATGCCAGCCACCCTAAAATCGCAGTGCGGTTCTGCTGCGATTGTTGCGCAATAAATCGCGGGACGCACATTTGAAATCCTATTCACTTGAACGCCACCGTAAAATCGCAGTGCGATTCTGCCGCAATTGTTGCACAATAAATCGCAGGACGCACATTTGAAATCCTATTCATTTGAATGCCACTCTAAAATCGCAGTGTGGTTCTGATGCAATTGTTGCGTGATAAATCATGCTGCGATCACGGCAACCTGCATCGTGTGAATGCTGCTACTGATGACGTCATTGTTGATGACGAAACGCGTAGAGCGTAGGTACGTCAGTTCCGTCCTAGTGAACCTGTGAGACGCATATCCGGTTGTTGAGGCGCACGGCGTCCCGGAAACACCGCTAAACGAGGGGTTTGCGGTCCCTACTCTCCTACGGTCACTGTGCATTTGTTTTTAAATGTGAGTACTTTTTTTTATGTAAATAAACTCTATAGTGTTAAACGGTACATCACTATATAGAGTTTTTTTCCTTATACCATCGGACATCTGTGTATACCACCTATGGAGGGATTGCCTGTATGATGAGATATCGTTTGTAATCACACCTATGGGAAAGTGGAATTAGAAGTAACCCCAAAAGGAGTGGAGATTGAAACCTGTTTGGCTGAGTGATTCACCCTAAGGTTCTACACGCTGGTTACCCCTGTAGGGGTGCCACCCTCTGGTGAGTGCGGGAATTATTGAGAGGGGAGCGCTGATTTCCTCACCCAGCATCCACGTTTTGGAGCCACTTCTGGGACCCACTCTTTTTCTTTAAGAAGAATTTTTTCACCTATAAATTTTATTTTATTTTTCATAATAACTTCACTTATGGACTTTTTTGGAAATTAATTGTTTCATATGGACTTTTTTACTGGATCACCTATATTGATTTAGTTATACACATATATAACTTTTTGATTCACTATAAATCACCTAATTTATTGATATAGTATATCTGGTTTTTAGATCACGTTATTACAATTTTTTAGAGTCACTTCTATTTAATTGAATATATTTTTTATTCACTTGGGAATTTTTTTAGACTGATTAATTATTTATATGGTAGCACTAATTTCACTATTTTTTCATTCCAATCTTTATGTATATTTAATCAGCACTAGTCACTTTGATCTGCACCATATCACTTATAATTCTATTTGTATTATTGCTATTTATATTATTGTGTGTTTTTATATTTATTACTTATTTATTGGTCTAGTGCAATTGCCCATATTTATTTGGCTTCTAACAGCAACACACTTTGTCTATTGACCGATCTACAATTTTTGGCAGCGCCGATTTACCCTACTTTTTTTATAATATCGTGTGAAGCATGTTGCCCAAAAGTAGCTCCTGAAATTTTTTTGGGGCGACAAGCATAACGCGATGCAGGTTGCAGCTTTGCAAAACGCTGAAGTGTGAATATAGTGTTATCGTTAGTGTATATTTCCTGTGGCTCAAGACAATTCCTCTTCTTTCAACGTGGTCTATGAAGGTCAAAAGTTTGGACACCCCTGTTTTAGAGGGATTTCCTTTCACCAACTGTTGTGTCTCTAGGACAGAAAGTGAAGGGAAATCTCCCAAACAGAACACAGATGACAAAAAAATCCGACAGTGGTTTTAACTTCTTCCTAGTCTATACAAAATAAAGATTTAGCTTTAGATACACTTTAAATACAACCTATTACCACTCTGCATAAAAACAGGGACTCTGTCTGTCTTTAGGGTTACAGACCACACTCACACAAATGGGACAAGGCGTAGCGGTGACTCACCTTGTTCTGTGTTGTAGCGCCACTGTCGGAAGTTACGTCCCAGCAGGGTCATCTCGCGGGCTGCAGCAGGCCGAGTCGGGCTGTGCTGGCTGGTGGAGTATGGCACAAAGGCTGGACCTTCAGGACCACTAGAGGAAAATACAGCGCTACATAATTGGAATGAAATAAGTATGGATTCCATGCTAGGATATCTAGGGAATATAGAGGCTGCTGCCTACCTGAAATACCCCAAAAGGTTAAAGTAATGTGACAAAAAGAAAAGGTATGGTGGCGCTGCCTAAAGGTAAATATTACATATGCCAAGCAAAAATCTTATGTGCATAAATATCTGATAACATAACATGTGAAAAAGGTGTCAGAGGTGACCGAACAGAAATATGGTGTGTAAAAATAGATAAAGTGCAAGGTGCAAATAAATACAATAAACTGAGTTATACTAGATGATGAATACAAACTACAGTGCTAAAAATATTGTATAAAGTAGTATCATCCTGCAAAGAATTATATATATATATATATACACACACAGTATAAAAATGCAAGAAAAGAAAGTTATATATAAATATAAAAAATAGTAATATATGTGTAAGTATAAAAATGCAAGTAAATAAAGTTATATATAAATATAAAAAATAGTAAAAAAAAAAAGAAAAAAAAAAAAATATATATATAAGAGAAAAAGTCCACAGGGATTGCTGCACAAATGTATATAGTATAAAAATGCAAGTAAATAAAGTTAAATTAATATCATCCAATAGTCCCAATAATGTGCAAAGGGCAAAAACTCATGCAAAAACTTTTTTAGTATTTTTAATGGTGTGAAGATCACTCTATGCAAGCAGGTGCAATCGTGCTCCTCCAATTGGACCGCACTCACCAGATGGCGGTACCCCTACAGGGGTAAGTAACAGGTATGTAGCCAGCAAAATAGAGTTGGTCCCCCCCCACTCTGGTACCAACCAGCACAGATAACGTATATTGTAAGGTAGTTCCAATGTTAGTATAAATGGTGGATATTTATCATGGCCATGTAGGGATTATTATTATCATCTAGAACTAGGTTTATTGCAGCGCCACCATACCTTTCCTTTTTTCACATAATCGGAATGTCTTCAATTTTCCTGACTAAGAAAATAAATTGCTTCTCAGCTTCTCAGTTTTAGTTATAACAGTCCCTCTTTCTCTCTACCTCACTTAACCCCCTCCTGGCCAGCGCGGGCCATCCCTTTAACTGGGCTAACATGCCGAAGAACTGCCTGATCACATGACCACTGCGATTGGCTCTCACTAGGGATGCATGGATATATCGGCCGCCGAAAATTATCGGCTGAAGATAGGGTTATCAGCATTTTGCAGATAGAAAAAAAAAAAAAGTGCCGATAATGGCCGCGATTGGAACCAGTTTTCAACCAACAGTTGTGAACAGCAGCCACAGAGACGAGAGGATCAGATTGGGTGACTATATATCTTAAATCAATGGAAAGCAGGTGTTCAGACTTTGCTGCCTGCATGCTGTTTCTGCAAGAAGGTGCTGTGGAGCAATGCATCCACAAGTTCATAACACGGGCACTCTGGTCACTTGTTGTGTGATTCTTAGCAGGTTTATGTCTTTCTGTTCCCTCTGCCAGCAGTGACCTGGCAGTCTTCCAGTTTGCTATAGTAAAAACATAGAGCAGGTGTGCTGGGTAAAGAGAATCCAGTGCTCTGTTATGGACTTTATGGATTAATTGCTAATTTCCTGCTTGTAAAGAATATGCAAATACTTGACTGTCCACAGCCCTGGCCTCAGGTTTATTTTAAGTTACACGTACTGTATATCTAAGAGACCACAGATCCGGTTTAAAGGAGTTGTAAAGTCAGAAGCTGCATTAAGGTAAAAAGCCTTCTGTGTGTAGCAACCCCCCCCTCAGCCCCCCCTAATACTTACCTGAGCCCCAACTCTATCCAGCAATGTCCACGAGTCCCTCGGCCGTCCGGGACTCTCCCTCCTGATCGGCTGAGACACAGCCACGGTGCCATTGGCTCCCACGGCTTTCAATCAAAGTCAGTTAGCCAATCAGGGGAGAGAGGGGGCAACACAGAGCTGCAGCTCGGCTCAGGTGTCCTCATAGCAAGCTGCTTGCTGTGGGGGCACTTGACAGGAGGGAGGGGCCAGGAGCAGCGAGGAGGGACCCGAGAAGAGGAGGATCCGGGCTGCTCTGTGCAAAACCAACTGCACAGAGGAGGTAAGTATAACATGTTTGCTATTTTATTTTTTTAAACAAGACTTTACAATCACTTTTCGACTTACGTGATTTTTTCAAAGACTCGGACACTGGTGTCGCTGGCCAGGGATGTGATGATATTGAAGAGTTCAGTCAGAATGGATGGAAGCAGGAATCGGGAGATGGTGTGTACAGAACACAGCTGGACAGATGGGCAACCTGATCGCCAATACAGAAATATACATCAATTCCAGGAGGAGACACTCATCTTCCCATCATATATTTAATAATGCAAGCATAGATAGTAAAAAAGACTTAACATTAACATCTCTGTCATATCCCTGTGTGTTCAAAACTGTCAGAAAATGTAAACGTGCGTCCCCCACCCCCTCTCTGCCAATCCCTCCATCGGCTCACCCAACAAAAAAATGTAAAATATTAACAATTTTACAAAGCTATCCACAACTCGGCCTCCAGCCAAATCACTAACCCGGCCTCAAAATACCAATCCTATCTTTACTCCCAAGACCTCCTTCTCTTTAGCGCACTGGTCACCTCCTCCAAAAGCTCGCCTTTTCCAGAGCCTCCCCCATTCCTCTGGAACTCCCTACTCCAATCTGTTCAGCTATAGTTTACTCTGTCTACCTTTATGTCAGGGGTGTCAAACTCAATGTAATTGAGGGCCGCACCAGCAATATGATTGCCCTCAAAAGGGCCGGTTGTATCTGTAAGACTAGATGTCCAGAGCATCCCCTTCCCTTACATAAGCCTCCCCACCATCAGAAGTTGAGCCCCCCACCCTCCCTTACATTACAGTGCACCACCCTTACCTTGTGCTGCTGCTAGGAAGAAGCTAGAGGCAGTGCTGGAAAGCAGAAAGCACAGGGTCTGGAGGAGGGCTGGAGCTCTCCTGCAGCTGCAGGAGAGGTGCAAGGGCCACATTAAATGGCCCAGGGGGCCAGATTCAGCCCGCAGGCCTTGTGTTTGACACCTGTGCTTTAGGTGATCCAGAAAAACGAACTTCCTCCGGGAAGCCTATACCACCTAACGATTGAACTTTTTTTTTTCCATGAGCTCCTCCCCCAACAATTATGACTTGTTTTTGTCACCTGACCGTTCCTTTTAAACTGTAAGCTCTTATAAGCAGGGCCCTCCTAACCCTCATCTTAAATTGTAGGGTAACTGTACTGTCTCCATTTATATTGCTGTGCAAATGGTTGGCGTTATATAAATCCTTTAGAATAATAAAATTCGGGTTGCATTATCCACTTACGGCATGCCCCCTTCCCCCCCGCAATGTACTGCGGATGGGCGGTCCATACAGGCAAAGCAACGAACTGGTACATCACTGTCTGTTTCTGGGTTTAGGGCACGCCCTCCCCCGAGCCGGAGTCTGTCAGCAAGCCCTGGCCCATGATTTATGGCCCAGACCTGTTAATCAGCTGTGTCCAATCACAGCCCAGAGCCCTGTGCTGACAATCAAAGCAGGGCTCTGCACAGAGGGAACATTCTCTATGTTTCTCATCACTGCAGGGATAAGAAACAAAGAGATTATTAGTAAAAAGCAGCACACATTATCAGGCACACAGGGAACCTCCTTTTTACCCTACATGTTAACCCCTTCCCAGCCAGTGTCATTAGTACAATGATAGTGTATAGTATTATCACTGATCACTGTCACTGGTGATGTCAGTGGTAGCTAGTCAGTTCCCACCCAGTTTCAGATTTACTGCCGCACTCAGTCCCACTATAAGTCGCTGATCACCGCCATTAGGACTATTTATATATATATATATATATATATACACACACACACACACATATATATATAAAATGTCTGCCCGATGGTACTCCTACTACTTTGAATTGCACCGTGACGCTGAGAGCTGCCCCCACCTTAGCATCGCGCAGTTTTACCTGATTACCGAGCTGAGCCCTCCAAGACCCATTATGGAGATGTTCACTGTCTATATGGACCATGCGCTCTGGCTCTGTGCGGGGGTTTACACTCTCTCAGTTCCCAACTGGGACTTACCACTGGGTGATCTACATCCTCACTGACAGTTAATACCCTTATACATTAGAACCATGCCTGCTCCTGAGGAAGTGAACACTTGTTTCACGAAACGCGTCGAGCTTATGAGGCAACCTAGGTTTGCAAGTTCCATCATGCATCCAAACCTATTATTGGTTTTCTACATTATGCATCCAACTAGTTTCTATTTAATCATTATTTTATTGTTTCTTCCATTGTGTAAGGGTTTATCAAACTATTTTTTATTATCATATATACTCTGTGTGGTTGTTTTTTACATACCCTGTATGTCTGTTTACTGTCCTTGTACTTTGATTTGCAATGTTGTTAACTGCCATGATATGTTTATTAATAAAAGCGAAATGTTGATTAATTATACATTCTCTTGCTTACCAGCATATGTATACACCATATTAATATTCGCATACTGGCCACACCTCATATAAAGTCTCATTCACTAATTTTTGAACACTATGTGTTCTATTGGTTGAATATATATATATATACATACACACACATACACACACACATTTTAAAAAGTATATACACTATAGTTTGTAGACACTATAACCTTCATGCAAACCAATCAATATAAACTTTTTAAAAAAATTTTTTTTTGTTTACCAAAGACATGTAGTAGAATACATTTTGGCCAAAATTTATGAAGAAATGTATTTTACATTTTTTTATTGGATATGTTTTAAAGCAGAAAGTAAAAAATATTGTTAATGAAACCAGAAAGAGCCGGTCTCCTAATCCCAGATGGATCCGCAGAGAAGCTAGCTATTTTTGTGCAGAGACTGCACAGACATGACCATCTCTTGCCTAATACACTTGCAAAAACAGGAATGGGTTATGCCTAGGAGGGGATTTCCTATCTTTTATTTTTTTCAGTGTCCAATCACCTAAAGGTGGCAGCACAACCCTATGGTAATGGATATGACGATACCCTGTTTCCTGTGATGATATCAAATTTTCACACAAGAGTACACAGAGTGCAATGGCACTGTGGTCACAGAACACTATGGGTTTTCCTATGGGGAGGAGTCACTGCTCTGACTCATAGTTGTGTGTGTAAACTTCGGCTTGAATTGTTGAGCCCTGCAAAACAATGGGTGTATTTTTTCCAGCAAAGAAAAGAAGAAATTATGTGAAGAGGAGCCTAGAGATCCACCTTCTCGGTGGAAATGAGAATAAAAAATATTTATATTTAATACTTATCTAACCAAAACAAAAAAAACATGTACAATTATAAAAAGTGTATACATATATATATATATATATATATATATATATATATATATATATATATATATATATATATATATATATATATAAATAAAATGTATATCAAACCACTATAAAAAAAAATTCCAGTTGCACGGCACTTAGAATTAAAACAACATAACCCTGCCATACTGGCAGCATTCTGTATTGGGACCTACCGAGCTGATTCATAAAGTTCATCCACTGCAGGCAGGTGTGACTATATAAGGGGTGCAAGGTTCCTATGTCACCCTCCTCTAGCTGCGTCTGCCGTTTCCTGCATAGATAAAATGATGTCAATGGGTTGGAAATGTCAGAAAGTTATGGATTAAAATACAGCGGATACTACCAGTATATACCTCTGTGCATGTTCCAAGCTGAGCCCAGGCCGGTCCGGATAACTGGGCACTTTAAGGCTCTCCGTCTTATGTCTTCGCCTTGTCCGCGGCTCCTCTGTGCGTTCGCTGACAATGTCATCTGTTGTTTTCGGGGGGCCCAACTCGGCATTGTCGGGTTTGCTCTGAAATTAAAGATGGAGTAATTAAGAGTGCAAAATAGAAAATTTATATATAACTGAACAACAGATAAATAACAAGTGGCCTATTTTTAGGGGGAAGCCGATTCTGCTATGCACCCTCTGCAGAATAATACAGTTTTTGCTCCACACTGCTGCCTGCAGTTTATGAACCATTCCTAAAATGCAGCCTGCACCTTTTTTTCCATCACCTGGAATGTAACGGACCCCATACTCAAGAAAAGTATATCCGCCCTATAAGCTTCCCTTGTCTGGTACCAGCACGATCCAAGATTCCTTAACCCACCCAGTCACTTGTCGAGACATTAGTGTAGGGTGGGGTAAGAAGCATAAGACTGCTTATTCAAACACAGGCACAAATAGACATACACTCAGGAGACAATTCCCCCCCCCCCTCTTTGCATAATGACACAGGTCAGGGTAAACTACATTCCCTAACATGACACAGGTTTATTAAACTTTCCAACAGTAGACAGTCTTTAGGAAGGGCTACTGGAGAAATACCCTCTCCTCTCTAGCAGCTAGTCCACATACATATATACATCCCATAATAGGTTGATCCCAAGGCAGACAGAAACAATAGAACAATAGGATACAGGCACTTAACCATGACAAACCCCACATATAATGTCTGTCTCTCATTCCCAGTGATGGTGACCACCATCACACCTGGAATGGGGCACATTGCTGTGCTTTATACCAGGGGTCTCCAAACTTTCTAAATAAAGGGCCAGTTTACTATCCTTCAGACTTATTGGGGGCTGGGGGGGGGGGGGGCGGAATTGGGAATAGAAAAGGTCCCAGTGTCAGTAGGAAAAAACAAAGCCCCATATTTGGTGTTAGTGGAAGGAAATGTCCCCCATCATTTGTATCATTCAGCCCAATTGTTGATGACATTGGGAGGAATTGTGCCCCATTGTTACTGTCATTGGGAGCAATATTGGTGTCATTGGGAGGAATTGTGCCCCATCGTTGGTGTCATTGGGAGCTATTATTGGTGTAATTGGGAGGAATGGTGTCACTGGGAGCAATTATTGGTGTAATTGGGAGGAATTGTGTCACGTCATTGGTGTCATTGGGAGCAATTACTGGTGTCATTGGGAGGAATTGTGCCCCATCGTTGGTGTCATTGGGAGCAATAATTGGTGTCATTGGGAGGAATTGTGCCCCATCATTGGTGTCATTGGGAGGAATTGTGCCCCATTGTGGGTGTCATTGGGAGCAATTATTGGTGTCATTGGGAGGAATTGTGCCCCATTGTTGGTGTCATTGGGAGCAATAATTGGTGTCATTGGGAGGAATTGTGCCCCATCGTTGGTGTCATTGGGAGCAATAATTGGTGTCATTGGGAGGAATTGTGCCCCATCGTTGGTGTCATTGGGAGCAATAATTGGTGTCATTGGGAGCAATTACTGGTGTCATTGGGAGGAATTGTGTCACGTCAAGCAATAATTGGTGTCATTGGGAGGAATTGTGTCCCATCGTTGATGTCATTGGGAGCTATTATTGGTGTCATTGGGAGGAATTGTGCCCCATCGTTGGTGTCATTGGGAGCAATAATTGGTGCAATTGGGAGGAATTGTGCCCCATTGTTGGTGTCATTGAGAGCTGTTATTGGTGTCATTGGGAGGAATTGTGCCCCATCGTTGGTGTCATTGAGAGCAATAATTGGTGCCATTGGGAGGAATTTAGTGAAAAAACTATCAGCGCAAGACTAAGTGAAATTCAAATGTGTATAAATGTGCTAGAATAAATCAATATATAAATCCGGCTGCATACACAAATTGTGTCCACACCTCACAACAAAAACATAAAAATCAAAAAACGTGCTGCGCCAGAAGTGCACAAAAATAATAAGTGATTAATGAATCAACAAGTGTTATCAACAAAATATAGTGTCCATCATATGTGCTCTGATGAAACATAAATGTTCATATAAAGTGCTCCAAAGTAATGATTAGTATATCCAGGTGATGACAGGACAGCCTCAATCCCTTGTGAATCAAGCAGGAACCACCAGTGTGTGAACTCCCTCCACCAGTAAGATTGGCCTCTCACCTTGATACCAGACCCAAACGGGCCAGCATGAGCATATCAGGGGATAAACAGACTATCACAGGTAACCTCTCCAGCCTTCACCTCCGGGGGTCGCATTTGTTGGGCACTCAGCCGTGCCTGCTGTTATGGCATTCAGTGTTAGAGAGTAGCACCCGAGCGATCGGCGTCAGGCACGCAGGCTCCGCCTCCCTATACGCGTTACGCCTGGAGCGTGGGCTCCGTTTGGCTTCTTCGGTAGGGTTTCTCCCTCTGGAGAGGGTTTCTCCCTCTCCAGCGGGAGATCGCGGACATCGGAGCCGCCGGTCACTCGCGCGGGGATCTAAGTGAACGAGCGGGAGCACGCCTCCGGCGGCACGCGCTCTCCCCCTACAGGCTCATGGGCGGGCGACGTATATATACGTCACTTTGCCCAGGAGGGGCTGACCGCCGCAGTAAATGTACTTGCGGCAGTTGGCAAGTGGTTAAAAGGGTGATTATACTCTCCAGTACATTCTTTGACAAACAACAGTCCGGAGTGTGATTTTCTCAATGCAATTGTTATTGTTACTCGGTAATAGTATTTAAATGGCTACAGCAAAAACCTATTTCACACTTCGCAAACTTTCTAATGCAGATCCTACTGAACTACAAGTAATCGCTAGTCATTATAGCCGTCCTTGTATGTGTCTATGTCAGGAGATATTAGACTAAGATTCACTGTTTTTCTTTAGAACCTTAGCTTCTCTATTGGATATGTAACTATACTGTGTACGGTAGGCATTTGGGTGAAGGGTTTTTATTATTTTTTTGGGGTCTGGGGTTTGCGATTAAAAAGTTTTGAGCCCCTTTCGGATCTGTTTTTTTCGTAAACACCTGGTAAAACACCAGTGTTTACTGCCGGTTCACACTGATCCGACTTGTCAGGCGACTTGGTCGTCTGACAAGTAGCTTCCAATGCTGTGCAATGGAACCGTTCTAATCAGAGCGCCTCAAGTCGCTCCGACTTAGAAAAAGGTTCCTGCACTATTTTTTTGCAAAGTCGGAGCGACTTGCATTGACTTCTATTATGAGAAGTCGTTGCAAGCCGCGCTGAAGTCACGCTGCAAGGGTGACTTCATTAGTCGCCCGAAGTCGGGGCGACTTCGAGTCGGATTAGTGTGAACCGACTCTTAGTGCAACACACAAAACGCAGTAAGACACCATTCATAATAAACGGAACTCTAACCACTTGCCACCAGCAAAACTTACTTATACGGCGGCAAGGTGGATGAAGTACCTAGTACATGATCCAGCATCGGCAACCCGCACCCGCTATTATACTCAGCAGGAGCTGATCTGCGGGTACTGCTGACTCGATGTCCGTCTGCACCCGCCGATAATTCAGCACAGAGGCAGAATGGCAATCTGCCTATGTAAACAAGGCAGATCCCCGTTCTGTTAGTAAGGAAGACATGGATCTTGTGTGTTCCTGCAAAGCAGAGACATGGTTCCATGCCGTCCCCTAGTAAAATCACCTCCCACACTGTACACAAACACACTAGCTAGGCACACTAGCAGGTTCTGTCCTAGGGCCAATCCTGTTTAATTCATTCATAAATGATCTAGAGGAGGGGATATCTAGTACAGTCTCAGTATTTGCGGATGATACTAAACTAGGCATGCCAATATCTTCTATGCAGGATGTGGAAACCTTACAAGTGGATCTTAACATAATAATGGGGTGGGCAACTACACGGCAGATGAGGTTTAATGTTGAGAAATGTAAAGTAATGCACCTGGGTGCCAGAAACCAGAAAGCAAGCTACTCACTAGGGGGGGAACCTCTGGGTGAGTCTAGGATGGAAAAGGACCTGGGGGTACTGGTAGACAACAGGCTTGGCAGTGGCATGCAATGCCAAGCCGCTGCAAGCAAAGCCAACAGAATACTGGGATGTATAAAAAAGGGGATTCACTCCAGAAATAAAGAGATTATTCTCCCACTCTACAAGACTCTGATCCGGCCACATCTGGAGTATGCTGTCCAGTTCTGGGCACCGGTCCTCAGGAAGGATGTGCTGGAACTAGAAAGAGTCCAGAGAAGGGCAACAAAAATAATTAGGGGAATGGAGGACATCAGCTATGAGGAAAGACTACAAGCACTGAACTTATTCTCTCTGGAGAAGAGACGATTGAGGGGGGATATGATATCAATGTACAAATACTGTACTGGTGACCCTAGCATTGGGAACAAACTTTTCAGAGAAAGGGAATACAATAAGACACGTGGCCACTCACTAAAACTAGAGGAAAGGCGGTTTAACCTTAAAATACATAAGGGGTTCTTCACTGTCAGAGCAGTAGGGATGTGGAATTCTCTTCCACAAGCAGTCGCATCAGCAGGGAGCATCGATAGTTTCAAAAAACTATTAGAGGGGCACCTTAAAGACCACAACATACAGGGGTATACAATGTACAACATACAGGGGTATTCAATGTACAACATACAGGGGTATGCAATGTACAACATACAGGGGTATACAATGTACAACATACAGGGGGTATACAATGTACAACATACAGGGGTATACAATGTACAACATACAGGGGTATACAATGTACAACATACATGGGTATACAATGTACAACATACAGGGTATACAATGTACAACATACAGGGGTATACAATGTACAACATTCAGGGGTATTCAATGTACAACATACAGGGGTATACAATGTACAACATACATGGGTATACAATGTACAACATACATGGGTATACAATGTACAACATACAGGGGTATACAATGTACAACATACATGGGTAAACAATGTACAACATACAGGGGTATACAATGTACGGTTAACAGCGAACACACACACATCATAGGTTGAACTGGATGGACTGATATCTTTTTTCAACCTCACAAACTATGTAACTATGTAACATTTAACCCTTTGATCCCCCCTGATGTTTAACCCCTTTCTAGCCAGTGTCATTAGTACAGTGACAGTGCATATTTTTAGCACCGATCACTGTCTGTTTTAGTGTCAATGGTCCCAAACTGTTAAAAATGTTTTGCGCAAACTAATCAATATACACCTATTGCAATTTTTGCTTACCAAAAATATGTAGCAGAATACATATTGGCCAAAATTAATGAAGAAATTAGATTAAAAAAAAAAAAATGTATTGGATGATTTGGGGATCCATTTCATCTGCTGGTGTTGGTCCACTCTCTGGGACCTTCATTTCCAAATGAAATGCAAAATGTTCCACAGTCAGTGATGATTTGGGGAGCCGTGTCATCTGCTGGTGTTGGCCCACTGTGTTTTGTCAAGTCCAATATCAGTGCAGCCCTCTAGCAGGAAATTCTAGAGCATTTCATGCTTCCCTCCGCTTACCGGCTTTATGGAGATGCTGATTTAATTTCCCAGCAGGACTTGGCCCCGCCCACACTGCCAAAACTACCAATACCTGCTCACATGATCATGGGATCACTGTGCTTGATTGGCCAACAAACTCGCCTGACCTAAACCCCATAGAGAATCTGTGGGGTATTGTCAAGAGGAAGATGAGAGACACCAGATCCTGCAATGCAGACGAGCTGAAGGCCGCTATCAAAGCAACTTGGGCTTCCATAACACCTCAGCAGTGCCACAGGCTGATCGCCTCCATGCCACACCGCATTAATGCAGTAATTCATGCAAAAGGAACGCCCCGACCAAGTATTGAGTCCATCCTATACTGTACATGGACAGACTTTTCACTAAGCCAACATTTCTGTATTAAAAATACTTTTTTATTGATCTTATGTAATATTTTAATTTCTGAGATACTGAAATTTGGGGTGTCACTCGCTGTAAGCCATAATCATCAAAATTAAAAGAAAGAAAGAAATGCTAGAAATCTATCACTCTGTGTGTAACGCATCTATATAAAATATATGAGTTTCACTTTGGAATTACTGAAAATAATTAATTATTTATTGATATTCTAATTTTATGAGATGCGCCTATAGGCACATTATCACTATGTGCCCACAAGCACAGAGAGGCTGCAGGTGAAGAGGAATTGTGCTCCATCCACCTGTTTTTGAGCAACAGTTTAGCCTGCCATTGAATTTTAGCACAGAATGTAATGACACAGCAGCATGCATGTGCACTAAAATGTTCATGGGGCATTAAGACCCTCCATCAGGACTTCAGAGAGAGAGGGTGTGCACCCCCAGAGTGGAAGTTGGGGAAGTTGCTTCACCCAGGCGAATCAGTGGAGAAGATTTTAATAAAGGTGCAGTAAGCGGGTATATGCAGAATACAAACTCTGCTATTCTCTTTTCTTACCAGCATATCCCAGAAGCTCCTGCGCCCAGTCTTGCTGGGTGGGGTACTTGGATCTGTGCCGGATGGAATGGTTGATGGCGGAAGCGACACTGGAGAGGGGCGGCACTTGTTAGTAGACTGGACCAAGCCCTTCATATCAGGCAGTGATTGGGAGGGTCCCTTTCCTGTGATCAGACAGGAAAAAGATCACACACACGATTCAACATTTAAATTAGACTAAAAGAAAAAACAATGGTCTTCTCCTACCATTCATGGGTACTTCCTGTTCTGGTTGACTGACAAGGTCCACACACAGGGGCATCTGCAGAATGTGGAACTCAATGATGACATCACAGAGCGCATGGCGTAACGAGTTGGCGAGCCGCTCAGATAACTGAGAGGAGCTAATATTCCCCTTCTCCCAAACATCAAAGCGGACCAAGATCAGAGGTGCTGGTAGAGGAAAGATAGGGTTATAAAAGAACTGAGAAGAGGCAAAACGAACCGAAAAACGAACAGGACCACCAAACCAAGAGTACCTTACCTGAGCTGTCAGTGGTGGAAACTGGTGTAAACTTGCTGACTTTAGTCAGAGACTCGAAAGTGCTGATGCTTAGTAGGTGGGATGCTGTAGAAGGGCACACAAGAGGTGGACCAGTCCGCTCGCCATACGCCTGTGTCACTAGGGCGTCATGATGATCCACAAAGGAAAGAGCTATGCAGGCAATACCTGGGGGAAATAGATGTTCATTACCAACTAACAACCACTCTATGGTGTTGAAAAGTTACTAAAAAGACCATATACAAATGAAGAACTAAAGAGGTCCCCTATCAGTCGAGAGATACAGTGGTTTCTTATAGGGATAGACCGATTATTGGCAAGGCCGATATGCACTTTCCTCGGTATCGGCCCCGGAACTGGCCGATATTGCCGATATTTTTGTGATGTCATTCTGCCTTCTTAGGCCGCCTCCCTCGCCTTGGACAGCCTCGTCTGGAGTCAGGACTAGTCTCGCGGGAGTGCATCACAACCATACACCCACCCACGGCAGCCCGTTGCCAGCCAGCCACCCACATCCACAGGCCCTGTACCAGCCAGCCACAGGCACTGTACCAGTGAGCCAGCCAGCCACCTACAGGCCCTGTACCAGCCAGCCACCCACAGGCCCTGTACCTGCCAGCCACAGGCACTGTACCAGCCAGCCACCCACAATCCCTGTACCAGCCAGTCACCCACAGGCCCTGTACCTGCCACCCACAGGCCCTGTACCAGCCAGCCACCCACAATCCCTGTACCAGCCACCCACCCACCCATCACAGGGTGCCAGCCAGCCACCCACCTATCACAGGGTGCCAGCCAGCCAGCCACCCACCACAGGGTGCCAGCCAGGCAGCCATTAAGCATTAAACAAAAATTAACATGTTCAGTACCAGATTTGTGTCAAAAATTGTCTTTATTTTTCACAACTTTAAATTTACAAAATATAGGCCCATATTGGCTGATACCGATATTTTGGTCACAACAATCGGCCCTGAAAAAAACATATCGGTCTATCCCTAGTTTCTTATTGCATCGGCAAAGAGAAGCCGAACACTAGAACCTGCATTACTTACATTAAGTTGTTCTAAAACCTAACCTCCTAATCAGAAAAAACATGACCAAGACTAGGAAATTTTCTTCAGTTTTGCTTTGAAAGCATGGGAGGCGCTGGGAAAAGGGGGGCTACAGAATAATATAACCTTAGGTTCAAGAAACAGAGAATTGTAGGAAAACCAATGACAAATGATACAACATAGAAAATCTAAAATCTGAATAAAAGGATCTGGAGAGGTTGTTTTCCTTGTGTTTATTAAAAGAGAAGTATGAGTTTTCTTTTTATTTCAGAACATTACTTACTTGGGTAGATGCAGCATCTTTCCGATGCTGCATCTGTCCCCGCCGGCTCTAGGACTGAGAACTGAGCGATCAAACACCGCCAAACGCTTGGTTCTAGGAGCTCCGTGAGCAGAGAGCCGGGTACTGTCAGTCACTGGCTCTCTGCTATGTCCCCCTCACGCCCACTAGAGCATGGGCTGTGGAGGGGGCGGGAGCTAAGCACAAACACACACAGGGAGACCGCTCAGGTGTAAAGAGTCCAACAATCAGAGGTCGGGTGCACGTCAGACCCCCAATCCCGGGAACTGTAATCTTTAGTAGAGGACTGCACTCCGACTTGAAAAATGTGATGATTTATTAATGAATCCAAAAATCCACAATAAATAAGATTATCAGAGACAGGAGACAAGACATAGTTGACGCGTTTCACAAATTCAAATTTGCTTAATCATAACTATTATGGAGGGGGCGGGAGCGACCAGCTCAGGCTCTCGGCAGCTTACGGAGAGGCTGAGCCGTGTCCCGGTCCAGGCATGTGGGCGGATCCCAACCACATGGTCATGTTCCTTTCCAAGTCTGTACCGGCTCTGTGACGTCAGCCGACTGCAGGCTTTAGTCCGCTGTCTGCTGAAAACGGGTCACATGAGTGCAGAACAAACTGCACTCCTGTCATCCACAGGAGAAGTACAGCCAAACGAGCTCTGGCTGTACTTCTCCTTTAAAAAGGTAAAAGTCCATGGAAGAACTTTCAAAACACCTTAGATCTTTTCATATATACAGATTAGGGATGTTTGCAAACTCAATGCTTCCATTTCCCTTTTTTCCTGCTGAACTTTAAATGCTGTACTGTCAAACTGGGGGTGGGCTCTGGCATCCTACAAGTTCAACTCTATCTGAAGCATCAAAATCTATTTTTTTTTTTTTTAACGCCATTCAGTTGCAACCCGGATCAGTCCCCACCCCGCAGCTCATGTAAACAACGGTTGATTCTGGTGTTGTCAGTGCTCTTATATGGACATGCACATATTTTGTCAATATCATTGTCTAAATATGGGCATGTGTCCATATAAGAGCACTGATCTTACCAGTATTCCACCCTTTGTGCAGAATTGGTTGGGCTGAGGAGGATCTGAATGATTTATTGAGCTGTGATTGACCTTACATTGCAAGTGAGGTCCCCCTTAATAGGTGAGAATACATCTAAAATGGGGCACAGAGGTGTGTAGTGGTGGATAGTGGACTTTTTGCACAGAATACCTTTAGATTTGTATTCTAATTTTGTGCACATTTTGTTCATGGCAATACTGTGGAGCACTTGAGTTTTTTTGGACATTTTATTTAGGAAGGATTTATTTATTTGATGTTTTTTGTGTAGTGTGACACTATTTAATCATAAGTTCATTTGATTTGTAACACAATTTTAAGAATTGTATGAGCACTTTTATTATTTATTTCTTTGATGTGAGATTTTTTTTTTTTTTGCAGTGACACTTCATGCAATATTTAATTGTATCTTTATTTAATTGATTTGCTACACATCATTATAAATTATTAAGGAAGGTTACACTCATTTATTTTAATCCTGCTCTTTTATTTACATCTGCTGCTGGGTGCAGAATGACCCGGCTCGCAACTGATTGGAGTAATAAATAGTGCAATTTTGATGTTCAGATAGAGATGGGGTTGGGAGACGTCCAAGCTCATCTCTAACTGTAACCATTAGGTTTAAAACACTTATCAATAGGTAATCATAAAATTACCTTGCAAAGCACTATACAAGTGCATGTGATGAGCAGATTGTATTACACACATCGGTCTCGACCGCAATGGATGGCGGGTGACGTCACTGGCCCCTCCCCCTTCGCACGCGTTACGTCCCACGGTGAGGGACTTCATCAGCTGTGACGTCAGCCGCCATCCATTGCGGTAGAGACCGCTGTGTGTAATACGATCTGCTCATCACATGCACTTGTATAGTGCTTTACAAGGTAATTTTATGATTTTATGCTATGTTCAATAAAGTATTTTATTGCGGTAATGCACTATGTCTGGACCTTTGTTTTCCTATGGACCTGTGACCCGCTTTATGGACCTGTGATCTGTTACCTGTGAGCCTTATTTTCTGATAAAGAGGAATACTGATCTGATCTATATTGGTGATATCCTTGGAGAAAGTTCATGTCTTACTAGCCCGTCTGGTGACACAGGGGCTAAGTGTGAGGTGAGAGGCTAATGAGACTGGGTGGAGGATTACCAGCACATTGAAGAGCACTGAATGTTTATATCTTGTGCATGCTTCACCATAATTTGCACCTGTGGACTGCTCTCCTCGATATCATCTTCATAATCCAAAGTTTGCATATTCTTTCAAAGAGAAGTATGATTTTTTTAAAAAAATAAAAATATTATACTCACCTAGGTGGATGCAGCATGAATTCAATGCTGCATTTGTCTCCTGTCGGCTCTGTAGCGAGAACTGAGCGATCAAACACGGCTGATCGCTCAGTTCTCCCCCTACACTCTGAGCAGAGAGCTGGCAATGTCAGTCTTCAGCACTGTGCTCTAGCATATCCCCCATGCCCCCACTCACCAGTGCTGGAGCGCTGGGCTGTGGGGGGGGGGGGGGGGGGGCAGGAGGGGCTGGCTCAAACTCGCCGAGAGGCTGAGCCAGGTGTCAGTCCAGAGTTCTGGGTGGATCCTGACCTTATGGTCGGGATCTTTTCAGAGCCTTGACCGGCCCTGTGATGTCAACAGAAAATGGGACACAGGAGTTCAGAACAAACTGCAATCTTGTGATCCATAGAAGTATAGCCAAAAATACTGTGGCTATACTTCTCCTTTGAAGTGGGTGTTTGAACTGCAGCTTTTAGAAAGGGAGAGGAGGAGCAGAAAGAAAAATCTTTTGCCATCGACACCCCAAAACCCATAATCTTTGGGTGCCCTGGGGGTTCACAGAGCTGACAGACCTTGACAGGCGCTCGTCAAGACTATGTCCGCCCCTCTCGTTCATTCACAGATAGTTTTTTATGGTTGATTGTTGTAGTATGGCTTCTATGAATGGAGGAGGTAGGTGGAAGGGGATTCATTCACAGGGATATGTGAATGAATGAAAGAACAAAAAGTCCCACCAGCCGCTTGTAGTTCTCAATAGACTACAAGCTCACTGATCAGCGTGCTCCTAGATCATTCACTTTTCTACCTGAAAGCCTGTACAGAGGTACGGACAGAAAGCTGGAGGGACAGTTTGCAGGAGCCTGACACTGCACCCAAAATCTGCAATTTGCGGGTACAATGCTTTGCAGGCCGCTGTAGGAAAAAAAAATAATACATTTTTTTTTTTCTTGCAAAAAATACATGCATTATTTTTTCCAAAAAGGCGAGCTTTTAAAACGATTGTAAATTGCTTTTAAAAAATAACAAACATGTCTATACTTACCTGCTCTAGGCAATGGAATTGTACAGAGCGGCCGCAAACCTCCTCTTTTCTGGTCCTCGCCTCCTCACCTAGCGCTCCTGGCCCCTCCCCTCTGTCCAGTGCCCCCATGGGAGGCCGCTTTACATTAGAGCACTTGCGTGTTCGCACCCAAGCCCCGCTGACACAGACAGTGGGACACGGTCTCGCTCCCCGCTCCATCATCACTGGCTTTGATTGACAGCACTGGGAGCCAATGGCTCCCTGTGCCCCAGCAAAGCAAGCGAGACCCAGAAGTGAGGGGAGAGAAGATCTGCAGACGTGCATAGCGCTGGCGTGAATGAGGGCTCAGGTAAGTAAAAGGGGGATGCTGATACCTCAACATTTTTTACCTTAATGCATGGAATGCATATGTTTAGGCTTTACAACCACTTTAAGGCTCCTAGTACTGAATCACCGAAATATAAACAGCAATTGATTTTTATTTGCTTTTTTTTCATTCTTGAAGCTATATTAAAGTACAATTTGCTGCAGGATGATGAATAATACTGTATATGATGTTGCCCCTTACCTTTTCCTCCTGTGCCTTGTCCCCCAGGCTTGTTGTACAGGAACAGGTCCAGCTCAGGAAGGGTGCTGTGGAAATAATGCTATAGGAAACACAGCGACTTAGTGTAAAAGATTCTGGATGATCCCCCCCATCAAATATTACCAAGAGCCACAGATTATTTATATCATTCAAGCAGTAGAGAAATAATATCTTCTAACACGGCACAAATAGTTTTGCATCGCATTACTGAATTGCTGATTTATGAGAACTACATTTTAGTGATTTAATATAAAAAATGTAACTCAAGAATTCAAGATGCCTTGTATAGTGCCTGTGCAGCGCTACAGCGCCCTCACCTGGAAGTGGTGTTCTCCGTTGCTGTCTGTGTATTTCGGAGTATGGAGGAAGATGAGCAGGTTCTGGCGCAGGTAGTAGGCCATGGCCTGGAGACATGGTAGAGATGATTGAGGGATAGTGAACAGCAGCACTTCTGTCGGTGGTGTTCCTCTTGGCTGGATGAACTGCAGAACAAAGATATCAAGGCTTGAACCTGACCCGGCCTAAAACTTTTTAGGGTAACAACAGTGCTTTTGCTTAGCCCTTAAATTCTTCCATTTATCCTTGGGAAGGCCACTTGGATCCTAGGTCTGGGACATACAGGATATTACCTGGTAGGAGGTGGTTGTAGATCCAGGACGGAAGGGTCTCAATCTCAACCTGGACTCCAGTTGAAGCTCCAGTTACAACCCTGGCCTTAAATACAAGTGGCTCCACAGAGATTTGAGGATCCTTTGGGAGACTAACACAGGTACGTGCAGGCAATACAAGGGGCAGAACTCCAGAATGGTTACATTAAGCATTTTTTAGACCTGATCAAGTTCACTTTATAGGGTAATTAAACATATATTTCATCAAACAATTCACAGTTTATCTTGGCCACCTGCATCGGCATGTGTTGTTCCCTCAGGGGTTCTGGGCCTATCGTGCCCCTATGCCCGCCCTTGACATTGATGGGTGGACATCCAGCTGCATATATTTACCGGTATGAGTATACAACCCCCAACACACCTTATAATATATGTATTGTCTAATCCTTATTATTATTTGATACTGTTTTTTTGTGGATTAATTAGGGATCGACCGATTATAGGCAAAGCTTATCGGCCCCAGAGGTTACCGATATTTCGGAAAGTGCTTGTACCGGAGTGATGCCTGCAGCTAGAGGCATCACCCCGGTACCGGCGTACATAGCTGACGGTCGGCTGTCTTGTAATGACAACCGATGCGGCTGAGAAGCCGCTTGGCTGTCATTACAAGGAGTGGGATGGGATGTCCTCCACCCTCTTGCTACCTTCCACGGCTCACCTGGGTCTCCCGTCCCACCGTGAGACCCGGACCAGTTTCCCCAGGCCCTCAAATAAAGTACTGTAGTCTTAGCGTAGATTACACGGAGCGGAGGGAGCATGGGAGGAGCTGGAGTGCAGAAGGCTGGAGGGGTGGAATTCAGTTCAGGTGGTGAGGTGGAGCTGGGTGGCAGACGGCTAGAGACTGAGGCGATCAGAGCCGAGTGCCAGGACACCGCCAAAAACCCAATCAAAGTTGCATTCGGCTCTGATCGGGTCTCCACGTAAAAACCTGGAATTGATGTCATGACCTCACTACCGGGTACTCGGCGCCAGTTTAATGACAGAATTCAAAACAGCCAAACTTGGCTGTTTTGAATGCTTTTAAGTGCAGGAGGAGGGGTTTGGGGTCTTTAAAACCCCCAGATACCTCCACAACAGTACCTGTCATGTGTAAAAATAAAAAAAAAATTAAATGTAAAAAGTATCGGCCAATATCGGCTGATACCGATATTCAATGGCCAAAATATCGGTATCGGCAATGAAAATCCGATATTGGTCGATCACTAGTATTAATACATGTGTTGTCTCATATAGTCTGCCCTCTCCATTTTTCTGGGTCCTGAAGAAGCCAAATAACTGGCGAAACGCATTGACCTTACAGGCACTAGGAAAGTCCATTTTATTTATAGTGGACTGTTACCATCTTAGTCTGTATATATGTTTTTATTTGATTATCACAAATATTGAGGGCGCTCTACTTCCCTAATATATATGGGGGACAGAAGACTGTTGTTTATATTCTATTTAACATTGTACTAATAACGACTATCTTTTATTCTACTTGATGTGGTCTCCTATGCTGTGTCGCTATAGTCCAAATTCATAGGCAACATGAGTATCCTCCAGTTGACACCTCTCTCTTTCTCTGTATTATTTGGACAAGTCTTTAACCACTTAAGCCCCGGAAGATTTTACCCCCTTCCTGACCAGGGCCTATTTTGCGATTCGGCACTGCGTGACTTTAATGGACAATTGCGCAGTCGTGCGATGCTGTACCTAAACAAATTTGACATCCTTTTTTTCCCACAAACAGAGCTTTCTTTTGGTAGTATTTGATCACCTGTGCGATTTTTTGATCATGCGCTATAAACAAAAAAAGAGCGTCAATTTTGCAAAAATAACAACAATATTTTTCACATTTTTTTATATGAAATTCCCCCCAAAAAAAATGTAAAAATCAAAATTTTTTAACATTTTCGGTCAATTTGTTTTATGCTACATATGTTTGGTAAAAAAAAAATCGCAAAAAGCGTATTTTGATTGGTTTGCGCAAAAGTTATCGCGTTTACTAACAAAGGGAAAGATTTTTGTCATTTTTGTTGGTTTTTTTTTTAACGCGTAATGGCGGCGATCTGCGATTTTGTTTGCGGGACTGCGACATTGCAGCGGACAGATCGGACCCTTGACTGACATTTTTGACACTTTTGGGGTTACCAGTGACATTACTGCAGTAATCAGTGCTATACATATGCACTGTTACAGCAAAATGACACTGGCAGTGAAGGGGTTAACTTTATTTGAGAGGGAGGGGCTGTGTGTGTCCCTAGGGGCGTGATTCTAACTGTGATTGGCTGTGGCTTGAGCTGTAGGAACAGTGATCAATGGTCCTACATAGCAGAACCGTGTGATCACTGTTTCTACACAGGGGAGACTGACAGGCGGCTTGTTTACACTAGACGCCTGACTTTCTCCCTCTGCAGCGACGATCGCAGAGTGACCGGCGGACATCGGGTCCGCCGGTCACACGCGCGGGGGGGTGCGGGAGTGCGCCTCCGGGGGCGCGCGCTCGCTCCCTAGACCCTCACAGGCTAGCGACGTAGACCTACGTCACTCTGCCTGTGAGGGGCTGACTGCCGCAGTAAATATACTGTGAGCAGTCAGCAAGTGGTTAAAGTCTCTGTTTTATTATATTCACAATTTATCTTCAAAAGGATTGCCAGAGTTCCGATCTCTTTGAGTTTTATTAAAGCTGAACTAAACCCATTGATTTAACAGTTTCCTAAAGCAGTTACATTTAAAGCAAGCCGTGAATAATATCTGTCAATGGTGCTTGTGCTCTCAACCGAACTGTCAAGCAATCACAAGGCTGGTGTCATAACTGATCACATGTGCAGCATCACGTCAACTGTAGAAAACAGGGTTATCCTCTAAAGAGATTGTCAAAAGCTGCCTGAAAGAAAACCTTTCCTAGAGAATTAAAGCCTTACCACCGGAGTATTTTCCTGCTTTACGTCCAGGCCACTTTTGCAACTTGGCACTGTGCAACTTTAACTGATAATTGCGCGGTCATGCAACACCGTACCCAAACGAAATTTACGTCCTTTTTTACCCACAAACAGAGCTTTATTTTGGTGGTATTTGATCACCTCTGCGCTTTTCTTTTTTTGCGATATTAATAAAAAAAAGAGCAAAAATTTTGCGAAAACATTGACATTTTCTACTTTGACAGTTAAAAAAATATCCAATATATTCAATTTTTGACATATATTTAGGCCAAAATGTATTTAGCTCCATGTCTTTGACAAAAAAATTCTCAATGAGCGTATTTTTATCCGCTTTAAGACCGGAAGATTTTACCCCATTCCTGACCAGGCTATATTTTGCGATTCGGCAATGCGTTACTTTAACGGACAATTTAATTTGTCCTTTTTTTCCCCACATATAGAGCTTTCTTTTGGTAGTATTTGATCACCTGTGCAATTTTTACTTTTTGAAAAAAAGATTGACCATTTTGAAAAAAAAAAACAATGTTTTTTACATTCTGTTATAGAACGTTCCCAAAAAAAATTTTAAAATCAAATTTTTTTAACATTTTAGGCCAATTTGTTTTCTGCTACATATTGGTAAAAAAAAAAATCACAATAAGCGTATTTTGATTGGTTTACCCCGGGAAAGATTTGTCATTTTTATTGTTTATTGTTTTTACTAGTAATGGCGGCAATATGCGATTTTTTTTTGCGGGACTGTGACATTGCGGGGACAGATCGGACCCCTGACTGACATTTTTGACACTTTTGGGGGTACCAGTGACATTACTACAGTAATCAGTGCTATACATATGCTCTGTTACTGTAATAGACACTGGCAGGGAAGGGGTTAACTTTATTGGTGATCAAGGAGTTAAATGTATGCGTGGTGCTTACTGACGTGTGTGGGGGGAGGGGACTGAGTGACACAGGCACAGATCGCAGGTTCAGATATGCTGAATCCAGTAATCTGTGACTGTCTGTCACAGAGGCGATCCGCCCGCTTTGTTTACACAAGCGGGCGGATTTCCTCACTCGATCCCCGACGATCGGGGAAGAGCAGCGGTGATCACCGCCTCTCGTCCCCTGGCCCGACTCCCGCTGTGACTGAATACAGTGGGAGGAGTCCAGTGACGTAGGTCTACGTCGCTGGACGATAACGAGCCACTTTGCCGCAGTACCAGCTCAGTGAGCGGTCGGCAAGTGGTTAAAGTGTGTCCAAACCCAAAACCAAAAGAGTAATATATTGCAAATTACTAGTGATTTGTGTGGTGGCTGCAGTTTTTTTTTTCAAGCTACTTTTGCTCTTTTTTCACCTGGTAATCCGCCAAATAACACACTTCCTGTTCCTGAGCGGCAACATCACTCCTCCACTGTAACTATGGAGGGAGCCATGGTTGTCCCCCTAGGCTACTCTCCTGTTATGGACTACAAGCATATTCATATCTCTTCATCTCTTACATGAAGGGCAGGGCAATTGGTAGTTTATAGAAGAGATCTACTTTAGTACAGCTCACAGGAATTGGCAAAATCAACAGGTTCCTAGCCAGAAAAAATAAAGAAAAGAAAACCAATGCAGACACCCCATCTAACTGGAGGATAGTAAGCTGCAATATATTGCATTTTTGTGTTCTTGGGTTTAGTGATCCTTTAACCAGTTCTGGACCGGAAGGATTTGCCCCCTTAACGACCAGGGCATTTTTTTGCGATTCGGTACTGCGTTACTTTAACTGACAATTGCGCGGTCGTGCGACGCTGTACCCAAATAGTCCTTTTTTTTCCCACAAACAGAGCTTTCTTTTGGTGGTATTTGATCACCTGTGCGATTTTTCGTTTTCGCGCTATAAACAAAAACGATTCTGAAAATATTATACAATATTTTTCACTTTCTGCTATATAATTTAAAAATCTAATTTTTAGGCCAATTTGTTTTCTGCTACATATTTTTGGTAAAAAATCCCAATAAGGGTATTTTTGATTGGTTTGCGCAAAAGTTATCGCATCTACAAACTAGGGGAAAGATTTATGAAATTTTTATTTATTTTTATGTTTTTACTAGTAAATGCGGCGATCTGTGATTTTTATGGGGACTGCGACATTGCGGCGGACAGATCGGACCCCTAACTGACATTTTTGACACTTTTGGGGGTACCAGTGACATTACTACAGTAATCAGTGCTAAAAATATGCCCTGTTACTGTAATGATGACAGTTGAATGTTCATTTCACAAGCCCAACCCCCATACAGTTAGAAAACACTCCCCTAGGCTCACATTTAACCCCTTGATCACCCCCCCTAGGTTAACATGCCTTGTAATAGAATTAAGCATGACAGGACTCTTTATTGTGAGATCTGGGGTCAAAAAGACCTCAGACCTCACAACTACGCTAAAAAATAAAAAATAAATAAATAACTTGCTGAAAGAAAATTGGCTCTTTAAGGCCGTTGCTAGGAGACAACGTTTGACGTCGCTCCGGTCCTCCAAGACCATAGAGTTGAGTGGGGGGCCATCTTGCCCTCACTCGACTTCCTGTCAGTGAGGAGAGAGGATCGGATCGTTTTCCCTGCTGCCGGTGGATGCGGTAAGCGGGGAAAACAACTGGGATGCGGCGGCAAAGGAGGGCACCTCTTCCGCCGCAACATAAGGGTGATCCCGCGGCGAATCCGCTTCTGGGACCACCCTTATCTGATAAAGAACCGCCCGCTGTTTCGAAAAATACCGGGGTTAAGGCAGCTATCTGCTGCCCTAACCCCGGTATTTAGGATCAAAGTACCGATGTAAATCGACGGCGGGCGGTCGGTAAGTGGTTAAGGTTAATCTAAAGGAAACCGAACAACAAAAGTTGTATAGTGTGTATCCAGCTTAAAGCGGAGTTCCACCCTGGGACATTTTTTTTAATAAAAATACCCCCGGGACAGTCAGGGCTAGTGCATTCCACAATGGATAGCCTCTGATCTGTCCCGGTCGCACTTACCTGCAAGATGAAATACTTACCTTGAAAATGTATTGTCCAGCGCTGCCATCTCAGGTGTGGGCAGCTTGAAGCCAGCGCGATGCTCTTCTGCGTTCTCTTCCGTCTTCTTCGACCCACGATGCACTGCACCGGCCCCGACGTCACTTCCGGTGCCGCAGCGTCATCCCTCCACAGCTTCTGGGCATGCCCAGAAGCTGTTTAGCAAGGTATAACGGCGCTAGCACCGGAACTGACGTTGGGGCCGGTGCAGGCGCATTGATTCCTGGGAGCGATGACGTTCAGCTCCCAGGAATCATTGCAAAGCCAGGAAGTGACGAATCGCTGTGGCCGCCGAGGGGAGGAAGAGGAAGTAAGGTAAGTATATTTTCTTCTAAACCAGATAAGTAAAAAAAAAAAATTGCGATTATCCATTTGTTTTTCAGGTGACCCGGAGCGAGAAGATGGAGGTAAGTTTAATTTTAGGGTGGAACTCCACTTTAACTTTAGAATAAATTGTAAGACAGGTCTTTTTTTTTTTGGTGCCCACCATGAGGTTCAGCATATGCGCCACCTGACACATGTTATGTTTGCTGAACGAGCACAAATTCCCAAAGATATACAATAAAATCTTCTGAAAATAATTCCTAGAAGATGCTATAGCTGCAAATGATGGAGTTGGGGGGATCAATAATAACGCCCCATGATTTTGGAACAAGATGTCCACCAAGCTCATATAGGTGTGATGGTTATGTATCCACAAACCTTTACAGTTTTATCTGGGCACGACATAAAATTCCCAACACCCTTCTCACCTCCACATCAGCAGGGGTCAGTTTACAATTCCTCTGCAGCATAACTGTGATGATGTCCAGTGTGGCCTCATCCAGACGCTTCCTGAGGACCTTCACCAAATCATCGGTGATCTCCGAGCCTACATAAAAAACAGAAATGTCATTACATCTCATCCAGCAAGGTCTGTCTTCCAGACTGCGTGACAAACTTTAGGAGAAGATACAGATAGAAGATCACTGGCAGTAAAAATGTTTGGCTCCTATCACATTAGAAGATGGTGTCATAACAAAATTTCTAATAATGAATACCTGCTTCGCCCACTCCATGAACCTGCAGTAAGATATGTTTGTCCATCTGCCCCACTGGCCTGGTGGAGTCTGTGCTTCGAGAGGAGGACAGGTCCAAAGAGAGGCGACTTCCCTATAAAACAAGGATAACAGGAAGTCAACCAAACCAAACCAAACCAAAGATGGACAAAAAAAAATAAATAAAAAATCAACAATAAGTTTCACTTTATTACCTGATTGCTTACCATCACATCTTCTGAGAAAATTGGTTCCTGACTACGAGACAGAGCCAAGGACCGAGACGACTGAGACAAATCCACATCCCACAGCCGCCCGTTACCAGAGGTCTCAGACAGTCTAGGAGTGGAGAGACAGAGGATTCAGCCAATAAGATGTACAGCACAGTCTCACAGTTCTGAGTTCAGTGAAGGACTTGTATTGCCCACAGCTGGGCCAGCTTTGTTCTAAGAGCCGCGGCCAGAAGCAACACAAATAAATTTCACTGCAGCAACTGAGCTATAAAAAATACCCACCGGAGGTAGAAAACAGATTTGGTGGCACGCTCCTGGTAGACAAACATGTTCTTCCTGTTGACGACGGAGAAAGCATTGAGCACGGAGCGCAAGGATTGGATAGCTGCAGAAGAAGACAGGGTTATTCTTTAACCACTTCAATAAAAAAAAAAGTTTTTTGTTTATGTTATAAAATTTTGTAAATAAAAATGTTTTTCCTGCACTGATGAGGCCGCACTGACAGGCACTGATGGGGTGGCACTGATGATGAGGCACTAATATGCAGCACTGATGGGCACTGATATGCAGCACTGATGGGCACTGATAGGTAGCATTGATGGGCGCTGATAGGCGGCACCGATAGGCAGCACTGATGGGCAGTGAAAGGCACTGGTGGGCTGCACTGATAAATAGCAATGATGGGCACTGGTGGGCAGCACTGATGGATGGCAAAGATGGGCAGCACTGATAAGGAGGGCACTGACAGGCTCCCTGAGCACTGATTGGAATCCCTGGTGGGCATGGGTGGGCCAATCCCTGGTGGGCATGGGTGGGCCAATCCCTGGTGGCTCTAGTGGCATCCCCCAAGGGTCTGCACTGGTAATCAATGCTCTGATTACCAGCACAGAACCCCCCCCCCCTCGTCAGGAGAGCCGCCCATTGGCTCTCCTCTACTCGCGCCTGTCAGGCGTGAACTGAGAAACGTCGATCAACGGCACTTCCTATTAACTATGTGACCAGCTGTGATTGGACACAGCTGGTCACATGGTAAAGAGCCTACGTCATAGGCTCTTTACCGGGATCGGAGATGCGGTGTGTCAGAGTGATACGAGTCATATGATGCCCAGTCAGGATAGAGCAACCACTTTTCGGCCGTCATTTTGCTATATGACGTGCGGGAAGTGGTTAAAGAGATTGTAAAATGCTGCCTGAAAGAAGACGTCTCCTAGAGAATTAAAGCTTAAAGTGTGTCCAAACCCAAAACCAAAAATGTAATATATTGCAAATTACCAGTGCTTGGTGTGGTGGCTGCATTTTTTTTTCAAGCTAGTTTTGCTCTTTTTTTACCTGGTAATCCTTTAAATAACACATTTCCTGTCCCTGAGTGGCAACGGCACTCCTCCACTGTAACTATGGAGGGAGCCATGGTTGTCCCCCTAGGCTACTCTCCTGTTATGGACTACAAGCCCACTCATATCTCTTCATCTCCTTTACATGGAGGGCAGGGCAATTGGTAGTTTATAGAAGAGAGCTGGGAAGGAAGATATTCTTTAAAGCAGCTCACAGGAATTGGAAAAAAAAAAAAAAAGAAAAAATGAAAACCAATGCAGCTACCACATCTAAGGATTGTAAGCTGCAACATATTGCTTTTTTGTTCTTAGGTTAAGTTATCCTTTAAAGCAGTGTCAAACACAAGGCCAACACCAGGTCTTGTCATGTGGCCCTCTCAAAAGAGTTTTGCAGCCAGATTGTGTCAAAACTCTGTTATGCGACCTCTGGCTGTCATCCTCCGCTCCCTGTGCCTGCTGACACTTGTAAACACAGAGGCCTCTGCGTTCAGGGGCTACCAGATGTAACAGATCCCTCGTGTCAGGAACAACTCTCCCTGCAATGCTGCAAAACCTACACAGGGAGGTACAACAGAGCAAAATACATGAGTAGTAGAGAGCCGCCTACACAGGGCGGTACTAGAGCCGCCTACATACAGAGAGGTAGGAGAAAGTAGAGATGCAAAGGTCGGAAGAGGGGGATTGTAAACTGTGCATAGCGCAATCCTAAATCCTGCACTCTATACATAGCACACCCCTACGTAACGCACTCCTGAACTCTGCACGCAATGCACTCCTGGACGCTGCACTCTGTACGCAACGCACTCCTGAACTCTGCACTCTTGAACTCTGCACTCTGTACGCAACGCACTCCTGAACTCTGCACTCTGTACGCAACGCACTCCTGAACTCTGCACTCTGTACGCAACGCACTCCTGAACTCTGCACTCCGTACGCAACGCACTCCTGAACTCTGCACTCTGTACGCGACGCACTCCTGAACTCTGCACTCTGTACGCAACGCACTCCTGAACTCTGCACTCTGTACGCAACGCACTCCTGAACTCTGTACGCAATGCACTCCTGAACTATGCACTCTGTACGCAACGCACTCCTGAACTATGCACTCTGTACGCAACGCACTCCTGAACTCTGCACGCAACGCACTCCTGAACTCTGCACGCAACGCACTCCTGAACTCTGCACGCAACGCACTCCTGAGCTCTGCACTCTGCACGCAACGCACTCCTGAACTCTGCACTCTGTACGCAACGCACTCCTGAACTCTGCACTCTGTACGCAACGCACTCCTGAACTCTGCACTCTGTACGCAACGCACTCCTGAACTCTGCACTCTGTACGCAACGCACTCCTGAACTCTGCACTCTGTACGCAACGCACTCCTGAACTTTGCACTCTGTACGCAACGCACTCCTGAACTCTGCACTCTGTACGCAACGCACTCCTGACCTCTGCACTCTGTATGCAATGCACTCCTGAACTCTGCACTCTGTATGCAACGCACTCCTGAATTCTGCACTCTGTACGCAACGCACTCCTGAATTCTGCACTCTGTATGCAACGCACCCTTGAACTCTGCACTCTGTATGCAATGCACCCCTGAACTCTGCACTCTGTATATAATGCATCCCTGAACCCTGCATGTAACGTACCCCCAAACCCTGCACTAAGTAGCACACTCCTGAACTCTGCACCCTGTACATAGTGCACCCCTGAACTCTGCAATCTGTATGCAGCTCACACCTAAAACACAGCATGTAACACAGTCCTGAACTCTGTTCGTATTGCACAATTATTTTCTATGTGCCCTAGCGGTGACTGGCATTCCTCCAGAATGGAAAAACACCAGTCGCTACTCTAATGTGACAGTCCAACAATCCCCACTTCTAATTTACATATCAGTTCTACATAGACCAACCATTTAATAGTAATAAACAGTTTGACTGATCAGATTTACCTCTGGAAACCCCCATATTGGGCCCCATTTTAAGGCGCGGGTGAATGTGTATAACGGTGCTCCATACTGTATCGCAGGCAAAGTGTCCCGGAATGAACTGCATGGTGGCTGCCAGGTAATCTCGCGGCTGGTAACTCTCTTCTCCAGGGAAATCTGTTGGGCAGTTAAAAGGATAACACAATGGAGAATCAGGATCCATGAACATAAAGTCAGCAATCAAACAACTAATATAAATGAGAACAGAAAAGCGGAGAAACGATATAACTGAACACCCACTTATGACTGCCACTGGCTTCCACCTCTAACTAATTATATGAATTGCACTGCAAAGGTCTGCTTTAAAGCTAAAGTTTAAAAAAAAAAAAAAAAAAAAAAAAAAACCCTAGAAATAATTAACAAGGCTACTTCTGAAGCCACCAAATAATAGAAGGCATGTCCTCGGTTTTTTGATGCCACCTGGAACTTCCAGTTATGCATAGATAGGTAGGTGCAAAATGTCACTTGAAGCTTAAGTGTAGCTAAGAATAGAGAAATTCCTACAGCTAGTCACATTACTATCCTGTAACGATTGTGTAGACTTCTGGATCCAGGAGAAATATTCATCTGCAAGGATGCCCCGCCCTCTTCTGGTCTCTGTGCTCACGGCACTGCAATGGTAACAGCGTCAAGTCTTCAGGCAGAACAGCAGTACAGATGGTCCGACAGGGACACGCCCCCCTTTCCTCCAATAAGGAGAGTTCCTTCATTGATTACACTACTTCCAACACCATCGGTGAATGGATATCTGGTTTGGATGACTGAAGAAGGAATCACTTCCAGTGGGTTGTGCCCAGCAGAGGATAGTGCTGGTGAACCCTCTGGCGGGCCGCTACCTTTCTAGTACGGTCTTATGGTCATTTCAGCAAGAAGATTTGGGTGGGACAGAAGGAGTGCCCCAGTGTCCAGAAAAAGCACCTTTCGATGCAGAGTTCATAGAAAGTTTTTTTTAAATGTAAACATGTACATTGAGCCAACGCGTTTCACAGGATTGAGCTTCCCCTTCTTCAGGGCTGTTGCTGCGTGCTAGTGAAAGGAACTGATTCACAAAAGGATTTCTAGATTTTGGACTGTAAATTGACAGAAAGCCAGCTAAGGATGCAGAGACAACAGTCAATTTGCAGCCTGAAATCTGGAAATTGCACCCAGCAACAGCCCTGAAGAAGGGGGGAGTCCATTTCTCCAAAATGCGTTGGCTCGATGTACATGTTTCAACATTTTCAATAAACATTCTATGAGTTCTTCATCAAAAGTTGCTTTTTCTGCACAGCAGGCGCTCCTTCTTCCCCACCCAAATTAATGAATGGGGAAGAGTCCGATCAGTCACAGGATTCTCTCCCCCTTTCACAGATGGTGTTATAAGAAGAGCAATCAATAAAAAAACTTTTCTGAATGGAGGACAACGAAGGAGGGGGCATGCCCCCGTGAGACCATCTGTACTGCTTTTCTGCCTGAAGATCCAAATCTATTAACAAATTCAGAAGTTCTGAACCAGGAAGAGGACATGGCATCCCTGCAAATTCAGAAGTTCTGAACCAGGAAGAGGACAGGGCATCCCTGCAAATTCAGAAGTTCTGAACCAGGAAGAGGACATGGCATCCCTGCAAATTCAGAAGTTCTGAACCAGGAAGAGGACAGGGCCTCCCTGCAAATTCAGAAGTTCTGAACCAGGAAGAGGACAGGGCCTCCCTGCAAATTCAGAAGTTCTGAACCAGGAAGAGGACAGGGCATCCCTGCAAATTCAGAAGTTCTGAACCAGGAAGAGGACAGGGCATCCCTGCAAATTCAGAAGTTCTGAACCAGGAAGAGGACAGGGCATCCCTGCAAATTCAGAAGCTCTGAACCAGGAAGAGGACAGGGCATCCCTGCAAATTCAGAAGCTCTGAACCAGGAAGAGGACAGGGCATCCCTGCAGTGAAGATTTCTCCCAGATTCACCTTTCAGCACAACGTGGGATGTACCGATAAGTCATGTGACTAAAGCTGCAGGGATTTTTTTTTTTTTTTTTTAGCCAAACTTCAGTGTAAAGTGAAATTTTGCCAAGGGAAAAATCAGTTACTACAAAATTCACTCATCCCTACTATCTGCCTGGCGGTTTACTCCCCATCCAGGGAGAGTGGCACACATTCATCAGGAGTCCTTTAGGGGTATACCTACTGGCCCCTTCATGAAATTGAATTGAATACTACCTTTATATACTATGCAGATCATTCTGCTTCATCATATGATATCTTCTTGGTGTGATATATGCTTTAGCTGCTGGGCAATAGTGATTTGCAACGTGTTTTCGTTGACTCTTGATGATTTGGACTCCTCATCCACTCTCCCCGCTGTTTGCAAACCTTGCTACCTTTAACGTCACTATTTGCTGACTATGTACAGAGCATTGATCCATTAGCTCCAGAAGAAGCTTAAAGTGAAACATGTCGAGCACTATGGCTCAATGGAATTTAATGTCTATGTGTTAACACATCGTCCGATCTCCCTGGGAAGACAGTACACCTCCCTGTCACCTTCGGTTGGATCGCTTCGATGTGAAGTATCAATTACTCCATTATTCAAATGATCTGTACTTGTTCATTATTCACTAGCAATGTAACTGCCAGAATTGTTTATTTTGTACAAATGTGTCCCCCTTTATGAATGGGATGGTTACACTGTGTTGCTTTTTGTTTTTTCTCTTTTGATGTTTTTATATATGTTATTTAATAAAATGTTATATTTTAAAGTACCCAGTGCCTCCAAAGTCCATGCTTCTTTCCTTTTAGTTTTTTGTGCAGCCTTCTAATAGGATGTGGCACTCACTACGCTATATAGACGCCCA
The DNA here is from genome assembly GCF_965119305.1 of Pelophylax lessonae. NCBI lineage: Eukaryota > Metazoa > Chordata > Amphibia > Anura > Ranidae > Pelophylax > Pelophylax lessonae. The sequence goes on along the minus strand of NC_138775.1, from coordinate 290,145,540 downwards.
GGATACCGCTACCTGGGAGCGTACTTAATCCATTTTTTCAACTGCCTAGAAGCGTTTAACTAGAAGCTCCAGGTGGCATCACAGAGGGAGGACATACCACCTATTATTTGGTGGCTTTAGAAGCGGCCCTGCAAATTTTTTCTATTACTGCAAAGCTTGGTGTTGTCACGTCAGGATGAACATTAATGCTGGGTAGTCTATCAAACGCACACCTGCAGCTCCCAGTGTACTAGCCCTGGTCCAATAATATCCACTCAACCTCCAGAAGATTTATATACAAATCAAATAATAGAAGATGCAATCCAATTGTTGTTCCAAATATCCTTTAGGGCTCTTTCACACGGTCCGCCTCCGTAGGCGGATCCGTGTTGCTCCGCGGGGATCGATCCACGATCCCCGCTGAGCCGGCGGATGACAGCTCCGTCTCCGCTTGCAGAGCGGAGAGGGAGGTGTCTCAGCCCCCGCTGCCCTCTATGGGGGATCGGATGAGAGCGGACCGCTTGTCCGCTCTCATCAGATCCGATCCGATTACTGAACGGATGGAAAAATAGGATTTTCATCCGTCCAGATTTCACAGACAGGATCGGATGCGGATGGCAGCGGGTGTCAGCGGAGGTGTCTCCGCTGACATCCGCTGCCCCATAGAGCTGCATGGAGGATCCGATCAGATCCGCCTAAAAAACTGACAGGCGAATCTGATTGGATCGGCCGTGTGAAAGAGCCCTTACTTCTGATCTTCATGCATATAAATAAACATACATTTACAAGCGACATGCAGCTTGATGAAGGACATGTCCGAAACTGTGCAGTCGCTTGTAAATGTATGTTTATTTATATGCATGAAGATCAGAAGTAAAGTATATTTGGAACAATTGAATTGAGACTATTAGGCGTGTGACCACTATATCTCAATCACCCCGCGCTCAGGTAGTGATAATTAAAATGCAATAAATATTCAATATGTAACGCATATAAACATTTATAAAATAAGCTTATTTAAATGTTAGCTGCTGCCTTAATAAATCATAATACAAATAAATAGATGTGTAATACTCCTCAGGTGTCAGTCCAGACAGAAAAGTCAAACACATAAGCAGCGCTGGTATATAATAGGCAAGGATATACACTAGTAGGTATGCAAACAGTTCATGCACTGGTAAGTATGCCAAAAGTTCCCAAAAAGTTAAACTAGGAGGGATGACCAAACACCACGGAGTGAAGATGTAGTTATAGAAACTTCCACCGCACCTCGAGACCCTCTGAGGCAATGCACACTCACCAGAAATACAATCAAATGATCCTTTTAAAGATGTCTTTTCTCAAGATGGATCCCCGTCCAGGCTATTCAGGAGGAAGAGTGCTTCAATTGGTTTGCATCTTCAATTATTTGATGGATACTTTGTGGTAAGAAGGGATGTGATGGATTTTATTCCCTGTTTTGCAGGAAGACAAAATCCAGCACATCCTTGCTGTCAGGACGGAGCTCTGCCTTGTTTACATGTTATAACTCTGTCCAGTGTCTCTCCACGATGATCAGCAGGTGCCGGCGGACATCCATTGGCTGGCACCCGCTGATCAGCTTCTGCTGTGACTAATCACAGCAGAAGGGGCGCCACCCCTAACAGGAAGTGCAGAATCACATATATATATATATATATATATATATATATACAGTATATAGATATAGATATATATATATATATATGTGTGTGTTTCACAGAATGGCCGCACTGTAGCAGTAAACCTGCTATAGGGCGGATGTTATCTGGTTATACAGTATTTGTGGCTAATGAGATAATGATCACCTTCGCCCACAAGCATCCTCTGTCGATATGTTGCATAAGGACTTTCACTCTTCCAGATATCCTCCTCGCTCTCGGCCACCAGCAGCGTATTACACAAGTGCGTGTCATGAAGATCCTGAAGCAGCAGACGCTAGAGGAGGAAGACAAAGGATGAGCATTTTATACTTGATTTCTGAGGGAAATTTTACATTTTTCACATACGTTTAAAATCAAAATTTTTGTGCTAGACAATAACTTAGAACCCCCCATACAATGTATATTTTCTGAAAGCAGAGGCCCTGGAGAATAAAATGGCAGCCATTGCAATTGGTGATATTTACTCAGCCATTTATAAAATTATAATTTTCAGGAAATACACTAAAATAAAAACGAGTGCACACAAATACAAAATAGTACCCCATTTTTTGAAGTAACATATGTAACACCCTACTAGGTAGGTGCTAGGCAAGCACATAAGGTGCTTTTCCACTGTATGGAACCAAACGGTTCGGCTCGCTTTTTACACTGCATGGTACCGCATGGTACGGTGTTGGAACGGTTCGGTACGGTACGGCAGCGCTTTTCCACTACATTGAACTGAACGGTTTGGCTCGCTTAAACAGTACCACCTCAGTTGTGGTTTCAAGAGGGCCGTACCGATACCATATCCCACAATCCTTTGCATGCAGCCTTGACTGTTTGTCACTACTAGCCACTGATTGGTCAGAGAATCATTGTTATCCCACCCACTTTACTTTAGTGGAAAAGCAAACCGTACCGAACCGTTCCAACACCGTACCATGCGGTACCATGCAGTGGAAAACCAAACCGAGCCAAGCAGGGCCGAGTGGAGCCGAGCCGGTACTTGCAGTGGAAAAGTGCCATTAGAGTGGCTCTTTCTGCTTATCAGGAGAGCCTGATCTGTTAGAGATCTGACTGAGAAAGGGAGAAGCAGCATAAGGAAGAAGCTATTCTACTTATTTTAAAGTGGATGTAAACCCTTACATATACCTAGTGAAGTGACTGGACATAGGTAATACAAAGAAAATAAACAAATCCTCCTACATATGTTGGACCTGTTTATCTGCAGTCTTCTCTTCTCTACATCCGCTCAAAGTACAGAATTTATGCAGCTTATCTGAGTTCAGAAAAAAGGGGGCAGAGAGCTGGGGTTACACTCTGCAGAGCTCAGTTTACCTCTGCGGTTTTTGTTTTTTTGCGCTAGCAAACAAAATAGAACAATAATTTGGTATTCAATAATAATAAAATAATAAAAAAATCTAATTTCATCAATTTAGGCCATTATGTATTCTGCTATATAATTTTGAACAATCCCCCCCAAAAAATCCCAATAAGCGTATATTGATTGGTTTGCGCAAACGTTATCGCATCTACAAACTATGAGTAATAATAAGAAAATGTCAGCGCTCTAGAAAAAATAAAGAAGAAAACTAGAGCTGCTAGCAAAATAGTGCAAATTATTCATACACCCAAAGAATGAATATAAAACAGTTGCAGCGCTCAAACTAGATTAAAAATAATAAAAAAAAGTCCAATGTGAGTCCAAAAAATATATAAATCAAATACAAGAAAGAAGCGTCCCAGTGTAAAGAACAAAAAAATGAATAGTGACATTCGTGAACGTTGTCAATTTAATTGATGCCACGGTTCCACATGAGGAAACTCTCTGTATTGACCAATTTCACTCTTCAGCACCGAAAAGGACCTGGACGCCAGTAGCTACATGTACTATTACTGTCCTAGCATATGGACAGCAACTAGCTTTGGTGAGTGTGCACTTTATATACACGGTGGAGGACAACGTTCACGAGAGTCAATATTAATTTTTTGTTCTTTACACTGCGACACTTCTTTCTTGTATTTGATTTTATATATTTTTTGGACTCACATTGGACTTTTTTTATTATGTTTTATCTAGTTTGAGCGCTGCAACTGTTTTATATTCACCTACAAACTATGGTATATGTACTGGAATTTTTATTAATCTCCTTTTTTTTATATACTAGTAATCGCGGCGATCAGGGACTTGTATCAAGACTTTGTTACTGGGGGTGGACAATCTGACACTTTGTGGGGACCAGTGATACTATTACAGTGATCAGTGCTTAAAATATGTACTGTCCCCGCGGTCGGGGACCTGATTGGTGGTGGGGTCACCCGCACGGGAGGAATTTACGTTCACCCCTTTGTCATCTTTGCCCTTCCCTCCTTCCCACCTCCCACCTTGTCCTCCCCTTATCGGCGCTACGCCGGGGCTTCCCTCCTAACCTTATTCTTCTTCTCTCTTGTCCCTCAACTTCCCCTTTTCCCTATCCCCCCTTTCTCCCCTATCACTATACTGTCATATAATCTAGTTGTTTGGGTTCCCACGTGCATACTCTCTCGTGCAGTACCTACCCACGCTTCAGGATGACAATGGCGATTGTCCTATATACCGCTGTTCCTCGGACCCCCGATTTCAGTGGACTGTACTGTAATTTTCATGTGTCCGTATACGGCTTTTGCAAGTTTATCTGTTTGCTGAAACTTTATACCTTGCACTTTAGGGGTTTACTGTTTGCTGATTTTTTTTTTTTTTTTTTGATTGTATTCTGATGCACTTTTGTAACCTTTTTTATTGTTTAATAAAGAATTTGAAAAAAAAAAAAAATATGTACTGTCACTGTACTAATGGGAAAGGGTTAAACATCTAGGGCAGGGGTGTCAAACTCAATTTAATGGAGGGCCGCACCAGCAATATGATTGCCCTCAAAAGGGCCGATTGTATCTGTAAGACTAGATGTCCAGAGCATCCCCTACCTTTACATAAGATGTCAGGAGCCTCTCCACCATCAGAAGTTGAGTTTCCCAACCTCCCTTACATTACAGTGCACCACCCTTCACCTTGTGCTGCTGCTGGGAAGAAGGCAGTGCTGGAAAGCAGAAAGCACAGGGTCTGGAGGAGAGGTGCAAGGGCCACATGAAAAAGCCCGGAGGGCCAGATTCGGCCCACGGGCCATTGTGTTTGACACATGTGATCTAGGGCAATCAAAGGGTTAAATGTGTGCCTATACAGGGTTTATGTGTACTATGTGTGCTGCTTTTACTAAGGGATGTGCTTTGCAGGGAAAGAAAATGAATCCCTGCTGACAGAATGGAAGTCTGCCTTGTTTACCTAGTCAGAGCTTCCTCCTGTGTATCTGTTCAGCGATCAGTGGGTGCAGGCGGACATCCATTGGCCAGCACCCACTGTGACAAATCACAGCAGAAGCGGGGTGCACATCCTACCAGGAAGTGCAGAATCACATATATTTACGTGATTCTGCACAGAACGGCCAGGCCTGTAGCAGTAAATCTGTTGCTGGGTGCTCATTAACTGGTTAATCCCAAACCCAGGGATTTTTTGCTTTCATTAGGGAGACCAAAAGATTGGAAAATTTCTCTCGATGAGAACTGGAGCCAAGATGTGTCTGCAGAATGTCACACTGCCGGGACACGCTCTCCCTGACTCATCCAGTGTTTCGATATGGTGCACACATGGCAAAAGGCTAATTGTCTTTTCTGTGAAGAAAAGGGAATGAACAGCGGTTGGTCATGCAGAAACTTGTACAACAAACATCTCTCTGCGTAGGAGAACGAGCATGACCGACCATCAGATGTTCTAGTAATTGCTCTGCAGTTAAACCCACACAGTCTCGTTGTCACAATTGATGCTCAGATACATCTTCTCTATGGAGCCTGATTAGAATAGATTACTAAAAGTCGTTTGGCTGCTGCACACAGGCTGGGTAGTCTGACCTTTTGCTGCCTGTGTGTTGGGTTATTACATAGAAAAAAATTGTCTACATATCCAAATGTTGTCGACCAGGCCAGATCTAGCCTGTCAGATTTGGAGGAGCAAAGCCATCAACATACTTTCAATTTATCCTGGTGACTATGTGCACCTTGGTGGCTGGGCTGGGCATCAGTGCCAAAAATGGAGAGGTTTCGTCACCGTAAGAGCTGTGAAAATGTGGAATAGACTCCCTCCAGAGGTGGTTCTGGCCAGCTCACTAGATTGCTTTAAGAAAGGCCTGGATTCTTTCCTGGGTGTACAGAATATAACTGGGTACTAATATTTATAGGTAAAGTTGATCCAGGGAATATCCGATTGCCTCTCAGGGGATCAGGAAGGAACTTGTTCCCCTGCTGTAGCATATTAGATGATGCTTCGCTCGTCTACGGGGTTTTCCCTGTAACAACTCCTTTAACAAACCTCCTCTGTCCCTCCCATTCTGAGACGAGTAGGGGGCAGGGATGGGCGAGAAATCAGAGCATGCAGCTAGACATGGCACAAAGCTGCTGTTTGTAGAGAGTTCTGTGTCGTTTACCTAAACAGGGCTCTTCTTTCATTCATTCAGCCGATCAGTGGGTGTAAAGAAAATATCACCCGCGCCCCTCTACGCCCCCTTGACAACGCCGTAATGACGAAACGCGTTGGGAGGAGCTAAACCTGCGTCATCACGTCACACCCGGAAGCTCGAGGTCGGCCATTTGCTTGGTGGGAACCGAATACTGAGAGCCTCCTCTACACTGCAGCATTATATGCATTTTATGCCTGATTTTCTTCGTTCTGGGTGAGTGGATCTCCTTATATCTTTAATAAAGTATCCATGAGGTAATGCACTATGGGCTCGCCCTGTTTTTTGTTTGCTATTTCCCACCTTTATGAGACAACTTGAGTGAGATCTTGGAGTGAAGTACTACCCGAGGCGTTTGTCTCTCTGCTTATTGGTAAGAGGCTGCGTATGGCGGCTGGGATCTCACATCGTCTGTCATATCCATTGTTTCACCTGGGTGGATGAAATTTGCTACAGATTTGCTTGAACTGTTTTTTGCACCTTTGTTCCACAATAATGTGAAGATATCCCCTTATTTAACTGGATTGGGATACCAACCTACACGCTGTACAACCGTCTTCCTATTGTTGTGTGCTCTCAATCTTCTTCTCTGTCAGTGGGGATTATGTTTTGAATTTTACTTTAGCGCAACTCCCTTTTTTGTATTTAAGCCGATCAGTGGGTGTCGGCCATAAATCATTGCCCAGGATCCGCTGATCGGCTTGTGCTGCAACGAATGGCAGCTCAAGCTTGCAGGTGCGCGCACGTACCCGAAAGAAAGCTGCAACGAACAGGTACATGATTGTGCCTGTACGAGCCGACCTGCCGCAGATAAAGTACCGCAGAGGGACGGCAAGCGGGTAAACCAAAATTGGACGTTATGATAACGAGAACATTTTCCTCAGCATGTTCCTTCAGAAATTTTCATCTGAACGGTCCAAATTGATCCTCGAAAGCCATGTACTAAAAAAAAAACGGAATTTTTGTAAAATCTTACCTGTAAAATTCCTTTATCTGAGTCCTCCGACAGTCGCCGCCACTTCATATTCATCACTAATGGGGTTATTGACCTTTGCTCCGCAGGAGTAGCTAGGCAACAAAATTTATTAATATCAAAGCTTTTAGCATATCCCACCCCTAGGGGGTGGTCCCCTCAGTCAATACCTCCCTGCTTCCTGCATTCCCAACTCAGTTTCAGTAGCATAGCAGTAGAGTACATAAACAAACCCCAAAAGAGGGGCGGGGGCGGCGACATCCCCATTAGTGATGAATATGAAGTGGCGGCGACTGTCGGAGGACTCAGAGAAAGGAATTTTACAGGTAAGATTTTACAAAAATTCCGTTTTCTCTTACGTCCTCCGACAGTCGCCGCCACTTCATATTCATCACTAATGGGGATGTCCCATAGCAGTGTAGACATGAGGGGTGGGAAAAAAACGCAGCCGCGCCTAAAGCAACGCAGTACCCACATCAGAGAAAAAGGAACCTTACCAAGTAAGGAAACCAACTGGGCAACAGGAAAAAAACGTGCTCAACAGGAGCAACCACCCAGGAAAACAAGTAACCTAGGGATAAAGACATCCCAACAGCCAAGGACCCAAAAACAAGGGACCCTAAGGCACCGACGCACTAAGAACTTTGCGGCCAAAGGAAGCATCCGCCGATGCCCGAACATCCACCTTGTAGAATTTGGAGAAGGTGTGAACTGACGACCAAGTCGCCGCCTTACACACCTGGGCCACAGAAGCCTGATGACGATAGGCCCAAGACGTACTCAGAGACCTGGTAGAGTGCGCCTTCACAGGGAAAGGGGGAACCTTCCCCTTCAAAGCATAGGCTTGCACAATGGTCTGTCTGATCCATTTGGCGATGGTCGCAGCCGACGCTGCCATGCCCTTCCGAGGACCCTCTGGAAGGACAAATAGAGAATCCGACCTGCGAAAGGACTTAGTCGATGACAGGTAAACCCTGATCGCCCGAACAACATCCAAGGAATGCAAAACCACCTCCTTTGGATGCTTAGGCTTCGCGCAAAGCGAAGGCAAGACAATGTCCTCATTGAGGTGAAATTCCGAGATTCGCTTCGGAAGAAAAGAAGGGTTAGGTCGTAAGACCACCTTATCCAAGTGAATCACCAAGTAGGGAGAGCTGCAGGACAAGGCTGCCAGCTCCGACACCCTACGAGCCGAAGTGATCGCTACCAAAAAGGCAACCTTCTTGGACAACAGAGACAACGAGATCTCCCTGATCTTCTCAAAGGGAGCATGCTGTAACACGGACAGAACAAGGTTCAAATCCCATGGAGGTAAAGGATCCCTCCGAGGAGGGGCCAAGTGTCGCACCCCTTGAACAAAGGTGCTAACCAAGAAATTAGACGCCACAGGGCGTTGAAAGAGAACGGCCAGCGCAGAAATCTGACCCTTAATCGTGGCCAACGCCAAACGCTGGTCCACGCCCGTTTGAAGGAAAGCCAACACTCTCGATACCGAGTATGAGCGAGGGGAATACCCCCTGGACTCACACCAGGCAAAATACGCCTTCCAGGTACGGTAGTAAATCTTCCCCGAAGAGGCCTTCCTGGCCTTGATCAAAGTGGGAATGACCTCAGGGGAGAGACCCCTATCCTTCAGGACCTGGATTTCAACAGCCAGGCCGTTAAAGCCAGCGACTGTAAAGCAGGATGGAATATCGGTCCTTGAGACAGGAGGTCTTCTCGAAGAGGTAGACGCCACGGAGCGTCGACCGACAGATTCACAAGGTCTGCGTACCAAGACCGGCGAGGCCAGTCCGGCGCCACCAGAATCACCGTGTGCGGTTCCGAGGCCAACCTGCGAAGGAGCCTGGACAGCAGCTTAATTGGTGGAAAGGCATACATCAGACGATACTGACGCCAGGGCGCCACTAACGCGTCTGCCCGAGGATCGCGCGTCCTTGCTACGAACCGTTTCACCTTGTTGTTTAGACAAGACGCGAACAGGTCCACATCTGGGGACCCCCACTTCGCGCACAGCATCTGAAAGACATCCGGGTGAAGGGACCATTCTCCCTGGTCCAGGGTCTGGCGACTCAGATAATCCGCCTGCCAGTTCTCCACCCCCGGAATGTGAACTGCCGTTATCGCCGGGACGTGCGTCTCGGCCCAAGACAGAATGTCGGCTACTTCCCGAGCCGCTCAGGCACTCCTGGTGCCACCTTGGTGGTTGATGTAGGCCACCGCTGTGGCATTGTCCGTCTGCACCCGAACCGGACGGCCTTGAAGCCTGTCCGTCAAACGCAGAAGGCAGAGATTTATTGCTCGCAATTCCAGAATGTTGATCGGAAGGGAGGATTCCTCCTCCGACCAAGTTCCCTGGGCGGACAGAACGCCCAGAACACCACCCCAGCCTGACAGGCTGGCATCCGTGGTGATCACCGTCCACGAGAAAGGGCGAAAAGACTTGCCCCCCGACACCGCCGGGGACCGGAGCCACCACAGAAGATCCCTTCTGGTATGATGACTCAATGAGATCTGTAGATCCAGAGATTGCGGTTGCCTATCCCACTCGGCCAGAATCTCCGCCTGGAGACCCCGCGTGTGAAACTGGGCAAAAGGGATCGCCTCGAAGGCCGAGACCATCAATCCCAGACACCTCATACACGTCCGGAGGGACGAGCACTGATTGTCCCTGAAGGACTGGACTGCGTCCTGAAGTGTCCGGAGCTTGTCTTCCAGCAGGAAGACCTTCGCCTGAGCAGAGTCCAGGATCATTCCCAGGTAGGGAAGACGAACCGACGGACACAGAGTTGACTTTGGAAAATTTATCGTCCACCCGAACTCCTGCAGAGTCTGCATCGTGATGGACAGGTCGGTCACCAGGCCCTGCCTGGTCGCAGACCGAATCAGGATATTGTCCAGATACCCCAGGACAGAAATGCCCTGGGCTCTCAATAAAGCCAGAACCGGCGCAAGCACCTTGGTGAAAACCCGCGGAGCCGAAGCGAGACCAAAGGGTAACACCACAAATTGGTAATGATCCTCCGCAAAGGCGAATCGAAGGTACCTCTGGTGACCCTCGAAAATGGGGATGTGAAGGTACGCATCCTTCAGATCGATGGAGGCCATGAATTCCCCCGGAACCAGGGCAGCCACCACCGAGCGCAGGGATTCCATGCGGAACTTGCGAACCCGCACAAAGCGGTTCAGAGCTTTCAAGTCCAAAATCGTACGTACCTTGCCCTTCTGGGCACAGTGAACAGATTGGAATAGAACCCCCGAAATCTGTCCCGATGAGGCACCGGAACCACCACTCCCTGGGCCCGCAGGTCCCGCACCGCCAGGTGCAGATCCTGCAAGCGCTCCGGAGTCGGCTGAAGGTTTGAGGGGAAAAATCTGCCCGCCGGCCGAGAGAGAAACTCGATCTTGTATCCAGATTGAACGATTTCCTGAACCCACCTGTCCCGAATGCGGTCAAGCCAGGGTTGAAGAAAACCGAGCAAACGTCCCCCCACCCCAGAACCGGGTGAGGGCGTCCCTTCAGGCCGCATTGTTATGGGCAGCAGACCCGGACTGGCCAGACTTCTGCTTACCTGTCCACGGCTTCTTCTGGGAGCCTTGGCCCTTGAAGGGCTTGCCCTTATAATGCGACCGAAAGGCCCGAAAGGACCCCTGAGAGGGCCTAAACGAGGTATTCTTCTTACCACGAACAAACTTGTTCTTGTGAGTTTGGGGCAAGAGAGTGCTCTTACCCCCAGAAATTCCCTTTATCAGAGTATCCAAAGATTCACCAAAAAGGCAGGATCCCGCGTAGGGCAAATTAGCTAAAGTCTTGCGAGAAGATTGGTCAACAGACCAACATTTCAGCCATATCAGGCGACGGTTCAATACCGCCACACTTGAAAGACGTGCAGCCAAAGGGACCAAATGTAAGTCCGCATCACACAAATACATGACACCCTGATGAATTTGATCCACCATAGCCAAAGTTGTCGGCGGGGCAGAGTCAGCCACCAGGGAGCGCCTGAGCACCTGCGTCCAATCCGCAATAGCCTGGGCTGCCATAATGGAAGCAAAAATAGGCTTCAGCATAGAACCAGCAACCGTATAGGCATGACAGGCCAGGGACTCCAATCTCCTGTCCGTAGGGTCCCGGAACACCGGGGTATCCTCAGCGGGGATCACAGTGGATTTATTCAAAATCGCCACTGCATGATCCACCTGAGGCGGCACACACCAACGCTCATCAGTGGTGGGTGTAAATGGATAACGCAGTTTGAACCTACTCGGCACAGCAAAAGGCTTCTTTAAATTGCGCCATTGCTCATCAACCGCGCGCTGAAATTCCGTAGAGCAAGGAAAAACCTATGATGTTTTGCGTTTCCTTTGCGTCCCATAAGAGGACATCAAAGCAGGAGGACATGGTTCATCCTGCAAATGCAGCGTTTGCTTGATAGAAGCAACCAACTCATCCATGAGTGCAAGCTCTTCAGACGAGCCAGGAGGAGAATTATAAACCCCTTCCACCTCAGCCTCCCCCTCAGACCCCACAAGGTCTAGAGATGAGTGAGACCCTGAGAAGGGCACTCCAGCCATAGCAGCCCCATCGCCCTCTGAATCAGAGGAAATAGACACTCTGGGCCGTTTTGAGGATCGATCAGCCACCAGCATCTGCACCTGAGCAGCCAAGTTTGCCACAATAGTAGCCAGATCAGCCCCCTCAGGGGAAGCAGCAGCCCCTTGGCCCCCCACCAAGGCGGGAGGAAACTTGCAATCCTGAGAATCCATGCCCCAGCAATATTAGGAAAAAAGGAGTACTGCCCCTGTAAGATCGCGGCGAGCGCAGCCCACCGCACCCACTGAATACACCGACCCCCACAGGGATAAGAACACTGGGCAAGGAATACAGGAAAATGGAAAGGTAAAAACCTGGAGAGATCACACAGGCCGCTGCCACCGATCGCTGTCCCAGAGCCAAAGGAAGTGATGCAATGACTGACCGCCCCTATAAAGCCTATGTAAGGCTACACAAACATGGCCGCTCGGCTGTGGATTACTTAGGCAAATAGAAAATGGCGCCGACATGTGGCCTGATCGATCGCCGCCAAAATGGCGGCGTTTGGCGCCAAAACGCAGCGCCTTACCACACAGGACCGGCCACCATAATTCTGCCGCAAAAAAAAATGGCGGGTCGCCGCAGCGATCGCCGCACAGCATGCCTAAACCCAGACTGCTTCATGCATTCACCCAGCAGAGCGGGAGAGCCCCCCCCCCCCTCGCAGCCCACACACAGGCAGCAAGTCCACACAGGAATCTGACAGGGAGCTCAGCAGCCACACAGACATGCCGGGTCACACAGTCCCAGACTGACACCCAAATAGACAGGTCCCCACAAAGAGTTACACTTACCAGTCCGGATGGCGTGGGGAGCCTGCTCCAGCGACCAAACCGCTGCACTGAGGACAGGGAGTGTCGCAGCCATGACGCAGTGGAACTGCGGTGCGAAACCGCAATGGCGTCCAGTGAGGTAGCCACCTCACAGATAGCATCCCTGCAGCGAACAGGGATGTGTTGTTCAATATGCCAGGGAAACCTGACTGAATGCTCGATGGCAGGCTGGGAAGCCCCTGGCCCTGAGCCCTGGGATCCAGGGTGGCCAGTCCGAGACCCAGCTCCGCACGATCATCTTCATCCGAAGAAGCTAACTAATGCTGAAAATTAACAGCTAAGTAAAAGAAAGAGAAAAAGACTCAAAATAAAATCAAAAAGAGAATAGAGGCTGAGACTGAGAGCCCCAGCACAGGAACAGCCAGCTTACTCCTAAGCTAGGCATTAGAAACTGAGTTGGGAATGCAGGAAGCAGGGAGGTATTGACTGAGGGGACCACCCCCTAGGGGTGGGATATGCTAAAAGCTTTGATATTAATAAATTTTGTTGCCTAGCTACTCCTGCGGAGCAAAGGTCAATAACCCCATTAGTGATGAATATGAAGTGGCGGCGACTGTCGGAGGACGTAAGAGAAACTGGATTTTTGACCTACTGTAAAATCCTTTTCTCTTAAGTTCATTGATGGTTGCAGTTCTCTCTGATCCATATCAGTAGGGTTATACTGCCCTCTACAGGAGTAGGACACTAGGCAGAAAAGAAGTTCTGGCTACGCCTATGGGCAGTCCCAGAGGGTACACCCCTCTCTCTTCTCTTGTCAGTTTTGTATCAAAGCAGTGTCAGAAAAGTAACACCAACCCAACTCAAAATAGAGGGGCGGGTACTGTGTCCATCAATGAACTTAAAGCGCAGTTCCAGCCACGGAAAAGTTTTTTAGAAAAAAATACCCCCGGGACAGTCAGGGCTAGTACATTCCACAATGGATAGCCTCTGATCTGTCCCAGGTCGCACTTACCTTTTAGAAGAAATACTTACCTTGAAAATTTCTTCTCCAGAGCTGCCATCTCCGGTGTGGGCAGCTGAAGCCAGGGCGTCCTCTTCGTTTTCCTCTTCCGTGTCTTCTTCGTCTCAGAATGCCCTGCACCAACCCCGCTCGTCACTTTTGGGGGCAGGTGCGTCATCCCTGCACAGCTTCTAGGCATGCCCAGAAGCTGTTTAGCAGGGAATGACGCGCCTGCACCAGAACTGACGAGCGGGGCCGGTGCAGGCGCATTGATCCCTGGGAGCGAAGACGTTCAGCTCCCAGGAGTCATCGAAAACAGGAAGTGAAGGTGCGGTGCCGCGGCCGCAGAGGGAGGAAGTAGAAGGAAGGTAAGTATACTTTCTTCAAAAACAAGGTAAGTAAAAAAAAAAAAATCTGGACTATCCATTTATCTTTCAGATAAATGTCAGCAAGTGGATGGCCCAAAGTCATTTTTGAGGCCGGAACTCCGCTTTAAGAGAAAAGGATTTTACGGTAAGTCAAAAATCCAGTTTTCTCCATCGTTCATTGACAGACGCAGTTCTCTGATCCATATCAGTAGGGACGTCCCAAAGCAGTGCCAAAAAATGAGGGGTGGGAACAGCAAAAAAGAACAAGTCCCCAAGGCCAAACATAGCCAACCAGGCAACATAGGACTCATGAGAACAAAAGATGAGGCCCTTCTGAAACAAACAGTAAACACCCTCAAGGAAGGCCAAAAATCCCTTCAGACAGCAGCCAGCAAAACTTGCCAAAAGAGGCATCTGCAGATGCCAGCACATCCACCTTATAAAATTTGGTAAAGGTGTGAACAGACGACCAGGTAGCCGTTTTGCAACCTGAAGCACAGATGCCTGTATGGCGAAAAGCCCAGGAAGCACCAGGCGCCCGAGTAGAATGCGCCGAAACAGGGAAAGGTAGGACCTGACCCTGAATTCAATAAGCCTGCACCACCGACTGTCTGATCCATCTGGAAACAGTCGCAGCAGAAGCAGGTAGCCCTGTTCTTGGGCCATCCGTGAGTACAGAGAGCGAACCTGACTTACGAAAAGACTCAGTAGTCGCCAAGTACACCTTGAGTGCCCGAAAAAAACACTTTAATGCCAGGACCAAAGATCCCAGCAAGGAACTAGGTCCTTACTCCTGACTAGGCAGAATAAAACTGACATCCTATGCAGGAAGAGAGGGGGTGTACCCTCCGGGACTGCCCATAGGTGTAGCCAGAACTTCTTTTCTGCCTATGGCACTTTTCCACTGCAAGTACCGGCTCGGGTCCACTCGGCCCTGCTTGGCTCGGTTTGGTTTTCCACTGCATGGTACCGCATGGTACAGTGTTGGAACGGTTCGGTATGGTTTGCTTTTCCACTAATGGCGCTTTTCCACTACATGGAACCGAACGGTTCGGCTCGCTTCTGTGCTTTTCCACTGCTGGTACCGCATGGTACGGTGTTGGAACGGTTCGGTACGGTTTGCTTTTCCACTGCATGGAACCGAACGGTTCGGCTTGCTTCTGTGCTTTTCCACTGCTGGTACCGCATGGTATGGTGTAGGAGCAGTTCGGTACGGTGGCGCTTTTCCACTGCATGGAACCGAACGGTACGGCTCTCAAAAACAGTACCACCTCGATTGTGGTTCCAAGAGGTACAATACCCGGTACCATATCCCACAATCCTTTGCATGCAGTCACTACTAGCCACTGATTGGTCAGAGAATCCCACCCACCCCGTTGTTATCCCACCCACTTAACTTTAGTACTACTTTAGTGGAAAAGCAAACCATACCGTACCGTACTCAAACCGTTCCAACACCGTACCTTGTGGTACCAGCAGTGGAAAAGCAAACCGGGCCAAGCAGGGCCGAGTAGAGCCGAGCCGGTACTTGCAGTGGAAAAGTGCCATAACTGACAAACAGTCAAGGCTGCATGCAAAGGCTTGTGGGATATGGTACCGGTACGGCCCTCTTGGAACCACAACCGAGGTGGTACTGTTTAAGCGAGCCGTACCGTTCGGTTCTATGTAGTGGAAAAGCGCAGCCGTACCGTACCGAACCGTTCCAACACCGTACCATGTGGTACTATGCAGTGGAAAAGCGCAAAAGCGAGCCGAACCGTTTGGTTTCATGCAGTGGAAAAGCGCCACTAGTGTCCTACTCCTGTAGGGGGCAGTATAACCCTACTGATAAGGATCAGAGAACTGCGTCTGTCAGTGAACGATAGAGAAATATATTGAATATTTTTCCTCCATTTCTTTTATAGTGTGTAATAGGCTTTAAAGTGGATCCGACTTCCTTTTGGGAGTTTAGCTTTGCTTTTATTGTTTCTAATTAGTGTATATATAGGACAAGCTAAAGAAAGTCACAGTCATCAAACCACAGAGTTTGTATTAGAAAAGGCAAACAAAAATCAGATGGAGAGGGGGAATAAAAAGTAAAAGGAAAGGAAGAATTGTTTATTTCATGGCTGTCTGGAGTGCAGTAAAGATGTTGATTGAGTACAATGCTTAGCGATAGAGAAATATGACATTTAATAACCGCGATTACGCTACCGTTTCCATCAACATCCATGCCGCAAATCCTCTCCCCTAAAGGAATCACACAGCTGAAATACTGATGGAATTTATACGCAGAGGAAGGGTTCTTTTTCCAGGCAAAGCGGCCATTATAATGTTTATGTTTCCGTCTCGCCTTAAATTATTTATCATTGATGGTAAACAGGTTTTTTTTTGCTGGGGCTTTGTGCATCCGTAATAAGCCGCCAGCGTGCGAGATTTCCTCTGATATATGGGAGAAGCGGCGCTATCTCGTTTTCCGCTTATGGCGGTTTAATGCCCAGTACAAAAGTTTAAGTGTAACAATTTGCAGGAGCATATTTGTATTTTAATGCTGTCTGGTGACGGATGACAGCACAGCCAGAATTTAAGGAAATGTTGTCTCTCCTAAGTAGGGGGGACCGCAAAACTGACAGGGAAAACAAATCAGAGGAAGCAGCCCGGTTCTCATATAAGGGCTCTAAAAGCCCAATTCCGGGCCCCCCCGCTATACCCACCCCCAAGCTGATCACTGACTTTAACCCCTTCAGCTCCAGAAGGTTTTACCCCCTAATGCCCAGGCCATTTTTTTGCGATTTGGAAAATCCAAGGAAGCAGCACGGTTCTGATATAAGGGCTCTAAAAGCCCAACTCCGGCCCCCCCCCCCCCGCTATACCCACCCCCAAGCTGATCACTGACTTTAACCCCTTCAGCTCCAGAAGGTTTTACCCCCTAATGCCCAGGCCATTTTTTTGCGATTTGGAAAATCCAAGGAAGCAGCACGGTTCTGATAGAAGGGCTCTAAAAGCCCAACCCCGCCCCCCCCCCCCCCATCTTGTTCATAATCCGGGGACTGCTTATATCCCTAAAACTTTCTAAAAAATAGCAGTACATTGCCTATGCTTTCAGCCTACATCTGCAGTGGGAGATCACCTGACTGCTAGTCTCTGTGAGATTTGGTGATGTCCCTACTGTGCTGCTCACTGTTCTCTTTGCTGGAGGGGAAGCTGTACCTGAAGACCCGTAGTGCAAGGATCTCCCTACTACTTCTTCACCCATTCTGTGAATCTGTGCTTCCTTCTCCTCTCCTGCTGTTTCTTGCTAATGATCCCACCACTGATCAGATCACCAGTTATCAAGTCTTGCCTCTACCAAGATGACTGCCCCCACAACTACTTAAACATGAAAGTAAATGCGTTTATGTTTCTTAATTCCCTGCTACATGGTGATCCAACGTTACAAAAACCCGATGAACTCTACAAAGACATAACCCCCCCCCCGTCCCCCATGACATCAGCCCCCTGACATAAGCTGGTCCCGTTTTGCCATCTCGGTTAGTTCTGTAAATTAAACAAATGATGTTAATAATTGATATGTTACCTGGTTCACCACACGGCAGATTTCCCCCACTTTCCTGACCACCAGCTGGTGCAGTCTCTGACTCTCTGCAAGCTCCTCCACCTCCTGGGTTGCTCCGACACTGTGAGGAACAAAATACAGACTTGAGTTAGCAGACTAAAGATAACACTGGATTCACCCTGCAACTGTCTCTGCAAAATTCCAACCCCCCCCCCCCGTGAAAGTGTAAGAGAATTGATAAATGTACCTGGCATGGGTACACACTTCTACCCGGTCCTGGTGAATCTTTACAATGAGCCAAAATTTCGGCATCACCGGACAGCGGGAATCCTGCTCGCTGATCAGGGCGTCCTCGCACTCAGAGTCGCTGCTGCCTGCGTCATACCCTACATGGTACAAAATACCAGCATCAGCTTAACTTGTTATAATGTAGCAAATAAGAAACTGGGAAGAGAAAAGAATACTAACCCAAACCAAAAACCGTAATCAAGACATAAATGCTCACATGCACAAGATGACGAAACCACAAAAACATTCCACGTAATAAAACAAAAGGAATTGGATGACCGACACTGGTTCACCTATTGCCCATATACACTGCCACATCCCTAGTAAATTTAGTCAAAGAAAAGAGTGGTGTTCAATGGCCGAGTGTGGCCAGCCAGAGAACCACCAAATGGTGACTTTATAGGCAGTGTAATTGGGGCAGAGACGGACAGACAAAAAGGATCAGTTAAAATATAATTTTATTCATGGAACAGCATAAAAATGGAGAGACATATATACAAAATATATCAAAGTGCAATTGATTGGACATAAAATTGATACATGTACTGTGATGCTTGAGATCAGAGAATACAGAGGGTCACGGAGGTCCTACATGTTTCGCCATTTCGATGGCTTCATCAGGGACCGGACGTATTAAAGTGGAGTTCCACCCATTTTTGGAACTTTAGATCTATGTAATCCCCTTTAAAATGGCTTTTACCAATGGAAACTTTTTTTTTTTTTTTTTTTGCTAGTTAATACCTTAATTTCGGCTTTATTCCTCCTCTCCTCACTTCCTGGTCCGATTGGCGATGACGTCATTCGGCGATCCGCAGTGTCTGCTGGGATGTATTCTATTCCAGAAATCTCGCAGTAGCTGTATCTGTACTGAGCCGTGCCTGCCCCGCCTCCGCCCCGCCTCCGCCTCGCCTCCTCTAATTGAGTTGCATTGTATGAATGTATTAAGGCTGTTCTCTGCCCCGCCTCCGCCCCGCCTCCTCTCATTGAGTTGCATTGTATGAATGTATTAAGGCTGTTCTCTGCCCCGCCTCTGCCCCGATTGATTTGTAAGAGGAGGCGGGGCGGAGGCGGGGCAGAGAACGGCCTTAATACATTCATACAATGCAACTCAATGAGAGGAGGCGGGGCGGAGGCGGGGCGGAGGCGGGGCAGGCACGGCTCAGTACAGATACAGCTACTCCGAGATTTCTGGAATTGAATACATCTCAGCAGACACTGCGGATCGCCGAATGACGTCATCGCCGATCGGACCAGGAAGTGAGGAGAGGAGCAATAATGCCGAAATTAAGGTACTTACTAGCAAAAAAAAAAAAAAAAAGTTTCCATTGGTAAAAGCCGTTTTAAAGGAGATTACATACAGCTATGTATTCCAACCTATTAAAAATGGGTGGAACTCCGCTTTAATGACCTTCTCAAGTAATTCAACAGTTAGGTATCAAAGAACATAATACATTGGACAGTAACTTGGGCATTGTCATGCACGCGCAGTAATGGTGGACCACCCCCAAGTCCGGGTGGACAAGGGGTTCAAACGTCCTCCAGGGCTGGCCGATACTGGACCGGGCCTAGACACACGGCTGGCTGGTTCACCAAGGTTGGCACCAGTAAGAAGAGGGATATCAGCCTTGAGAGTATAAGTGTCGTCTGGGTCCGGAACGCTGCAGCGTCAGGTAGTCGTGTCCTGTCTATCTCTACCCCAATTACACTGCCTATAAAGTCCCACACCATTTGGTGGTTCTCTGGCTGGCCACACTCGGCCATTGAACACCACTCTTTTCTTTGACTAAATTCCACGTAATAAAGTTATTCTGCACTACTATAAATAAAGCCAAGAGAAACCATATACAACCCCAATTCCAAAAAACTGGGACATTTTGTAGAATCTACATTAAAAACAGAATGGAATGATTTGCAAATCTCATAAACCCATATTGTATTCACAAGAGAAAACAAAAATGATCAAATGTTTAAACTGAGAAAATGGACCATTTTAAGAAAAAAAAGGTCCTTTTAAATTTGGTGGCAGCAACAGGGCTCAAAAAAGGTCAGGATAGGGCCATGTTAGCACAGTGTAGCATCCCCTCTTATTGTAGCATTCCCCTCTACTTTTACCAACACTCTATAAACATCTGGGATCGAAGTTGAGGTAAAAGCCTATGCGCTACTAATCAGGTATAAGATAATGGGAAAAATAATTATTGATAAAATTCAATAGAGACCATAGGACAAAGTCCTATAGGAAACGGGCAGCCAATTATGCACTATGTACTGTACTATCACAGGTACTAGCAATAATCAAGGTATAGGGGATGAATAGGCGCTAGTTTCAGTAAGGTGAAAAATGGAACTAAAAACTACGCTGTATAAATAAATCATAAATGATGGTGTGAAAAAAACGCATCAAATCCCAATGAACACGTGACTTTCTCAAGGGTCAAAGGTGAGAAAGTCACGTGTTCAGTGACGCAACACATCGGGAGGAGCCGGGTGACGTCACTTCCGGTTTAAGGCCGAGACCGGAAGTCCTTCGTTTTGATACCGCAATTTGCGGCTGCTTACTGTAATCTACTTATATGTAAGTTTTTACTTGTTTTCTTCAATAAATGACTGTACATACTTCACTATGAATACTCATTTGTTTCTTTGAGCGAGTGAGCACTGTGATTATCCAGAGGAGCACTGTTATACGGATATACCTACATGAGCAGTGGATACTGAGAAAGCCCCAATTAGAAGCCCCCATCTGAGAAGGAGGAATTCACCACCCCCAGCCTGAGTGGTTACTACCACAAAAACGCCAATATGGGTGTGATTGGTGTGACCTTGATCTGGGATCGAAGACCAGTTGCTGGAGTTTTGGGAGAGGAATGTTGTTCCATTCCTGCTTGATATAGGATTCTAACTGCTCAACAGTCCTGGGTCTTTTTTGTAGAATTTCTAATTTCAGGATGCGCCAAATATTTCAAACTGGTGAAAGGTCTGGACTGCAGGTAGGCCAGTTAAACTCCCGGACTCTTCTACTAAAAAGCCATGCTGTTGTCAAAGATGCAGTATACAGTTTAGCATTGTCATGCTGAAATATGGAAGGCCTTCCCTGAAAAAGACGTTCTCTGGATGGGATTATATGCTGCTCTAAAACCTAAATATTTCTTTCAGCATTGATGGTGCCTTTCTAGATGTGTAAGCTGCACATTCCATCCGCATCCCCCCCTTCATACCATCAAAGATGCCAGCTTTTGAACAGAGCGCTGATAAAAAAAAAAAAAACAGGAAGGCCCCTCTCCTCTTTATTCCAGACAACGCGGCATCCATGGTTGCCAAAAAGAATGTCAAATTTTGATTCACCTGACTACAGAACAGTTTTTTCACTTTGCAACAGACCATTTATAATAAACTTTGGCCCAGAGAAGACGGTGATGTTCCTGGATCATGTTCAGATATGGCTTCTTCTTCACATGATGGAGCTTTATCTAGAATGCTTGGATGGCACAGCGAACTGTGTTCACAGTGATTTCTGGAAGTATTCCTGAGCCCATGCAGTGATGTCCATCACAGAATCACCGTCATCCAATATTGTGTTTTGGCCTTGTCCCTTCACACAGAGATTTCTCCAGATACTCTGAATCTTTTTGATGATATTATATGGTTTACTGTAGAGGATATACTTAAAGTCTTTTTAATTCTATGTTGAAGAACATTAAATTGTTTGACAACTTTTTAGATGCAACTTTTCACAGATTGGTGAACCTCTGCCCATCTTTACTTCTGGGATACTCTAAGATGCTCTTTTTATACCCAATCATATTACTAACCTGTTGCCAATTAACCTAATTCATTGCAAAATGTTCTTCCAGTCCTTGTTAGTACCACTTAATTTGACAGCTTTTTGTTGCCTTGTCCCACCTTTTTTTGAGACATTTTGCTTCTTATTTTTTTTTTTCTCTTAAAATGGTAAATTTTTTTTAGTTTAAACATTTGATGTTTTCTTATTTTCTATTGTGAAAAAAATTTGGCTTTATGAGATTTGCATATCATTGCATTGCGTTTTACATGGAGATTTTACACAGCAACTCAACTTTTTTTGGAATGGGGGTTGTGCAATATAGAACTGGGGTCCCAAACTCCCTGTTGATGACCGGGCCGCACAGCAGGAGGTGATCAACCATCGTGGATTGCGCAAGATCTATCACAGACCGCAGGCGCTGCTCACCTTCTGCTGTGTTGCCATGCCTGTGTGTCCTCTCCAGGTTTCTCCGCCGACCCGGCCAGCGATGTCATTCAATCAGCAGGGCGGGGGGCTGGGAGGAGCTGCAGATCAGAATAGAGAACTCCTCCTGCTCCTTGCCCTGCTGATTGGATGACATCATCAGCTGGGTGGGGGAGCTGGGAGAGGACACAAAGGCTGATCACAGCCTGGAGTCCTGTGCAGGAGATGCAGAGCCTGGAATGGGAAAGTGTGCTGTGTAATGTCAGAGAGGTAAGGAGGGGAGGCAGACTGCAGGGGTACTGTGATTGAGGAGGCTGTGATTGCTAGGGGCACTGTAATAATATAAAAGGGAATGCACTGTAACCATTACAGTGCCCCTTTACTGTACAGTCCCCTTTACATCTTTACATTACAGTGCCCCCTTTACAAAGCAGTCTGCTTAAAGCGGAGTTCCACCCAAAAGTGGAACTTCTGCTGACTTGATTCCTCCCCCACTCTGGTGACACATTTGGCACTTTTCCGGGGGGGGGGGTACCTTGGAAGTTCGGCCCCCCTCCTCCTTCCTCCGCCGCTGGGCCAATTGGAAAGCGGAGCGTGCTTCGCGCATGCGCACTAGGATACCGGCTGTGAAGCCGAAAGGCTTCACTGCCAGTTTCCCTTATGACAAATGGCGGCGGCAGCACCTGACAGCTGATCCTGAAATCAGCTAGATTGCCGACACTGCTGACTCCCTGGACAGCTGTCTATATATTAAAAGTCAGCAGCTACAGTATTTATAGCTGCTGACTTTTCAGTTTTTTTTTACCCAGGCGGAACTCCTCTTTAATATGATAGTGCAGCCCCCTTTACATCACAGCCCCTCTTTAGGGGTCTACAGAGGAAGTCGATGCCGAGTGCGCTGACGTAACACGTATAGGGGCGGAGCCTGCATGTCGGACGTCACATCCATTCCCGAGCCCCCACGTAATTGTATCACACGCACGAACTGCTGAGTGCTTTTAAATGTAAGTGCAGTTCGTTAAATAAATTTCTTCTACTATTAAGCAGAGAGCACTAGATTTTGTTCTGTTTACCCCCTTATGTATACCTAACCGTATGAGAGTGAATCTTGGAACCTGAAAAAAACTCCCCTGTGAGAATTACCATCCATATCTACACACCCCAGTGGGGAAACGGCTGTGTAAGACCCGGGTGATTCTTGGGTCAAAGAGTGAGGTGAGAGGCCACTCTAGATGGTGAAAGGGACCTTGACACGATCACGGAGGTGTTATATCACAAGTTGGTTTATGGGATTTATCTAATGGACTATTTTTGTCACCTTCATCTGCACATTATATAATTTGCACTATTCAAGGACTTTTGTTAATATTTTTGATGATTTATAGATTTTTTTTATTTATATATTGTGATTTTTATGATTTATGTGTATATATATCACTTTATCTGGCGCAGCACCAGGGGAGGACTGGGCCAGGGGGCAGGGGGGCAATTGCCCCCTGGGTCCCTCTGATGTCCTGTAAAAAGGCTGCCACAGACATGCTTAAAGGATTCCTGGTGAAGAGAAGTAAAAAGTCCCTGCCGCTGACCTACTAAGTGCAGGATGAAGACAAGGAGGAGGACGGTAAGAGGAAGAGTGGGAGGGGGGCCGAGTCGCTGCACCATGGGCCTCTGGTTTGTACTTGCCCCCTGGGCCAAAAGTTGCCAGTTTGCCCCTGCGCAGCACTGTATGATTAATATTGTGGTGTGAAGGGGCTGAGGAAAGACTCCGTAAATGTCCTATCCCCCAACCCGTCTACCACAACCCCACCCCCAAACACCGAAGTTCTGCAGAAGCACAAGAAATAGAATAACTTCTGTTTTAACAAGGCTTTACTGTGCTATGCACTGATAGGATTTTTGATTCCATTAGCCTCTATTATATGGCCTATACTACTAAAATGTATATTACCACATAAGACACACACTCAGACTGTAAACCTGGCTCACCTAAGTGGTCAGAGTCCATGCTGCCATGACTTGACACCAAGCTCTGCACACGACTGGGACGCTGCCGGGATCCTGCTAGGATAAAAAGAAGAAACCAAGCTATATAGTTATAGACACAAAGTAGCAAAGCCGAAAATCTAACTGTAAGCCAACGTGTTCGAAATGAACACAGCAGAATCTGCAAATCATTTTAAGAAATATTGCAACCATGTGATTTAAAGTGATATTAAGCCCCAAAATGTCACATATTGCAGCTTAGCAATCATTAGATGTGGCAGCTGCATTCGTTTCCTTTTTTAGGCCTTTTTCCCCCTCTGTTTTCACCTGGCGATCTGGCCAGTAACACACCTCCAGTATTACAGTGCCTCCACTCTGGATGATGGAGCAACAGAGACAACTTTAGACAGCAGTACTGCCAGTCTGGGGGAGGGGAATATATAGATGTACTAGCAGATTTAGATACACTAACAGAATGAAGCCAACTCCAGCTAACACTGCAGTTACACAAAAAGTTACAGCAAATATTTTTTTTCTTTAGGGATAAAGGTTTTACATGAATAAATAAAGCGGATCATTGTAAGCACCACTGTCAGTGGGAAATGGTTTGTCTCAACACTAATCGCTACATTTGCAGGAGAGTTTGTCCTGCTGAAAAAGAACAGACTTACTGGCTGGATAACCAGATGTAAATGGAAAGAAAGGCTAAAAGAAAACTAATACAGCCACCACTGCTAAGAATTGGTAAGCTGCAATATAATAAATGATTACTTCTGGGTTTAATAACGCTTCAGAGCCTCACTCCAGAAAGTGGAGTTCCACTGGCATTTGTGTTTATTAAAAGTCAGCAGCTACAAAAAGTGTAAAAAATGTAGCTGCTGACTTTTAATAAACACACTCTCACCTGTCCCATGGTCCAGCAATGAGGCCGGGGGGGGGGGGGGGGGGGGCTTGGGAGCCTCGGTTCTCTCCATCTTCTCCCCATCGGCATCTCTAGTGTGGGTACCTGGCTGTGGCAGCTTGCAGCTTCACATAGGGGTGCGCACTGAGCATGCGCGAGTCGCGCTGCGCGTATTGACTGACCAGGCAATCTTCAGAGACCTATGACGTGTCCCAGAAGATTGCAGGGAGGGAGGGGGAGAGGAGAACTTCCGCCCGAGCGGAAGTGAGAGCGGGTACCTGTCAAAACTAGGTACCTGCTCTCCCTCCAAAAAAATCACATGCCAAAAGGTGGCATATAAGGGGGTCGGGACCACTTAAAGCGGAAGTTTCACTTTTGAGTGGAATTCCGCTTTAATTGCTTCCCACCTGGGCCATCGTAAAATGATGGCTGGGCAAGAATCCCATTGTTCTGGGAAGACATCATATGATGTCCTCCCCAGAAAAGGTCACGCTCCGGCGTGATCTGTCACCCACTGTGTCCACTGGACAGATCACTGTACTGGCCCGATGCCGGTACCATGTGATCTGCTGTAAACAATCACAGCAGATCACATGACAATTGTAAACAATGAATGTCTTCCTTTAATGCCCTTCATTGTGTCTAATTGTGTTGCTTGCGGTGATTGTTCACATTGATCACATACACATATACATCACAACAGAATGACGGCCGGGTGGGAAGTGGTTAAGATGCTGACAAATTGAGTAAATTCCATAAGGAGAGAGTGGCTGTACCTGCACTGCTCATATTTGCAGAGTGTACAGACTCTGGCAGGCTGACTTCTGATGAGGTTTTTGGTGGCGTGTGACCTCTGTCACTCAGGACAACTTCAGTAGCAGATTTTCCTCCTTGTTCCAGTGTGGACATCCCCGACATGACTGAGGATACCTCACTATCCGATACCTCCAGGGCAGTCTGCGCCCATTCCCCAGGATCCTCTGGCCCTGCCTGTAATTATAAAAAGAAAATTGTTATAAACGTGACAGTAACTTACATGGAATAATTGTGCTCAAAGTTTAGGCAATTTAGGAAAGGGTTAAAACCCCTGTCAAAAACGGTCAGAAGTGCGAGACAAAAAAATGCGCTAAAATACTAAAAAATGTGCAAATTAACTGTCAAAAGCCTTCCGTGTTTACAAGGGACAGATTTTCTTACAGGGGCTTCAAGATGTAACACATCCCTCATGGTGGAGCATGGTGGGGACAGCTCTCCAGAAATTGAGGCCAGGAACGATCTCCCTGCAAGGCGAGGCAGAGCCTCCAAAACAGGGAGGTATAACAGAGCCAAATTGATGGGTAGTAGAGAGCCGCCTACACATGGCGGTACTAGAGCTGAAAACATAGGGAGTTACTAGAGCAAGGTCAGGTGAGGGAGGGTGGAGTGGTTGGTGTTGCACACTGTGCATAGCACCCCTAAAGCCTGTACTCTGGACATAGCGCACCTCTGAACCCTGCCCTCTGTGCATAGGGCACCCCTGGATTTGCACTCTGCACGTAGCTCACTCCTGAACTCTGCACGTAGCTCACTTCTGAACTCTGCACGTAGCTCACTTCTGAACTCTGCATCTGCACGTAGCTCACTCCTGAACTCTGCACTCTGTACGTAGCTCACTCCTGAACTCTGCACGTAGCTCACTCCTGAACTCTGCACTCTGTACGTAGCTCACTCCTGAACTCTGCACTCTGTACGTAGCTCACTCCTGAACTCTGCACTCTGTACGTAGCTCACTCCTGAACTCTGCACTCTGTACGTAGCTCACTCCTGAACTCTGCACGTAGCTCACTCCTGAACTCTGCACGTAGCTCACTCCTGAACTCTGCACGTAGCTCACTCCTGAACTCTGCACGTAGCTCACTCCTGAACTCTGCATGTAGCTCACTCCTGAACTCTGCATGTAGCTCACTCCTGAACTCTGCACGTAGCTCACTCCTGAACTCTGCACGTAGCTCACTCCTGAACTCTGCACGTAGCTCACTCCTGAACTCTGCACGTAGCTCACTCCTGAACTCTGCACGTAGCTCACTCCTGAACTCTGCACGTAGCTCACTCCTGAACTCTGCATGTAGCTCACTCCTGAACCCTGCACGTAGCTCACTCCTGAACTCTGCACGTAGCTCACTCCTGAACTCTGCACGTAGCTCACTCCTGAACTCTGCATGTAGATCACTCCTGAACTCTGCATGTAGATCACTCCTGAACTCTACACTCAGCGCAACGCCAGATACAACCTGCCCTTTGAGGGCAACTATACTGTTGATGCGGGCCCCGCAATGAAATTGCGTTTAACACCCCTGGGGTAGATGATGCTAGATGTCCTCCAGCCAGGAAATGAGGAGGGGCTCTATCTGACTTGCTGCAGTTTCTAATGCACATGGTGAGAAGCTTGCAGTGTGCCGGGAAATCAGAATAAGCAATATTAATACAGATGAGAAGCCTGTACAACTGTGCAAGAGTGAAGAGAAGGCTGGAGGTCAGAATTATTAGGGCTAATATTTGTCTATGATTACCTTATCTTCAGGACGTCCATTGGCTGGTAGCTCTTCATCGACACTCTCCGTAGCTGTGCTGACATCAGGCTCCTGCCAGGCTGAATGCCCTTGCACACCCAAATGTTGTGCACTAGTGTTCTCTGCCCGCTGGGCGTGATGTCGGCTTAAAGAGACATAATAATAGTCTTCTTCTTCCTCGTTCAGTTGGTAGCCGAGCAGGGACAGTCTGTGGAATTCCTGGAAGAGACAAGAGAAGAAAGACATCACACACAAAAGATGGTACTGAAGGTCACCCTACCTGAAAGTCAGTACATAATGAAGAAGAGCAGTTGAAGGTTTTCTAGAGGAGGTCTTCTTGTGTTTTAAATTTTCTGATCCTAAAAGTGAGGCCTACAACCAAAGCTATCGCTATATCCTATATAGCAGTGGTCCTCAACTCCGGTCCTCAGGGCCCACTAACAGGCCAGATTTGAAGTATTACCTCGGGGAGATGCAGACTAGAGTAATGCAATCACTGAGCAGCAAATGAGATCACCTGTGATGTATTTCAGTTATCTTGCAAACCTGGCCTGTCAGTGGGCCCTGAGGACCAGGGTTGGGGACCAGGGCTATATAGGACTACTCCTCGTCCCCGTTTTTACTTCTTCTGCTCAGACATTTCATTTACACAGCTGATATAATACAAGCTAACCTATAGCTTTATTGTAAATGTTTAAGACCTTATAATTTCACTTGAGGCAGGAGGCCGCATACATTATAATGATAGGAATTCCCAGAAGATGTATCGGGAGATTGACAACGTCATCAAAGGTCCTTGGTTACAATTTAATTTATTGGTTTATATTGTTCTCGGACTCTGAGGAATGTTTAAAGATTTTGCTCATAAATCCAAACAGAACCGATAAGGCCCCATTTACAGGGACAGACTGATCAGGTCGACCTGTCAGTTTTTCGGGCGGAACTGATCAGACAATCCATAACTCCACATGGAGTAGTGGGAGTCCATTAACACCCACCGACATCTGATTCTATCCGCTAAAAAACAAACCGTCCTATGGACCAGATCAAATGACAGTCAGGTGGAAATGGAAAGGCAAACTGTTTCCATCTGGCAGCCCACAGAGGATAGCGGGCTGTGTCTGTGTCCGCTCTGCAACCGCTTTGCTTCCTGGTTACAGCTGAGCACCGTCCGGGCCCCTCACCTACGCGTGGCGACACAGGGTCACGTGTTTATTGTGGAACACTCATGCACTATGCTGATTATCACCTGTTTGGACACAAATATTTATTCATCTCTTTACTTGATATACTGTACACATTCTTTGAAAATGATTGATTTTATTATTTATCACTGAACATTTACTTACTCATCTTATTTTAAGCACTGTATATTGCGCGGCACTATTTATTCCATTTATTTTCACACTTATGAGAGAGTGCTGTGCCCGCTGCAATACCTAGATTAGTGCTAGACCTGTTTTGCTTGCAGGATTAACAATATATTGACCCCCACATGACTCATTTCATCATCGGGCCATCAGAGAGACTATGGAGATTGAGATGCAAGTGATGTCTGATCCCTATAAAAGAAATAGGGAGTACAGATCTTCCAATACTTGTCTTCCTGTTCCTTCAAAGTCATGGCAGTGGCGTATTTAGGTTTTGTGCTGCCCTAGGCCTGACTAAACTTGTGCACCCCCAATTTAAATATGACCCACCCCTTCCTGTTTATGACCTGCCCTGTAGTTGTATTAAGTGTGGACGGTGGCCTGCGGTCTGTCCGAATGTCCTGACCGGCCGGCATTATCATACTGGTAGGTAGCAGTGTGACTGATTTATAGAGGTACCAGACTGATTTGCCTCCTGGACCCTGCCCTCCGGCCCAATTCACCACATAAGACTGGCACTATACAAAAAGTGTAGCGCAAGCCAGCGGGGATCCTTTTCGTGCCGGGAGGAGGCTGTTTTTTTTTTTTCCCATGCTTTTTGCTGCCTCCCCTGCAAAGTGCCGCCTTAGGCCTGGGCCTTGTTGGCCTAGGCCAAGATACAACACTGAGTCATGGTGAGATTTTCCATAACCTGAATTTCTTCAGTATTGTCTGCCAGTGAGTCACTGTAGGGGGACAGGTACTTTATTATAAAGCTGGAAAACAGGCCTTGGCTGCTGGGAGTAAATGTCTGAGTGAAGAATTCCTAAAATCTTTGTTAGATAAGGGAGTGTCGTTTAGTAGATATGCCATCAGGGTCTTAAAGTGATTGTAAAGTCTTTTTTTTTTTTTTCGTTAAAAATACCAAACATGTTATACTTACCTGTCCTGTGTAATGGTTTTGCACAGAGCAGCCCAAACCCTCCTCTTCTCGGGTCCCTCTCCGGTGCTCTTGGCTCCTCCCTCCTGTTGTCTACCCCAACAGCAAGCAGCTTGCTATGGGGCCACCCGAGCCCAGGCGCAGCTCCCGGTGTCTATTCAGACATTAAGTCGGAGGTTTAGGACCCACTCCTAAACCTTGTGGATGGCCTTCCCAGAAGAGTTAAAGCTGTTATAGCTGCAATGGGTGGGCCAACTCAATATTGAAAGCTACAGACTAAGATTGGGATGCCATTGAAGTTCATGAGTGTGTAATGGCAGGCGTCCCAATACTTTTGGTAGTATAGTGTATGTACAGTTATACTAAAGCACGTCAAAGCTGTGAAATTGTGTTCAGGCGTTAACATTTGTTTAAAAAAAAAACTAGCTAAAATTGGGCTTTAAAGTGCAGTTGATACTTTATGTTCAGGCAGCTGCCATAGTCAAGAAAGCCAAACTCCACTCAAATATTTTATTTCCATTTGGGATAGACTTGGGACAAACAAATGGCTTTTTCAACTTTTCAATACAGTCCTGAAAACCCACGGGGGAGATTTCACTTCACTTCCTGTCCCTTTGACAGCAGGCAACTCCCACGGCAAAAATGTAGTCTTAGCTTTGCCAATAAAACCACCCTACGCCATAAAAGTATTGGCGCTGACCTACAATACGTAAAGGAAACTGCAAAAGAAAGAACAGCAATGATTTTGTTTGGGCAATGACCGATCTCTGACCCCAAACCTACTTCTGAAACCAACTTTCACTTGTAAATCATGTTGTTTTCTCAATAGTGAGCCCATGACTGCGCAGGATTTTATTTATAGACAGACGGAGGGAAATGGACCGTATGCTGGAAACATAAAGTGGAAAATGAAGATATAACAAAAACACTTAACTTGAAACAATGACGTTCTCCTGCCAAACACGGTCCCAAGATTACACATTTCATTTAAAAACAAATCCCGGATTTTACAGCCCTAAAAAACTCCCCTGAGATCATTAAAGGCTGAGATCGGAGGGCCTAACTCAACCGCCGGAACTTCGCTTGACATTAGCCGCGAATGAGCCATAGAAGGATAATTGTTTCTAAAAATAATCACCAGCTCTTGTAGATGGCCGCGCACAGAACTGCAAGTTAAGTAAGTCATTCCAAAAAAAAAATAAAAAAATCTTGCAGGCGCGTTTCAGAACTGCAGCCAATGCTACAGGCAGAGCAGGATATGATTATACTATAGATGATTTGTATAGAATTTTTATTGGACTTTGAGCTGAACTTTAGGCTCAAAAACTTTCATTAAAGCGGTAGTATCCCGCTTTTTTTTTTACTTTTACCTAATGTAAGCCTAAAATAAGGCTTACCTGTAGGTACAATTAATATCTATTTGCAGTGCATGCAGCCGCTCACGAGAGCGGCGCATGGGCTCTGAAGGTCCGGCGCACCTTCAGCTTCCCTTGCCGGGAGCTTGCCGGAAAATCACTCCCGCTCGCATGCGCGGGAGTGACGTCATCGCGGCTCCGGCCAATCACAGCACCGGAGCCGCCGAACCCTGAAGAGACGCTGAGGGATCATGGCAGCGCCCGCAGCGATGTCCGGTGGTCCGTGTCGGGGCTTCGTTCTAAGGTAAGTAATACATAATGAGCTAGTATGCGATGCATGCTAGCTCATTATGCCTATGTCTTGCAGGTTTTTTTTTTTTTTGTGTTTTTGGGTTTACAACCGCTTTAACTACTTGCCACCATTTATAAACAGCTTCTGGTAATTCTGGGATTTTAAAGAGTAACTCCACTTTTGTTGAGAAAAAAAAAACCCTTCCCTCTGGGTAATATCTGCACATTGCAGGGATTTTAACAAACTTTGTTGCAGATTTTTACCTAGATGTTTGTATCTCTGTGTCCATGTGCACAGTGAATCTGTATTGGAGTGACTTTACAATTCTCAATCAGCTGCTGCACTTGCAGAGTTCTAATGAGGAATGTGGCTGGGCCTGCATAAATTTACACATGATTTCCGATTGGGAGTATCTCACCAAAAATGAAATTTTTTGCTGCAGGGGGTGCTAAAAATCGGTCTTGTATCTTAGTGCAGACTTGTGGGAGAAAGAGTGAGCCAACCACACAAGCAGAAAATTACATATCTGGGGGCGCTCTATATACATCTGTTTACAGAACTCCTCCAGATTGCCATATTGCATTTTACAGAAAATTACAGAGCTGCAGATTGAAAAGGAAATGTAATTTTTAAAAATGTTCGATTACATGATTTTTATTGCAATTTTATATACTAGATGATTTTTTATTTGCCATTTTTTTCTATTCTCCAGGGTCTTTGTTTTCAAAAAATAGGATTTTTGACTTACCGTAAAATGTACTTCTCTGATGTTTATTGACGGACACAGCTCTTGATCTTCTTAACCATTGGGTTATACTGCCCCCTACAGGAGTTGGCCTATGGGCAGTCCCAGGGGGTATACTCCCTCTCCCTGCAATAGGTACTCAGTTTTGTTACAAGCAGTGTCAGATGAAATACAACTCCACGTGGGGATGTTGTGTCCATCAATAAACATCAGAGAAATGGATTTTACGGTTAAGTCAAAAATCCCATTTTCTGTTTCGTTCATTGACGGACACAGCTCTTGATCTTCCGAACCATTGGGACGTCCCAAAGCAGGGGTAAAAATGAGGGGTGGGAACAGCGAAAAATAAAATTCCCAAGGCTAACTGTAGCCAACCAGGTAAACAGGAGCTCAACCAAAACAATTGGCGCTCACCTAAAAAAAATTGGATTTATGTCCTACTGTAAAATATTTTTCTCTGAAGTTCATTGATGGACGCAGTCTCTGTTCTTCATAACAGTAGGGTTATGCTGCCCCCTACAAGAGTAGGACCCTAGGCAGAAACAAAGTTCTGGCTGTGCCTATGGGCAGTCCCAGGGGGTATACCCTCTCTCCCTGATATAGGATGAGTCCTATCCAGGGGGTGCGATAGGAGAAGTTTTGGCAGAAGCTTGAGAGGAGGGAAGGCGAAAATCAGACTTTCGGTTGAGCCGGGAAGCCAACAGATTCACCTCGGGAATGCCCCACCAGAGACACAACTGATGAAACACCTGAGAATGAAGGGACCACTGCCCTTGATTCAACACCTGCCGACTCCCAGTTTTCCACCACGGGAATGCGTACGGCGGAGAGGGCTGGAACAAACCGTTCTGCCCATCTTAGAATGCCGGCTATCTCTAGAGCTGCCAGGATGCTTCTTGTGCCCCCCTGGTGACGGACATAAGCCATGACCGTGGCATTTCCCGATTGAATACGCTCTGGACATCCCTGAAGAAGACCCGTCCAATGTTCCAGGCACAGTCTGATCACTTGAAGTTCCAAGACATTGATCAGTAGTCTGGACTCTTCCAGTGTCCAGATCCCCTGAGCAGAATATTCGCCGAGGACGCCTCCCCAACTGGACAGGCTGGCATCCGTGGTGATCCATGTCCAATACATTGGAGGAAGCAGAGACTGTGGATTCTTGTCCCATTTGACCAGAAATTTCCCTTTCAGGGACCTCATAGTCAGACCCAGATAGTCCAGCTTGTGGATGAAACCAGAGCAGACTTCTGAAAATTCAGACAAACTCCCTCAAGCTCGTATGGTGATTTCCAGGTTTTCCACAAGAGCAGTAGGAGACTCTGCTTGCAGAAGGAGGATGTCTAAGTAGCCCAATACCCCTATCCCCCATTGACAAAAACAATGATGGCACTGGGGCCAACACTTTCGTGAAGACCTGAGGAGCAGAGGCGAGACCAAAAGGTAATGCCACAAACTGAGAATGCTTCTCTCCCACAGCAAAGTGGAGGAAGCGCTGGAGACCGGCACATATTGGAATGTGAAGGTAAGCGTCCTTGATGTCGATGGGGGCAAGAAAATCCCCCTGATTCAGGGAAGTCATCACCGTGCGAACTGACTCAATTCTGAACTTCTGCACCTGCACAAAGCAGTTCAGCGTCTTGAGGTCCAGAATTAGACGCACCTTGCCTTCCTTTCTGGGAACTGTAAACAGATTTGAGTAAAACCCCTGAAAACGTTCCGAAGTCGGAACCGGGACAATCACCCGTAAAGTAAAAGGTCTTGCACCGCCCCAAAAAGAGCCTGTAAGCGGACCGGGGACAGTCGTACATCGGAAGGAAGAGCCTTATCGGAGGGCAAGAACAAAACTCGATCTTGTAGCCGGACCGAAAGACCTCGTGGACCTACTTGTTCTTGTACCAGGGGAGTCCACGGGTCCGGGAACCAGCAAAGATGCCCCCCCCCCACCCCAGATACGGGTGAGGGTGCATCTTCCTGCTGGTGGGGCCTTGTCCGTGGGTCTGGAGAAGCCCGCACTTGACTTGCCAGACCAAGTTCGCTTGGATCCTCCAGAGGAGGCCCAGAAGAGCTCCGATCTCGTCAGCCGACCCTGAAGGACGAAACAACTTATGAGCCGAGGAGGGGAGCCTACGTCTACAAGGAGGGTCCTTGCCCTTAGTAGCCTGCGGAAGAAAAGGTACTCTTCCCCCCTGTGAGACCTTTAATGATGTCATCCAGGGTAGCTCCAAACAGGCGATCTCCTTGATAGAAAAAATCAATAAAGGCCTTTTTAGAAGTCTGGTCCGCAGACCAGCATTTGAGCCAAAAGACACGCCGAAGGACCACTACCGAAACAAAGGGCCAAGCCACTAGGAGAGCCGCATCCAAAGAGACATCACAGATAAACTGCAGCCCCAAGACCAGCTGGTCCGCAAGCTCAGCAAAGGCAGGGGGGGGGGGGGGGGGCTACTCCCCATCCAGGTCACGGCATAAATGCCTAGCCCACTCAATCAGAGTCTGCGACACCAGGGCAATGGTGAAAATCAGCCTCAGTGCCGAACACGTCAGGGTGTAAGAATTGCGGGCCACAGCCTCCAACCTTCCTGTCAGCCGGGTCCTTAAAGGCCGGGGAATCATGGTTGCCTTGTTTAATCTGGAAACCGGACAGTCTACCACCGGTGGAACAGTCCACTTCTAAAGAAGGGACTCCTCGTAGGGGTATCGCCTAGCAAGTTGATTAGGGACCCCAAGGGGACGCTTTGGTCGTCCCCGCTATACAGTGAAAAATCTGTCAAAATAGGAGGGGAACTCCTTTGCCGCTCTGGGTGGCTTGTGAGTGCCAAAGGAAACCTGCGCCTCCGTCTCAGCCGCATCCTCCAACTTTAAGTCTCAAGCACAGATAACAATTAGTGTTTTCACCAGCGCCTTTTCGTGCGCGGTTGCAGAAGCGGAGGAATCATCCTCATTATCTGGGGATTCAGGGCACATGGTCGCAGACCCAGCAGGGTGACCCACGTTCGCGTCTGAATCCGATTCAGGATATAAGGAGATGAAGCAGGGAAAGGCGGGGGGGCATTTATGTCAGCCTCTCGTCCATAAGCCACCTCCACCCGGGACACACGGGACTTCAGGACCACCTTCAGTGCATCAATGGATGGAATTCAGAAGCGCTCTGCAGCCCCAGAGAGGGGAGCAGGTGGGGAGATGTGCTCCAAAGATTCCAGGGGGACCCCACAAAAAAAGTGTAACACACTGCTAAATGTGCATTTAAAGGCTAACTCCACTTTCGTGGGGAATAAAATTAGCAAATAAAATAAATTAATAATAAAGCTGATTTTTAAAAAACGACCTTTACTTTTTAATCTGCAGCCGCTGTAACTTTCTGTAAAATGTTATATGGCCAGCTGGAGGCGTTCTGTACACAGAATGCCCCCCAGATATATAATTTCCTGCTTCTGTGATTGGCTGACTGATTTTCCCAGAAGTCTGCACTAAGATACAGATCTGCACTAAGATCCCTTTAACAAAAATTCAATTTTTTGTGAGATATGCTCAAATGGAAATCACGTCTAAGGGCTACAGACCTTGCAGCTTGTCTCATTAGTGCCCTGCAGGCACAGCAGCCGATTGATAATTACAAAACCACTTCCATACAGATTCCCTCAGCACATGGACACAGAGAAACAAACAGCTATTCCTTAAAGGTTAACTCCACTTTTGTGGGGAAAAAAAATAGCAAATAAAAAATGTTTTTAAAAACGACCTTTTCTTTACAATCTGCAGTGCTGTAATTTTCTGTAAAATGCAATATGGCCACCTGGAGGTGTTCTGTGCACAGATGGTATACAGAAAACCTCCCAGAAACATAATTTCCAGCATGTGTGATTGACTCACTGATTTTCCCAGAAGTCTGTACTAAGATACAAGTCAGATATCAGGCATCCCCTGCAACGAATGAATGCCTATGGCAGGAATTGGGTGTATACCCCATGGGATTGCCCCATAGGCGTGGTAAAGCTTTTTCCTGCCTAGTGTCCTACTCCTGTAGGGGGCAGCATAACCCAATGATCAAGAAGATTCTTGAGCTGTGTCTGTCTATGAACGAAAGAGAAATTTCATTTTTGGTGAGATACTACTAAAAGGAAATTGCATCTAAAGGGATGCAGACCCTGCATCTTTCCTCAGAGCCCTGCAGGTGCAGCAGCAGATTGCTAATTATGAAACCACTCCCATTAAACTCACTTGCCACATTGACATAGACAAACACACAGGGATTTCTTCAGAATAACAAAAGGTAGGAATCTGCAACAAAGTTTGTTATAATTCCTTGCAATGTGCAATGAGACAACCAAGAGGGGGATGTTTTTTTCTCAACAAAAGTGGAGTTACTCTTTTAACATGTAAGCAAAAAAATAATGTAATACAAGAATGGATCTAGTAAACAAGTGGTTAAAGCTGAAGTTTAGCAAATGTTATTTTGGATACACCACCAAACACACTGGCACATGACCACACTGAGCAATCAGAACCACTCAGATCCATCCCGATGTCCCTAGGGAAAGAAGAGGAAGAACAGCGCAGGACCGCTGCACTGCATGGGTGGGCTGCATGGATGGTAAAACTGTCACCCATGGAGGTACACTACCGTTCAAAAGTTTGGGGTCACTTAGAAATGTCCTTATTTTTAAAATAAAAGCACTGGTTTTTCAATGAAGATAACATTTAAATTAATTAGAAATACAGTCTAGACATTGTTAATGTGGTAAATGACTATTTTAGCTGGAAACGACTGATTTTTAATGGAATATTTACATAGGTGTAAAGAGGCCCATTTCCGGCAACCATCAATACTGTGTTCTAATGGTACATTGTGTTAGCTAATCGTGTTAAAGAGCTAATTGATGATCACAAAACCCTTGTGCAATTAGGTTAGCACAGCTGAAAACTGTTGTGCTGGTTGGAGAAGCTATAAAACTGGCCTTCCTTTGAGCTAGTTGAGTATCTGGAGTAGAGATGAGCCCGGCGTGTTCGAGTTGCTACGTGCCCGAGCTCGCCAGGAAGTCGACACTGCAGTCGGCTAATCACAGCCAGTGAGACATTTCCCGATCTGTGCAGCTGAAGATCGGGAAATGTGTCACTGGCTGTGATTAGCGGAGTGCGGTGTCTACTTCTTGGCGGGCTCGGGCACGTAGCAACTCGAACACGCCCAGGCTCATCTCTAATCTGGAGAATCAGCATTTGTGGGTTCGATTATACTCTCAAAATGTCCAGAAAAACTTTCTTCTGAAACTCGACAGTCTATTCTTGTTCTGAGAAATGAAGGCTATTCCATGCGACGCTAAAGATTTCCTACAACGGTGTGTACTACTCCCTTCAGAGAACAGCACAAACGGGCTCTAACCAGAATAGAAAAAGAAGTGGGAGGCCCTGGTGCACAACTAAGCAAGAGGACAAGCACATTAGAGTCTCTAGTTTGAAAAATAGATGCCTCACAGGTCGTCAACTGGCAACTTCATTAAATGGTGCCCGCAAAACGCCAGTCTCAACGTCCGCAGTGAAGAGGCGACTCCGGGATGCTGGCCTTCTAGGTAGAGTGGCAAAGAAAAAGCCAAGTCTGAGACTGGCCAATAAAAGGAAAAGATTAAGATGGGCAAAAAAACACAGATATTGGACAGAGTAAAGCCTCGTACACACGCACCGATTGTCGGCCGAACGATCGGCCGTCTTTTGTCCAGTGTTGTTTGTTGGTTGAAATGTGCTCTAGACTTGCACTGGACTTTTGTTGGCCGACAGAAACCAACTTCAGAAGTGATGTCATGTGATGGTTGACTTTCCGTGTGTTTTTTCTTCTCTGAGCATGCCCAGTCTTGCTCATCTGATTTTTGTCTGCCGAAATCTGTACTGACTGACGAACAATCGTCCGTTCTGTTGACGGCCAACAAAAATTTTATAGCATGCACAACAGATTTTGTTCGGCCGAAAAGTTGCAGTCAGTTGTCGGAAGCATCATACTAACAAGCCGACAATCGGCCGATCGGACGTTGGTCGAAAATTTACGGCCAACAATCGGTGCGTGTGTACGGGGCTTAAGATTGGAAAAAGTGTTATGGACAGACGAATCTAAGTTTGAGGTCTTTGGATCACAAAAAAGAACACTTGTGAGATGCAGAACAAGTAAACAGATGCTGGAGGAGTGCCTGACGACATCTGTCAAGCATGGTGGAGGTAATGTGATGGTCTG
Source organism: Pelophylax lessonae (assembly GCF_965119305.1). NCBI lineage: Eukaryota > Metazoa > Chordata > Amphibia > Anura > Ranidae > Pelophylax > Pelophylax lessonae. The sequence goes on along the minus strand of NC_138775.1, from coordinate 290,107,284 downwards.
GGGCTGCTTTGGTGCTGCTAAAGTGGGAGATTTGTACAAGGTAAAAGGGATTTTGGATAAGGAAGGCTATCACTCCATTTTTGCAACACCATGCCATACTCTGTGGACAGCGCTTGATTGGAGCCAATTTAATCCTACAACAGGACAATGACCCAAAGCACACCTCCAAACTATGCAAGAACTATTTAGGGAAGAAGCAGTCAGCTGGTATTCTGTCTGTAATGGAGTGGCCAGCGCAGTCACCAGATCTCATCTCTATTGAGCTGTTGTGGGAGCAGCTTGACCGTATGGTAAATAAGAAGTGCCCATCAAGCCAATCCAACTTGTGGGAGGTGCTTCAGAAAGCGTGGGGTGAAATTTCTTCAGATTACCTCAACAAATTGACAGCTAGAATGCCAAAGGTCTGCAAGGCTGTAATTGTTGCAAATGAAGAATTCTTTGATGAAAGCAAAATTTGAAGGACAAAATTATTATTTCAAATAAAAATCATTATTTCTAACCTCGTCAATGTGTTGACTATATTTTCTATTAATTTTGCAACTCATTTGATGAATAAAAAGTGTGAGTTTTCATGGAAAACTTGAAATTGTCTGGGTGACCCCAAAGTTTTGAACGGTAGTTTAATTTCAGCATGAAACAGGGGGGTGGGGAGACTTTAGTGTGTTCCTTCACCTTTTCCTTTTTTTTTCGGGTAAGATGAACTAACCCTTGAAGTTAGGGTTTTCCCCTAATATCACACACACTTCTGGGCTACAGAGTCCGTGCCTCGTACCTCTTTAAACTTCTGCAGAGAATTTTCTGGTCCGAACACAAACTGGAGCTGAACTAATTCCCGGTTACAGTGCGGCCGTCCTTCCGACTCGCACACGTGGGACAGAACTTTTCGTAAGATGGAACGGCTGATCACACGGGAGTGACGCAAGGCCGACACCAACTCATCCTCAAGCAGCCAGCGGATCTGAAACACATCAAAATGACACGCGTGTGCACAGGAGAGAGAGCAAAAAGTCATACAGTATGAAGACAAGAGGACACCATAATAATAATTTTCATGAAAATACAAAAGGGGCCAACTTATAAATATACCATGTGCACATTACTAGCAGAGGTCTATGTCTGTGACATCACTGCCCTGCCTCTCCACATTGTCCAATCAAATGCTTTGAGTTGATTAAGAAAATGCAAAGCGTTCTCCGAATGGTGCCCATGCCGAGCAGCGGACCTCCTGTGCCCAGAATGCAGCAAGAGAGAAGCTTGGTGCATAGGACCCAAAGCTAAGTGGAGATCAGTGGTGTAGTGGTGTCTACTACAGTGATTTCCAGCTTCTAGAGGTATTCCACAGGTAAGGTATATACAGTGTGTATAAAAAAAGAATCACCCCCTTTAAAATAATCACATTTTGTTGCTTTGCAGCCTGAAATGAAGACAGACACGGTTTTTGTTTTATGCAGCTGTATTTACTCAGTGCAACTTGGAACATCCAAGTGAAAGATATAACACCAACATGTCAGAAAAAAAAAATCGAAAAACAGAATCACTGAGTTGGAAAAAGGATCACCCCCTTTTTGCTTTAATCCCAGCCTTTAGTCTGTTGGGATTCGTCTCTACTAACTTTGCACATCTAGACTTTGCAATATTTGCCCCCTCTTCTTTGCAGAAATGCTCAAGTTCAGTTACATTTGATGGTGGCCGTTTGTGCACTGCAGTCTTCAAGTCATTCCACAGATTTTCGATGGGGTTTAAGTCTGGGATCGGACTAGGCCGGCCATACATGGACATTCACCTTTTTTCTCCGTCAACCACTGTGTGTGCTCATTGTTGCTGTGTGCTTTGGGTCACTGTCTTGTTGGAAGGTAAACCTTCTTCACATTGATCATTCCTGGCAGAGGGAAGGAAATTTTTCTCAGGAATTTGATGGTATTTTGCCCCACTCGTCTTCCTTCTATCCAGACAAGTGCTCCAGTCCCTGTTGCAGAGAAATCCCCCCATCACAGGATAATACCACCCCCATAACACCATATTACCACCTCCATGCTTTACTGTATTACTGGAATGGTGTTATTTGGATGGATTTCCGCCAGACATAATGTTTGGTGTTGAGGCCAAATAATTAAATTTTAGTCTCATCTAAACACTTTAACGCACCTTGAAGATTCTGAGGCCGCATGGAAAAAGGTGTTCTGGTCAGATGTGACTAAAATTGAATTATTTGGTCTCCACACCAAACCATATGTCTGGCGGAAACCCAATACAGCTCACCATCCAAATAACACAATTCCTATAGGAAAGCATGGAGATGGTAATATCCTGTTATGGGGGCGGAAATATCCTGGTATGGCAATGGTAATCTCCTGTTATGGGGGCGGTAATATCCTGTTAAGGGGAGTGGTAATATCTTGTTATGGGGGTGTTTCTCTGCAGCAAGGACTGGAGCACTTGTCAGGGTAGAAGGAAAAATGGATGGGGCAAAATATCTTTAAATTCTTGATGAAAATCTGCTGCCGTCAGCCAGAAAATTGTCAATGGGAAGAAGGTTTACCTTCCAAACATGACAATGACCCAAAGCACACAGCAACAATGAGCACACAACGGTTGAAGGAGAAGAAGGTGGATGTCCTTGCTTGAATATAGGAAGCTGAAGTAACCAGTGAAGAAGAAATGAAATCATAAATTCAGTTCAGGTGATGGACCTCCACCCAAAAGCAAGCCACTGCCCTCACCTTAAGCCTAGACCTTTGTTTGACCAGCAGGTCAACTAGGCATATCTTTGCATTCAGTATAGGTAGAGGGACTGCGGTTCTCCAGCAACTTTCCTATTTCCAGCATAAGTAACACAGGACCACAGACGGCTTTAATGAATCCACCGGAGCTCCCAACAATGAAAAGAATACATATAGATGCAAATGGAATAAATCTTAAGAGCGATCATTTGTGCCACAACAATAACATTTATCTGCTAGCATAGGAGATGGCAGCAGATGACGTCAGGATGGGTAGCTCCTCCCACAGTACGCGTTACGTCCAACGGGACACTGACGAAGTTACTTATGCTGGAAATAGGAAAGTTGCTGGAGAACCGCAGTCCCTCTACCTATACTGAATGCAAAGATATGCCTAGTTGACCTGCTGGTAAAACAGAAGTCTAGGCTTGAGGTGAGGGCAGTGGCTTGCTTTTGGGAGCAGGTCCATCACCTGAACTGGATTTATGATTTCATTTCTTCTTCACTGGTTACTTCATCTTCCTATATACATGGGACCTTTGGGCTCTCCTGCCATTTACATTTCTGTATGCCATTGTTGTAATTTATTGCGCTGCCCTTATTTGTATTATGGATTGCGTTTTGGGTTTTTGGTGATTAACCTGTCTGTGTTCAGCTGCATATATTTTAGATTGTAGACAATTATTTATTTTTATTCTTTGCTCTAAAAATTACTTTTTATTAATGTCCTAGCATGGCCTAGTCAGAGCCCAGACCTAAACCCCCCCAAAAAAACGAGAAATCTTTAGAATGACTGCAGTCCACAAACGGTCACCATCAAATGTAACGGAACTTGAGCAGTCCTGCAAAGAAGAGATGTACAAAGTTAGTAGAGACAACTCCCAACAGACTAAAAAGGCTGGAATTAAAGCGATAGGCGATTCAACAAAATATTGACACAAGGGGGGTGATCCTTTTTCCAACTCCGTGATTCTGTTTTTAATTTTTTTTTCTGTCATGTTGGTGTTATATCTTTCACTTGGATATTATAAGTTGCACTAGTAAATACAGTTGGATAAAACAAAAACGGAGTCTGTCTTCATTTCAGGCTGCAAAGCAACAAAATGTGATTATTTTAAAGAGGGGTGATTCTTTTCTATACCCACCGAACATAGTTACATGGGTCCAAGCTGGAAAGATGTAACTATCAATAGCTGTAACTCTTCTTTAGGCTAAAAAACGCTGGGGGCTTTATACTATTTTAAATGTAAATCATAAAGTCCAGTAAAAAAGATACTTAAAGGGGGCAAAAAAAGTCAGTCGTGCCAAAAAAATAAGCAAGCAGTGGACCAACGACTAGTCACCAATATTGCCCATAGAATTCCTGCAGCTAATCTTTCCCTATAAAGCCCCGTACACACGTACCAATTGTCGGCCGTAAATATTCGGCCTACGACCGATCGGCCGATTGTAGGCTTGTTAGTATGATGCTTCCGACAGCCGACAGCGCATTTTGGGCCAAACAGAATCTGTCGTGCAGGCATTAAAATTTTTGTTGGCCAACACCAGAATGGCCGATTCTTCGCCAGTCAGTACAGATTTCGGCCGACAGACAGCAGATTTGCAAGACTGGGCATGCTCAGAAAAGAAAAAAGACCAGGAAAGTTAACCATCACATGACATCACTTCTGCAGTCGGCTGTTGTTGGCCGACAAAATTCGTGTGCAGTCTTTTGCAGTTTTCAACAGACATGACAGCCCTGGACAAAAGACGGCCGATCGGTACGTGTGTACGAGGCTTTACAGACTTACCATGCCTTGTTCTGCACTGTGTCACTGTATGGAGGCCGCCATCTTGGTAGGGGAGCAGAGCTTTGCTTCCTCATGTTAAAGGTGCCCCATCCCCCCTGATGACCGGTGATCTGATGACTGGTGGGGCATGATCAAAAATAAGCACGCAAGGTGGCGAAAGCACAGAGCCACAGAATGGATGAAGCAGAAACCGGGAGATCCTTGCACTGCAGCACAGCAGTGACATCACCAAATCTCACTCCATATCTGGTAAGTCTAGCAGTCAGAGGCAACAGTGCCTTAGATCAGGGATCCCCAAACTACGGCCCTGCAGCTGTTGCAGAACTACACATCCCATGAGGCATTGTAAAACTCTGACATTCACATACATGACCAGGCATGATGGGAATTGTAGTTCCTGAATAACTGCAGGGCTGTATTTGGGAATCCCTGCCTTAGATAATCTCACAATGCAGTTAAGAGGCTCACAGCATCAAATGCATTGCGATTTTTCAGGAGGAATTTAAGAGAAAAGGTAAGATTTTTGCTTAGTCGTAATAATGCTTAGTCATAATTAACATTTATAGATATTCCCTAAAGCATAGCAAATCTTCTCATTTTAAATTCAGGTTCAATTTAAAGTGTAAATATGAGTAACCACTTCAGGAGATTTGATGGGAAAGTGGGCAATTAGCAAACTTTTATAAGTGGGCTTTATAAGTGGGCCCCAAAACAGAGAACACAGCAATTACAGTTATACTGTATATGAAGACAGGCTGCACTCACCTCACTCATTGTGACCTCTATAGCTTGCCTGTGTTCTGCGGGGAGCCGAGATAGCGCTGAATATCTGAAAGGATGGAAGGACACTTGGCTATTATAGACAACTTGTGGCAGTGGCTAATCCTGAGAGCTGCTGTCATCACCTATTCAGCAGATGTCATAGTCCTCATTGCCCTGCTCCTGCAACTGGCTCACCCAGAGATTTAGATCATGGGTGTCCAACCTGCGGCCCTCCAGCTGTTGCAGAACTAAAAGTCCCATCATACCTCTGCCTTTGAGAGTATTGTTTGCAATTGCCAGCCTTGCAATGCCTTATGGGTCCTGTAGTTCCACAACAGCTGGAGGGCGGCAGGTTGGACAGACTTGCTTTAGATCAAACGATAGGCAACCTAGATTTTGACACCCCAACAATGTTCTTAGGTTTACTGCAATAGGAGTTCCACCCATGGTGAGATACTTGCAAACAGCATTACAGAAGGGGAGCAGTGTTTATTTTGCACACTGTTGATCACGATTACAGTGCCTGGACAGCATCACTTTTAGCAATCAATTTCAGCAAGTGAACTCCTATTCTCCATATCACCGGAACAGAAACAGGCGAGGAACAGCTGTAAAGTCTGCTAATAATGCTGCAGTCTAAATAGCTGATCTGACAGGGCCTGTATGTGTCACTGGGAGGGATGCGGTCATACCCACTACCTGGACTGCCTCTGTGGCCCTCTTTTCAAGTCACCGACTGTAAATATTCATGTAGTGAGTTACGTTCTTTAGGCTCACTTACTTAAAGAGTTCCGGCCACATACACATTTTTGAGATAAAAATACCCCCCTAGTCCTAAACTAACGCCAATTACACCAATGGCCAGAATACACGACAAGAAAATCGGCCGAAAATGTCCGTTCAGCGAACGATCGGCCGATATTCTACCCGTTAATGCCCAGCCATCAATGACCGATATCTGTAAATACTGTTTGAAAAAAAAGAAAAATTCTGTCGTCTCGTTTGCGAATTAACGATATTCTATACGTCGGTGTTAAGGTCGTTCATTTGAAATCTGTAGAACATCATCACACTGAACACTGTTTCGATGGTCGGCGGACAACGGTCGGGCGATATTCGGCCCGTGTATGTTGGCAACGTTTTCGACCAACGAACACTTTTTCATTAGTCGGTGGTTGAATGATCGGGCAATATTCTAATCGTGTATTCCGGCCTTAACACTAACCCCACATTACAGTATAGGACAGTAATTGAATTAAGATAAAACCTTACCTTTGAAATTGATTGCAGAGCGCGGCCATCTCCGATGTGGGCGTCTGAAACCGCTGTGTCCCCCGCTGTGACCTTCTTCCTGGTTTCTTGCTCCCAGAATGCCGATCGCAATCTCGCGCATGCGCTGTAGATTGCGAACGGCAATCAGAGTAGCGGCTGGCCATTACAAATGCATCCTGGGATTGATGACTCACATCTCCCAGGACGCAAAGCGAAACCAGAAGTGACGCCCGGGGTCGCAGAAGGAGGAAGTCGGACAGAGATGCCCCTAAAATAAGGTAAGTGACCCCCCCCCCCCCCCAAAAAAAAAAATGTCGAATTCTTTTTTAACATGCTTTTCTCTACAGGAATCCAGAAAGAAGAAAAAGAGGGTGGAACTCCGTTTAAAGTGGTTATAAAGGCTCCATTTTTTTACCATCTATGCATTCTATGCATGCAGGTAAAAAACCTCCTGTGTGCAACAGAATCCCACAGCCCCCCCCCCCCCCCCTAATACTTACCTGAACCCCATTGCGATCCAGCAATGTGTGCGACAGCTACGGCTCTCCGGGGACTCTCCCTTCTCATTGGCTGAGACAGCAGCGGGAGCCATTGGCTCTCGCTGCTGTCAATCACAGCCAGTAAGGCAATGAGAAGAGAGAGAGAGACGGGGCTGGGCCGTGGCTCTGTGTCTGCAAGAATGTAGGAATGTAAGAATGTAGGAAAATCAAATTTTCTTTATCGTATTATCATGGGACACAGAGCAGCCATAATAATTACTATCTGGGATGTCAGAAAGCAATGCACTTGAGGGAAGGAGGACCAATAGTAATTATTATGGCTGCTCTGTGTCCCATGATGTACGATAAAGAAAAGCAATGCACTTGGCACCAATGCTGAGCAGACAGACCTTCTGTGCCCAGAATGCAGCAAAACAACTGCTTGGCATGGGATGGAGATCACTGGAGTAGCAGTGTAGTTGTGATGTCTACTTAGAGGGTAAGTTCACCTTTACAGAAAATCTGTAAGGTGAACTTACACTGGACCCCCTCTGCATCCTCCCCAGTCCTGCTGTACCAGAGTCCCATGATTTCCTGTTAGGCACCGGGACGCTGCCTAACTGGTCAGGTTATTTGAAATCCCCCTGGCTTTCTTTCCTCTCCTCCAGCGCTGACAGGACTGGCTAGGCGGACTCCGATTGGTCACCTCTGTCCATGTGATGGTGCTGACCATTAGAATGACTTCTATTCGTACAAGCTGAGAGGTACTGATAGGAGATTAAGCCATGGGGATTTCAAATCCTCAGACTGGTGCAGCGGTGTCTCAGTGTAGGACAGTGGGGGATCGCTGGACTCCTGTACAGCGGGAATCAGGGGAGGGGGTCCAGTGTAGGTTCACCGAGCAGATTTTCTGTAAAAGTGAACTTACACTTTAAACGATTTCCAACTTCCAGGGGCATCAGCCAGGTATAGTTTATGTACTGTATACACACAAAAGGCAAACAAGGATCCAAACCACCGCACACCAAAGCAAGCCCAGGTATCGGACATATAAGATTCGGCTTCAGCTTGACTTCCTCCAGGCCATGCATCCTCCGACGTGTTTCGCACCGCCCACAGGGCTTAGTCATGGAAGCCGGGGTGAAACACATTGGGGGCATGGCCTTGATGGAGTCGGGCTGAAGACATTTCTTATCTGTTTGATACCTGTGCTTTATTTGGCGTGTGGTGGTTTGGATCCTTGTTTGTCGTATGAGTGTGTACAGAGCAGGGATGGGCTTTCCCCGATGCCAGCACCCTTTCCAGGTACAAGTTATCGGAATTTATGTGGGAAACCTAGAGCAGCATCCATAGCTGTTATGGTGTATCGTCACAATATGTACTGTATAGTTACATTGGTCCAATCTGGATATATATATATATATATATATATCTATATACATATATACACATAAATCTATCTATCTATATACATACTGTATATACACACATTATATATATATATATATATATATATACACACACACACAGCATCTCACAAAAGTGAGTACAAATATTTTATTCTATCTTTTCATGTGACAACACTGAAGAAATGACACTTTGCTACAATGTAAAGTAGTGAGTGTACAGCTTGTATAACAGTGTAAATTTGCTGTCCCCTCAACATAACTCAACACACAGCCATTAATGTCTAAACCGCTGGCAACAAAAGTGAGTACACCCCTAAGTAAAAATGTTCAAATTGGGCCCAAAGTGTCACTGCCTTAACCCTCTTGGGCATGGAGTTCACCAGAGCTTCACAGGTTGCCACTGGAGACCTCTTCCCCTCCTCCATGATGACATCACAGAGCTGGAGGATGTTAGAGACCTTGCGCTTCTCCACCTTTTGTTTGAGGATGCCCCACAGATGTTCAATAGGGTTTAGGTCTGGAGACATGCTTGGCCAGTCCATCACCTTTACCCTCAGCTTCTTTAGCAAGGCAGTGGCCATCTTGGAGGTGTGTTTGGGGTTGTTATGTTGGAATACTGCCCTGGGGGCCAGTCTCAGAAGGGAGGGGATCATGCTCTGCTTCAGTATGTCACAGTACATTTTGGCATTCATGGTTTCCTCAATGAACTGTAGCTCCCCAGTGCCGGCAGCACTCATGCAGCCCCAGACCATGACACTCCCACCACCATGCTTGACTGTAGGCAAAATACACTTGTCTTTGTACTCCTAACCTGGTTGCCGCCACACACGCTTGACACCATCTGAAACAAATACGTTTATCTTGGTCTCATCAGACCAAGATCACTTAGGGGTGTACCCACTTTTGTCGCCAGCAGTTTAGACATTAATGGCTGTGTGTTGAGTTATTTTGAGGGGACAGCAAATTTACACTGTTATACAAGCTGTACACTCACTACTTTACATTGTAGCAAAGTGTCATTTCTTCAGTGTTGTCACATGAAAAGATAGAATAAAATATTTACAAAAATATAAGGGGTGTACTCACTTCTGTGAGATACTGTGTATATATATATATATATATATATATATATATATATATATATATAATTTCCAATCCTGGGATTCACCCCAAATTAGTTGTAAGAAGCAACCTAAAATGACATAAGAGCCTGTAAAGGCACACTCTATGAAGATGACATGATGGGATTCTTATGTATTATACAGAAAGAGGAAATGAAGCGTAGCAGCCAATGATTCACCTCTGCTCCACATTGGATGGGAATCTTTCTAATGCAGATGGGTTCTCTTCATCAGAGCGATATGAGGATGGCTGGGCGGGGGAGCGGGGAAAGGAAACGCTGCTCTCAGAGGTATACCTGGGAGGGATAGAGGAAAGGATATGGAAGGGATCAAACAAAACATAATGAATGAATCGGCAATGCGCACGGGGTATAAGCAATATGGCAGCGATTCTCTGACACCAATGCAAGCGTCAGACTACCAAGCAAATTAAATACAGCAAACATGCATGGAAAATGGACAGATGTGATGACAATGCACATTATATGCGTTTGTATCGAGTTTCTATCCATCTTTACAAAGAAATACAACCAGGCGAAGTGCGATTTTAGACAAAGTGCACACTCACCCCCAGACCCCTTATCCTACTTACCTCAAAAATGCAGCCAAAAGGCAGGCGAGTCTCATGTAATGACCCCCTAGAGGTCTGTGGAGGTGCTGGCAGTGCAGAGAGAATTTCCCACTGAGGGCTGGTAAAGCTGAAATTTAATCTGCTTATATTTTGCCTCCCCTGGTTTCTCTCTCTGTCCCCCTCCTAATCGACTTACTAATGACATTTTTAAATAAAATCGTTCCGTTTTCATTACATACGTGTGGTGCACCAAATGGAAAATTTGGTGCTGAAACTGAAAATTCAAGATGCACCTGGCTGCAACCCAAAAAGACATTAAAAAAAAATAATATATATATATACACACACATATTTAAATATATATATATATATATATATATATATATATATAAAATACACACACATATATATATATATACATACACACATATATATATATATATATATATATATATACATACACATACATATATACACACACACACATACATATATATAATTGCATTATATTTTACTTTTCAATTTTTCAATTAATATCATGAAGTTATTAGTATATATATATATATATATATATATATATATACAACATATATATAAACACACGCATATATATATATATATATATATGTATATATTTACACACCCACACACACATATATATATATATACACACACACACACCGGTATATATGGTATATATATATGGTATATATATATATATATATATATATATATATACACCCCACACATACATACATCTATATATATAATTGAATTATATTTAACTTTTCAATTAGTATCATGAAGTTAAAAAAACTGCACCAAAAATGCACCTTCCCGTTGAAATGCATTGAAAAGGCAGCAAGAACACATCAATAACGCACCCGTGTTACGTTTTGATGTGGTTTCCTGCGTCTTTATCATCATTTTTTTGGGTTTTTACTAGAAATGGCGGCGATCTGCCATTTTTAGCGGGACTGCGAAATTGCGGCGGACAATTAGGACCACTAACTGACATTTTTGACATATTTTGGGGACCAGTGACATTACTACAGTAATCAGTGCTAAATAATATGCACTGTTACTGTATAAATGACATTGGCAGGGAAGGGGTTAATACTGGGGGTGATCAAAGGGTTAAATGTATGCCTAATTGTGCTTACTAACTGTGGGGAGGGGGGGGGGGGCTCTGTGACAGGCACACAGAGATTGGTGTTTTAGCTTAGCTTGTCTGACAGAAGAGCCGCCTGCCTTTGTAAAAAAGCTCTCCTGTCAATTTCTGTGAAGACTGCGGGAGGCCGGCAGCGATCGTGCCCGCTCCTCCCACGGTCTGGCTCCCGCTGTGTCTAATCACAGTGGGAGCATGGCTCCGGCGGCGCGAGACCACGTGTAAATAATCACCTAGATCTACGTGATTATGCGCAGCTGAGCCGCCCTGCCGCAGTAAATCTAGTATAGTCGGCAAGTGGTTATTATTATTAATTATTACTAATAATATTATATTATTATTATTATCAAAGCAAACTCCTCCATCCATCCATGTCTCTTGTATCTTGCTTTATTTTGCTGAGAACTCACTTCGATAAACACCCCCTCCCAGCATTTCTGGCCACAGCCATCTTGAGTAAGGGCAGATGATTCGTGTAGAATTTACTTTCTGCAATCCATCCACCCTTAGCTCAGGCATGCCGACAGGAGGGTGTGCTTAGCTGGAAAAAAAAACCCCTCCTCCCCTCCTGAAGACTTCTGGGATGTATGACATCATTTGCCTAGGCATGTAAACCAAGAAGTAACTGAAGAAATGTAAAAAAAAAAAAAAAGTTTAAAACAAGCAAATATAATACACTTTCCTATCTATTTACTTATTTTAGGATTAAAAATAGTCAATGTTGATTGAGAGAATGAATTTCCACTTTAAATTCATTTCTTTTATTTGCTCTGTTTTGGTCTACAGAACACCTTCCCCTTATGTTATGAAGCAGAGAAGAGTGGGAGGTGATCTATACTTCTATCCCAGGGTGACAACTCTGCTCCTCCATAGATACAGTGCAGTGAGTGAACGTTGTCACAATAGGACAAGAGTTGTGTTACTGTCAGGAGAAACCTGAACAGAAAGCTAAAGCAACTGTCCCATCTAAGAACTGGTGAGCTGCGGTGTAAGAACAGGTACCGTGTTACATAGATGTACAGTATAGGACAGGACATGTAGCGCAGCTCATACCGAGTATGCTGTGAGTCCTCGTTCACCCCCTCAATCTCCAGCGGTAAAGTCAGCACATATATGTCCAGCATGACGCTCAGATCTCCCAGAGAGATGCTTTGTAGTGTTTCACTGTTCTCAAGACATCCGATAACTTCACCTGGAAAAAAAAACACGGAAAACCATTACCAGGTGAAACCGCTTACACTGGAAACTGCTGGAAAGATTTTGTTATGGTGTCAGACTGACAACACTACCTCTGATTTCAGTGTAGCAGAGGCATCGTTGTCAGCCAATACCAAGCATGCTTCTTGTCAGCACATGAATTGTTTAGCTCTATAGGCAGCTCCTAGGATTTCCTAACCGATTAAGGACCGCCCGCCCTGGACACTGGCAGGCATCCCCTCCTGCACAAACCGACGTAGGTATACGTAGGTGGTGCGCCTGCAGCTAGGAGGAGCGCTGACCGCTTACCGCATATTTACTGCGGCAGTGTGGCTCTCCTAGGCAAAACGTAGTACTACGTTGGTCGCTTGGTGGTAGCTAGGGGGCGAGCGCGCCAACCGCTTATCGCATATTTACTGCAGCAGTGTGACTCTCCCAGGCAAACTGACGGTAGCTTGGTGGTAAGCTTGGGGGCGAGCGCGCGCCCGCTCCCGATTGTCAGCGGGGACTCCGATGCACGGGGCAGGCGGCTCCGATTGCCACCTGACACCCGCAATTGTTCCCTGCTGAGAGAGAAGAACGGTCAGCTGTTGTAAATACAGCCGACTGTTCTTCTCTCTGGAATGATCACAGAGTGCCTGTGATCCTTCTTTGTAGGATTACAGGTCTCTGTGGTCATTTCACAAGCCCCGCCCCCATACAGTTAGAATCACTCCCCTAGGTACACATTTAATCCCTTGATCACCCACAGTGTTAACCCCTTCCTTGCCAGTGTCATTAGTACAGTAGCAGTGCATATTTTTAGCACTGATTACTGTAGTAATGTCACTGGTCCCCCCAAAAGTGTCAAAAATGTCAGTCAGGGGTCCGCCGCAATGTCGCAGTCCCGCTAAAAATCGCAGATCGCCGCCATTACTAGTAAAAAAAACAAACAATAAAAATGACATAAATCTTTCCCGTAGTTTGTAGACGCGATAACTTTTGCGCAAACCAATAAAAATACGCTTATTGCGATTTTATTTACCAAAAATATGTAGCAGAAAACAAATTGGCAAAAAATGTTAAAATATTTTGATTTTTAATTTTTTTTGGGGAATGTTATATAGCAGAAAGTGAGAAATATTGTTTTTTTTTTCCAGAATTGTTGCTCTTTTTTTTTTTTTTTATAGCGCAAAAAATAAGAATCGCAGAGGTGGGCAAATACCACCAAAAGAAAGCTCTATTTGTGGGGAAAAAAAGAACATCAATTTCATTTGGGCACAGCGTCGCACGACCGCGCAATTGTCCGTTAAAGTAACGCAGTGCCGAATCGCAAAATATGGCCTGGTCATTAAGGGGGCAAATCCTTCCGGTCCAGAAGTGGTTAACTCACAACTTGCTTTCTGACTTGGCTTGGCTGACAGATGGTTGCAACATGAGAAAAGTGAAAGTGTAAGGGCTCTTTCACACGGGCGGTCCGATCAGATCCCCCTGTCAGTTTTTTAGGCGGATCTGATCGGATCCTCCATGCAGCTCTATGGGGCAGCGGATGTCAGCGGAGACATCTCCGCTGACACCCGCTGCCATCTGTATCCGATCCTGTCCGTGAAATCTGGATGGATGGAAACCCTATTTTTCCATCCGTTCAGGGATCGGATCGGATGAGAGTGGACAGGCGGTCCGCTCTCATCCGATCCCCCATAGAGAGCAGCGGGGGCTGAGACACCTCCCTCTCCGCACTGCAAGCGGAGACGGAGCTGTCATCCGCCGGCTCAGTGGGGATCGGCGGATCGATCCCCGCTGAGCAGCACGGATCCGCCTACGGAGGCGGACCGTGTGAAAGAGCCCTTATTCTCTTTTCCTCAAAGAAATCTGAACCATCAGTGCTAAATCAAACATTTTTTCAACATCTCCAAAAATGTATGCATGTGACAAAAATCAGTTCCGAAAACTGGAAATGCTCACGGTTCTATTGTCACTCCTTGCGCTGACCAAATGTCAGAAATAATGTGGGAATCTAACACACTGGGCTAAGTGCAAGAAGAACAAAAAAGGGCGCACCGACCTAGCGCATTATCCTCATTATAAGGCTTTATTTAAATGACATAAAAAATGGCTACTCACAGACGTAGATAAAAGTAAAGCGTATCAAGCTGGATTGCTCAAAAGTCCATGTTTAGTCCATATAATCGTCCATGATGAGATGACTGACGCGTTTCGAGGCCTAGCCTCTTCCTCAGGTGGCTCGGAGGAAGAGGCTAGGCCTCGAAACGCGTCAGTCATCTCATCATGGACGATTATATGGACTAAACACGGACTTTTGAGCAATCCAGCTTGATACGCTTTACTTTTATCTACGTCTGTGAGTAGCCATTTTTTATGTCATTTAAATAAAGCCTTATATTGAGGATAATGAGCTAGGTCGGTGCGCCCTTTTTTGTTCTTCTTGCTTTTAGTATCGGTGGACTACCCCAGTCCGTTAAGGGCAGCAAGACTCTAGCCATCTGAGAAGCCAGTTGTAAGTCCCGTGAAGTGTATGGACGAGGGGCCTGGATACCAAGCGCAGGAGAAGGGTGGTTACACCTTATTGTTTTTTGGAGTTTTGACACTGGGCTAAGTGCAATGTGACTTATTCAATCCCACCCCTTCTGTTCCTATGGACTCACCAAGGCAGGTGGGCAGGGTCAGTACCGGCATAGAGCCATGCTGATGCTTGTGCGTCACCGAGCAGATGAGATGCACAAACAGAGGCGGCATTTCGTTCTCTGGCAAGTCTTGCCCATTCAGAGAGTCTCCTAACACGCTGAAAGAGTCATCATCCTGGTTCACGGTCTCTGATCCTGAATGGGATTCAGCATTATCTGAGTGCTCCCGATACTCCACCTCCAGGTCCGGGTCACTCTCGGTAACGATGCCGCCGGCGGATGTGTTACCTGTGATGACAAAGACACTTAGAAACAAGTTCCACTCGTACCCTGAAAACTGGAGTCATCAATGCCCATGCCTCACCTTCCTCGGTGGCCTGTTCTGCTTCGGAGACCTCCATGTCATCGCTCGGTTTCCGATCTGTGTCATGAGCAGCATTCTCCTGCGAGGATGAGAAAGTGAACGTACAATGCAGTTATTGGCTGCAGCCGCTGATCAGTATGTAGCACTACTCCCTTGGGAGCTGCTGGTTACGGGTTCCCCTGGGTTACCATTAGCAACAGCATGACAGTTCAACATTTTTCAAAGTGTTTGTGGCTCAGTCAGGAAACAGTCTAGTGCAGGGGTCTTCAAACTATGGCCCTCCAGTTGTTCAGGAACTACAAGTCCCATCCTGTCTGTGATTGTCAGAGTTTTACAATGCCTCATGGCAGGTGTAGTTCCACAAAAGCTGGAGGGCCGTAGTTTGAGGATCCCTGGTCTAGGAGCTTTGGTTTTTGTGTTTTTATTGAGAACTTGGATGGGAGAAGGGAAAGAGTGGGATACTCCAACTTGTATAACTATGCACAATTGGCTGGGACAAATGAATATTGCTGAGTGCGGCAAGGCCGCTGCTTCACCTTGTCATTAGCAGTGAAGTAGTAGTAAGTGAACTGTCTGAGGTATACTGTACTGTACTGCAGAACAATCTTCAGGGCCCTTCCTGGCACCCCCTTTGTCCCTATTCTTCAGGGTACTCTACACGGCACCCCCTTTCCTGTAACTCTCCCTGTGTGAGCTAGATCCTTGATCCCCTGACTTCACTGGAGTGGCCCCCCTTCCCGGGCAGACCCTTAGGCAAATCTCCTGGTACTCACGGGCACTGTTTTTCGCAAGAGACTCTGACAGCAGCTCCACTGTCAGCACTCTGGATCCTCTGCAGCTCCGCTCCACACCTGGTTCACTAGGCAGACTGCCTAAACCACCTTCCTCACACCTGCAGGAGGAGAGACAGCCGTCCACCTCCTCCTGGGACCTGGCTTCCTGCCCAAAGATGCCCTGTCACATGTCCCCTCCGTATTTATGGTCAATCCCAGGATGCATTGCAGGAATGCCCTCTCACTGGGACTGCCATAAAACATGATGTGTCACTGGCTGTCACTGGGGGTGTCCCCCTCAGCCATCTCATACCCCAAAGTAGCACAGTCCCTCAATACTAACAGTTAGGGATCAACCAATTATCGGCAAAGGCGATATATCAAGGGCCGATCTGAACTTTTCACGATATATTGGAACCGGCCACCAAGGTGATCGATATTACCGATATTTCGGGAAAGTGCTTGTACCGGAGTGATGCCTGCAGCTAGAGGCAACACCCCAGTACCGGCCTCCATAGCCAACGGTCGGCTGTCTTGTAATGACAACCAATGCGGCTGAGAAACCGCTCGGCTGTCGTTACAAGGAGCAGGAGAGGGGAGGGGGTGCCCTCCCCCTCCCGCCGCCTTCCGCGTCCCGTCTCCTGCATGGCCACCGAAGACCCGATCAAAGCCTCATTCGGCTCTGATCGTTTCTCCGTCTAAAAACCCGGAAGTGATGTCATGAGTGACATCACTTCTGGGTACTGTCTGGCCCCAGATTCAAATAAATGACAGCATTTAAAACAGCCAAACTTGGCGTTTTGAATGCTTTTAAGTGCAGAGGAGGGGTTTGGGGTCTTTCCAGACTTCCGGGTGCAGGGGGGTTGCCAAGGCGACGCGTTTGCGGAGGGGGGGCAACTCCCCTGCACCCGGAAGTCGAGCACAGGTGGAGCCGCCGGACAGTCTGCTGAGCCCTGGAGAGGCTGACACCCATCAGCCACGTCCAAGGAGCGGGAGCCGCCGAGGCCATCCTGAAGTCTTCCTTCCTCCCAGGGGATTCTGACATTAGGATTGATTATTTGAGCCAGAAGCACACTCTATACTGAAGTGTGAGTAACTATGTTTCTTCTGCCATAATAAACACTTAATGCTGCACTCAGATGGCGCTTTTTGTTTTCCTCCAGTTACTGAACAAGCCCCTTCTTGCTTGAACACAGAGTAGCCGTCACATGAGCCAGCACCCATCTCCTATCAACACAACAATAATCATTGCATAAGACTTGCCATACATTGATGGACTTTGATGCACTTTTTCCTTATGAACTCATACCTGTTGCATCAGACTTGTCATGCTTATATGATCAAAGAGGCATTAATGTATGATATTATTTGCTCTTGGCCATCCACCCTGTCCCATCACCCACAGGGACCAGCACAAATCCTCTTTGCGCCAGTATATTTTATTTTTGTTGTCCCCTTCCTGTATACACTGCAATCCTACACACCTCTTCCTGTACACACTGCCCTCCTTTAACCCTACACTTCCCTTCCTAAACACACTGCCCCCCCTTCCTACACATAGTGCCCCCCTTTAAAGCTACACCCCCTTCCTGCACACACTGTCCTCTAATGCTACACCCCCTTTAACCCTACACCCCCCTTCCTATAAACACTGCCCCCCTTTAACCCTACACAACCCTTCCTGTACACACTGCCCCCCTCTATAGAGGTGACATCCACCGGGGATGAGGAGGTGACAGGAGAGGAATGTGGCACTGGCCATGGCTGCGCCCTAGGGGGCTGCCTAGTTCACCTAGTGGTAGCACCGGCCCCGCCTATCACTCGAGAACTCACACACAAAAGGCTACAACAATTAGCAGCACTAACCATTCATTATAAGACTCCTTTCAAAGCCCAACGCAATACCGTGACTAACAATGATACCACCCCACTACTGTATGCTGCAGTTATCTAATGTTAACAGTCTCTCAGAATCCAAATACTCTTTGTCGATTCTTGCTCAATTACTATGTACTAGGGATCGACCGATTATCGGCAAGGCTGATATATCGAGAGCCGATATGCACTTTCCCCGATATATTGGAATCGGCCCCGGAGGTCACCGATATTGTTGTGATGTCATTGCGTATGTTGCGCCACGTGCCTCCGTGCACTGGGACAGCTTCTGCCTTCTTAGGCCACCTCCCTCAGCCTCGTCTGGAGTTGGGGAGTCTCGGGACAGTGAGGGTACACAGCCGCCACATACATACACCCACCCACAGCTGCCCGGTGCTAGCCAGCCCACCACCCAAAGGCCTGCACCAGCCAGTCTGCCTGTACCAGCTAGCCAGTCACAGGCCCTGCCTGTACCAGCTAGCCATTCACAGGCCCTGAGCCTGTACTAGCCAGCCACCCACCACACAGGGTGACAGCCAGCCACCCACCACACAGGGTGACAGCCAGCCACCCACCAAAGGGTGCCAGCCAGCCACCCACCAAAGGGTGCCAGCCAGCCATCCATCACAGGGTGCCAGCCAGCCACCCACCACAGGATGCCAGCCAGCCACCCACCAAAGGGTGCAATCCAGCCAGCCACCCATCACAGGGTGCCAGCCAGCCATCCACCACAGGATGCCAGCCAGCCACGCACCAAAGGGTTCAGTAACAGATTTGTGTCGAAAATTGTGTTTATTTTGCAAAACTTTAAATGTTCAAACTATCGGCCGATACCGATATGCAATGGCCAAAATATCGGTATCAGCAACGAAAAACCGATATCGGTCGATCATTACTATGTACTGTCTATTCCAATAATACTATGTATTGTTTCTGTACTGTTCTGTATAAACTCAATAAAGACTTTATGGAAGAAAAAAAAAAAGAAAAAAAGTTGCAGAGATTATATGTAGTGTTGTTACATTCAGTATTATTTTGTCAGTGTACGAATCTACATCTGCTCCATAGCAAACGCAGAATTACACTTCTATAGTTGATGAAGGGTTTGTAATTTATCAGCCACCACTATGGTAACCTAAAGGTTTTTAAAATGAAATAAGAGATTTAGAAATTTAGAAAATTCAGAAAGAGTTGAAATTTTGAGTTACATTAAGATAATACCTATTAAGGGCACTCACCTCTTTCCTCTGGGAGGATGGACAGTAGAAGAAATAGTGAGGGTTTGAAGACACCGTTTTGAAGTGGAGACTCCCGATGGCCAGAAATTTATCCTACGTAAAAAAAAAAATAATAAGACTGTTAGGATGCCATTGTTAGAAGAACTAGCGGACTGTAAGGTTGCATTCACACCTAAAGCCTGGTACACATGGGCTGAATATCAGTCGATTCAACAGAAACCGTCCGACATTCGGCCATGTGTACATCAGCCTGTCCAACAGAAGCCAGCCAAAAGGCCGACTTCTTCTTCGGAACGGACATGCTGAAAAAACCAACAACCAATCGGCATCTGATCAGCGCTGGCAGCTGTTGTCTGCAAGTGCTAACCGGTAGACATGCATGATGAAAAAATTAGTTTTGTTTAGATTTGTTAACTTAGTTTTCGTTTCATTACATTCGGTTGATTCGTTCAATTCGTTTTTAGGATTTGTATTCGGAATTCGTTTTATGTCTTTTTTCAAATTTTCTTAAAATTTACAGATTTTTTTTCAATTCAAAAAGATAAATTTTGAATTGTCAAAAACTTTGGATTTTTTTTTTTTTGTTTCGAATGTGGCAAAGTGAGCAAACAAAAGAAAAATCTTCATCAATTGATTACAATGACTCTAATACACACAGTCTTTTATTTCAGAAATATGTTTACAGTTCGAATTAGACTGGAATTCGATGTAAAATTTGATTTGAAATATAAATTCGAATTTTGTTTCGTTATTCGCAGCATTCAGTAATTTATATATCCGAATCTCCGAATAACCAAAAATATATCCGAATATTTATTCGGAATGAAACGAACCGCACATGTCTACTAACCTGTTGTGGTTAAACCTGTGTTGTGGTTGGGGGTCAGTCCCCTGTCTGAACACAATAAGCTCAGCAGGGAGATAGTACAGTGACCTCCTCCGTTTTTTTTTTTCTTCGTTCAAACCACCTGCGTTTTTGAGCGTTATTCGGGTGTTTTGTCGTGCGTTCTGCCTTTTTTTTTTATTAGCCAACAGGGAAACATTCCATCTGTTTCGTCATTTGTAGCTATGTTTTTCTGCTTTTTCGTCTACTTTTATTTATTGTTAGGGGGTAAGGGTAGGGGTAGAGTTAGGTGTTTAAATAATTTTAATTATTATTTATATTTTTTGTATTTTTTTTTTTTTTGGTAGGGGTTAGGGGTTTATTTATTATTTTGTTGATTAAGGCTACATTCACACCTGAGCGTAGCGTTTTCTACCGCGATTTTACTGCGATTTTTACCGCGATGTTACCGCAATTTTTACTGCGATTTACAGGCGTTTTTACAGGTGTTTTTTGTGCAGGCGTTTTTAGATTAAATAGAAACCAATGGAAAACGCCTGTAATCTGCCCAAAAAGAAGCTCATGTACTTTGAGCGTTGGGCGTTTTGCTTACAGCGTCAAAATGCTCAGATGTGAACAGGGGCCATTGAAATGAATAGGATTTGTCTTGTTGGGCGTTTTGAGAGCTGATCCTAGAGCAGAAAAACTCCCCAAAAACGCCCCAAAACAACTAGATGTGAACGGAGCCTTATAATTATTTATTTTTCTTTATTTTATTTAAGCAGAAAAACGCTCAAAAATGCACCACAAAATGCATGAAAATGCTCAAAACAGCGCAAATTGCACATTTCAGTGCACTTTTGGGGGGGAAAAGCCCTTAAAATACGCACCAATCTACCCAAACTGAGCAACAAAAGAAGTTCCAAAACTTTTTTGAGCTTCAGGCGACTAGGATTGGAAATGTGAACTAACTCCATAGTGAACACTTATTTTTTTTCCTCCTCCAGCGTTTTGGAGCTTAAGCTACAAACCACTCAGGTGTGAATGCAGCCTAAAGGGAATAAATGAAGGAAAGCATGGAAGAGTAAGGAACCTTTCACACCAAATGCAGATGGCTGCATTTTGAAATGCACTCCAACTGCATAGACAGCCCAAAATAAAGGTAATCCTAAGGGGCATAGTTCACATCATTGCAGTGCAGTTCAGTTAACAAGTAAAGACCTCTACTGTTGAAGTCAGCGCCCTATCGGCGTAGACGTAATGTGTATAGGGGGGGCGGAGCCTTCCCTGCTGCTCGCTGCATCCTCTCAGCTGTGCGGTTTCATGTATTACAAGCGTGACTACAAGAAGTTGTTTGTGAGTATCCTGATTTAAATTAAAAGCTTTATTCAGTTTAACCGCACAGAGAGCATTAGATTTCTTTTTGCTTCTTTTGCTCATGTGGTGATCTCTATGTGCCCCGTGTGAGAGTGGCACCATCGCTGTTACCTTGTCCCTGTGCATCTGCTAGAGACCTCTATTCCGTCCAGGTTACACCTGCCTGTGACCCCAGAGGGGTAAAAAGCTTGATTTGGCTCAGTGCTCTGGGTCAAACTCTAAGGTAAGAGGCTTTGATCTCTGGTGGCGGCAGAGTGGAGCACATTTATATGTACTAATCACTTTTGCTGGGTGATCACATCTTTGGAACTGGAATGCACGTTTTTTTTTATTTTTTATTTATTTATGGAATACACTTATGAATTATGGACACTTTATTTTTTATTGTATACACTGAATGATTTGTATTGTATACACTTATTGATTTTTGATCATCGTTCTATCGGAAAGCACATATGGTTTATGGACATTAAGTTTGCAATTTATTGTATACACAAATTGATTTTCACTATATACACAGATTGATTTCTGTTATATGTTTCTGGCGCAGCACTTTTTGGATTTTGAACAAGTAAAGCATGCTGCATTTTTCTGCACTGCAAATGCAGGGAGCGCACTACCAACGTACTGCAATGCGCCCCTTAAAGCCAAGAAAGCCATGTCCAAAAAAGTAGTGCAATGCAGTCCAAATGCTAAATGCAGCACAAAACGTATGCAAAACACGCGTAAAGCACGTCAATCGCACTTCTACTACATGTAAACATGCAGTCAAAAATGCGCGGTTATGTGCCGTTTCTGGTGTGAATGGGCCCTAAATATTTGATCATTTTGTAGTGTAAATAGAGCTAGAATGCCAATGGTTTGGTGAATTGTGGATCATGAATAATTTATATGTACAGTATCTCTCAAAAGTAAGTACCCCACTCACATTTATGTAAAGACAGCCACTGCCTTGCTAAAGAAGCTGAGGGTAAAGGTGATGGACTGGCCAAGCATGTCTCCAGACCTAAACCCTATTGAGCATCTGTGGGACATCCTCAAACAGAAGGTGGAGGAGCGCAAGGTCTCTAACATCCACCAGCTCTGTGATGTCATCATGGAGGAGGGGAAGAGGACTCCAGGGGCCACCTGTGAAGCTCTGGTGAACTCCATGCCCAAGAGGGTTAAGGCAGTGCTGGAAAATAATGGTGGCCACACAAAATATTCACACTTTGGGCCCAATTTGGACATTGTCACTTAGGGGTGTACTCACTTTTGTTGCCAGCGGTTTAGACATTAATGGCTGTGTTGAGTTATTTTGAGGGGACAGTAAATTTACACTGTTATACAAGCTGTACACTCACTGCTTTACATTGTAGCAAAGTGTCATTTCTTCAGTGTTGTCACATGAAAAGTTAGAATAAAATATTTACAAAAATGTGAGGGGTGTACTCACTTTTGTGAGATACTGTACCCTATCTACCTCAGTAATGAGGAAATGTGTGCTTTAAAGCGGAGTTCCACCCTAAAATTATACTTACCTCCATCTTCATACCCGGGGTCACCTGAAAAACAAATGGATAATCGCAATTTTTTTTTTTTTTTTTACTTACCATGTTTAGAAGAAAATATACTTACCTTACTTCCTCTTCCTCCCCTCGGCGGCCACAGCGAGTCGTCACTTCCTGGCTTGCGATGACTCCTGGGAGCTGAACGTCATCGCTCCCAGGAATCAATGCGGCTGCACTGGCCCCAACCTCAGTTCCGGTGCAGGCGCCATCTTACCTCGCTAAACAGCTTCTGGGCATGCCCAGAAACTGTGCAGGGATGACGCTGCAGCACCGGAAGGGACGGCGGGGCCGGTGCAGTGCATCGTGGGACCGAAGAGGACGGAAAAGGACGCAGAAGAGGATCGCGCTGGCTTCAAGCTGCCCACACCTGAGATGGCAGCGCTGGACAATACTTTTTCAAGGTAAGTATTTCTTCTAAAAGGTAAGTGCAACCCGAGACAGATCAAAGGCTATCCATTGTGAAATGCACTAGCCCTGACTGTCCCAGGGGTATTTTTATTAAAAAAAAAAACTTTCCCAGGGTGGAACTCCGCTTTAAGTCTGTAAAATATTGCAGATTAATAAAATGAATTTTGCATTTTTGTAATATTACCTGGCCAATAAGTGGATGTAAACCCCATTCATGAAATCTGACTTGGGCACATATATCTGTAGTGTTCCTGTCTCTCTCCAAAGCCCTAAGTCCCGTGTCTTTCTGCTGCTCCGTTCCTCTGTTATCAGCGTGATAACTTATGGCAAGTTCTCCGACACAGGAGATAAAAGCAGCTGAAAATCTGTGACAGGGAAGAGACTTCGAGATCGATAAGCAGGGAGCTTGTCTATTCACAGCACAGCCCTGCAAGTTTCTTCAATCATCTGCCTATGTGGAGGAGGGGGGGTGTCTTTCCTCCAATCAGCTCACACACAGTGTATGCCTAGACTCCCCTCCCACTGCTGAAACAGGAAGACAAATTTGTAACACAATGTGCACTTTCTAAAGAATATAGAAAGCTGAAGACAGCAGATATACATATGGGACGATTAATGTATGCGCGGTAGAGATCATTATCTCCCTTTGTGTGGTGGTTTCATCTTGAGGCTCCCCATCGCCTCCATCCGTTTGGACACGCTACAGGGTCGTAGGAGCAACAGCTTTTACCATATCTATTTGGCCATTCTGATTCATTACCTTAGCCATCTGGTAAGCAGAATCACTTATGGTGGTGGATTGACACACAAGCGGTGAAGGATACCACATCACGCGTGCTGTTTGTTTAATGGACTTTTCACATTTTCAGTAATTGAGTATCACTTAATTGATTACTTATCACTTAATTTTGAGGACTCTGTATTTATTTTGTTATTATTACTTTGTGGTCTTTTTTTATACAATTTTCGTTACTTCTATCATTTGAGTGTATTAGCTGTATAAATTTTTATTATTCACTTTTTTGGGATATTACACAGATTTATTTATCAATACATTTCCTCAATTGGTTATTGATCACTTTAGCGCAACCTACTGTTAATATTTTCTATTTTGTGCTATTTCACTTGAAGTTGCTGATTTTCTTTTTTTTTTTAGTCACTAGCGCGTTTATACAATTTGCCAATTTTAGATATAAACGTAAAACTTGTAGGGAGATTTGTTTCATCTCTGTGTATCATCTGAGGCAGTTCACTTTACTGGGTGTATGTGAGGGTTTACATCCACTTTAAGTGTATGTTCTAAAGTGCTGTATAATAAACATCCTATATATACTTTAGGTCCCTTTCACATAAGCGGACCGTTCAGATCCCCCTGTCAGTTTTTCAGGCGGATCTGAACGGATGACCCATGC
The DNA here is from genome assembly GCF_965119305.1 of Pelophylax lessonae. Classification (NCBI taxonomy): domain Eukaryota; kingdom Metazoa; phylum Chordata; class Amphibia; order Anura; family Ranidae; genus Pelophylax; species Pelophylax lessonae. The sequence continues at coordinate 290,082,351 of NC_138775.1, read as the reverse complement.
ATCTCTATGGGGCAGGGGATATCAGGGGAGACATGTCCACTGACATCCAAACAGATTTTCCATCCGTCTGGCGGATCGGATCAGATGAGAACGGACAGGCGGTCCGTTCTTATCCGATTCCCCCACAGAGGAGAGCAGGGATCTGACAGCTCCGTCTCCGCACACATCTGGAATATGCAGTTCAGTTTTGGGCTCCAGTTCTTAAAAAGGATATCGGGGAACTGGAGAAAGTGCAGAGAAGGGCAACCAAACTGATAAGAGGCATGGAGGACTTCAGCTATGAGAAAAGATTAGAGGAACTTTATTTATTCTCTCTTGAGAAGAGGAGATTAAGGGGGGATATGATCACCATGTATAAATACATAAGGGGTCCATATGGTGAACTTGGCGTTGAGTTGTTCACTTTAAGGTCATCCCAGAGGAGAAGGGGGAACTCTTTACGTCCAGAGGAAAACAGATTTTGTCTCCAAATACGGAAAGGTTTCTTCACCATAAGAGCTGTGAAAATGTGGAATAGACTCCCTCCAGAGGTGGTTCTGGTTAGCTCACTAGATTGCTTTAAAAAAGGTCTGGATTCTTTCCTAGGTGTACATAATATAAATGGGTATTAAAATATTTTTTAGGTAAAGTTGATCCAGGGAATATCCGATTGCCTCTTGGGGGATCAGGAAGGAATTTTTTCCCCTGCTTTAGCAAATTGGATCATGCTTTGCTGGGGTTTATTTTCGCCTTCCTCTGGATCAACAACGGGTATAGGATTGTGTATATGGGATTGTATGGTTGGGTTTTCAATACTATTTTTTTTTTTTTTTTTTTTGAACCCGATGGACTTTTTCAACCTGACTAACTATGTAACTTTGTCATCCGCCTGATTGATTGATTGATCCCCCGCTGAGCAGAAAAAGGAACGGACAGGATCGGACATGTGTGAAAGGGGCCTTAGAATTGATTTGAATCTTGAGGATGGTAGGAGGATGAGAATAGTAAGAACATGGTAGTAACAAGAGTAATAACAGAGTAATATTTTTTTTTTTTTTTTACAGGAATCAGGAAAATAATAAAGACCTGAATGACCCGATGAAGGTCTGGAGACACCTCACACGGATGTCCAGATTCCAGGACAGACAGTTGCAGCTCCGGATGGATGCTGGGTTCTGGGGTGGAGACCACATGGAGGTCCTGCTCGATGCACTCCTCTGTATCCACACTAACAGCAAAAAAGACCAAGAGGGAAGATCATTCAGTTAAAATGAATTATAAATTAAATATTGATAATTATAAACAAATTATAAATAGTTCTGACAACTAAATTAGTTTCTGGCCAACTGCCTCAGTGACAGTTGTTCTTCCATCCACAAGTGACAAGCCAAAAATCTACTATGACTGACCCAACGGATCAGATAACATCTTCAGGAGAAATTGGAATGACAACAGAGAGCCAGATCTTGTCCAACATCAATACCTGAACTCACAAATGGGCAAAACTTCCCACAGACACCCTCCAAATACTTGTGGAAAGTCTTCTGAGAAGAGTGGAGGATGTTATTGCCACAAAGGGAGGCCAGCTCCATACCAATAACAGCAAATGTGCGGTGATGACATGGCTCGCACCATCCAAAACCATCAGCAATGGCTGGCTACCAACCTGGAATTTGGACGATTCCTCTGTTGATACTACTATACATGATTAATCTTTTGGAACACGTGAGTGTTTATTTGGCTGCTCAATTAAAGTTCTTACTAATATTGCACTTAGAGGGGCCCCCCTGTGTGCTTCAGCTCCATACCAGTGCAGATGGTTTTGGAATCCAATGTCCAACAAGCTCATGTAGGTATTGACAGACTTTTGGCCATTTATGCCAAATTTATGCCACTGAGCGGAACAGTTTGGGTTGGTACAGTTTGGAAGGGTTATAATGGTCCGGCCTATTCAGGTGAGCGTTTCCACTGCAAGTCTGGATTATTATCTGGACTGAGCTTTTCGTTTGACGTGAGCATTGACGTTTTCCTCTCCGCCAATCAGTGGAATGTATCGTGTGACGCCAGTAGCTCCGCCCTAACCGTACCGTACCATTTCCTATGGCCCTACATCTGAAGGAGGACCAGGAATGGTGCGGTTTGGTTCGGTTGTATGGGCCACTTTCATAATGGAAACACTCAAAATAGTGTACCGTACCGAACAAATCCGCTCAATGGAAACGAGGCAATAGTGTACTCACTTCCACTTCACAGCCACTCCAAATGGCCACCAGGAGCAAAGAAAACCCACAACTTATTTGCCCTCATGTGACACTGCTCGGTGCCTGAGCAGCCAATCACCAAGTTGAAGGAGTAGGCACTAGGACAGGTAGCGAGTCATTCCCTCTATACCCACAGTGTCTGATTCAGTGGAAAGGCAACAAAACCAGTTGCCAAGAGAGTTCCACATTACCCAGAAGCAGTGACATGAAGCAGTGGATGTGTACAAAGAATAAGCAGAACCTGTGATGGTTTGCAGTCAATACCTGGACTCTGAGTGAAGGACGGACCCGTCTCTAGCCACCACCTCATCTTCTTGATCCAAGCTGCCGATGCGGAAACTGGCCTTATGTACCCGTCCATTTGGTGAGGGTCTGGGATACACCTGTGTCTCTCTGAAGCCTCGGAGATGGCCACACAGCGTCATCAGGAAGTTGGTTATATCGATCTCCTGCAGCTGCTCCTCACAATAATCCACCGCCGTCAGAAGGTCTTGGTGTGACACCCAGAGAGACTGCTGAAGAGCTTTGAACAGGGCTGGAAAAATGCCATGGGGGGCAGATTAGTATCATGGGAACGACTTCAATAAGCTTGTAGTACAGCAAGAGAGAACTCAGGCTGGGCTGACAACACTTTTTGGGATTCCAATACACAAGAGGCACTGGGGTTGACTTTCTATACACAGACCTCTACAGGCTGACTTAATGGAGCAGCTGTGCATGGTAACCAATCAACTTCTAATTTCAGCTTGTTCAATTAAAGGGTAACCACTTTTGTGGGGAAAAAAATCAGCAAATAAAGAAAAAAACAATATAGCGTATACAATCGCGAAACAAATCATATTGTAATTGAATGTTATTAAAAATGACCTTTCCTTTTCAATCTGCAGCTGTTGTAATTTTCTGAATTTGCAATACAATATGGCCGCCTGGAGCTGTTCTGTACACAGAATGTATACTGACCACACCCCCAGATACATCATTTCCTGCTTGTGTGATTAGCTCATTGATTTTCCCAGAATTCTGCCTAAAATACAAATCAGATTTCTGGCATCCCCTGCAAAAAAAATGTCATTTTTGGTGAGATACTCCCAATAGGAACACGTCTAAAGGGATGCAGGCCCTGCAGATTTCCTCATTAGAGCCCTGCAGCTGCCACAGCTGATAGATAATTATGAAACCACTCCCATTTGACCCACTCAGCACAGAGGAACAAACAATGATTTCTTCAGAATAACAAAAGGTAGGAATCTGCAACAAAGTTTGTTATAACCCCTGCAATGTACAGAGATCACCCAGAGGGGAATGTTCTTACACTAGTAGCCATGTCCCATCACAGTTAGAAACACGCCCCTAAGACACACTTAACCCCTCCCTCTCCAATACAGTTAACCCCTTCCCTGCCAGTGTCATTTTTACAGTAACAGTGCATATGTATAGCACTGATTACTGCAGTAATGTCACTGGTAACCTCAAAAGTGTCAAAAATGTCAGTCAAGGGTCCGATCTGTCCGCCGCAATGTCGCAGTCCCGCAAAAAAAAAAAAAAATCGCAGATCGCCGCCATTACTCGTTAAAAAAAAACACCAAAAATGACAAAAATCTTTCCCTTTGTTAGTAAACGTGATAACTTTTGCGCAAACCAATCAAAATACGCTTTTTGTGATTTTTTTTACCAAACATATGTAGCAGAAAACAAATTGGCCTAAAATGTTAAAAAATTTTGATTTTTACATTTTTTTGGGGGGGAATTTCATATAAAAAAATTTGAAAAATATTGTTATTTTTGCAAAATTTACGCTTTTTTTTGGTTATAGCGCATGATCAAAAAATCGCACAGGTGATCAAATACCACCAAAAGAAAGCTCTGTTTGTGGGGAAAAAAAGGACGTCAAATTAGTTTAGGTACAGCGTCGCACAACCGCGCAATTGAAAAACCCCTGGTCAGGAAGGGGGTAAAATCTTCCGGGGCTTAAGTGGTTAAAGACATAGCAATGTGCATAAATTGAAAAAATGTACTGCATGCGGTTTTTTTTGCCCTGGCATACACCTTAACCTCACAAACAGGTAAATCCTGGAAATAAGAATTACAAGCTCATTTTTCAAATCCCCCAGTCGAGAGGTAATCCCACCTTTCACATAACACTGGTGAAAGTGCTCTTGCAGCAAGTTGCAGTGGTTGACAAGTTCCTTTTGTCGGTGGTGTATGAACGGATTGGCTGTCGGACGTTCTTGTGACAGAGACCTGCGAGGATGCAGAAGATGAATTTCTGAGTAGATTATACAGTCATTAGTAAAATGATTATGCAAATATTATATATATTATATATATATTACAGCAAACCCTATTTTAAAAAAGGGGGGTAAAATCAAAATAGTTTTAAACAAAAACCTGCACATAGACATGAGATGACCGAATGAGAGAAGTCCCTCTTTGGGCATTCTGTATCACCTGTAGGTGTATGTTGGTTTCTAGTGCGTTACTTCACCTTCCAGGGCCAAAAACAACTAAAAAACGGAATTTTTGTAAAATCTTACCTGTAAAATTCCTTTCTCTGAGTCCTCCGACAGTCGCCGCCATCTTCATATTCGTCACAATGGGGGTATTAGACTTTGCTCCGTAGGAGTAGCTAGGCAACAGAATATGTCAATATTAAAGCTTTTAACATATCCCCACCCCAGGGGGTGGTCCCCTCAGTCTATACCCTCCTGCTTCCTGTTTCCTGCTTCAGTTTCAGTGGAATAGCAGTAGAGTACCTAAACCCCAAAAGAGGGGCGGGGGCGGCGACTGTCGGAGGACTCAGAGAAAGGAATTTTACAGGTAAGATTTTACAAAAATTCTGTTTTCTCTTACGTCCTCCGACAGTCGCCGCCATCTTCATATTCGTCACAATGGGGACGTCCCAAAGCAGTGCAAACATGAGGGGTGGGAAACGCAGCCGCGCCTAAAGGCAACGCAGTCTCCACATCAAGAAAGTAACCTTACCAAAGGAAGGAAACCAGCTGGGCAACACGAGAAAAAATTTGCTCAACGGGAGCAATAACCCAGGAAAAAAACAAATAACCCAGGGATACAAAGAAATCCCAAACAGCCCAAAGGACCAAAACCAGGGACCCTAAGGGACCGCCGCACTAAGAACCTTGCGGCCAAAGGAAGCATCTGCCGATGCTTGAACATCCACTCTGTGGAACAGAGTGAAGGTGTGCACGGTCGACCAAGTCGCCGCCCTACACACCTGGGCCACAGAAGCCCCATGACGACAGGCCCAAGACGTACTCAGAGATCTGGTAGAGTGCGCCCTCACAGGCATAAGGGAAACTTTTCCCCGCAAAGCATAGGCCTGTTCAACGGCCTGTCTGAACCAATTGGCGACGGCAGAAGCCGACGCCGCCACGCCCTTCCGAGGACCCCCGGAAGGACAAACAAAGAATCCGACTTGTGAAAAGATTCAGACGATTTTAGGTAAACCCTAATCGCCATGAACAGCATCCAAGGAGTGCAACACCACCTCCTCCGAATGTTTAGACTTCGCGCAAGGCGAAGGCAAGACAATGTCCTCATTGAGGTGAAATTCCGAAACCCTCTGCGAAAAAAAAGAAGGGTTAGGTCGCAAGACCACCTTAACCAAGTGATTGACCAGATACGGACAATGGCAGGACAGGCTGCCAGCTCCGACACTCTGCGAGCCGAATTGATCGCCACCAAAAAAGGTGACCTTCTAGGACAACATAGACAACGAGATCTACCCGATCCGTTCAAAAAAGAACCATGTTGTAACACGGACAGAACAAGATTCCAGTCCCAAGGAGGCAGAGGCACCCTCCTAGGAGGGACCAGATGCCCCCGAACAAAAGTGCCAATCAAGGAGATAGATGCCATAGGACGTTGAAAAAAGAACGGCCATCGCAGACACCTGACCCTTGATCATAGCCAGCGCCAAACGCTGTCAACACCCTTTCGAAGGAAGGACAACACCCCAGACACCGACCACGGGCGAGGTGAAGACCCCCTGAACTCACACCAGGCAAAATAGGCCTCCGAAATACGGTAAAAGACCTACCCCGAGGAAAAAATTCCTCGCGTCGCTCAAAGTGTGAATGACCTCAGGGGAGAGACCCCTATCCCTCAGGGCCTCGGTTTCAACAGCCAGGCCGGCAAAGCCAGCGACTGCAAGGCAGGATGAAATATCAGCCCTTGAGACCGGAAATCTTCCCGAAGAGGCAGACGCCACGGGGCATCGACCGCCAAATGCACGAGGTCTGCGTACCAGGACCGGCGAGGCCAGTCCGGTGTCACAAGAATCACCGTGTTTTGGTTCCGAGACCAACCTGCGAAGGAACCTGGGCAGCAATTGAAGCGGTGAAAACGCATACATCAGTCGGTACTGATGCCACGGGGCTACCAACGCGTCTGCCCGAGGATCGCGTGGCCCTGCCACGAACCTGTACACCTTGCTGTACAGACGAGACGCGATCAGGTCCACCTCCGGAAGACCCCACGTCGCGCACAACATCTGGAGAACACCCGGACGGAGGGGCCATTCCCCCTGGTCCAGGGACTGGCGGCATCAGATAATCCGCCCGCCAGTTCTCCAACCCCTGGAATGTGAACCGCCGATATTGCCGGGACATGCGTCTCGGCCCAAGACAGAATGTCGGCCACTTCCCGAGCCACCCGGGCCCTCTTGGTGTCCCCTTGGCGAATGACGTAAGCCACCGCCGTGGCAATGTCCGTCTGCACCCGAACCGGACAGCCCTGCAGCCTGTCCGGCCAACGTTGAAGGCAGAGAATCATCGCACGCAATTCCAGAATGCTGACCGGAAGGGAGGATTCCCCCTCCGACCAAGTTCCCTGGGCGGACAGAACGCCCAGAACACCACCCCAGCCCAACAGGCTGGCATCCGTGGTGACCACCGTCCATGAGAGAGGATGGTGGGGACAGGAGCCACCACAGAAGAACCCTTCAGGTGCGATGGCCCAACGAAATCCGGATCCAGAGATCGCGGTCGTCCGTCCCACCTGGACAGGATCTCCGCTTGGAGACCCCGCGTGTGAAACTGGGCGAAGGGAATCGCCTCGAAAGCCGAGACCATCAATCCCAGACATCTCATGCACGTCCGAGTGGACGAGGACGGAGCGTCCCTGAAGGACCTGACTTCCTTCCTGAAGAGTCCTGAGTTTGTCGTCCGGCAGGAAGACCTTCGCCTGGACAGAGTCCAGAACCATTCCCAGGTAAGGGAGACGAACCGATGGGCACAGTGCTGACTTTGGAAAAGTTATCGTCCAACCAAACTCCTGCAGAGGCTGCATCGTAACGGACAGAGCCTTCTCCAGACCCTGGCTGGTCGCAGACCGAACCAGAATATCGTCCAGATACCCTAGGACAGAGACGCCCTGGGCTCTCAACAAAGCCAAATCCGGTGCCCGCACCTTGGTGAACACCCGTGGAGCCGAGGCGAGACCAAAGGGCAACGCCACAAATTGGTAGTGATCCTCCGCTATGGCGAATCGAAGGTACCTCTGGTGACCCTCGAAATTCGGGATGTGAAGATATGCATCCTTCAAGTCGATGGAAGCCATGAACTCCCCCGAAACCAGGGCAGCCACCACCGACCGCAGAGATTCCATGCGGAACTTGCGCACCCGCACAAAGCAGTTCAGCGCCTTTAAGTCCAGAATCGGACGTACCTTGCCCTCCTTCCCGGGCACGGTGAACAGATTGGAATAGAACCCCCGAAACCTGTCCCGATGAGGCACCGGGACCACCACTCCCTGAGCCCTCAGGTCCTGCAAACGCTCCGGGGACAGTAGAAGATTTGAGGGAAAAAATCTGCGCTCCGGCCTATAGAGAAGCTCGATCTCGTAGCCAGATCGAACGATTTCCTGAACCCACCTGTCCCGAACCCGGGACAGCCATGGCTGAAGGAAACCGAGCAAGCGTCCCCCCACCCCAGAGTCGGGTGAGGGCGCCCCTTCAGGCCACACTGTTGTGGGCCGCTGAACCGGACTGGCCGGACTTTTGCTTACCAGTCCATGGCTTCTTACCAGGAGCCGTCTTAGCCTTGTGGGATTAGGGTAAGAGCGTGCTCTTACCACCCGTGATCCCTCTAATTAACGTATCTAGGGACTCACCAAAAAAGGCGAGAACCATCATAGGGCAGAATAGCCAAGGTCTTACGCGAAGATTGGTCCACCGACCAACACTTCAACCAAACCAAAACGGCGAGACAATACCGCCACACCATGTACACGTGCAGCCAACGGAACCATATCCAGGTCCGCATCACACAAATACATGACACCCTGGTGGATTTGATCCACCATATCCAAAGTCGCCTGGAGGGCAGAATCAGCCACCAGGACGCGATTAAGCACCTGCGTCCAGCTCGCGACAGCCTGGGCCGCCATAAGTGAAGCAAATAAAGCTTTCAGCATAGAACCCATAATAGAATAGGCATGACGGGCAAGGGACTCCGTCCGTTTGTCCGTGGCATCCCGGAACACCGGGATATCCTCAGCAGGAATCGCAGTGGGCTTATTCAGAACCGATATCGCGTGATCCACCGGAGGTGGGACACACCAACGCCCATCAGTAGCGGGCGTAAAAGGATAGCGCAGCTTAAACCTACTTGGTATAGCAAAAGGCTTGCGTATATTACGCCAATGTTCCTTTACAGCGCATTGAAAATCATCAGTGCAAGGAAATACCTGCGATGTTTTGCGTCTTTTCTGCGTCCCATAAGCCGCCAAGGCAGCAGGAGGACAAGGTTCATCCTGCAAACGCAGTGTTTGCTTGATAGAAGCAACCAATTCATCCATGAGTGCAAGCTCTTCAGACGAGCCAGGGGGAGAAATATCAACCCCCTCAACCTCAGCCTCCATTTCTGACCCTACAAGGGCCAGGGAGGAACGGGACCCCGACAAGGAGACCCCAGCAACAGCAGCCCCATCACCAACACCCTCTGAATCAGAGGAAATTGAAAACTCTGGGCCTTTTTGAGGATTGAGCAGCCATCAGCAATTGCACCTGAGTCGCAAGGCTAGCCACAATCGCAGCCAAATCCCCCCCCCCCAGGGGGAAAACCGCAGTCCCCTGGCTTCCCACCAATGTGACAGGAAATTTGCTTTCCTGAGAATCCATGCCCCAAAATGAGTAAAATAAAATGGGTGACCGCCCCTTTAAATAAGGCGCTGCGAACGTAGCCCACCGCCACACAAGCACACCCACATAAGGGACCCCCACAGGGAGAAGTTATACTCAGGCAAGGATACAGAGAATAGAGGGAAAAAACCTGGAGAGACCGCTGCTGCTGCTGGCCAGATCGGTGCTCCTGTAGAAAAGGAATTGCTGATATTCAGGGCGCTCCATTAAAGCCTATGGGAGGCTACAAGAAAATGGCCGCCATGCATGTGTACCATGCGGCCGGAGCGAGTACAGCCAAAATGGCGCCGTTTGGCGCGGAAACCGCCGCTCCCCCACCTCATGAAGGTGGAATAAAAATGCACCACATAGTTATAAAGAACATGGTGGACCGCCGCAGCGGCGCTGTAATGTGCCCCAAACATGATGGCATCAAGTTCCACAGCACACAGCCATTCACACACTCAGACTGACACAGAAGTGCAGCACAGCCCCCCCTCCTTGCAGCCCACAGCATGCAGTGTGAGAGATAGGGAAACATCAATAGTGTGAACACAGGGCAAGGTAACACAGTCCCAGACTGACACCCCCCAGACAGACAGGTCCCCACATGAATACACTTACCTCTTACATGGCGTGGGGGACCCGCACAGGCGAACAAGCCGCTGTACATGAGACAGGGAGAGTCGCATTCCAGGACGCAGCAGAAGGTGGGTTGAGAAACCGCACAGCGTCCAGTGAGGTAGCCACCTCACCCTAGCATCCCTGCACGGAACAGAGATGGGTCGTTCAGAAAACTCAGGAGCGGTACCTGACTGAACGCTCGATGGCGGGCTGAGAAGCCACTGACCCACAACCTGCGACCAGGGGAGTCAGCCCGAGACGCAGCCCGCATTATCCTCTTCATCCGAAGATCTAACTATTGCTGGTAAAAATAACAGCTAAATAAAGAAAGAGAGAAAAAACTCAAATAAAATCAAAAAAGAGAGAAGGCTGAGACAAAATGCCCCAGCATAGAGACATCCAGCTACTCCTGACAAGCTAGACATTGAAACTGAAGCAGGAAACAGGAAGCAGGAGGGTATAGACTGAGGGGACCACCCCCTGGGGTGGGGATATGTTAAAAGCTTTAATATTGACATATTCTGTTGCCTAGCTACTCCTACGGAGCAAAGTCTAATACCCCCATTGTGACGAATATGAAGATGGCGGCGACTGTCGGAGGACGTAAGAGAAATAGGTTTTTGAGTGTGTCCATAAGGACCTATTTACATCTCTGCATTGTGTTAAAAGGAGCCTATGTATTTGGATGGGCTTCCCAAGTGACCCAAAAGACGCATGCACTATTTTTTAGCAAGAGAGCGCAGCACAATGCATGGTATGGTATGGTATTGCATTGTAGAGTATTGTGATGCATTACAACACAAGTGAGCTGGGGTGCCATTCAGAATATAGGTCACCGCAGTCCAACAACATGCAAACCATGCAATGCCGTGCAAAGCAACTGTGTGAATCTGGTCTAAATGTCAGCCAGACCCTAAAAAAAGGTAACACTTCATTTATCTCCTCCCTAACACTGAAACAAATACACTATATTGTCAAAAGTATTGGGACGCCTGCCTTTACATGCACATGACCTTTAAAGGCATCCCAGTCTTAGTTCGTAGGGTTCAATATTGAGTTGGCCCACCCTTTTCATCTATAACAGCTTCAACTCTTCTGGGAAGGCTGTCCACAAGGTTTAGGAGTGTGTCTATGGGATTGTTTGACCATTCTTCCAGAAGCGCATTTGTGAGGTCAGGCACTGATGTTAGAGAGAAGGTCTGGATCACAGTCTGCGCTCTAATTCCTCCCAAAGGTGTTCTATCGGGTTGAGGTCAGAACTCTGTGCAGGACAGTCAAGTTCCTCTACCCAAACTCTCTCATCCATGTCTTTTTGGACCTTGCTTTGTGCACTGGCCCAAATCATTTGGTGGAGGGGGGATTATGGTGTGGAGATGTTTTTCAGGGATGGGGCTTGGTCCCTTAGTTCCAGTGAAGGGAACTCTTAAGGCGTCAGCATACCAAGACATTGTGATGCTCCCAACTTTGTGGGAACAGTTTGGGGATGGCCCCTGCCTGTTCCAACATGACTGCGCACCAGTGCACAAAGCAAGGTCCATAAAGACGTGGATGAGCGCGTTTGCAGTGGAGGAACTTGACTGGGGCCCCAAGTCCATGATAATCTTGCATTACATCATACTTGCCAACTGTCCCAGATTTGCCGGGACAGTAAAGTTTTTACTAAGCTGTCCCCGGATGGCTGTGTCTCAGGCAGCGTCCCAAAAGCTGTACTGTACCCTCCTGATCCCAGTACTGGGCCCTCTTCAATCCCCTTACTGTGCCCTACTGCCCCACCTCCCCATACTTTCCACTTTTGTGTTGATTAATCTTTTATTTTTGCCATGTTTTCTTATTGTTTAAAATAAATTTTATTGAAAGTACTAATAAATATATGTTTAATTCTATCAACTATTTATTCTTTAATTCTTGAGAGTAGGTGCACAAATAGGGGCAGGCTGGTGGGGGCCCCAGTGCATTGCTTTGCCCAGGGGCCATGATGTCATTAAGACGGCCCTGCTCCGGGCTCAGAGGAGAATACTGCAGTGAATGGCGCCATAAGGCTATATGGGCTCATTCAGCATTTGTGACCCGCCCTACACCAGAGGAAGGATATCCATGATGTCATGTGACTGGAAAAAAAAGAAGGGAAAAAAGATATGCAACAATGTAAAAAAATAAAAGGCAGCAGAGAGTGTGCCAATGGGGAAGAGATTGGCGTTACCATTTTTAGCATATACCCCATTTACTTAGCCCTCTAATTTCTGGTCCTAACACTAACTTGGCCCCAACCCAATGCCTAATACTAAATTACACCTACAAAAAAAAATGTATCTTACTGGGTGCCTGAAACAGCATCATCAAATCCAACAGTCAATAAAAACAACCTACCCATCTGCAGGAACACCTTGGGAAGGAAAAACTCACATGAAATAAATATTTCCAGGTGATAGGGAATGTTCACCTGGGATAACGCAGGTGCCAGGACTATGATCAGCACATCAATATGCATGTTTGGTAAATACAATGCTATGTTATCATCATTTAGCAATCTCATGTCCATGGCTAGCTGTTGATCACATATCAGAATGCCTAGGTTGTTGGTGATGTGATCTCTGCCAAAGGGAATTCAGATTGGCTGATCCACTTCTTCAACAAATCCTGTGTCAGTGCCTAGGTCCTCACATGTGGCCAGCACTAGAGGGAGTCTGGGGTTGCATGTTCTCCATGAAAGGCAAGAATGTCAGTCTAGACCCATTACATTTGTAGTTATGTTAAGTAACAACTCCAGGCAAACAGCTGAATATACAACTGAAATACATATAATTTTACTGCTTTACCTACCAAAAGGGCGGCAAATACCGGACAAAGTGAGATTTATATAGAAAAATCCCATTGCACAGCCACACAGGTTGCAGTTCCTGATTAAAGTGTATATATAAGCAAAACCTTTTTTTTTTATTTGGATAGCGTGGGGAAGGGGTAGACCCTCTGACAAGTTTAAGAGCCGGGTCACACTAATCCGACTCAAAGTCGCCCCAACTTCAGGCAACTTTGAAGTCGCCCGTGCAGCGCGACTTCATCGCGGCTTGCAAACGACTTCTCATAATAGAAGTCAATTCAAATCGCTCCGACTTCGCCAAAAAATAGTGCAGGAACCTTTTTCTAAGTCGGAACGACTTGAGTCGCTCTGATTAGAACGGTTCCATTGCACAGCATTGGGAGCTACTTGTCAGGCGACCAAGTCGCCTGACAAATCAGAGTAGTGTGAACCGGCTCTAACTGTGATCTGTGTTTCCATTGGTCAGATCCTTCCCTCTGTTTGTTCTGGTGACCACAGCCATTGAAGCAGATTTAAATGCAAGTGCCGAATTTTTGAGTTGTCAGAGCAAAAGGTGAGGGTAAATCTTCCAATGGAACGGATATTCTGAGGACATCTGCCTAATATAGGATTCCCCTCACTTTAGGAAGATTTCCTCTAACCACCTGTGCTGTCCCTAGGACAGGAACTAAAGGAAAATATCCCCAGGGATGCACAAACAGCAACAAAATAACCTGAAAGGCAAAAAAAAGAGAAATGGAGCTGCTCAATTTCAAAGAGCCCCAGGTACATTTATTGGTATCACCCAAAACAGAGAAAATCCACCAGCTTATTTTTTACGCATTTCAGTCATGATGAAGCTCCTCCAATCTTGCAATGCTGCACCCGGTTGGTCTGCCAACACAGTCCAGCATGCAATACTCTACACGGGTGCAAGCTGAGCAACTGAAGCATACGTATTTATAAAAGTTCGGACAGCTGCACTCTGAAAAAGTCCCTCGTTATTGAATCTTAAAAACAGCAGCACAGCAAGACACTGTGGGGCATGAGGAAAGACTCACACAGGAATTAATGATGAAGCAATGATGCAGCGAGAAACCTGTAGACTTTTCTCATGCCCCGAGTCTTGCTGTGCTGTTATGTAGTTTTATACTGCATCCGCCAAGGGGATGGAGGTGTATGCTTCTCAGCTGGTCCTTTTCAGTTTGTACCATCGCTATTGAGTTTTGATATATTAGACCAGTCATGGATGGAGGTGGGTTGGGGGAGGTTTGGGCTGCCTCCCTCCCACCTTTCTCCTATCCATCCATTAGCAGCCATGTGCTTCCATTGTGGAGACACTCAAATTAGAAAGTGTTAGGACTGCAGGTAACACAGGGGACAGTGAAGTGGCCCTGCATCTTACACATGCGTTTGCAAATGCGTGTCAACTAAACCCCTGTTCTTTATTTATATCATTTGACAGCTCTACTTGGTTGGTGGTAGACTGGAGGGTGAGTACATCAGACTGGGGGCTGGCTGGCTTCCATGCACCTCTTTTAATCCTTTCAACTTTCGTTTTTTTCTGATACAGGGATGGAGACGCTGGGCATTATCTGCTGGTGTCTCACTTAAAGTCCCACATAGCCCACATTGTTCATGGTTATGTAGTTTTTAGGACTCAAAGATGGACTTTTTTGGCAAGCAGCTGTCCAAACCTCTGTAAATACATATCACTAAGCTCCTGTTGGAGTGAAACACATATGAGGAGCAGGTAGATTTTCGCTATATTGGGCGATACCAATAAATGTACCTGCACTGTATGAAGATCAGCGGCTCCATTTTACTTCCTTTGCCTTTGACGATAATGGAACATGGACTGTACTGGAGCCAGCATTCTTTGGTCGGGTGAGCCGTGAGGAAAGCCTTGTGGTGGAGTGGCTGGGATTTACAGCGAATCAAAATATTCTGGTTTTAACCCTCCCCTACACTATCAACAACTAAACAAAAAAAAAAAAGTTTGAGCATAACACATACTTTAATTTGACTTTCTGGTTATTCAATTCAGACTCCTATGTCACCTCTCCTGTCTCAAAAGGCTGCATCACCAGTACAGAGACCTGACCCAGGAGGCAAAGGCTTGTTCATATAATGACAACCAGGGCTTTTTTTTCAGCTGGAACTTGGTGGAACTCATTTCCACCACCTCTGGCTCAGGCCCTCTGCTCCCTGCTCACCACTTTCACTTGTAAACACAGAAATCTGGCTTCTGTGTTTACAAGTGACAGTTTGTCTCCCAGTGGCTCCCACAGATCTGATCTCCTAAGTGTGGCTCCCACTGAGTGCAGGATAGGGACAAGGACACCCCCACTGGATGATCTTCCCACAAGTAAGAGAGCCAACGACAGTGAGCGGGGAGTTACTAGAGTCAGCTAGATTCTTGTGCCTAATACAGCAACAAAAGTGGGACATGTGGAAGATGGTGGAGCTTTTTAAGGAGGTGGGGGTTGCATGCAGAGGTCAGAGCTGAAGAGTGGTGAAAGACGTAAGCAGCCGTGGAAGAAGGCTAAACTCTGCACTCTGTATGCAGCGCACCCACGAACTCTGGACTATGTACGTAAGGCAGCCCTGAACTCTGCACTCTGTTTGTAAATGCCCCCCCCCCCAAACACTGCACCATATGCAATAAGCACCCCTGAACTCTGCACTCAGTTTGCAAACACCCCCCAAACTCTGCACTCTGTATGCAGCGCACCCACGAACTCTGGACTATATACGTAAGGCAGCCCTGAACTCTGCACTCTGTTTGTAAATGCCCCCCCCCCAAATTCTGCACTATATGCAATAAGCACCCCTGAACTCTGCACTCCGTTTGTAAACACCCCCAAACTCTGAACTCTGTACGTAATGCACTGCTGGTATTAAATGCCTCTTTAAAACCCTCACACTGTTAGTGAAATTTGACCACGCCCACTATTTGATGCGGTTTGGAGTGTGTGTAAAGGGGAGGGGGATTTTCAGGGGGTTGTGGTTGAGTTCCTGTACCTATTTTCTGAGAAAAAAGCCCTGCTGATGGCCCACTGAAAAGTGATCCACCACAGATATGTTGTTATCCCCCCTTGCCTGATTTACCCCTCAAAATGCCGACCCACCACGCTACAACCATTTGCATTGCAAGACAGTTGCGGCATGGCCCTATTCAATTTGAAAGGATCATGGCCATGGCAATGGCTACAGACCTGAGCGGCTGCATTTCTGTGTTTAGGTCATCAGACAAGGGGCAGTGAAACCACAGCTCAACCACCTTGTTTAACCACTCTTCAGCTGCCCATGTGAACGAGCCCTTACTAAATAGCAAAGAGGACACATCCTTCAGCACATAAAGCATCAAATATATATGTATTTCAACTGTGTTGTTGGCGGTTTGCCTGGAGTTTGACTTGAATACGAGAAAAGGACCTGCTCAGAACACAATGTAGAATAATGTATAATGGAGATTGTGACCTTGATGCATTGTAAACTTTAGCTTTTATCATTGACCATATACAGGATGTTAGTAGTTTAAGAGATACCTTTATTAACTAACTGAAATTACTAAAGATGTCAGCTTTCCTTTTCTCAGGCTTTATAGAATTCTCAAGGAATCTGAAGAAGGGATCGAAGAGGTCGTAAAAGCTTGCATCTCTAATAACTTGAGTTAGCAAATAAAAGGTATCACTTAAACTATAGACTCTACAATTTCTGAACATGACAAAAAAATACAAACAGAAGCCACCAGCAGACGTAATAAATAAAACATTGTGCCGTGTGTTCAGGTGCTGGAACCCAGACTAGCCACATCCTAGATTATAAGGAATAAGGCAATGTCTTCTTCACCTGCTTGTCTCTAGGTATCCCCTGCTGTGGGCGTCCTGGAACAAAATCAAGCGGGGCGGAGTACTGCTCAGCCATTCCCAGGAAGCTTTGTATTTTCTGAGTACAAATTGTATTTTGTGGAGTACGAAGCTTCCTCTGGGTGGCTGAAGTGGAGAGGTGGGCATGTGATAAAACAATCTCTACTTGAATCATTCAGAAGAAGACTTGTACACATTCGGAAAATACAAAGCTTTCTGGGAATGGCTGAGCAGTGCTCAGCCTGACTCGATTTTGTTCGAGGACTCCTACAGCTGGGGACACCTACAGACATCATATGAAGAAGCCCAGGGTTTGAGAAAGGAGTGTGCATGCTCTGAAACGCATAGCTACACCCCGCCATGCTCCCATTGTGAGGTCATCTCTGCCCAGTGAGGTCAATGGTTTCAGAGTGGTTCCAGTAGCGACAGATAATCTTGCCAACGCGGAGTCAAACACACCAAGCGGGCAGCTGACTAAGAGATGGGCATAGGGCTGGATGTAGTGGTTCATATAATTTGAACAACCAGTGTTTTATCTATGTGAGTTTCCAATTGCCTTTTATCAATGAATATTACTGCTCTTAGGAGGCGCTCCGCTCTGTTTTCTTCTGCAGAGATTGCTCCTACTCTGGGGCCAGCTGCCACACGTGCCACAGATATTTGGATTCAATATCAGAGACTTTTGGACTTTTCCTTTATTGTTATATCTTTCACTTGGTGGTGCCCATGTCCCTGAGTGTGCCATTCATTCAGCTACAGGCAATTCTGGTGACTAGCCCTTTGACATCCATTTGCCTTTTTTTTTTGGCATAGCTGCCACAGTACAGGTCCTCCTTCAAGGTGAAGGCAGCAAAGCCATCATCCTTCTCCTGGCTTCTCGACCTTGAAATAAAGTGATCCGGGACAATTAGGTAGTCTGACAGATCTCCCACACTGTATGCTTATTCTAGGTCAGTGACTCATTTGAATGTGAATCCATAACTGAGATTTGCAACTTCAAAACAAGCCAGCAATCCATAGTTTTCCTGTCATATATTCCTTAGGGTTCCAGTTGTACAATATTAATGTAGAGGATCCAATGGCAGTGGAAGAACACCTGGTCAACTATTGCTACATACAAAGGCAATCTTGCTCTGCTTTGGTTTAGATCAGGCATCACTAAATGGTGGACTGCACCTGGACTGAGTGACAGGTCTATTCTGGACCGTGGCCATCTAGGTGTCCTCTTCCAAGTTGTGTCTTCCAATTCTTCCCCCTCCACCGCATCTATCAATCCTCCCAGCAGGCAGAGGGTGGGAGGTGCTGCAGATCTGGACAGGGGGCAGTGGCTGTCCAAATTCCCAATTAACAAGAGGGTGGTTGGTTGAGGGGTGGCAGGTCTTGGCAGGTGGGCGAAAGCTGCCCAACTTGTCCAATTAACAAGCAGGTCGTAAGGACACAGGGTGGTTGTAGCATCCAATCACCCGCCTGTTAATGTGAAAAATTAGACAACTCCCATCCTCTGTCCAGACCTACTTTGCCTCCTGCCCTTTGCCTGCGTAAGGTAGAATTGTAAAGTGGGGGTGTGTAAGGCTGTTGTAATTGGAAGGTGGGGGATTGATTTAACGAAGGCTGCGATGTTAGGAGGGAAATGTGACGTGAAGGGGTTGGGGAAACTGCTGTAAAGGGGGGGAATGTGGTGTAAAGGAGAAGCTGTGATGTGAAGAGGGGACTATGGTGTAAAGGGGAAGCTGTGAAGTGAAGAGGGGGCTATGATGTAAAGGGGGCTCTGATATAAAGGGGGGGGGACTGAAATCACTGATGTAAAGGGAGGGGGTGTTGTGATGCAAAGAATCTGAGTCTAAGCACAAATATAAGATTTGGATCTCTGCGGGGAAAAAATGATTTACTGGCCGAACCTCAGTGAATTTTAATTCAATACCCCAGGTTTAGATGATGCAAGTGAGTATCAGATTGGCTCTGGTGGATTCCAGCATACCTGAACACAAACCATCTCATTAGTACATAGACCCATATATGTAGGTTATATAAAGTAAAGGACAGCTCCAGCAGCACACAGGTCACACACTCGTGTTCTGCACATGCAGCTCAAGCAGAGGTTACACTGTCCCCACAAGGCCACGCTCCCAAATGCCGCACCCAGCTCCCAGTTTTCTCCCAGTCCATCTCCGGCATATGCAAAGCAGCACTTCATCTTCATACTACCTGGACTGCACCTCCTGGAAGATGTCCCACGACACTGACTCTTGTCTAAACTCGCTGGGGGAGAGAGGATAGCGTTAGCAGCTCAGGGATCAATGCTCTGGGTGGAGGACCACGCAGCAAGCTGTTAGGGTTTAAAGGGGTTGTGTACACCAGCGGTAACCAGTTGTGTAATAGTGTGCACCCCCTTAAAACCTCAGATGCTAGCCAGGTGCTCCGTGGTGGGTGCCATTTTCTCTAATGAACATTTTTTGCACATCGATTGACAAGTCATTTTATATCTATATGTCTAAAATATTTCCCATACTTAGAAATGATCCATACTTGAAGATGTGCTTAACGATTATACTTTATTTCTTATAGTTTAATTAACAACCAATAATACTCCTTAACATGTCATAAGCGTCACTAGGGATGGAGATATAAATGTGTGTCTGCAATAGAAACAAAATTTAATTTGGTAAACCCACACACACTGTCTGGATTTGTAGAAATCCAAACAACGGGGCTACAGCAATCAATAATAATTTGTTTGGTTCCAAAGAACAGTTTCAGCCAGAAGCCCTTCGTCAGGCCAAATGCCGGATCTGTGATTTGGCCTGATGAAGGACTTCTGCCTGAAACCGTTGCAGGCATTCATATGTACTTTTAGTTGGTCCCAGCTGTGTGATATCTCATCAGTATCCATAAAAATCATATTAAAACAGAACTCCACAGTGTTCTGCTTTAAGGCCTCCTTCTCCCTTCTCTTTCAAGAATGTCACTTTTGGGGAGGAGGGGGAGCAGGTACCTGATTTTGACAGGTACCCATTCCCACTTCCGCCCCAACCGACTAGGAGTGAAAGTCCCCCCCCCCCCATTCTCGCAGTCTTCTAGGATGTCACAGATTCCAGAAGATTGCAGGACTATTCACAATGTGCAGCGAAAGTGGCGCAGGGGTCATCTGGCTGTGAGGCCGCAAGCTGCCACAGCTGGGTGCCCACAGTAAATATGTCGGCACCAAAAACTCGAAGGTTAGTGAAGAACTAGCCCAGGTGAGGATAGCGCTGGATCATGGGAGAGGTGAGTGGTTGTTTATTAAAAGTCAGCAGCTACAGTTTGTATACAGTATCTCACAAAAGTGAGTACACCCCTCACATTTTTGTAAATATTTTATTTTATCTTTTCATGTGACAACACTGAAGAAATGACAGTTTGCTATAATATAAAGTAGTGAGTGTACAGCTTGTATAACAGTGTAAATTTGCTGTCCCCTCAAAATAACTCAACACACAGCCATTAATGTCTAAACCACTGGTGACAAAAGTGATTACATCCCTAAGTTAAAATGTCCAAATTGGGCCCAAAGTGTCAATATTTTGTGTGCCGACCATTATTTTCCAGCACTGCCTTAACCCTCTTGGGCATGGAGTTCTCCAGAGCTTCACAGGTTCACTGGAGTCCTCTTCCACTCCTCCATGATGACATCACAGAGCTGGTGGATGTTAGAGACCTTGCGCTCCTCCATTTTCTGTTTGAGGAAGCCCCACAGATGCTCAATAGGGTTTAGGTCTGGAGACATGCTTAACCAGTCCATCACCTTTACCTCAGGTTCTTTAGTAATGCAGTGGTTGCCTTGGAGGTGTGTTTGGGGTTATGTTGGAATACTGCCCTGCGGCCCAGTCTCCGAAGGGAGGGGATCATACTCTGCTTCAGTATGTCACAGTACATGTTGGCATTCATGGTTCCCTCAATGAACTGTAGCTCCCCAGTGCCAGCAGCACTCATGCAGATCCAGACCATGACACTCCCACCATCGTGTTTGACTGTAGGAAAGACACACTTGTCTTTGTACTCCTCACCTGGTTGCCGCCACACACGCTTGGCACCATCGGAACCCAATAAGTTTATCTTGGTCTCATCAGATCACAGGACATGGTTCCAGTAATCCATGTCCTTAGTCTGCTTGTCTTCAGCAAACTGTTTGTGGGCTTTCTTGTGCATCATCTTTAGAAGAGGCTTCCTTCTGGGACGACAGCCATGCAGACTAACTTGATGCAGTGTGCGGCGTATGGTCTGAGCACTGACAGGCTGACCCCCAACCCCTTCAACCTCTCCAGCAATGCTGGCAGCACTCATATCTCTATTTCCCAAAGACAACCTCTGGATATGCCGCTGAGCACATGCATCAACGTCTTTGGTCGACCATGGCGAGGACTGTTCTGAGTGGAACCTGCCCTGTTAAACCGCTGTATGGTCTTGGCCACCGTGCTGCAGCTCAGTTTCAAGGTCTTAGCAATCTTCTTATAGCCTAGGCCATCTTTATGTAGAGCAACAATTCTCTTTTTCAGATCCTCAGAGAGTTCTTTGCCATGAGGTGCCATGTTGAACTTCCAGTGACCAGTATGAGAGAGTGAGAGCGATAACACTAAATTTAACACACCTGCTTCCCATTCCCACCTGAGACCTTGTAACACTAACGAGTCACATGACACCGGGGACGTGAAATGGCTAATTGGACCCAATTTGGACATTTTCACTCAGGGGTGTACTCACTTTTGTTGCCAGCGGTTTAGACATTAATGGCTGTGTGTTGAGTTATTTTGAGGGGACAGCAAATTGACACTGTTATACAAGCTGTACACTCACTACTTTACATTGTAGCAAAGTGTCATTTCTTCAGTGTTGTCACATGAAAAGATAGAATAACGGAATTTTTGTAAAATCTTACCTGTTAAATTCCTTTCTCTGAGTCCTCCGACAGTCGCCGCCCCTTCATATTCGTCACAATAGGGTTATTGACCTTTGCTCCGTAGGAGTGGCTAGACAACAGAATATGTTAATATCAAAGCTTTTAGCATACCCCACCCCCAGGGGGTGGTCCCCTCAGTCAATACCCTCCTGCTTCCTGCATTCCTACCTCAGTTTCAGTAGCATAGCAGTAGAGTACATAAACAAAACCCCAAAAGAGGGGCGGGGGCGGCGACTGTCGGAGGACTCAGAGAAAGGAATTTTACAGGTAAGATTTTACAAAAATTCCGTTTTCTCTTACGTCCTCCGACAGTCGCCGCCCCTTCATATTCGTCACAATAGGGACGTCCCAAAGCAGTGTAGACATGAGGGGTGGGAAAAACAGCAGCCGCGCCTAAAGCAACGCAGTACCCACATCAGAGAAAAAGGAACCATACCAAAGGAAGGAACCCAACTGGGCAACATGAAAAAAACTTGCTCAACAGGAGCAACAACCCAGGAAAGAACAAGTAACCTAGGGGTAAAAATACCCCAACAGCCAAGGACCCAAACAAAAGGACCCTAAGGCACTGCCGCACTAAGAACTTTACGGCCAAAGGAAGCATCTGCTGATGCCTGAACATCCACCTTGTAGAATTTTGAGAAGGTGTGAACGGACGACCAAGTCGCCGCCTTACATACCTGGGCCACAGAAGCCCGATGATGACAGGCCCAAGACGTACTCAGAGATCTTGTAGAGTGCGCCTTCACAGGTATGGGAGGAACTTTCCCCCTCAAAGCATAGGCCTGTTCAATGACCTGCCTGATCAATTTGGCGATGGTAGAGGCCGACGCCGCCATGCCCTTCCGAGGCCCCTCTGGAAGGACAAAGAGAGAATCCTTCTTGCGAAAGGATTCAGTCGATGACAGGTAAACCCTGATCGCCCGAACAACATCCAAGGAATGCAAAGCCACTTCCTTTGGATGTTTTGGCTTTGCGCAAAGCGAAGGCAAGACAATGTCCTCATTGAGGTGAAATTCCGAAATCCTTTTCGGAAGGAAAGACGGGTTAGGACGCAAGACCACCTTATCCAAGTGAACCACTAAATACGGAGATCTGCAGGACAAGGCAGCAAACTCCGACACCCTGGAGCCGAGGTGATTGCCACCAAAAAGGCGACCTTCTTGGACAACATAGACAACGAGATCTCCCTGATTTTTTCAAAGGGAGCCCATTGCAACACGGACAGAACAAGATTCAAGTCCCATGGAGGCAAAGGCTCCCTCCTAGGAGGGACCAGATGCCGCACCCCTTGAACAAAGGTGCCAACTAAAGAATTAGACGCCACAGGGCGCTGAAAGAGAACGGCCAGAGCAGAAATCTGACCCTTAATCGTGGCCAACGCCAAACGCTGGTCCACGCCCGTTTGAAGAAAAGCCAACACCCTTGATACCGAGTATGAACGAGGGGAATACCCCCTGGACTCACACCAGGCAAAATAGGCCTTCCAAGTACCGTAGTAAACCTTCCCCGAAGAGGACTTTCTAGCCTTAATCAAAGTGTGAATGACCTCAGGGGAGAGACCCCTATCCTTCAGGATCTGGGTTTCAACAGCCAGGCCGTCAAAGCCAGCGACTGTAAAGCAGGATGAAATATCGGCCCTTGAGACAGGAGATCGTCTCGAAGAGGCAAACGCCATGGAGCGTCGACCGCCAGATTCACGAGGTCTGCGTACCAAGACCGGCGAGGCCAGTCTGTTGCCACCAAAATCACCGTGTTCGGTTCCGAGGCCAACCTCTGAAGGAACCTGGACAGCAGCTGAATCGGTGGAAAGGCATACATCAGACGATACTGATGCCAGGGCGCCACCAACGCGTCTGAGGCGTCTGCCCGAGGATCGCGCGTCCTTGCCACGAACCTTCCCACCGTGTTGTTCAGACGAGACGCGAACAGGTCCACATCTGGGGACCCCCACTTCTCGCACAACATCAGAAAGACATCCGGGTGAAGGGGCCATTCTCCCTGGTCCAGGGTCTGGCGGCTCAGATAATCCGCCTGCCAGTTTTCCACCCCCGGAATGTGAACAGCAGATATCGCCGGGACGTGCGTCTCGGCCCAAGACAGAATGTCGGCCACTCCCGAGCCGCTCGGGCACTCCTGGTGCCCCCTTGGTGGTTGATGTAGGCCACCGCTGTGGCATTGTCCGTCTGCACCCGAACCGGACGGCCCTGCAGCCTGTCCGACCAACGCCGAAGGCAGAGATTTATTGCTCGCAATTCCAGAATGTTGATCGGAAGGGAGGACTCCTCCTCCGACCAAGTTCCCTGGGCAGACAGAACGCCCAGAACACCACCCCAGCCCGACAGGCTGGCATCCGTGGTGATCACCGTCCACGACAAAGGACGAAAGGACTTGCCCCCCGACACCGCCGGGGACTGGAGCCACCACAGAAGGTCCCTTCTGGAGTGATGACTCAACGAAATCTGGAGATCCAGAGATTGCGGTTGTCCGTCCCACCTGGCCAGAATCTCCCTCTGGAGACCCCGCGTGTGAAACTGGGCAAAGGGTATCGCCTCGAAAGCCGAGACCATCAGTCCCAGACACCTCATGCACGTCCGGAGGGACGAGCACTGAACGTCCCTGAGGGACCCGACTGCTTCTTGAAGCTTCCGGAGCTTGACTTCCAGCAGGAAGACCTTCGCCTGAACAGAGTCCAGGATCATTCCCAGGTAAGGAAGACGAACCGACGGACACAGCGTCGACTTCGGAAAATTTATCGTCCAACCGAACTCTTGCAGAGTCTGCATCGTGACGGACAGGTCATTCACCAGGCCCTGACTGGTCGCAGATCGAACCAGAATGTCGTCCAGATACCCCAGGATCGAGATGCCCTGGGCTCTCAACAAAACCAGAACCAGCGCAAGCACCTTGGTGAAAACCCGCGGAGCCGAGGCGAGACCAAAGGGCAACGCCACGAATTGGTAGTGATCCTCCGCAATGGCGAATCGAAGGTACTGCTGGTGACCCTCGAAAATGGGGATGTGTAGGTACGCATCCTTCAAGTCGATGGAGGCCATGAATTCCCCCGGAATCAGGGCAGCCACCACCGAGCGCTGGGATTCCATGCGGAACTTGCGAACCCGCACAAAGCGGTTCAGAGCTTTCAAGTCCAGAATCGGACGTACCTTGCCCTCCTTTCTGGGCACAGTGAACAGATTTGAATAGAATCCCCGAAATCTGTCCCGATGAGGCACCGGAATCACCACTCCCTGAGCCCGCAGGTCCCGCACCGCCAGGTGCAGATCCCGCAAGCGCTCCGGAGACAGCTGAAGGTTTGAGGGGAAAAATCTGCCCGCCGGCCGAGATAGAAACTCGATCTTGTATCCAGATCGAACGATTTCCTGAACCCACCTGTCCCGAATGCGGTCCAGCCAGGGCTGAACAAAACCGAGCAAACGTCCCCCCACCCCAGAACCGGGTGAGGGCGTCCCTTCAGGCCGCATTGTTATGGGCAGCGGGCCCGGACTGGCCGGACTTCTGCTTACCCGTCCACGGCTTCTTCTGGGAGCCTTGGCCCTTGAAGGGCTTACCCTTATAGTACGACGGAAAGGCACGAAAGGACCCCTGAGAGGGTCTAAACAAAGCATTCTTCTTACCGCGAACAAACTTAGACTTGTGAGTCTGGGGCAAAAGAGTACTCTTACCCCCAGAAACACCCTTAATCAGAGTATCCAAGGATTCGCCAAAAAGGCGAGAACCCGCGTAAGGCAAATTAGCCAAAGTCTTGCGAGAAGATTGGTCAACAGACCAACATTTCAGCCAGATCAGGCGACGGTTCAACACCGCCACACTCTGCAGACGCGCAGCCAAAGGGACCATATCTGTGAGTCTGGGGCAAAAGAGTACTCTTACCCCAAGAAACACCCTTAATCAGAGTATCCAAGGATTCGCCAAAAAGGCGAGAACCCGCGTAAGGCAAATTAGCCAAAGTCTTGCGAGAAGATTGGTCAACAGACCAACATTTCAGCCAGATCAGGCGACGGTTCAACACCGCCACACTCTGCAGACGCGCAGCCAAAGGGACCATATCTAGGTCCGCATCACACAAATACATGACACCCTGATGAATCTGATCCACCATAGCCAATGTCGACGGCGAAGCAGAGTCAGCCACCAGAGCGCGCCTGAGCACCTGCGTCCAATCGGCAATAGCCTGGGCTGCCATAATGGAAGCAAAAATAGGCTTCAGCATAGAGCCCGCAACCGTATAAGAGTGACGGGCCAGAGACTCCAATCTCCTGTCCGTAGGGTCCCGGAACACCGGGGTATCCTCAGCAGGAATCGCAGTGGATTTATTCAAAATCGCCACCGCGTAATCCACCTGAGGCGGCACACACCAACGCTCATCAGTAGCTGGTGTAAAAGGATAACGCAGCTTGAACCTACTCGGCACAGCAAAAGGCTTCTTTATGTTGCGCCATTGCTCCTCAACAGCGCGCTGAAATTCCGTAGAGCAAGGAAAAACCTGCGACGTTTTGCGTTTTCTCTGCGTCCCATAAGAGGACATCAAGGCATGAGGACATGGTTCATCCTCCAAATGCAGCGTTTGTTTGATAGAAGCAACCAACTCATCCATGAGTGCAAGCTCTTCAGACGAGCCAGGGGGAGAATTATCAACCCCTTCCACCTCAGCCTCCCCTTCAGACCCCGCAAGGTCTAGAGAAGAACGAGACCCTGAGAAGGGCACTCCAGCCATAGCATCCCCATCGCCCTCTGAATCAGAGGAAATTGACACTCTGGGCCTTTTCGTGGATCGATCAGCCACCAGCATCTGCACCTGAGCAGCAAGGTTAGCCACAATAGTATAGAAAAATAAGCCGCGCTGCGTGAAGTGGGTAAACAAAAAATTAATGTCCAAACAAAAATCAATGTCCCATATAACAACTTGATTGACGCTGAAAGCATAGATCACACTCCACGGTCTCTGTAGGAAATGTGCTTATTGGATAGCCACTAAAAGTCTGCAAATTCATATGCTGAGATATAGTCACAGATCCGGGAGATGGGAGTTGTCAGAGTCCTCAGCGAATATTGTGAATAATATGCAAAAGAAAAAACTTACATAGTGTGATACCGTAATTTATATAAAGTTTCCACCACCAATAAGGAATCCCTATCAATCGTGCAGCAGCTCACCAAATGAATAATGAGTAAAACGTGAATAGCCCAGTGTAAAGAGAGGAATGTGGAACAAACCACCACCAATTGTGAAGCCTCTTACCGAAAAATAGGTCAAATGAGCAAATAGGTAAATCCAGATCGCCAAGAAACCAGAAACGTCACTCAAAAGCCCTATTGGCCTCTTACCAGATGACAAATAATCCAAGCAGTAGATCTAATAACGCTTTCCCATCATACGTGAAGCTCCGGGACCAACAGCATCAATGGTGTTAACTATAAACTCAGTACCAAGATGTAGCCCGAGTGAAAGAAAAAGCGCCAATAGTGTAATAAAATAATAACTGGTTTATTAATTAAAAAGAAGAACACTCACAAGCATAGTAGATAAAATCGCGATGGATGGGTGCCGCCGGCCGGACGGCAAAGCGCATCCGCTCCTAGGATAACTTCCGGGATGACGTCAGCACGCCGCGACCTGACGGCGTTTCGTCCAAGAAGACGTTATCAAAGGTACGGACGGCGTGCTGACGCCATCTCTTATAGAAAATACCTGATTATGATACCCGGTAGTGTTTGACCAATTCCGCCCTGAAGCTGTGAACCGGACATCCAATAACCGGAACTAGGGTAGAGCTGTCTCACCATTTTAGTTAAGGGCACATATCAACTTCACTAACCCGGAATGTCCCATATTAAGGGCAAATATATTTAAAGGTATAGCAGGCCTATTTGGCACAGCCGATGTGAAATAAGAAATTGCTAAACCATAAAAGTAAGCAGAATAAACATAAGGGCATATATGGGCATTGTGTGTAACTGTATCGTCTTGCGCTCAGATACGCTGAGACCGCAAAAAAATTGACCGTATTGTGTACAATTGAGTCAAACTGTAGCGGAATAAGTTCAAACTCTAACCAGGGATCAACATCATAAATATAGACCAAATGCTAAATGTTACAAATACATTAAACAGTTGAAATTGTATCCCCAATAAATGAATATATGACCATAAATGATTAATACCATGCAACAAAGTATGATAGCCATCATATAATGTGTCATCAGTTGTACTTAATAAACACCATAATGTATGATCTATATAATTTTAGGGGAGAGGGATAATTTGATCTACATCTAGTATTTAAACCAATGTGACAAATTC
The DNA here is from genome assembly GCF_965119305.1 of Pelophylax lessonae. Classification (NCBI taxonomy): domain Eukaryota; kingdom Metazoa; phylum Chordata; class Amphibia; order Anura; family Ranidae; genus Pelophylax; species Pelophylax lessonae. The sequence continues at coordinate 290,054,425 of NC_138775.1, read as the reverse complement.
CCAAGGGTTGAACACACTGAATTATACACATAATAAAAAATAATAAAAAGAAATATACATCTAAAAGAAAAAATTAAGAATTATCCAAAAAAGCATTAACCTCAACATCAACATTAAGGCCATAAGGCACATAGCATTTTACACGGTGTATCCAGGACATCTCAAGTTTTGAGATGCCCCTCACAAGAGGTTCACCCCTCCAATGTGGCACAAAGCGATCTATGCCCAAAAAAAGGGTGTGTCTAGGATCTTTATTATGTACTGCTGCATAGTGTTTGGATACTGAGTGTTTGGGGAAGCCCTTCCTTATATTTGCCACATGTTCATTTAATCTTACGTTAAGTGGGCGTTTTGTCCTGCCTATATATTGGTGTCCACAAGGACACTGCAGTAGATAGACAACCCCAGTAGTTGTGCATGATATAAAAGGCTCTATATTATGCTTACGTCCTGTACTGTTGGATACAAATTCTTGAACTCTTCTCCGTTTATTGGAACTAAGGGAACAAATTTGACAACGGTTGCACCTATAGTATCCCGTAAGTTGTTGCAAAAAACTGGGTTTGGGGACAGGGGGTTCCAAGATATTGGGAGAAACTTTGTCCCTCAAAGAGGGGACCCCCCTAAAAACCACCTTAGGTTTAATAGGTAAGTTTTCACGAAGCACCAGATCATTGTTTAATATATGCCAATGACGAGCGACCAAATTCTTTATGGTCATATGTTGACTAGAGTATGTGGTCACAAATGGCAGAGTAAAGGGATCTGTCTGATCCTGCCTCCTAGATTTACTCAACAAAGCCTGTCTGTCAATTGATCTCACTTCAGACAGAGCATGTTGAAGGAACTCCTCATTATATCCCTTATCCAGGAATCTTGTAGTTAATGTTTGTGCCTGTCTATCAAAGTCACGTATATCGGAACAATTCCGTCTAATGCGAAGGTATTGTCCCTTGGGGATAGCTCGCAACCAAGGAGCATGGTGGCAACTCTCGACAGGAATATAGGAATTCCTGTCGGTGGACTTGAAATGGGTGGAGGTGACAAATTGTCCATCCCTGATGGAAATATTCAAGTCCAAAAAATTAACACCTAATTGACTACATTCATAATTTAAATGTATACCTCTATCATTAGAATTAAGATCATCCAAAAATGAGGATAGGTTAGAGTTTGAACTTATTCCGCTACAGTTTGACTCAATTGTACACAAGGCGGTCAATTTTTTTGCGGTCTCAGCGTATCTGAGCGCAAGACGATACAGTTACACACAATGCCCATATATGCCCTTATGTTTATTCTGCTTACTTTTATGGTTTAGCAATTTCTTATTTCACATCGGCTGTGCCAAATAGGCCTGCTATACCTTTAAATATATTTGCCCTTAATATGGGACATTCCGGGTTAGTGAAGTTGATATGTGCCCTTAACTAAAATGGTGAGACAGATCTACCCTAGTTCCGGTTATTGGATGTCCGGTTCACAGCTTCAGGGCGGAATTGGTCAAACACTTCCGGGTATCATAATCAGGTATTTTCTATAAGAGATGGCGTCAGCACGCCGTCCGTACCTTTGATAACGTCTTCTTGGACGAAACGCCGTCAGGTCGCGGCGTGCTGACGTCATCCCGGAAGTTATCCTAGGAGCGGATGCGCTTTGCCGTCCGGCCGGCGGCACCCATCCATCGCGATTTTATCTACTATGCTTGTGAGTGTTCTTCTTTTTAATTAATAAACCAGTTATTATTTTATTACACTATTGGCGCTTTTTCTTTCACTCGGGCTACATCTTGGTACTGAGTTTATAGTTAACACCATTGATGCTGTTGGTCCCGGAGCTTCACGTATGATGGGAAAGCGTTATTATATCTACTGCTTGGATTATTTGTCATCTGGTAAGAGGCCAATAGGGCTTTTGAGTGACGTTTCTGGTTTCTTGGCGATCTGGATTTACCTATTTGCTCATTTGACCTATTTTTCGGTAAGAGGCTTCACAATTGGTGGTGGTTTGTTCCACATTCCTCTCTTTACACTGGGCTATTCACGTTTTACTCATTATTCATTTGGTGAGCTGCTGCACGATTGATAGGGATTCCTTATTGGTGGTGGAAACTTTATATAAATTACGGTATCACACTATGTAAGTTTTTTCTTTTGCATATTATTCACAATATTCGCTGAGGACTCTGACAACTCCCATCTCCCGGATCTGTGACTATATCTCAGCATATGAATTTGCAGACTTTTAGTGGCTATCCGGTAAGCACATTTCCTACAGAGACCGTGGAGTGTGATCTATGCTTTCAGCGTCAATCAAGTTGTTATATGGGACATTAATTTTTGTTTGGACATTAATTTTTTGTTTACCCACTTCACGCAGCGCGGCTTATTTTTCTATACATTATTTGAGGGTGTGGTCACACTTGAAGTCGCTGCTCTTTATATATTATTCACTTTAGCGCGGTTATTTTTCTCTTTTTATTCTAGCCACAATAGTAGCCAGAGCAGCCCCCTCGGGGGAAGCAGCAGCAGCCCCCTGGCCCTCTACCAAGGAGGGAGGAAACTTGCTTTCCTGAGAATCCATGCCCCAGTAACTTAGGAAAAAAAGGAGTACTGCCCCTTTAAGGTCGCGGCGATCGCAGCCCACCGCACTCACAACACACTGATCCACCGGGCTAGGAATACAAAGGCAAGGAATACAGGAATGGAAGGTAAAACCTGGAGAGGTCACACAGGCTGCTGCTTCATCGATCGCTGTCCTCAGAGCAAAAGGAAGTGATGGCCCTCATAAAGCCTATGTAAGGCTACACAAACATGCTTTTAGGCTGTAGAGGCAGAAAACACTGACATGTGGCCCGCGCGATCGCTGCCAAAATGGCGGCGTTTGGCGCCAAAACGGCGCTCTCACCACACAGGATCGGCCACCACAAAACTGTCACAAAAAAATGGCGGACCGCAGCAGCGGTCGCCGCACAGTGTGCCCACAACATGTCTCACAATCATGTCCTTCACAGCACACAGCATGTCACACAGCCTGTTACACAGAGCAGAGCAGGAGAGCCCCCCCCCTTGCAGCCCACAGAGAGCAGCTATACTGCAGGGAGCTCAACATTAAGCACATGCAGGGTCCCACAGTCCCAGACTGACACCCAAGACAGACAGGTCCCCACACAGAAATACACTTACCATCCGGATGGCGTGGGGAGCCTGCACAAGCGATCAAACCGCTGTACTAAGGACAGGGAGAGTCGCAGCCAGGACGCAGTGGAATTGCGGTGCGAAACCGCATGGCGTCCAGTGAGGTAGCCACCTCACCGCAGCATCCCCGCAGCGGACAGGGATGGGTCAGGGAAACCTAGCTGAACGCTCGATGGCAAGCTGGGAAGCCACTGGCCCTGAACCCCGGGTAACCAGGGAGGCCAGCCCGAGACCCAGCACCGCACGATCATCTTCATCAGAAGACCTAACTAGAGCTGAAAATAAACAGCTAAGTAAAGAAAGAGAAAAAAACTCCAAATAAAATCAAAAAAAGAGAAAAGAAGCTGAGACTGAAAAGCCCCAGCACAGGAAACGTCTAACCTACTCCTGAGCTAGACAAATGAAACTGAGGTGGGAATGCAGGAAGCAGGAGGGTATTGACTGAGGGGACCACCCCCTGGGGGTGGGGTATGCTAAAAGCTTTGATATTAACATATTCTGTTGTCTAGCCACTCCTACGGAGCAAAGGTCAATAACCCTATTGTGACGAATATGAAGGGGCGGCGACTGTCGGAGGACGTAAGAGAAAAAATATTTACAGAAACGTGAGGGGTGTACTCACTTTTGTGAGATACTGCGGCTGCTGACTTAATTTTTTTTACACAGGAGACTGGAGCTCCTCTATCAAACCTCTCAATGCTTGTTAAGCTCAGACCTCACTTCCTGCAGCTAGTGGGAGGAGGGAGGACTATAGTTGAGTTATAGTTTTTGATCCATAACAAGTAATGACAGAAAAACCAACAACTAACTTGTGTATTAGAAAAAAATGAATGATGCAATGTAACCAAACCAAAGGTGAAGTAATTTCTATGATAAAAGAAAGCGTTCTCTATCCTCGGGTAATAGGCCTGTCATAGTATAGTGTAACAATTAAATAGGGAGAGATGAGGGAGGAGCTACAACTCAGAATTATTCCATTATTCCAGTCCATTGGTGTAAAAAGCTATGGGGGGGAAAAGATCCCCAGATTACATTATGTCTATTTTTTTTTGCATTTTCCCAGTCAGTACAAAACATGTTTTTTTTTTCCTGTTTATATTATATATTGGACTTGTGCATCCTTCTTAAAGGCGGATAAGGTGTCAGCTGGAGAAAAAGTTATGCCCCAATCATGCAATAAGGTTCATGTTTTCCATTCTTTCAGTCTGTGTAATTAGTTAAAAAGGCTAAAGAAGTGTTAAGAGTACCCTTGTCTGGTGCCCCGGGCCTCAGAGTTACCAGTGACACCTACAGGAGACCCAAACAATAAAAACTGGTGCCAATTATCAGCACGCACAAAGGCAAGCCGTAGATGACCACAGGAAAGAAAATTGCTTGATTCGGTTCCCTCCAGCAGTGCTACCATGTGTCCCCGAAAATAAGGCCGGGTCTTATATTCATTTTGGCAACAAAAGACACAGTAGGGCTTATTTTCAGGGTAGATCTTAGCTGTAATGTGCTGTCTTCTCTTCCCTCCATGCCTGTCAGGAATCATGTGTGAACCTAGTTTAATGTAATTAAAATCCTAGAATCCACTTTATTTGTGTTTTATATAATGTCCAGTGTGTGTTTTTGTAATAGAATAGTGTGAAATACCTTCTTTACATCGCTGCTCGGGGTCAAGCTAATCTCCAACTCTGCTGTCTTTCTCCTCTCATAGCTGTCAGAGGGGGATCTCAGCCCCTCCCCTCTGCAGTGTACACAGAAGCGCAGTATTGTGTTCCGCCAGCAGGGGGAGCATTCCCTGCCAACAGATCACAATAATTACTGCTATCAGATATAGCCGGCGGCAGCGATCGCATTTTTAAAAAAAAAAAAAAAACGACAGGCTGGTTGTGCTTGGGTACAACCAGCCTGCCCTTAGATGGATCAAATCTCAGCCGGTATCTGCAAAACCAACCAAGATTCAATCCATCTAACGCGGTTGTTTTTTTTTTTTTTTTTTTCTTACCCTGCAAGATAATGTCATAATGTCCTAGTATGCATCGCATACTAACACATAATGTTAACCTTGCCTTAAAACAAAGCTCTTCCAGTGTTGAAATACCAGAGCTGCAGGCGCTCCCCATCTTCACCCGTCTTGCTTCCGGGTTCGCAGACTCCAGCTCTGTGACTGGCCGATGTCACTGATGTCACATGATGTCACTTTTAGGACACAGGACTTTAAAGGAGCAGCATGGGTGGCCATTCCTTCAGCGCGCATGCACCAGTGATGTCACTGGCTGCATGTACAGTAAATATCTCCTAAACATATTTACACTACATATAGGTAAGCCTTACTATAGCCTTGCCTATAGGTAAAAGTTAGTGATGGAAGTTTACTTCCACTTTAACTGTTTATAAGAGAGAGCACTAGAGTAGAAAGTCTCAGTTTAGTAAGCCTGTAACCTTGGGTGGGAGACTGTCCCTCAATGAGCCTTCTAAGTGTGTGCAATCTGCTAAATGCACTTAAAGTCATCAGGGCTGGATTTCAGTACGGTCTAAACAGGCAGTGGCCTAGGAAGCCAGGGGTGGCACATTGCTACCAGAAAATATTTCTGACTACAGGCGGTCCCCGGGTTACAAACAAGACAGGGACTGCAGGTTTGTTCTTAAGTCAAATTTGTTTGTAAGTCGGAACAGGTACATTTTTCAAGTTTAGCTCCAGCCAAATTAATAATTTTTAGGTTTTTGGGATGGCATAGGGAAGGGTTAACACCCCTGTACCATTTGTTTTGCTGTCTGTGCCCCTGTTCAAAAGATGTCACCTCACTTTCTGTTCCTATGACAATAGGATTTTGAAAATGTTGGGTTGTTGTGGAAACAAGAATTGGTGATAAATCTTCAGTGGAGACACCTTTTACCCATGAGGACTCTTACAGGAGTGAATTTCCCTTCCTAGGGGGAGATTTCTCCTCACTTCCTGTTGTCTCCCTCCCTTTGTAAGTAGGAGTCGTTTGTAAGTCTGAGGTTTGTAACCCGAGGACCGCCAGTATCAGGAATATACTCCAGTTTGTAAAAAAAAGTTTCAGGCTGTTGCTTTGCCTGCCAGAGTAATCCAGCTGAGTCCTCATTAATTTGGTTTCCAAAGCATTTTTTTGGTAGATTAGTGTATTTACAGTTCACTCACTCTGGGTCTGTACACTCAAAATTCAACTTTTAGCAGATGAGGGCTTGCCCCACTCTTCTAGTCATTAGTTCTAGTAGCACCGAAGCAGAATGGCCAAACAAGCCTTTCTGAACCTATTTACCCCAGAGGAACCCTGAAGGAACCCCTGCTAAAAACAATTAATTGAAGCTTTGCTGCAAAAATGCTTCTTACACTGGTGACCAGTATGAAGAATTCCCCCTTTCCAGTGGGGTCAGAATGCCACCCCTAGAGACAGCAAAAAAAAAAAGAATTGTTGTCATGGGCATCCGCAGGTAGGGGCAAGGGGGGGGGGGCAAATGCCCCCCGCCTGGAAACTCAACTTCCCCTTTCAAGTGGTTGTAGTCCACTTTATACCATCCTGTCTGGTCTGTTTAATAATCCTGTGTGTCTGTGTTTTAAAAAAAATAAGCCGTTCTTTACCAGTTCTCAGAGGGCCGAGCGCCGCTCACGTGACCCGCCGGTTCTCTCCTCTCCCCATCTGACAGTTGCCTGCAGTGGGTGGGGGCGAGGATTCCTCACTGATGTCAGTCGGGAAGGGAGGAGGAGAGAAGGATAGAGGCAGCGGGTCACGTGAGCGGCGAGTGGCGCTCTGAAAACCTGTAAAGAATGGCTTATTTTTATAAAACACAGACAGTACACAGGGGCACACAGGATTATTACACAGACTGTAGACAGGATATGAAACTTTAAATAAAACTACAGCAGCAGGAGGGGAGGGGGGGGGTGCACTGACACAGGAGGAGACAAGGAGGGAGAGAGGACAGGGGAGGAAAGGAGGGCTGCGGATGACGGAGGCACGTAAACTGACCACAGTGTCAGGGCGCAGCAGCCATGGTATACCGTGGTCAGTTTACAGAGGGGAGGACATAGCCAGGCAGGATCAGCCAGGTATTTTAGGTGATAGAAGGGGACAAATTACACAGCAAAGCACTGTGCTGTATAACATGCTTTAACAGGATCCATTGTTTTTTTTTTTTTAGGTTAACAAATGTTTTAAAAATAAATGATGTTGTTTGCTCTTGAAAAATAAATATAATGACTAAGCCCCTCCCCTTCGTGGCATTGTTGAAAAGGGGGGGAGCATGGGTGACCTTAAAATGATGCCCCCCCCCCCTGAAAAAAGTTCTGCGGACGCCCATGATTGTTGTCATGCAGCTGGCTCTGCTATGTGGCATTGGCTCCGGAACTCTGCAGGCACGTTCGTATAGGATGTCAATCAACCACAGTTCAAATAACCCTTAGCAAGCTGTGAAGGAATTCTAGGGTTTAACAGAACCGTGGTTGAGACTGAATCACAACCAGAGTAGCCACACTCAAGATTTAACCACTTCAGCTCCGGAAGGTTTTACCCCCTTAATCACCAGGCCATTTTTTGCGATTCGTCGCTGCTTTACTTTAACTAACGCTCCTCCCGCAATTTGGCTCCCGCTGTGTCTAATCACAGCGGGAGCGCCGCCGACACGGCGTGCACAAAATCAGGTAGATCTACATGATTATGCACAGCTGAGCCGCCATGCCGCAGCAAATCTGCATGGGGCGGTCGGCAAGTGGTTAAAAAAGCTGTAATCTGTGTTTACAGATATATCCGATGCATCACAGCAGACCACCTGATCCTCACAGCCTTTGCCATGACACTAAGGCCCCGTTCACACTGGGGCGATCCGACTTGCCGGGGCGACCTCGGAGCGGCCGGCACGGACTTCATAACATTGAAGTCAATGCAGGTCGCTCCGGGTCGCCCCAAAGAAGCTCTGGACCCTTTTTCTAAGTCGGAGCGACTTGTGTCGCTCCTATTAGAACGGGTCCACAGCTTCTCTATGCCAGGCGACCTACGGCGACCTGTCAGGCGACCAGGTCGCCCCAGTGTGAACGGGGTCTTAAAATTGAGCTCTGGCGCATCCTGTTTCCACTGATCATCAAACATTTCTGGAGAGATCTAATAATGGCTGAGCACCGACAGTCCCCATCCAACCTGAGGGAGCTTGAGAGGTCCTGCAAAGAATGGGAGAAACTGCCCAAAAATAGGTGCGCCAAGCTTGTAGCATCATACTCAATAAGACTTGAAAGTATTGAGCAAAGTCAGTAAATACTTATGTATATGTGATTTTGTTCTTTTTTTTTTATTTTTAATAAATTTTAAAAGATTTCACATAAACTTCTTTCAAGTTGTCGTTATGGGGGATTGTTTGTAGAATTTTGAGGAAAATATTTAATTTAATAAATTTTGGAATAAGGCTGTAAGATAACAAAATGTGGAAAAAGTGAAGCGCTGTGAATACTTTCAGGATGCACTATAGGTGGGGGGAGGGAGGAGTTCCGATGGTCTGTTGTACATCAGATCAGAAAACACAGATTATGGTGTTTTACTCCAGTGTGTGGTTACTCTTTTCACTGGTTGTGATTAAAGTGATTGTAAACATAACATAAAATAAACTAACAAACATGTCACACTTACCTGTTCTGTGCAGTTGGTTTTACACAGAGCAGCCCAGATCTTCCTCTTCTTGGGTCCCCACTGGTGCTCCAGGCTCCTCCCTCCCGCCAAGTGCCCAAAACAGCAAGCCACTTGCTACAGGGGCACTCGTGTGGACTCGATCCTGAGCCGTATTTTTGTCGATCGACACATAGAGGGATGCTCGGCCACATCAAGTGCCCAACACAGCAAGCCACTTGCTACGGGGGCACTCTTGCGGGCTCACTCCTGAGCCATCTCTATGTGTCAATCGACACATAGAGGGAGGCTCGGCCCCATGCAGGCTTCTCTCCCTGCCAAGTGCCCAACACAGCAAGCCACTTGCTACAGGGGCACTATTGCGGGCTTGGTCCTGAGCCATCTCTGTGTGTCCATCAATACATAGAGGGAAGCTCAGCCCTGTCCAGGCTTCTCTCTCCATCAAGTGCCCAACATAGCAAGCCACTTGCTACAGGGGTACTCATGCAGGCTCACTCCTGAGCCACCTCTGTGTCCATTGACACAAAGAGGGAGGCTCGGCCCCGTCCAGGCTTCTCTCCCCGCCAAGTGCCCAACACAGAAAGCCACTTGCTACAGGGGCACTCTTGCGGGCTCGCTCCTGAGCCATCTCTGTGTGTCCATCGACACATAGAGGGAGGCTCGGCCCCATCCAGGCTTCTCTCCCCGCCAAGTGCCCAACACAGAAAGCCACTTGCTACAGGGGCACTCTTGCGGGCTCGCTCCTGAGCCATCTCTGTGTGCCCATCGGCTCGGCCCCGTCCAGGCTTCTCTCCCCTCCAAGTGCCCAACACAGAAAGTCACTTGCTACGGGGGCACTCTTGCAGGCTCACTCCTGAGCCATCTCTGTTTGTCCATCGACACATAGAGGGAAGCTCGGCCCTGTCCCGGCTTCTCTCCCTGCCAAGTGCCCAACACAGCAAGCCACCTGCTACAGGGGCAATCTTGCGGGTTCGCTCCTGAGCCATCTCTGTGTGTCCATCGACACATAGAGAGAGGCTCAGCCCCGTCCCCCACTTCCTTCACACTGGCTGCACTCAGGTTCTTTACCTTAATGCATAGAATGCATTAAGGTATATATAAAAAAAAATGTTCTGCCTTTAGAACCATTTTAAATTATAGTGGGGGACAACCCACATTGGAGCAACCATTCAATCTGTGTGTGGGTGTTTGTGTTTACTGCAACGCATGGGGGTTCTCCTGATCCTCGTTGATCATGGATGGGCTAAACTGTCTCTTTAAGTCACTCTGCCCCAACTTCAGCATTCCTTGTGTCATTATGATATCAAACCTTGTTAGTGTAACACTATAAAGCTAGTCTGATGACTGGGGTAGGAGTGCTATGACAACCCTAGAGGTAATTTAAAAAGAGAGGAGACAGGTAAGCTGCAAAAAGGTCAGAGGAGTGAGATGAGCAAAAGATAGGGAGCAGAGGAAAGAAGAGAGATGGTAAATCAGACAAATGTCCTGGGGAGGGGGGGGGGGTAATTGGACTTAGGAATGCTAGTACTGTACAGTAATTATTTTTTTTAAATGTATATTGAGCACATCAATACATCATAATAATGAAGGACAATTTTAATTTGACCCCAAGATGGATCACCCATACCACTATTATGTCTGTAAACTAAAACCCTGAAATATGAAAATTCCGTCAGAACAGAAATAAGAGCTGCCGCGGCTGGCTTTTCTTTGAGGTTACATGTTCCAGGGCTGATTCCTGATCTAATTCTCATTACCGTTAAGTTACTGGGAATTACTAAGCAGTGAAGAAAAGATAAGGATGGCAGACCAGGATCCTGACCTGTTAAAGCGGAGTACCACCCAAAAATGGAACTTCCTCTTTGAGGCCTCCTGACCCCCTGACATGCAACATTTGGCATGTCATTTATTTTTGGGGGGGGGGGGGGGGGCGGGTAGAATTTCATAGGTACCAGCTCCCACTTCCGCTCTGGCCGCCTAGGTGGCTCAAACAGAAGGTCTCCACTCCCCCTCCCTCCCTGCAATCTTCTGGGACACGTCACAGGTCCCAGAAGATTGCCCCTCCACTCAGGTCACGCAAGCAGTCACAGCTGGGTGCCGACACTAGGGTTGCCGGCCCTGCAGGGAGAGAAACGAGACTCCCGCTGGCCACACCACAGGACCATAGAAACATAGAATGTGTCGGCAGATAAGAACCATTTGGCCCATCTAGTCTGCCCAATATATCTGAATCCTATGAATAGTCCCTGGCCCTATCTTATATGAAGGATAGCCTTATGCCTATCCCATGCATGCTTAAACCATGGGGCAGGTAAGTGTGTGTTTATTAAAAGTCAGCAGATACACTTTTTGTAGCTGTTGACTTTTAATAAACAAACAGATGTAACTCCGCTTTAAGGCCCCTTTCACACAGGTGGACCGTTCAGATCAGCCTGTCAGTTTTTCAGGCGGATCTGAACGGATGCCCCAGGCATCCCTATGGGGCATCGGATGTCAGCGGAGACATGTCTGCTGACATCCGATCTGATCCGTCAAATCTGGACAAATGGAAACCCTATTTTCCATCAATCCAGCGGATCGGATGAGAACGGACAGGAGGTCTGTTCTCATCCGATTCCCCCATAGAGAACAGCGGGGACCTGACAGCTCTGTCTCTGCACACAGCATGGAGACAGAGCTGCCATCCGCCTGCTCAGCGGGGAATCGGTGGATCGATCCCCCGGTGAGAAAAACGGAGTCCGCCGACGGACTCCCATGTGTGAAAGAGGCCTAAGAAACAAGTCAGCTCTTATAATTCTGTCCTGATGGATTCCTTTAAAAAAAAATCAGCCCTGCTGTACACGTTGTTCATTTGGCTTATTAAAATACTGCCCAGCAGTTTGGATCGTGGAAACTGAACTGACCTGAAGAAGATGTCACAGCAGAGTCTCTGTTGCCTGGGGCTGATCAGCTGCTCCCGTAATGCCTCCAGCGAGCAGTTATATACATAGACTGGACAGTGCAGTCGGCGGCTCGAGCTCAAATCCTGCAAGGAAGACTGACGGCTGAAGGAAATGTGCATCTCTCTCTTGTGTTCAGCCTCCTGACCATTGCCTGGTTACACAAAACAAGATGTTACAGGTAAGTGAACAAGATGCCTCCAGCAGCCTCAGAGCATAAGTGCTATCAGGTCCGACCCAGACTGACATTTCCAGTGCATTGGCATTACATTTGTGTGTGATCTGAATCATAGACATAGCATCCCTGTGTTCTGGAATGCAGCAATACTCTGAGACAGAAGCTTGCACATACAAAAGATCCAACACTCAGTGAAGTGACATAGTATAATATCCAATGCAGTGTAGAGAGGAATGGAAAGATGTGTACATTGGGGAGAGGAAACAACAGCTCAACAAGTGGGAAACATAGGAAGGCAAATCCTACAGGTTAAGACTTATCTAACACAATGCCTGCGGGCCGAATACAGCCCTCCAGGCAATTTCATGTGGCCCTTGCACCTCTCCTGCAGTGCACCCCCTCGTCTCCATCCCCCACTTTGTCTCAGCAGTTGGCAGCAGAGAAGAGGACAGAACTCCTCCTACAGATTCTGCACCTCTCTCTTTGCAGCCGGAGCACCCCCCCCCCCCCCCGTCTCCCCTGGTCTCAGCATTCAGCTGACTTCAGCCCTCCTCTGGTTCTGCTCCAGACCCTGCACTTTCAGCTTTCCAGCTCCACCCCCACTTCCTTCCCGGCAGCAGCACAAGGTAAAGGGGGAGCACTGTGATGTATGGGAGGGTGGGGGACTCTTGACTTTTGATGTAAGGCGGGGGGTGATTTGGCCATCTCCTTATAATTATTATAAAAAGAATACAACTTTTTGCCAGTTGAAAAGGAGAGTCGTACACCGCTGGCATCATCCAAAAGAAACTTAAAATCCTGGCTTCAAAAGCCAAACCGTCAAATTTAGAGACTGTAAAGCAGGATGGAATATCGGACCCTGAGAGAGAGCAGGTCTGGACATAGTGGGAGGACCCATGGCCTTCCCACCATCAACCTTACAATTTGCGCATACCAGGTCCTCCTGTGCCAAGCTGGAGCCACCAGGATTACTGGTTTTCCCTCTTCCTGAATCCTGCACAGAAGTCGCGGCAGCAGCTAGACCGGGGGAAGGCATAGATCAGGGAGAACTGATCCCAAGGAGTCACCAAGGCATCCATTCCAACTGCGAGCGGATCCCTGGTCCTGGTCACAAATGTGTCCAAGTTGTTGTTGAACCTGGATGCCAACAGATCCAAGTCCGGAACCCCCCAGCGTTGACAAGTCAATGCAAAGAGCTTGGGATGTAGAGACCATTCCCCTGGAAACATCCGCTGGCGACTCAGAAAGTCCACCTGCCAGTTCTCTATGCCTGGAATAAATACTGCCAACAGGCATGGTACAAATTTCTCCGCCCAGGATAGGATGTTACCCACCTCCTTCTGGGCTGACTGACTCTTGGAGCCCCCCTGATGGTTGATGTAGGCCACAGCCGTGGCATTGTCGGATAAGACCATGACTGGGAAACCCTGTAGTCTGGTAGTCCAGAACCTTAGAACCAGACAAACTGCTCAAATTGTCGGATAAGACCGTGACTGGACAACCCTGTAGTCTGGTAGTCCAGAACCTTAGAGCCAGAGAAACTGCTCAAAATTCCACGATATTGATGGGCAAGCTCCTTTCTAACCAGGACCATTTCCCTTGGACAGTGGCTTCCCCGAGAACTGCTCCTCAGTCGGAGAGAATGGCATCTGTGGTCACCACCTTCCAGACCACTGGTAAAAAGGATTTCCCTATCTCCAAATTCCTGGTTACCAACCACCAACCGAGACTCTGACGCACACTTGGTGACAGAGACATGTGACAATCTAGGGCCTGGATCTTTTTGCTCCAGGCTGACAGAATGTTGTTTAATAATGGTCTGGCATGGAATTGAACATAGAGAACTGCTTCAAATGAAGACACAATCTTCCCTAGCAATTTCATGCAAAGACGCACAGAAGGATACTTTTTCCCTCTTACGATCCGGACAAGACCCTTTACAGCTTCGACCTTTCTTGGCTGTAGAAAAACCTTTGCCTGTACTGTGTCCACAAGGAGACCCAGATAATCTAGGCTCTAAACCGGCTGCAAAGCTGACTTTGTCAAATTCAGAATCCAACCCAGACGTTCTAAGAACTGAACTGCTCGAAACACATTCAGGCTTAGAATAGAAGCCGACTGATCTTTGAGCAATAGATCGTCCAGGTATCCTACAACTGTTATCCCCTGAGATCTTACAATTGCCAATGCCGGAGCTAGAGTTTTTGTGAACACTTGTGGAGCCGTGGCTAACCTGAAGGACAAAGCCACTAACTGAAAATGGTGGTGTTCCACCACGAACCGCAGAAACCTTTGATGGACCTGGAAAATTGGCACGCAATGGTATGCATCTTTGATGTCTATGGATGCCAGAAATTCTCCTCCTTGCAGAAAAGCAAATGTTTAAAAACTGGTTCAGGGCTTTGAGATCCAGAATAGGTCTCACACCTCCGTTTGGTTTGGGGACTACGAAAAGATTTGAGTAGAAGCCCCTAAATTTCTCGTTGCCTGGAACATCTGTAACCACTGCTTGTGATTTCAGACGGTCTACAGCAGGAATCCTCAAACTACGGGCCTCTAGCTGTTGCGGAACTACACATCCCATGAGGCATTGTATATCTCTGAGATTCACAGACATGACTAGGCATGATAGGAATTGTAGTTCCTGAACAACTGGAGGGCCCTAGTTTGAAGACCACTGGTCCAGAGCCTGAAAAGAGGACTCTCTCTTTAATGGATCTGCGGTTATGTTGGACCTTACAAACTGAGGGGGAGGAAACACCCGAAATTCTAGTTTGTACCCCTGCGAGACCATGGAAACAACCCAGGTGTCCTAATCACTTCTACCCAGGCATCTGAGAACTGTAGTAGCCTTCCCCCCACCCGACTGAGTGGGGGTGCCCCTTTAGAAGGTAGATTTAGAGCTAAGCATGGTAGGCCCCTGGACCCATGGTTTCTGCTGCCCTTGCCCTAGAAGTTTTGTTCTAGATCCGGCTGATTCTAGATCCAGTTTTGTTCTAGACGGCTGAGGCCGTTAAACTGCCTAAGATTATCAGTATTGGGTAGTTGAGCGTTAGACACCTTAATAGAAAGATGTTTACTCCTCCTCTTAACTGGTAGAAGAGCACTCTTCCCCCCTGAAATCTTTTGGATATATTCTAGATCGTCACCAAATAGGCGTTCCCCATGAAAGGGAAAACCAACTACTAACTTCTTACAAGGTAGTTCCGCAGACCAATTCTTTAACCACAGAATTCTACGCATATATACTGACAGAAGAACAAACCGTGACACCTGCTGTATGGAGTCTTTAAGAGCATCTACTACAAAACACAAAGCCAGAGGCAAGTCTGCTAAATCTTCAGCAGACTCCCCATGAGCAGGAATACTCTTGGCGCTATCACATCCATTCATTTATTTATCTATCCTATATGTAGGTGGTAGCTGCCGCTATTATCCACTTTTACAATCAATTTTTGGTTTTTACTAACGTAGCACACAATTACTTTTGGTTCTTAACCACTTAAGCCCCAGAGGATTTGGCTGCTAAAAGACCAGGGGTTTTTTTGCGATTTTTTACTGCGTGACTTTGACGGACAATTGCGCGGTCGTGCGACGCTGTACCTAAACGAATTTCACATCCTTTT
This sequence comes from Pelophylax lessonae, assembly GCF_965119305.1. NCBI lineage: Eukaryota > Metazoa > Chordata > Amphibia > Anura > Ranidae > Pelophylax > Pelophylax lessonae. The sequence continues at coordinate 290,038,864 of NC_138775.1, read as the reverse complement.
TTTCCCACAAACAGAGCTTTCTTTTGGTGGTATTTGATCACCTGTGCGATTTTTTGATCATGCGCTATAAACAAAAAAAGAGCGTGATTTTTGCAAAAATAACAATATTTTTCACATTTTTTTATATGAAATTCCCCCCAAAAAAATGTAAAAATCAAAATTTTTTAACATTTTCGGCCAAATTGTTTTACGCTACATATGTTTGGTAAAAAAAAAATCGCAAAAAGCGTATTTTGATTGGTTTGCGCAAAAGTTATCGCGTTTACTAACAAAGGGAAAGATTTTTGTCATTTTTGGTGTTTTTTTTTTTTAACGAGTAATGGCGGCGATCCGCAATTTTTTTTGCGGTACTGCGACATTGCGGCGGACAGATCGGACCCTTGACTGACATTTTTGACACTTTTGGGGGTACCAGTGACATTACTGCAGTAATCAGTGCTATACATATGCACTGTTACTGCAAAAATGACACTGGCAGGGAAGGGGTTAACTTTATTGGACAGGGAGGGGTTAAGTGGGTCCTAGGGGCGTGTTTCTAACTGTGCAGGGACATTGCTATTGGTGTAAAAACAAAGATCAACAGTTCTACATAGTAGAACTGTCTGATCTTCATTTTTACACCAGGGAGAATGACGGGCGGCTTGTTTACATAAGCCGCTCCGCCTTTCTCCCTTCACAGGAGCGATCGTAGTGTGACCGGCGGACATCGAGTCTTGTCTGTGAACGAGCCGCTGCCGGCACGCGCCTCGGCGGGCGCACGCCCGCCCGCAATAGGCTCGCAAGTCAGTGACAGGCGAGTGACGTATCCATACGGCACTCTGCCTGGCCGGGGCTGACCGCCGCAGTACATAGTCGTGCGGCGGTCGGCAACCGGTTAATGTTATCACAAGAAATCCGACCGTCCACGCTCTAAAAACCGGTACCGGGGTGATGCCTGCAGCTGCAGGCATCACCCAGGTACAACCCCTTGAAACAGAAGGATGCAAATTTGTGTTACGTCGGCATTAAGGCGTTAAAGAGCACGCTGCGTGGATATAAATGATGGGGTATCTTCCTGACACTCATTAGAACTGAAGAAGTGGCTTGGGAGTAGCTACAAAACATCTTCAGCATTACAGAACAGTTTAATGTGACTAACTTCTATTAGCTGAGTCATTCTAGAGATAATAAAATTCCAATATGTACAACAAATTATCATCGAGTGCTTCTCTTTAAACTAATATGCACGATGATATGATGCATAACAACCATATGGCAGCTCTTAAAAGGATAAAAAAAAAATTGTACTCGTGTTACTTAAAATGTTCTAACCAGTAAAAATTAAAATGCAATGTCCCTTTGGGTTTATGTGGGCGATTATATGTAGATCACACGATTTGTAATAGTGTATATTTATTTTTGAGGCGAGCACTTGATGATAATTTGATGCATTTATTGAGTTTTGGATATCGAGGAGGAACTCCGAGATCACTAAGCAGCTGCCAGTATCCAAGGTCTCCAACTCTTTTGTGCGTTGAACCTTACCTACAGTGCCTTGCGAAAGTATTCGGCCCCCTTGAACTTTGCGACCTTTTGGTACATTTCAGGCTTCAAACATAAAGATATAAAACTGTAATTTTTTGTGAAGAATCAACAACAAGTGGGACACAATCATGAAGTGGAACGAAATTTATTGGATATTTCAAACATTGTTAACAAATAAAAAATGGAAAAATTGGGCGTGCAAAATTATTCAACCCCTTTACTTTCAGTGCAGCAAACTCTCTCCAGAAGTTCAGCGAGGATCTCTGAATGATCCAATGTTGACCTAAATGACTAATGATGATAAATAGAATCCACCTGTGTGTAATCAAGTCTCCGTATAAATGCACCTGCACTGTGATAGTCTCAGAGGTCCGTTTAAAGCGCAAAGAGCATCATGAAGAACAAGGAACACACCAGGCAGGTCCGAGATACTGTTGTGGAGAAGTTTAAAGCCGGATTTGGATACAAAAAGATTTCCCAAGCTTTAAACATCCCAAGGAGCACTGTGCAAGCGATAATATTGAATTGGAAGGAGTATCAGACCACTGCAAATCTACGAAGACCTGGCCGTCCCTCTAAACTTTCAGCTCATACAAGGAGAAGACTGATCAGAGATGCAGCCAAGAGGCCCATGATCACTCTGGATGAACTGCAGAGATCTACAGCTGAGGTGGGAGACTCTGTCCATAGGACAACAATCAGTCGTATACTGCACAAATCTGGCCTTTATGGAAGAGTGGCAAGAAGAAAGCCATTTCTTAAAGATATCCATAAAAAGTGTTGTTTAAAGTTTGCCAAAAGCCACCTGGGAGACACCAAACATGTGGAAGAAGGGGCTCTGGTCAGATGAAACCAAAATCGAACTTTTTGGCAACAATGCAAAACGTTATGTTTGGCATAAAAGCAACACAGCTCATCACCCTGAACACACCATCCCCACTGTCAAACATGGTGGTGGCAGCATCATGGTTTGGGCCTGCTTTTCTTCAGCAGGGACAGGGAAGATGGTTAAAATTGATAGGAAGATGGATGGAGCCAAATACAGGACCATTCTGGAAGAAAACCTGATGGAGTCTGCAAAAGACCTGAGACTGGGACGGAGATTTGTCTTCCAACAAGACAATGATCCAAAACATAAAGCAAAATCTACAATGGAATGGTTCACAAATAAACATATCCAGGTGTTAGAATGGCCAAGTCAAAGTCCAGACCTGAATCCAATCGAGAATCTGTGGAAAGAACTGAAAACTGCTGTTCACAAACGCTCTCCATCCAACCTTACTGAGCTTGAGCTATTTTGCAAGGAGGAAGGGGAAAAAAATCAGTTTCTCGATGTGCAAAACTGATAGAGACATACCCCAAGCGACTTACAGCTGTAATCGCAGCAAAAGGTGGCGCTACAAATTATTAACTTAAGAGGGCTGAATAATTTTGCACGCCCAATTTTTCAGTTTTTTATTTGTTAAAAAACTTTGAAATATCCAATAAATTTCCTTCCACTTCATGATTGTATCCCACTTGTTGTTGATTCTTCACAAAAAAATTACAGTTTTATATCTTTATGTTTGAAGCCTGAAATGTGGCAAAAGGTCGCAAAGTTCAAGGGGGGCGAATACTTTCGCAAGGCACTGTATGTCTTTCCATTCATAAATGAACACCATATTGGTGCACAGTGCTGTGTTTAACCACTTGCTGACCGCCCAATAGCAGTTTAACTGCTACAGGGCGGCAGCTCTGCACAGGACCACGTGTATACAGTATATACGTGATCCTACACTTCCACCGCCTCCCCCTGTGATTATACACAGCGGGAGCCGATCAGCCGGTACCGCAGAATCTATGTCTGCCGGTGTTATATTTTCCGTGTTGTGAGAGACACAGGACTCTGATCTGGAACAACGGATGTTTATTCAGGACTCACTGTACACTACAACATGCATTACAGGACAGCTCTGTATATCAATGCATCTCTTACATGTCTCTAAGATGGCCACTCTGCCCCTTGACCCTTGTCATCACTCCTGGGTGGAGCCAGCCTTAAAGTGACAGTACATGTGAAACCCTTCAGGTATAACAGCCGGCACCCACCGATCATCCTGCAGACAGACAGAACAGCGATCTGCCTATGTACACAAGGCAGATCGCCGTTCTGACAGGAGGGAAGTCATGGGTCCTATGTCTTGGCAAAACAAAGACAAGGATCCATGTCTTCCTCTAGTAAAAGTACCACCCACACTATAGTAAAACACAAGCTAGACACACAGTTAACCCTTTGATCGCCCCAGAGGTTAACCCCTTCCCAGCCAGTGTCATTAGTACTGTGACAGTGCTTTTTTAAATTTTTTAGCACTGATCGCTGTAATTGTGTCACTGGTCCCCAAAATGTGTCAAAAGTGTCAGTTAGTGTCCGCCGCAATATCGCAGTCCCGCTATAAGCCGCTGAGAGAAAAAGGGGTTTGTTGGGCGCTTGTGCTGAGGGATGGATCCCCAATGCAGAGGTCTTACATAGTTAGTGAGGTCGAAAAAATACATTAGTCCATCCAGTTCAACCTATGATGTGTGTGTTTGCTGTTAACCGTACATTGTATATCCCTGTATGTTGTACATTGTATACCCCTGTATGTTGTACATTGTATACCCCTGTATGTTGTGGTCTTTAAGGTGCCCATCTAATAGTTTTTTGAAACGATCGATGTTCCCTGCTGACTTTCCTCTAGTTTTAGTGAGTGGCCACGTGTCTTATTGTATTCCCTTTCTATGAATAGTTTGTTCCTTATGCTAGGGTTGCCAGTACAGTATTTCTACATTGATATCATATCCCCCCTCAATCGTCTCTTCTCCAGAGAGAATAAGTTCAGTGCTTGTAGTCTTTCCATAGTTACATAGGTCTTACTTAGGTCTTGATAGGAGAGGGCAATAAAATAAATGTACACTGGCATTAAAAAAAAACGAATAAAAATATCCCATAGTTTGTCGACGCTAAAAATTTTGCACAAACCACTCAATATACCTTTATTGGGATTTTTTTTTAACCAAAAATTTGTAGCAGAATAATTATTGGCCAAAATGTATGAAGAAATTAGATATTGGATATGTTTTATAGCAGAAAGTAAAAAATGTATTTTTTTTCATAGCGCAAAAATTATCCACTGATCGCCGGTGCAATGCTTTACAGGCTCCAAAGAAAAAAAAAAAAATAGCATTTATCATTTTTTTTCTAAAAAGTGAATTCTTTAAACAGTCAGTCCATATTGGAGGTACGAGCTGAAAGCTGCAGGATTTGTCCGCAGTATCCTGGCACTGCACCCCTGACCCCACTGATCACAGGTGTAATGCCTTGCAGGCACCTGTGGGGAAAAAAATAATAAATGCACATTTTTTTTTGCCAGAAAAAAATATGTGCATTTATTATTTTTTTCCTAAAACGTGAACTAATCCTTTAAAGCTGATGTTCAATCAATTTATATTTTGGATTCCCTGGTTCCCCTCTTCAACCTCAATGCACAAATGAATACATTCAATAAAACCTAATTTATTTACATTTTAAAAGACCCATTAATTGATTGCTGTGCCTCTCTATGCAATGCATACAAATCATGGCTGGTTGGAGGTGCGAGCAGGGTGCTGTATATAGCTTCCTAAAAACATCACATCATCCTGCCTCACTATTCCTCTAAGCCCCCATTCACATTAGGTCGCTCCGACTTCGGGGGCAACCTGTGAAGTCGCGTGCACCGCGACTTCGGCGCGACTTGCACGGACTTCATATAATGAATGTCTATGCAAGTCGCCTCCAGGTCGCCCCGAAGTAGTACAGGACCCTTTTTCTAAGTCGGAGGGACTTGTGTCGCTTCTATTAGAACCGGTCCTGAACTACTCAATGGACCCGACGGTGCGCGACTTGCACGGACTTCATATAATGAATGTCTATGCAAGTCGCCTCCAGGTCGCCCCGAAGTAGTACAGGACCCTTTTTCTAAGTCGGAGCGACTTGTGTCGCTTCTATTAGAACCGGTCCTGTACTACTCAATGGACCCGACGGTGCGCGACTTGCACGGACTTCATATAATGAATGTCTATGCAAGTCGCCTCCAGGTCGCCCCGAAGTAGTACAGGACCCTTTTTCTAAGTCGGAGCGACTTGTGTCGCTTCTATTAGAACCGGTCCTGTACTACTCAATGGACCCGACGGTGCGCGACTTGCCAGGCTGACCAAGTCGCCTGGCAAGTCGTAATAGTGTGAACCGGCTCTAAGAGCCCCCAGCCCTGGTGCAGTGGGCTGACTCTTATGAGTTATGCTAGTATCAAGATGCCTTGACAGGTGGCTTTTAGCCTGGTCTTCTTAACCATTTGGTTATACTGCCCCCTACAGGAGTAGGACACTAGAGAGAAAAAAAGTCTGGCTACGCCTATAGGCAGTCCCAGGGGGTATACTCCCTCTCCCTGCTATAGGTACTGTTAAAAGCAGTGTCAGAAGAAGTACAACTCCACAGAGGGGTGGGTGCTGTGTCCGTTAATGAACATCAAATCCCATTTTCTCTTTTGTTTATTGACGGACACCGCTCATGATCTTATTAACCATTGGGATGTCCCAAAGCAGTGTTAAACATGAGGGGTGGAAAAAGCGGAAAATAAACTCCAAAGGCTAAATCTAGCAAACCAGGTAAACAGGAGCTCAACCAAAACAACTGGAGCTCAACTGAAAAAAAACAATACACCCTCAAAGAGGACCAGGTCCTCTAAACAGCAGCCTGCAAAATCCTTGTGGCCAAAGGAAGCATCCGCAGATGCAACATATCCACTTTATAGAGCTTTGTGAAAGTGTGCACCGACAACCAGGAGGCCGCCTTGCAAACTTGCGTCACTGACGCCTGATAACGGAAAGCCCAGGAGGCAGAGTACAGTGTGTCTTGACAGGGCAAGGAGGAACCTGACCCCAGATGAAATAGACCTGAACCACTGTCTGTCTGATCCATCTGGAAATGGTCGCAGAGGAAACGGACAACCCTTTCCGAGGCCCATCCGTGAGCACAAATAGTGAGTTTGATTTCCTAAAAGACTCCGTAGCTGCCAGGTACACCCTAATCGCCCATACCACATCCAAGGCATGCAAGGCAATTTCCTTCGGATGTGTTTGCCTGGGACACAGGGAAGGCAACACAAGGTCTTCATTCAAATGAAAATCAGAGACAACCTAAGGAAGAAAGGACAGACAGGGGCGAAGAACCACCTAACCACTGTGAACTACCAGTAAGGTGAACGACAGGATAATCCCGCCAATTCTGACACCCTGTGCGCAGAGGTGAAAGCCACCAAAAAAAGGCCACCTTCTGGGACAGCGTAAGCAGGGGAATCTCTTCCGAAGATTCTCAAAAAGAGGCTTCTGGAGGACTGAGATTACCAAATCGAGGTCCGAAGGCGTCAACAGAGATCGCACTGGAGCGGTCAAGTGCCTAACTCCCTGAAGAAAAGTACGCACCAAGGAGTATGTGGCCAAGGGCTGTTGAAAGAAGACTGCTATGGCAGACACCTGACCCTTGATAGTACGCAAGGCCAGTTTCTGCTCAAACCTCGTTGAAGGAAGGTCAAGATCCGAGCCACCGAACAAGAGCGAGGATGAAACCCAAGAGCCTCAAACCATGCAATGTATGTCTTCCAAGTACGATGGCAGATCTTCCTAGAAGTAGATTTCCTAGCTTTTAACAGCATTGGAATTACCGACAAACCTCTATCCATCAGCACCTGGCGTTCAACAGCTAAGCGGTCAAAGCCAGCAACTGTAAAATAGGATGGAAGATTGGTCCTTGTGACAACAGATCCTGAGAGGAAGCTTCCAAGGAACGTCAGCTACCAGCAGCACCAGATCAGCGTACCAAGCCTGGCAAGGCCAGTCCGGAGCCACTAAGATGACCGGAATCCCTTCTGCCTCGATCCTGCATAGAAGTCTTGGCAGAAGCTTGAAAGGAGGGAAGGTGTAAAATCAGACGATACTGACCCCACAGGGCCACCAGCGCATCTGTGGCATCCGCCAGAGGATCCCGTGACTGAGCCACAAACCTCTGCACCTTTCTGTTGAGCCAAGACACTAACAGATCCACCTCGGGGATGCTCCACTGAAGACACAACTGATGAAACACCTCCGGATAAAGAGATCACTCCCCTTGGTCCAACACCTGCCGACTGAAGTAATCCGCCTGCCAGTTTTCCACCCCGGTAATGTGTACGTGGGAGAGGGCTGGAACGAACCATTCTGCCCACCTTAGAATGCTGGCTATCTCCAGAGTCGCCAGGACACTTCTTGTGCCCCCCTGGCGACTGACATAAGCCACGCCGTGGCATTGTCCGATTGAATACACACTGGACATCCCTAAAGACGATCTGTCCAATGTTCGAGGCACAGTCTGATCGCTCGGAGTTCCAAGACATTGATCAGTAGTCTGGACTCTTCCAGTGTCCAGATCCCCTGAGCAAAATATTTGCCGAGGACGCACTGATGAAACCCCTCCGGATAAAGAGATCACTCCCCTTGGTCCAACACCTGCCGACTGAAGTAATCCGCCTGCCAGTTTTCCACCCTGGCAATGTGTACGTGGGAGAGGGCTGGAACGAACCATTCTGCCCAACTTAGAATGCTGGCTATCTCCAGAGTCGCCAGGACACTTCTTTTGCCCCCCTGCGACTGACATAAGCCACGCCGTGGCATTGTCCAATTGAATACACACTGGACATACCTGAAGACGATCCGTCAAATGTTCGAGGCACAGTCTGATCGCTCGGAGTTCCAAGACATTGATCAGTAGTCTGGACTCTTCCAGTGTCCAGATCCCCCGAGCAAAATATTTGCTGAGGACGCCTCCCCAATCACACAGGCTGGCATCCGTGGTGCCCACTGTCCAATACAAGGGGAGGAAGGATTTACCCAGCCGAAGCGGCGAAGAACAAAGCCACCATATCAGGGACTCTTTCGTTTCCCGGCTCAGCCGGCTAGGATTGTCCAGAGACTGCGGATTCTTGTCTCTTTTGGCTGAATCTCCCTTGCAGGGACCTCGAATGGAAATGTGCAAACTGAAGTGCCTCGAAGGTAGACACCATCAGGCCCAGCACCCGCATGCAAGTCCGGAGGGATGACAATCTGCTGGACAGCAGGAGAAGAATTGCAGTCTGGAATTTCTGAAGTTCAGAGGAAGGAGCACTCTGGCTAAGGCCAATCCAGAGTCAGAACCAGATAGTCCAGTTTTGTGGACGCAATCAGAGCAGACTTCTGAAAATTTAGAATTCAGCCAAACTCCCTCAAGCTCATATGGTGATTTTAAGGTTTTTCCACCAGAGCAGTAGGAGACTCAGCTCGCAGAAGGAGTACGTCCAAGTAGCCCAGTACCACGATCCCACATTGACATAATGCTGGCACCGGGACCAACACTTTCGCGAAGACCCTAGACCAAAAGGAAACGCCACAAACTGATAATGCCCCTCTCCCACGGCAAAGCCGAAGAAGCGCTGAAGACCGACGCATATTGGAATGTGAAACGACAAAGCCGAAGAAGCGCTGAAGACCGACGCATATTGGAATGTGAAGGTAAGCGTCCTTGATGTCGATGGAGGCAAGAAAATCCCCCCCCCCCATTCTGAACTTCTGCACCCGCACAAAGCAGTTCAGCGCCTTGAGGGCCAGAATTGGACGCACCTTGCCTTCCTTCCTGGGGACTGTAAACAGGATTAAGTAAAACCTCTGAATACTTTCGGAAGTCGCAACCGGGACCATCGCCCGTAAAGTAAAAGGTCATGCACCCCCCTAAAAAGAGCCTGTAAGCGGACCAGGGACAGTCGAACGTTGGAAGGAAGAACCTTACCCGAGGGTAAGAACGAAACTCGATCTTGTAGTCAGACCGACTTACCTCGTGGACCCACTTGTTCTTGTGCCAGGGGAGTCCACGGGTCCGGGAACCAGCGAAGACGTCCCCTCACCCCAGATATGGGTGAGGGCGCACCTTCATGCTGAAGGGGCATTGTCTGTGGGTCTGGAAAAGCCTGCACTTGACTTGCAAGACCAAGTTGCCTTGGATCCTCCAGAGGAGACCCCGAAGGGCTTCGCTCCCTGGTCAGGCAACCCGGAGAGACAAAAAAACTTCTCATGAGCCAAGAAGGAGGGCCCACGTCTACGACAAGGGTCCTTGCCCTTAGTAGCCTGTGGAAGAAAGGTACTCTTCACCACTGTGAGACCTGTAATGATGTCCTCCAGAGTAGCACCAAACAGGCGATCTCCTTGAAAAGAAGATCAGTCAAAGCCTTTTTAGAAATCTGGTCCGCAGACCAGCATTTGAGCCAAAAGACACGCGGAAGGACCACTGCCGAAACAGAGAGCTGAGCCACTAGGAGAGCCGCATCCAAAGAGGCATCACAGATAAACTGCAGCCCCTGGACCAGCTGGTCCGCCAGCTCAGCAAAGGCAGGGGGGAGCTACTCCCTGTAAGATTCTGGTACCTCCGGTACCCTTAATCACCACTTTCCTCTGTAATGCGTCCCACCTTTCTCTTCAGGTGGTACGCATATACCTTTAAGAACGATGATGTCACTGCTGAGCGCCGCAGAGCGGCTATTTCAACCGCCGGTGGTCTCACTCACATTGTTCGTTCAACCTGCCTTGCTATCCACATGCTTTCAAGCCTGTCTCCTGATCGGAACCTCCAGCCATTCCCTTTACCTGGAGCAGACCGGAACCTCGCTACTGATCCCTGTATCTCGCTACCGGATCATTCCTTATCTACTGGACCTCTCTAAACTACTAACATTACAAGTGATAAGTACCCCGCAGGGGAACCCTCCATAACCTTATTGCACTATCTACCTATGCACATTAAGGACTGTTACTACCTATTTATACTATCCTATCATCTGCACTGTTACATAGATTGCTAGCTCTTCAGCCTACTACCATCTATCATCTGCACTGCTGCATAGATTGCTAGCTCTCCTGTCTACTACTATCTATCCTTGCACTGGGTTAGTCTATCCTGTATTTGTCATCTGCTGTCCTCACCACCTGTTAGCATACTCGATACTAACCTATCTGCATTCCTAAATACCATCTTGAACTCTCCTATACAAAACCTATCAAGTGATTACCATCCTTGTCACTGTTCACACCTGTCCCTTCAGCACATCACCTTCATACTATCATATACATTCTATCACTCCAGGAACATCTCATTGAGTGTGTATATATCTGTATGTTGAAGCTGACAGGCCCACGGTGATGAGTCCTGGAGAGTTGGATCTGGTATTCAACACATCTCTACATGACTACTGAGTGGAGATTTTGCAGCTGCAAATCCAGCCTATACTAAAAACGCAGGAGCGTTACACTCCCCCTCCAGGTCACAGCGTAAAAGCTTAGCCCACTCAGTCAGAGTCTGCGACACCAGGGCAATGAAAATCAGCCTCATTGTCGAACCAGCCAGGGTGTACAAATTGCGGGCCACAGCCTCCAGATTCCTGTCAGCCAGGTCCTTAAAAGGCAGGGACTCTTCAACCGGAATCATGGTTGCCTTGTTTAATCTGGAAACTGGAGGGTCCACCACCAGTGGAACAGTCCATTTCTTAAGAAGGTACTCCTCATAGCGGTATCGCCTAGCAATTAGCTTAGGGACCCCAAGGGGACGCTTTGGTAGTCCCCACTCTTTAGTGACAATTCTGTCAAAATAGGCGGGGAAAGGGAACTCCTTTGCCACTCTGGATGGCTTGGGAGTGCTAAAGGGAACCTGCGCCTCCATCACAGCCGCAGCTGCGTCTTACAACTTTAAGTCTCAGGCACAGATAACAATCAGTGCGTCCCAACCTGCGCCTTTTCGTGCGTGGGTATCATCCTCACTATCTGAGGAATCAGAGCTCATGGTCGCAGACCCAGCAGGGTGACCTCCACAGCGGCCAAATTAGATTGAGGATCTGAAGAGACAGATGAGGCAGGGGAAGGCGGAGGGAGCTTTATGCCAGCCCGTCGCCCAAAAGCCACCTCCACCTGGGACACAAAGGACTCCAGGACCACCGTGCATTAATGGATGGATGGGACCCGGAGGGCCCCGCAGCCCCAGAGAGGGGATCAGGTGGGGAGATGTGATCCAAAGACTCCATGAGTCACCAGGGGGACCCCACAAAAAAGTGTAAAACACTGCTAAGGGATGACCCCCCACCACTCTGCCAGCACCTCCCGGTTGCCAGACACAGAGCACCATTCGATCCTCAGCAGAAAGGGAGAGGACCCCACCAGGCTCACCAACCCACAGAAACCAGGCACCGCAGCCACCAGGAGAATCTGCACTGCACGAGCGGCGATCAAGAAATAAAAGGATCCAGGAGGATAAGGAGGGGCTCCCACCGCCGAAAACGTCGCCCAGAGGGCTCCACTATCATGGCCGCTACTATTTCCAATGGCAAACCACTGCAAAATGGCCGCCGGACTACATAAACATGGACGCTGTGCATGGAGCACACAGACAACAAGAAAATGTCGGCTCCACGTGGCACCACAAGGCTCCCAGGGACCCAGGAGGCTGTCCTAGGCCTCAAGGAGAGGTCCAGGCAGGACAGGGGGGCCCTGGCAGGAGCCCCCACAAGGTACAACCCCCACCAGATACAAATCCCCGCCCAGCCAATCCTGTGGTCACCGGCGGTGCACCCCCTGCCCACATCGCCAGCATAGAGCCCTGCCCCCACCGCAGGAGGTAGACCAGACTACCCACACAGCCCCAGCATAAGTTGGGGGGGGGGATAGGATGGGGGACAGATGAAGGGGGGTGCCTGACTGGAAGGAGGGGAACCCCTAAAACCCTCCAGGGGGAGAGGGGGGACAGCTACTAACTATTCCAGGAACCAGACGGGCATCACTCCAGGCAGAACCCCTCAACATCGAAATGGGGGGCTGTGAGCCAGGAGGAACGCTGCGATTCGGGCCGAGACCCGGTCATATGCGAACTCGCGAGGCATTTAACTCGCTAGCGAGGGAGCTGAGGTTTGTGCGTGCTCGCTGGCCAGACTGGGGTGACCACTGGATCTAGAATATTCAGCTTGTCGCCTAGTCCGGCAGTTGATTGTAGATCACACAGGAAAAAAACAGGAGGAAAAAAAAAAAATCTAAATAAAAAAAAATTGCCAGGACCAGAGATCCCAGCAAGGAACTAGGTCCTTACTCCTGACTAGGCACCTATAGTACCTATAGCAGAGAGAGGGAGTATACCCCCTGGGACTGCTCATAGGCATAGCCAGACTTTTTTTCTGCCTAGTGTTCTACTCCTGTAGGGGGCAGTATAACTCAATGGTTAAGAAGATCAGGAGCTGTGCCCGTTAATAACGAAAGAGAAATTAAATTATCAGGGGGTGGTCAGTACACGATCTGTGTACAGAACGCCTCCAGGTGGCCATATTGCATAAAAATGACAGCACTGCAGACTGAAAAGGAAGGGTCACTTTTATTAACATTCAATTACAATATGACTTGTGTAGCAATTGTATACGCTATATATATATATATATATATATATATATATATATATATATATTTTTTTTTTTTTTTTTTTTCCCCACGAAAGTAGAGTTACCCTTTAATGAATAAGGAATATCTTGGAGTTAAAGCGGAGTTCCACCCAAAAGTGGAACTTCCGCTCTTTTGCTTCCTCTCCCCCCTCCCCGGTGCCACATTTGACACCTTTCAGGGGGGAGGGGGAAAGGGTACCTGTTTTTGACAGGTACCCTTCCCCACTTCCCCAGGCGCCGTCCCCTGGAAGTTTGGCCCACTCTTCCTTCCCCCGCCGCCGAGCCAATAGGAATGCCCAGCGCACTTCGTGCATGCGCAGTAGGGACCCGCCTGTGAAGCCACAAGGCTTCACTGCCCGGTTATCTACGGCAATGGCGGCGGCGGCAGCTCCCGACAGCAGATGGAAACATCGGTTGCAGTGCCGACATTGCTGGACTCCAGGACAGGTAAGTGTCCTAATATTAAAAGTCAGCAGCTACAGCATGTGCACAGTGTGTGTAGCTGCTGACTTTTCATTTTTGGAGGGGGTGGAGGGGAAGGCGGAACTCTGCTTTAAGCTTTATACATACAGTGGGTACGGAAAGTATTCAGACCCCCTTAAATTTTTCACTCTTTGTTATATTGCAGCCATTTGCTAAAATCATTTAGGTTCATTCTTCTTCCTCATGAATGTACACATAGCACCCCATACTGACAGAAAAACACAGAATTGTTGACATTGTTGCAGATTTATTAAAAAAGAAAAACTGAAATATCACATGGTCCCAAGTATTCAGACCCTTTGCTCAGTATTTAGTAGAAGCCCCCTTTTGATCTAATACAGCCAGGAGTCTTTTTGGGAAAGATGCAGCAAGTCTTTCACACCTAGATTTGGGGATCCTCTGCCATTCCTCCTTGCAGATCCTCTCCAGTTCTGTCAGGTTGGATGGTAAACGTTGGTGGACAGCCATTTTTAGGTCTCTCCAGAGATGCTCAATTGGGTTTAAGTCAGGGCTCTGGCTGGGCCATTCAAAAACAGTCACGGAGTTGTTGTGAAGCCACTCCTTCGTTATTTTAGCAGTGTGCTTAGGGTCATTGTCTTGTTGGAAGGTAAACCTTCGGCCCAGTCTGAGGTCCAGAGCACTCTGGAGAAGGTTTTTGTCCAGGATATACCTGTACTTGGCTGCATTCATCTTTCCCTCGATTGCAACCAGTCGTCCTGTCCCTGCAGCTGAAAAACACCCCCACAGCATGATGCTGCCACCACCATGCTTCACTGTTGGGACTGTATTGGACAGGTGATGAGCAGTGCCTGGTTTTCTCCACACATACCGCTTAGAATTAAGGCCAAAAAGTTCTATTTTGGTCTCATCAGACCAGAGAATCTTATTTCTCACCATCTTGGAGTCCTTCAGGTGTTTTTTAGCAAACTCCATGCGGGCTTTCATGTGTCTTACACTGAGGAGAGGCTTCCGTCGGGCCACTCTGCCATAAAGCCCCGACTGGTGGAGGGCTGCAGTGATGGTTGACTTTCTACAACTTTCTCCCATCTCCTGACTGCATCTCTGGAGCTCAGCCACAGTGATCTTTGGGTTCTTCTTTACCTCTCTCACCAAGGCTCTTCTCCCCCGATAGCTCAGTTTGGCCGGGCGGCCAACTCTAGGAAGGGTTCTGGTCGTCCCAAACGTCTTCCATTTGAGGATTATGGAGGCCACTGTGCTCTTAGGAACCTTAAGTGCAGCAGAAATCTTTTTGTAACCTTGGCCAGATCTGTGCCTTGCCACAATTCTGTCTCTGAGCTCTTCAGGCAGTTCCTTTGACCTCATGATTCTCATTTGCTCTGACATGCATTGTGATCTGGAAGGTCTTATATAGACAGGTGTGTGGCTTTCCTAATCAAGTCCAATTAGTATAATCAAACACAGCTGGACTCAAATGAAGGTGTAGAACCATCTCAAGGATGATCAGAAGAAATGGAAAGCACCGGAGTTAAATATATGAGTGTCACAGCAAAGGGTCTGAATACTTAGGACCATGTGATATTTCAGTTTTTCTTTTTTAATAAATCTGCAACAATGTCAACTATTCTGTGTTTTTCTGTCAGTATGGGGTGCTATGTGTACATTCATGAGGAAGAAGAATGAACCTTAATGATTTTAGCAAATGGCTGCAATATAACAAAGAGTGAAAAATTTAAGGGGGTCTGAATACTTTCCGTACCCACTGTACACAATTTTTTTGCTTTTTGATGTTTATGAAGCACAGTATGTTGTCAGTGTTATTTACCCGATGCAGGGGTGATGCTCAGTGTCGGGATCACAGCTCCTGATGGAAGGGTCTCTGACAGAGAAGAGTTATACAGTGAGCTTCCCTCTGTGGACAAGGAGAGGTCTGGAGGGATCATTAACTTCTGGACATCTAGAGGAGAAACCAAACAAATATCAATAATATCTATGAGTAGTATGAAACACACTGCAGGAACGTTGCGGCTATACTATATGGTCAAACATTTTCAAAAACCTCCACTCCCATTTCAAGGGGAGTTTGCGCCCATTGAGTAAAAAAAGAGCATTTGTGGGGTCAGGTACTGATGTCGGATGAAAAAAGAAAAAAGATAAAAGTAGTAGAAGGGGGCGCACTGGCCTAGTGCATTATCAAATGTATGTATTCGAGAAATAGTTATAAAAACATCGATGTCTATTCACAAAAAGCGCAATAGTAAAAGGTCATCAGGCCACCTATGTGGCTATTCACTCATGAATGACCACGATCTCTAACTGAGGGAATAGGGCCCCTTCCCTCGGTTAGGGGTCGCGGTCATTTACGAGCAAACAGCCACATATGGCGCTTTTCCACTGCATGGAACCGAACGGTTCGGCTCGCTTTTGAGCTTTTCCACTGTGTGGTACCACATGGTACGGTGTTGGAACGGTTCGGTACGGCGGCGCTTTTCCACTACATGGAACCGAACGGTTCGGCTCGCTTTTGCGCTTTTCCACTGCGTGGTACCACATGGTACGGTGTTGGAACGGTTCGGTATGGTACGGCGGCGCTTTTCCAAGAGGGCCGTACTGATACCATATACCACAATCCTTTGCATGCAGCCTTGACTGTTTGTCACTACTAGCCACTGATTGGTCAGAGAATCGGTGTTATCCCACCCACTTACTACTTTAGTGGAAAAGCAAACCGTACCGAGCCGTTCCAACACAGTACCATGCGGTACCATGCAGTGGAAAACCAAACCGAGCCAAGCAGGGCCGAGTGGAGCCGAGCCGGTACTTGCAGTGAAAAAGTGCCAATAGGTGGCCATATGACCTTTTACTATTGCGCTGTTTGTGAGTAGACATCTATAGGTTTTTATCACTATTTCTCTAATAAATACATTTGATAATGCACTAGGCCAGTATGGTCAGGAAAACCCCAGTCCAACAAGGCTACCTAAGAATTATCCACTGTACAACCGGGTATCATTGACATCTTAACCACTACATGGTCCATCTACTCATGAGCAGGCGTTTGTTGTTCTACTGATGTCGGATGTGAAGACCGGTTTCACAATCGGTGCTCCAATTCACCCCAAAGGTGTCCAATAGGGTTGAGGTAAGGGCTCTGTGTAAGAACACTTGAGATTCTGCACACCAAGCTGGTCACACCACGTCTTTATGGAGCGGGCTTTGTACATAGAAGACAGGAAAGGGCCTTCTCTAAGCTGTGTCCACAAGGTTGGAAACTCACAATGGTCTTGAAGCAAAACGATAAACCCCCAAAAATACTTCCCTGCACCTTCCAGCGATGCCGCAGTTACATCCCTCGCCAGCCACTGTCATCTTTCTCCCCCCCAATTCCGAGTGTCGTCAGGTTTTTAGCCTCTTGATTGGATGGTGGAGCAATGATGTCATTTGCTTAATTTATAAAATCAGGTCTGCAGGTATCGACAGCAGGGTTTGCTCTTGGATACGGAACTGGCTTAAAGGGCGTGTCCAAAGGGTGGTAATAAACAGCGCATACTCAGACTGGTCTGAGGTGGCAAGCGGGGTCCCCCAGGGCTCAGTCCTGGGACCAACCTTGTTCAATTTATTCATAAACAGCATTGAGGACGGGATCAGTAGTTCGATATCAGTTTTTGCAGATGACACAAAATTGGGCAGGGCAATAACTGTACAGCATGAAGCAGATATCCTACAGAATGACCTGGACAAAATAACGGAGTGGGCAATGACATGGCAAATGAGGTTTAATGTGGAGAAGTGTAAGGTTTTGCACTTGGGGACTAAAAACATAAAAGCACAATACACGTTAGGAGGGGAGCCCTTGGGGGAATCAAAAATGGAGAAAGATCTGGGAGTCTTGGTTGATAGATTAGGCAACAGCATGCAATGTCAAGCGGCAGCTGCCAAAGTTGGCAGAATATTAGCATGCATAAAGAAAGGGATGTATTCCAGAGATAAAACTATAATCCTACCACTCTATAAAACTCTGGTCCGACCGCATCTGGAGTATTCTGTCCAGTTCTGGTCACCAGTCCTCAGGAGAGATGTGTTGGAGCTGGAGAGATTCCAGAGAAGGGCAACTAAACTGATTAGGGGATTGGAGGACCTTAATTATGAAGAGCGTCTGCAATCGCTTGATTTATTCTCCCTGGAGAAGAGACGCATGAGGGGGGACATGATAGCAATTTTTAAATATCTAAATGGGGATCTCAGCTTAGAAAAAAAGCTGTTCAGTCGAAGGGATTGCATGAGGACTCGGGGGCATACAATGAGATTAGAGGAGAAGAGTTTTAACCTCAGGCAACGTGGGGGGTTCTTTACTGTTAGGGCTACAAGATTGTGGAATTCTCTACCACAAGAGGTGGTTTCTGCGGGAAGTATGGTGGCTTTCAAAAGACTCTTAGACGTACATCTCAAGGATCAGAACATTCAGGGGTATGAGAGATGATTACAGCCACACACACCTACACAGGTTGAACTGGATGGACTATTGTCTTTATTCAACCTCACCTACTATGTAACTATGCCTCGAAGTCAGTCACCAAGGGCCAGCCGGAGAATGCCAAGAGTGCACAGCTAGGTGTACATTTAATATAAGACTGTAAGCAGGGAGGTGTTTACTATTGCAAAGGAGACAGAGCATGTCTCTTCTGAAACAAAGAGCTGTCTGCTCGCAGTTTTATGTAACTTAAGTTAAGTTTTCTGCATAGAGGTTGTCCAGAGAAGTTTGTTAAAATATGGAAGAAATGGTGGGATAAAATGGATATCTCTATGAATTGAGGGGGGGGGGGGAGGGTTGTTTTTTTTTCCTCTTCTTCTTTTCTTTCTTTGATATTATTTGGGTATGGGGGGTAACTTTATTATGTACATGAGAATATGTTTATGTGTTGTTTGTATAAACTAAAAAAAAATGTTCAATAAAAATTACGTGATTTAAGTTTAGTTCTGCTTTAAATCTCTTTTCATGCTGCTATTTTAATAATGTCCTTCACTGGAAACAATCTAACTCGATTATTTTGAAGGGGGTCCTAAAACATTTGGCAATATGGGTACTGCATGGGTTAATTCACACGGGAACACAGATCTGTGCACAAGTCCAAATCATTTCCGTGGGGTTGGGCTTGACTCCTTAGTTCCAGTGAAGGGAACTCTTAAGGCGTCAGCATATCAAGACATTTTGGACAATTTCATGCTCCCAACTTTGTGGGAGGAGTTTGGGGATGGCCCCTTCCTGTTCCAACATGACTGCGCACCAGTGCACAAAGCAAGGTCCATAAAGACATGGATGAGCGAGTTTGGGGTGGAGGAACTTGACTGGCCTGCACAGAGTCCTGACCTCAACCCAATAGAACACCTTTGAGATGAATTAGAGCAGACTGCAAGCAAGACCTTCTCTCCAATATCAGTGCCTGACCTCACAAATGCGCTTCTGGAAGAATGGTCAAACATTCCCATAGTCACACTCCTAAACCTTGTGGACAGCCTTCCCAGAAGAGTTGAAGCTGTTATAGCTGCAAAGGGTGGGCCAACTCAATATTGAACCCAACGGACGAAGACTGGGATGCCATTAAAGTTCATGTGTGTGTAAAGGCAGGCGTCCCAATACTTTTGACAATAAAGTGTATATGCACGTACGAACGTTACGTAAACACATGCGTAGGGGTGCCTATGCATGAAAACGTTGATTGCAATACACATGGTACACATAGCAATGTACGCCGGAGTGACAGCACTATTTCTAGCAACAGATCTCCTCCATAGCACTAAACTGATGACCTATAGGGGGCTTGCGAAGCGTTGCTTTTAGAAAATATAGGGTACTGAAGTTTGTCGCCATTTCACGGGCCCTACAGACTAAGACTGGGATGCAAAAAATAAAGTTAATGTACATAAAGGCAGGTGTCCCAATACTTTTGACAATATTATATATATATACACACACATATATACATATATATATATATATATATATATATATATATATATATATATATATATATATAATGTATTTGATCCCCTACCAACCAACAATAATTCTGGCTCCCCCCGACTGGCTACAGTATGTGCTCCTGTGGTACACAGATTAGTCCTGTCAATTTAACCACTTCCATACCGGGCCAATTCTGGCACTCTGCTCCTTCATGTAAAAAAATCATCATTTTTTTTTTTTTATATAGAAAATTACTCAGAATCCCCAAACATTATATATGTTTTTTATAGCAGAGACCCTAGGGAACAAAATGGTGGTCATTGCAACTGTTTATGTCACACGGTATTTGCGCAGCAGTTTTTCAAATGCGTTTCATGAATTAGAAAAAAAAAAAAACAAAGTTAGCCCAATCTTTTTGTACAATGTTAAAGATGATGTTACGCCAAGTAAATAGATACCTAACATGTTACGCTTTAAAATTGCACACACTCGTGGAATGGCACCAAATTTCGGTACTTAAAAATCTCCATAGGCAACGCTTTAAAAATATTACAGGTTACCAGTTTAGCGTTACAGAGGAGGTCTTCTGCTAGAATTTATGCTCTTGCTGAAACGTTTGCAACAATACCTCATGTGTGGATTGAACGCCGTTTACATATGTGGGCGTGACGTACGTGTGCGTTTGCTTCTGCGTACGAGCACGTGGGGACAGTGGCACTTTAAATTATTTTATTTTTTTTGTATTGTTTCTTTTTTGATTTTTACATTTTCCCTTTAAGTTTTTTTTTTTTTTTTTATCACTTATTTCTGTTACAAGGAATCATCCCTTGTAATGGGAATAGTGAATGACAGGTCCTCTTTATGGAGAGATGTGGGGTCAATAAGACCTCAGATATCTCCTACCGGCTACAAAGCCTGAGATAAAAAATAAAAGAATGATCTTGGGGCAGTATTTATAACTGCCAGGCCGGGCGTGACGTCATAATGTGGCGCCCAGGCCTTTGAGAGTCATAGAGACTGTGCGACCATCTTGCTGAGAATAGCCTCCTTGATCCCCTTCAGTCTGGATTTAGGCCTCAACACTCCACTGAAACTGCTCTCCTAAAACTGACAAACGATCTGCTAACTGCCAAAACCAATGGACACTATTCTGTACTCCTACTTCTGGACCTTTCTGCTGCCTTTGATACGGTTGACCATCCCCTCCTCCTCAAAAAAACTCCACGCCTTTGGTCTCCGTGACTGTACTCTTCACTGGATATCTTCCTACTTATCTAATCGCACCTTTAGCGTTATGTACAATTCTACTTCCTCCTCTCCTCTTCCCTTCTCTGTTGGGGTCCCCCAAGGCTCTGTTCTCGGACCTCTCCTATTTTCAATCTACACCTCCTCTCTAGGTCAGTTGATAGCCTCCCACGGCTTCCAATACCATCTCTTCGCTGACGATACCCAAATCTACCTATCCACCCCTCAGCTCTCTCCCTCAGTCTCCTCACGTATCACTAATTTACTATCAGATAAATCGGTCTGGATGTCTCACCACTTCCTCAAACTCAACCCATCCAAAACCAAGCTTTTAATCTTTCCTCCACCACGTGCCCCTTCCCCCGATCTCTCTGTCAATATCAATGGCATTACTATCAGCCCATCCCGCATGCCAAGGTCTTAGGTGTTGTCCTGGACTCTGAACTCAAACCCCACATCCAATCGCTGTCCAAATCCTTCTTCCTCAACCTCCGCAACATCTCCAAAATACGCCCCTTTCTAACCAAAGACACAACAAAGCTCCCAGTTCACTCCCTGGTCATCTCACGCCTCGACTACTGCAATTCCCTCCTCATTGGCTTACCTCTACACAGGCTATCCCCCCTTCAATCCATCATGAATGCTGCGGCCAGACTCATCCATCTCACCAATCGCTCAGTGTCCGCTGCTCCTCTCTGCCAATCCCTCCACTGGCTTCCGCTCACCCAACGAATTAAATTCAAAATACTTACAACATCTTACAAAGCAATCCACAGCTTAGCCCCCAGCTACATCACTAGCCTCATCTCAAACTACCAACCTAATCGCTCTCTTCGTTCCTCTCAAAACCTCCTGCTGTCTAGCTCACTCATCACCTCCTCCCATGATCGCCTCCAGGACTTTTCCAGAGCCTCTCCAGTCCTATGGAACTCCTTACCCTTATCTGTCCGATTATCTCCTACTCTATTAGCTTTTAGGCGATCTCTGAAAACCCTCCTTTTCAGAGAAGCCTATCCTACCCACACCTAACAAAGGTACCTCCATTTTCTCCATCAACCCATCCCCCACGGTTATTACCTTTTGTTTCACTTGACCCTCCCTTCTAGATTGTAAGCTCTAACGAGCAGGGCCCTCTAGTTCCACCTGTTTTGAACTGTATAGTAACTGTATTGTCTCCCCCCACATTGTAAAGCGCTGCGCAAACTGTTGGCGTTATATAAATCCTGTATAATAATAATAGAGACTGCCGGGGACCATTTGTCCTTGGTATTCTCTATAATGTACTTCCGCCGTTGGCGGACTCCTTCTCTGGCTCGCCGATTGCACGGGCGAGCCGGTAGAAGCACCGGAGCAGGGGGTGTGCGGTTAAAGTCCCCTCCTGCTGCCTGTAAGAACATTCAAGCAGTTGTACTGCTATAATTTTTCTTATTACGAAGAGAATCACAGGATAAAAAAAATGATGCCTGCAGCTGCGGGCATCATTCAGATATCTCCACTCAAAGATCTGTAAAGAAGAGTGGACCAAAATCCCTCCTGAGATGTGTGCAAACCTGGTTACCAACTATAAGAAACGTCTGACCTCTGTGCTTGCCAAAAAGGGTCTCCCACCAACTACTAAGTCATGTTTTGCTTGGGGATCAAATACTTATTTTACTCACTGAACTGCAACTTAATTTATAACATTTTTATCGTGTTTTTTTATCGATTTTTGGTTGATATTCTGTCTCTATCATTTAAAATACGCCTATGATAAAAATGACAGACCCTTCATTTCTTTGTTAGGGTCCTTTCACACATCCGCTCCGTGTGTCCGCAAATCATCCCATCCATTTGCGGATGATTTGCGGACATAATGTAAGTGAATGGCATTGCGGATGTCAGCGGAATACCATCCGCTGACATCCCATTTTCCTCCTTTCAGTTCTGTTCCGTTTTTTCGAATGGAACAGAACCCCATTTTTTCTTCCGTGTAAAAAACGGAAAGGAAGGAAAATCGGATGTCAGCGGTGTCATCCGCTGACATCCGCAGTGCCATATACTTACATTATGTCCGCATATCATCCGCAAACGGATGGGATGATATGCGGGCACATGCTCCGTGGAAAAAAAAAGTCCCGCAGCGGACCTTTCACACGGAGCGGCCGTGTTAAAGGACCCTAAGTGGGCAAACATACAAAATCTGCAAGGGATCAATTAATTATTTTCCACACTGTACACACATAATATATAAAGCGTTTTTTATAGAACATACCAGAAAAAGTGGCCGGAAGGAAGGTCAGCAGAAGATGTTGCGGGTTCACTAGTCGAGCATAGCACCTCCACTGCGGCCCCATTCCATTGGTTAAGGTTCTGCCATCATCGGTCTCTTCTGTCGGACAGGGACTCTAAAATAAAACACAACAGACCTACCAACAAGTACAAAAGGCAAACGCCTGCCTGTCTGGATACTCACTAAAATGAGAGATTAGGCAGGTGCTCATATTCATCTAAATTTGATTGTACAAAGATGATGTGGTCAGATTGTAACCTGTGTGGTGATCCTTAGACTAATATTAGATATGTAAGTTACACCAAGCTTTCGCTTGGACTGTAAAGGTGATAAAGGTGTAGGCGGGAGCAGGTAACT
Organism: Pelophylax lessonae; assembly: GCF_965119305.1. NCBI lineage: Eukaryota > Metazoa > Chordata > Amphibia > Anura > Ranidae > Pelophylax > Pelophylax lessonae. The sequence continues at coordinate 290,015,541 of NC_138775.1, read as the reverse complement.
ATCAAAACCAGGTCCAAACTGACCAAACCCCCCCCCCTCCCATTAACCTCCCTAGCGGTATTCCTAAGTGTGGCTCGGGGTTAATTTTCAGTACCAAAAGCGGTAACCCCGAGCCACACTCGGGATTACCCCAGAATCACACTCACTTTCCCTGCGATCCCCCGCCGCCATCCTGCAGGCATTCTCACACTCTCTCCCTGCTCTGTGCTCGGCAGATGCCGGCACCTGTCTTCCGGTTCCCTTCCCTGCATTCCCCCGCCGTCCTCTCGCTCTGTGCTCGGCCGATGCCCACACCTGTCTTCCGGTTCCCTTCCCTGCGTTCCCCCGCCGTCCTCTCGCTCTGTGCTCGGCCGATGCCCACACCTGTCTTCCGATTCCCTTCCCTGCGAGCGTTGCGACGCAGGGGGGTGGAACCGGCGGCAATTTCAAAAATGTAAATACACCAAATGAGATGATAGAAAGCTGTGATCGGATTACACTGTATCATCCCATTTCATCACAGGATTTCACCTGGTGACTTTTCCAGTGCCCTGCCTGTGCTTTTCCAGTGCTTTGTGCCTGGAAAATCTTGACCATGGCGTCCAAAAAGCATTTTTTTTTTTTTGCACAAAAGCACTTTTAGACAAACTGGAAAAAAGCAACAGCGAAATGGAGTTACTTGAAGAACTGAGCAATAGCGATTGGTGGGAAAATTCGTCATCAGGTATGGAAAGTGAGGACAGCGACAATTCTGATGTCTTTTTTTGGCACATCGCTCCGTTGGAAATTCTGAAGAATCATTTGATAAACTTCCCAAATTCCACAAGCGATGTGCCAGAAAAAGACATCAGAATCGTCGCTGTCCTCACTTTCCATACATGATGATGAATTTTCCCACCAATCGCTATCGCTCAGTTCTTCAAGTAACTCAGTTTCGCTGTCGCTGTTTTCCAGTTTGTCTAAAAGCGCTTTTGCGCAAAAAGAACGCTCTTTGGACGCCATGGTCGTTCTCTATTTTCCAGGCACAAAGCACTGGAAAAGCACAGGCAGGGCACTGGAAAAGTCACCAGGTGAAATCCTGTGGTGAAATGGGATACAGTGTAATCCGTTAGGATCACAGCTTTCATCATCTCATTTGGTGTATTTACATTTTTGAAATTGCCGCCGGTTCCACCCCCCTGCGTCGCAATGCTCGCAGGGAAGGGAACCGGAAGACCGGTGCCGGCATCGGCCAAGCACACAGCGGGAGGACGGCGGGGGAGGATGGCTGGAGGACAGCGGGGGAGGATGGCGGGAGGACGTCGGGGGATCGCAGAGGAAGGCGAGTTTTAAATTATAAAACAACAGATTTCAATGCAAAACAATGTACCGCTTTTAGCACAGAAATCCTGACATAATCAGACCGCCAGGGAGGTTAAATTAAAAAAAATATCCAAAAGTTGAACAGGAGGGGAGGAGGAAACGTTACATAGTTACATAGTAGGTGAGGTTGAATAAAGACAATAGTCCATCCAGTTCAACCTGTGTAGGCATGTGTGGCTGTAATCATCTCCCATACCCCTGAATGTTCTGATCCTTGAGATGTAAGTCTAAGAGTCTTTTGAAAGCCACCATACTTCCCGCAGAAACCACCTCTTGTGGTAGAGAATTCCACAATCTTGTTGCCCTAACAGTAAAGAATCCCCCGCGTTGCCTGAGGTTAAAACGCTTCTCCTCTAATCGCATTGTATGCCCTCGAGTCCTCATGCAATCCCTTCGAATGAACAGCTTTTTTTCTAAGCTGGGATCCCCATTAAGATATTTATAAATTGCTATCATGTCCCCCCTCAGACGTCTCTTCTCCAGGGAGAATAAATCGAGCGATTGTAGACGCTCTTCATAGTCAAGGTCCTCCAATCCCCTAATTAGTTTAGTTGCCCTTCTCTGGACTCTCTCCAGCTCCAACACATCCCTCCTGAGGACTGGCGACCAGAACTGGACGGAATACTCCAGATGCGGTCGGACCAGAGTTTTATAAAGTGGAAGGATTATAGTCTTATCTCTGGAATGCATCCCTTTCTTTATGCATGCTAATATTCTGTTGGCTTTGGAAGCTGCCGCTTGACATTGCATGCTGTTTCCTAATCTATCAACCAATACTCCCAGATCCTTCTCCATTTTTGATTCCCCCAAGGGCTCCCCTCCTAACGTGTATTGTGATTTTATGTTTTTAGTCCCCAAGTGCAAAACCTTACACTTCTCCACGTTAAACCTCATTTGCCATGTCGTTGCCCACTCTGTTATTTTGTCCAGGTCATTCTGCAGGATATCTGCTTCATGTTGTGAAGTTATTGCCCTGCCCAATTTTGTGTCATCTGCAAAAACTGATATCGAACTACCGATCCCGACCTCAATGTTGTTTATGAATAAATTGAACAAGGTTGGTCCCAGGACTGAGCCTTGGGGGACCCCGCTTACCACCTCAGACCAGTCTGAGTATGCGCTGTTTATTACTACCCTTTGGACCCGCCTTTTTAGCCAGTTCCGTATCCAAGAGCAAACCCTGCTATCGATACCTGCAGACCTTATTTTATAAATTAAGCGCTTGTGGGGAACTGTATCAAACGCCTTAGCGAAATCCAAGTACACCACATCCACTGGTCTGCCCCTATCTAGCTCACAGCTCACCTCCTCGTAGAATGTAAGGAGATTGGTTTGACAAGAACGCCCATTTGTAAACCCGTGCTGATTACTGCTGATGATGTTGTTGTCCTTAGCAAACTCTACAATATAGTCCCTTATCATCCCCTCCAGAAGTTTACATACTACTGATGTCAAACTGACAGGCCTATAATTTCCCGGGATATGCCTCTGGCCCTTTTTGAATATTGGAATCACGTTAGCTTTCTTCCAATCCCCTGGTACATCTCCTGTCCTAATACTGTCAGCAAAGATCAGGAACAGTGGTCTCGATATAACTTTACTGAGTTCCTTGAGTACTCTCGGATGTATGCCATCCGGTCCTGGTGATTTGTTTGTGTTAAGTTTATCCAGCCTTTCCCTGATTTCCCCCTCTGTTAGCCATGGTGGCAAGTCCTGTTTATTACTACTAACCATACAGTCATGGTCAGTGTACCCCTCCTTTTCCTGTGTAAAGACTGACGAGAAAAAAGCATTTAGCACGGTTGCTTTTTCAGTGTCCTCTGTAACCATCCTCCCATCATTGTTAATTATGTGTGCAATATGCTCTGCCTTAGTTTTTTTGCTGTTGATATATTTAAAGAATTTCTTTGGGTTTTTTTTACTATCCTCCGCTATTTGTCTCTCAAAGTTGATTTTAGCCATCTTGATTTCTTGTTTACTTTTCTTATTTGCCTCCTTGTATTGCTCGAAAGCCGATACTGTGCCCTCTGATTTATACTTCTTGAAGGCCAATTTTTTCCCCCTAATAAGTTTTATGACGCTACAGTTTAGCCAGCCAGGTTTGGCTTTGTCTCTTCTAAATTTATTTCCCATAGGAATGCACTGCAAGATGCCTTTGCCTAATATGTTCCTAAAGCATTCCCATTTTTCCTCTGTGGTCAGGGATCCCAGGGTTTGGTCCCAGTTTACCTTTTCCATCATTGAGTACAATTTTGGAAAGTTTGCCCTTCTGAAGTTTAGGGTTCTTATGTTCCCCACTTGTCTTGTTATGTTGTTATTTACACTAAATGTGATCATCCTGTGATCGCTAGAGCCCAGGTTGTCCTGGACTCCTACCTCCGAGATTATGTCTGGGTCATTAGTGAGCAATAGATCCAGGACTGCATTTTCTCTGGTGGGGGAATCCACCAACTGTGACATGTAATTATCCAGTAAGGTTTCCGTGAATAGGCGGGCCTTCTGTGAGTGTGCAGTCCCCTCTTCCCAGTCAATGTCGGGGTAATTGAAGTCCCCCAATACGATGACTGATCCCAATTTTGCCACTTTACCCATTAGTGCTAAAAATTCCAGCTCTACCTCCTCCCCTTGGTTAGGTGGCCTATAGCAAACCCCCACAATTACTTTCCCCTTTTCTCCTTCCCTATGGAGTTCAACCCACACAGATTCTAAATCCATGCTCATCCCATCTGTAATGTCACTCCTTTCTGTCACCTTTATATTGTTCTTGACATAGAGACATACCCCTCCCCCTCTTTTTCCTACCCTGTCCTTCCGGTACACCGAATACCCTTGGATATTGGCCAGCCAGTCATGTGAGGGGTCGAACCAAGTCTCTGTTATTCCCACAAGGTCTATGTCCTCCTCATGTACTAACATTTCCAACTCATCCATTTTATTAGCTAGGCTCCTGGCATTAGCATATACACCTCTTAGTTTTAAGGAAGTTAAGCGCAATTGGCGGTTATGTTTATTCCTGTTTGGTCTGAGGTTCTCCCGCACAGACCTGCCAATTGACCTTGTGGACCTACTGTCGCTGCTGACACTACGGCTGCCTTCAGTCCTCTGCTTCCTCCTGACTGACTCTACTTCTGAGCCCTCCCCCCCGTCTCCTAGTTTAAAAGCCCCTCCAACTTGGTGGCCATCTTTCTCCCCAAAAGAGCTGTACCGTCCCCATTAAGGTGCAGCCCATCCTTACTAAAGAGCCGGTAGCCGACTGAGAAGTCAGCCCAGTTCTCCAGGAACCCAAACCCCTCCTTCCTACACCAATTCCTCAGCCACTTGTTAAGTTCCCTAATCTCCTTCTGCCTCTCCTGTGTGGCTCGAGGTACAGGCAGTATTTCAGAGAAAACCACCTTGGAGGTCCTTTTCCTCAATCTATTACCTAAGTCCCTGAAATCGTTCTTAAGGATCCTCCACCTACCTTTAACTTTGTCATTAGTGCCCACGTGCACCATGACCGCTGGGTCATCCCCAGCCCCGCACAACAATCTGTCTGCCAGATCTGCGATGTGCCGAACTCGGGCGCCCGGTAAACAGCAAACTGTTCGGTTCACGAGATCTTTTTTACAGATTTCCCTCTCTGTCCTCTTGATAATTGAGTCCCCCACTACCACAACCTTTCTAACCTTTCCTGAGTTACGGCCCCCCTTCTTCCTGGAGCCGTCCCTCCCCTGGCAGCTGGGGGAGGGTGCATGCTCCAGCTCTGCCACCCCTGAGCTGATATCCCCCTCAACCTGCAACTCGACAGATTTGTTAGGGTGTACCAACTCAGGATTGGCCTCCCTGGCTCTCCTCCCTCTACCCTTCCTAACAGTCACCCAGCTGCGTACCTCTGCTTCTTGCGTCTCCTCTGTTCCTCCCTCCTCTATGCTGGCCCCTACCAGCGCCTGATAGGTAATGTCCAAGCTCCTTTCCAGGTTGTTGATGCCACGCAGTGTTGCCACTGTGTTCTGTAGGTCCAGGATCTGGTCTACCAGAGCAACAAGTTGCTCACATCTTGCACAGCAGTATTCGCCCTCGAATGGTTCATCAAGGAACGCATACATGCAGCAAGAAGTGCACTGAGTGGCATCCGCAATCCTGTCGGACATTATTACCCACTACTCTATGGGGATATATTAACGAACTGCTCTTCCTAACCTACACTACCTCTAACTTCCCTGGTACTGAACCTGGGGTACTCACCAGTCGCTAATATACTAACCAGTCGCTAAGATACTCACCAGTCGCAAAGATCCAACAGACGCAAGATACTCACCAGTCGCAAAGATCCAACAGACGCAAAGATACTCACCAGTCGCAAAGATCCAACAGACGCAAAGATACTCACCAGTCGCAACAATACTCACCAGTCGCAACGATACTCACCAACCGCAACGATACTCACTAACCGCAACGATACTCACCAGTCGCAAAGATCCAACAGACACAAGATACTCACCAGTCGCAAAGATACTCACCAGTCGCAAAGATACTCACCAGTCGCAAGGATACTCACCAGTCGCAAAGATACTCACCAGTCGCAAAGAATCTCACCAGTCGCAAGATACTCACCCGATACACACCAGTTGCAAATATACTCACCAGTCGCAAGATGCTAACCCTCGCAAGATGCTAACCAGTCGCAAAATGCTCACTAGTCGCTAAGATACTCACCAGTCTCTAAAATAAGTAAGAGCGCAACTTCCCTTTTTGGGTGGAGTTTCGCCTTAATAGAGATGTGTCTGCTTTCTAAAAATCCACTTTGACCCATAATAACCTATCATTACATTATGACAGCTCTGTGTCCTGTATAAACAACACAACTGACACTGTAATAGGCACCCATGCAAATATGGACATGCAAATTCCAATCTGTGCAGAACCCAATGTAACATAATATGTAACACTTAGCATACAAGCAAATAAACTGCTGTACAACAATATATATTGCCTGCAGAGATAGGACACATGGATTCCAGCTAAAGGATGAACTGGTTTTATTATAGATATGAAAATTCCATGTCACATTCTGCTGTAATTAAATACTTTCAAAAGACCAAGGCTAGGGAGTAAATGGCTCCGTGTGAAAGAGCCCTTATAGTGAAAATACTGCGCTAACAAATTTGTGAACAAATAGCTGCTGACACTCCAACTGACTGTGATGGCATCCAAATATAACAAAAAATAATGCAGCGCTCAAAAAATATGTATAAGTGAGTGCAAATATACACACTTTATATCCAAAATAAAGTCCAATAAACTACAGTGAAAACCAATAATAAATAGAGCAGAAATAAGGTAACCAATCCCACACAAGAAAAGTGGCTAGCTTGTGATGTTGTCAATCCCACACCAAAAGAGAATATAATTCGCTCACCAGATGGCATGGACCCAAAGTACCTTACAGCAATTGGGTCATGCAGGCTGAAAGTGAAGATCTCTCTGGAACAGAATGGCAATGGATTCCACAAATTCTCCGAATGGCGGATGTTCAAGGTCCCTCAAGGAAGGTCCACGTATGGATATCTAAAAATCCGCACTCAGGAAAGTGTGTGATGGGATAAACCGGAGAGACACCATAGCGTGATACCTTTTAAATGATTTAGTGAAATAAAGAAAGTAATGCACTTACAATGGGTCAGATGGTAAGAAGCATTTTCTTTATTTCAATAAATCATTTAAAAGGTATCACGCTATGGTGTCTCTCCAGTTTATCCCATCACACACTTTCCTGGGTGTGGATTTCTAGATATTCGTACGTGGACCTTCCTTGAGGGACCTTGAACATCCGCCATTCGGAGAATCTGTGGAAGCCATTGCCATTCTGTTCCAGAGAGATCTTCACTTTCAGCCTGCATGACCCAATTGCTGTAAGGTACTTTGGGTCCATGCCATCTGGTGAGCGAATTATATTCTCTTTTGGTGTGGGATTGACAACATCACAAGCTAGCCACTTTTCTTGTGTGGGATTGGTTACCTTATTTCTGCTCTATTATTGGACTTTCACTGTATATTACTGGACTTTATTTTGGATATAAAGTGTGTATATTTGCACTCACTTATACATATTTTCTGAGCGCTGCACTATTTTTTGTAATATTTTATTAAAATTAAAAAGGTAATTTGTTTGTGGCAGTCAGTCCTAGAAAGCATTGCTTGTCGTGAAAATAAACTTTCCCACCTTCCTGTGAGCAGGCCTGATCCCTCACTCTGCCACTAACTACGAGAAAGGATCAAAGTGCCCCAGGGATCCCCGGCTGACGCTGGCTCTCAAGCAGTTTGTGCAACAGTATGCAACCAACCACTTCTACTGTTCAGCATTACCTGTAGGGTGCTGGCAGAGTTGGTAGCCTCTCGTTGACCATTCTGATGTAAGGGGGTGGAGTTTGCAGTCTCTGAAGTGGAAAACTGTCTCACAGGCTCCTCTGTAAATAAAAAGCACAATTCAGTCTTTAGGAGAATCAGGAAAGACTATGGACCCAAGGCACCCAACTTGCGTCCTTTAGGCATATGATGTGCAGCCCTCGCACCTCAGCAGTCTGTAGTGGGAACATTAATGAGGGTAATAGCATTAATCTCTACAAGCCTCATGTAACATGTTCCCGACTTTGTATTATCTTCTGCAGCATATCTCCAACCAAAAATGTAGCATGTCCCCACTCTCTAATCCTCATTTTCTCTATTTGTTTTGCTGTCTCTGACAGTCCTCTCAAGAATTACATAAATTGAAAATTATGTGTGGCCCTTTGGTGATGTTAGTTGCTCATTGTTCTCCTTGCTGGGGACCTGCAGTTCAAGGATCTCCCTGCTTCATTCATTTTGTGGATCTGCGCTTCCTACACCTCTGCTGCAGCCCTTTGGTGATGTTAGTTGCTCATTGTTCTCCTTGCTGGAATGGAAGCTGTACCTGACGACCTGCAGTGCAAGGATCTCCCTGCTTCATTCCTTTTGTGGATCTGTGCTTATACTGAACATTACGTGCAGGACTTTCGTGATTTCAGGGGCTGCATTTGAGGCCCCAGTTAGCTCATAAGTAGACAACCGTTGCTATACACTACAGTCTATACTGTATGTCTAAGGCCAGCCATACATGGATCGAAATTTGGCCAGTTCAGCTGGGACCGGCCGAATTTCGATCCATGTACAGGCAAGGAGGTCATACAGAAGTGGATTTACCAATCCACTTCTGTAAGACCGCCCTGTCAGTTTCCCTGCTCAATCAGCGCTGCAGGCTATTTCTACTGAGAAATAGTAGTGCCTTTCCTGTACCTAGGTTGTGTATCATCAGAACTGTATTTGGGGTGATATTTGGTGATGTCACTAGTTTGAATGCTCACTGTTCTCCTTGCTGGAAAGGAAGCTGCACGTTAGGACCTGCAGTGCAAGGATCTCCCTGCTTCATTAATTTTGTGGATCTGCGCTTCCTCCACCTCTGCTGCATTCTCTTCATCATCATTACCCTACCAGTCATGGGATCACCAATTATTAGGGAGTTGCTCGGATATGAGGAAGCAAAGCCCTGCTCCTCTACCAAGATGGCTGACTCAACAAGGAGCCACAGTGTAGAAGGCGGCATAGCAAGTCAATATTGGGGGAAAAAAAAATCAGCTTTAGGGAGTCTACAGGCAATATCCGCATAAATGGCTTATCCGGCTTGTGAAAGAAGAAGGATCCAGTTCCTTACTGTTTAATCTAGCCCAGACAGAATTCTAAATGCAAATACATTTATGGGGAGGCAGCCAGATACTTCTCGCTTAATGCTTTTCAATTGCTTTAGGCCCCTTTCACACGAGCGATCCGATCAGATCTGCCTGTCAGTTTTTTAGGCGGATCTGATCGGATCCCCCATGCATCCCTATGGGGCAGCGGTGACATGTCCGCTGACACCCGCTGCCATCCGCATCCAATCCTGTCCGTGAAATCCGGACGGATGGAAACCCTATTTTCCATCCGTCCAGGGGATGGGATCGGATGAGAGTGGACAGGAGGTCCGCTCTCATCTGATTCCCCCATAGAGATGCATGGGGGACATCTCCCTCTCCGCACACAGAGCAGAGAAGGAGATGTCACCTTACTGCTCAGCGGGGATCCATGTATACGATCCCCTGCTGAGCAGCACGAATCCACCTATGGAGGTGGACCGTGTGAAAGAGCCCTTACTTTCTCTCCCTACAAACCTGTCAGCCTAATCAGACTCTATGGGGTTGATTTACTAAAGCTGGAGAGTGCAAAATCTGGTGCAGCTGTGGTAGCCAATCAGCTTCTAACTTTAGCTTGCTCAATTAAGCTTTGACAAAAAAAAAAAAAACCTGGAAGCTGATCTGGTGCAGAGCTACACCAGATTTTGCACTATCCAGTTTAAGTAAATCAAGCTTTATGTGGCTAATTCACATAATCAGACTATCAATATAAATGTTAATCAGATCCTCTAATATATATATATATATATATATATATATATATATATATATATATCTAGACAGCCACTAGTGGAACAATGAGCACTTTAGTACAGGAAGGACTTGCACCTACCTTGGGTACAGGAGAAAGGGGCGGGGTGTCCATCGCGGTCACGCTGGAGAACCTGCTCCATGAATGTTTGGTGGTCTTGCTCATAGAGAGGGATCTCCTGATCATTGACGTCACTCTGCAGGCAGCCATGAAACAGGCTAAGCAGCATATCATTGGGAAGAGACGAGTCCAGTTGTGCATTGTCAGGCTCAGCTGTAGGAGGGACAAATTTAACAAAAATCGATCAGGTACTCACGGAGACTAGATCATTTTTGCCTCCAAATCCTTTCATAACCATAATAATGTACGCTTGGATAACCTATGCATGAATATTTATGGAAAGGCATTTTTTAAGATCAGTTTGGCATCCAGGTGGTACTTTGTTAACCCCAATCTGATATCCATAGGCTGATGACTCACGCTATCGTCAGCAAGCAATTTAATGGCTAGAGTTGCTGGTGATTTGCTACAGCATTGGGTTGTGCTTTGCAACAAACTGCACTCCATCAGTGATTTGCTACAGCATTGGGTTGTGCTCTGCAACAAACTGCACTCCAACAGTGATTTGCTACAGCATTGGGTTGTTTTCTGCAACAAACTGCACTCCATCAGTGATTTGCTACAGGATTGGGTTGTGCTCTGCAACAAACCGCACTCCATCAGTGATTTGCTACAGCATTGGGTTGTGCTCTGCAACAAACTGCACTCCATCAGTGATTTGCTACAGCATTGGGTTGTGCTCTGCAACAAACTGCACTCCGTCAGTGATTTGCTACAGGATTGGGTTGTGCTCTGCAACAAACTGCAATCCATCAGTGATTTGCTACAGCATTGGGTTGTGCTCTACAACAAACTGCACTCCATCAGTGATTTGCTACAGCATTGGGTTGTGCTCTGCAACAAACTGCACTCCAATCAGTGATTTGCTACAGCATTGGGTTGTGCTCTGCAACAAACTGCACTCCATCAGTGATTTGTAGTTTTTTTTTTCTTTAAAATAACAAACATGTCATACTTATCTGCTCTATATAATGGTTTTGCCCAGAGCAGCCCCAATACTCCTCCTCTTAGGTCCCCTGCTGGCGCTCCTGGCTCTCACCCACCAAGAGCTCAATGGCAAGTGGTTTGTTTTGGGGGCACTCGTGCGTGCTCGCTCCGGAGTCACCGCTCTGTGTGTCCATAAGATACAAAAAGCGGGGCTCGGCACCCACTCCCTGGCTCCCTCCTCACAGCCAATGGCTTCTGCTGCTGTGCCTGAACCAATGAGGAATGAGAAAGTCGAGAGAGCCTCTGCTCTTGAGCACATCCTGAATTGAGATCGAGGTAAGTATTTATGGGGGCGGAGGGGGGGTTGGGCAGGAAGCTGCATGCATGTTTTTTACCTTACTGCATAGAATGTAAGGTAAAAAACCTTCTGCTTCACAACCACTTTAAGCACAGCAATTGCTACAATATTTCCTAGAAAAGCATTACCAGCGACAGTTGCCACCAAGAAAAACACAGAGAAATCTTGATCGCTGAGGGATAAATCGATTTCAGATTTTCACGGTTAGTGATTTTGTAGATATGATTTTTTTGGCATCAGATCACTGTAAGAAATGGCAGGGGGGTAATCACTGCAAGAAAAATCACGTGTGTCATTAGCCATATGTACCTTTTTAACTTTAGATTCCACCTCATTGATTAAACGATGGCAGGACAGACCGAGACGGAGGTCTTCAGATTTCTGTTTTTAGGGGTGGGGCCTGTCTTCAGATTTCTGAGCACCCTGTTTTTAGGGGTGGGGCCAGTCTTCAGATTTCTGAGCACCCTGTTTTTAGGAGTGGGGCCTGTCTTCAGATTTCTGAGCACCCTGATTTCTAGGGGTGGGGCCTGTCTTCAGATTTCTGAGCACCCTGTTTTCTAGGGGTGGGGCCTGTCTTCAGATTTCTGAGCACCCTGATTTCTAGGGGTGGGGCCTGTCTTCAGATTTCTGAGCACCCTGTTTTCTAGGGGTGGGGCCTGTCTTCAGATTTCTGAGCACCCTGTTTTCTAGGGGTGAGGCCTGTCTTCAGATTTCTGAGAGCCCTGTTTTTAGGGGTGGGGTCTGTCTTCAGATTTCTGAGAGCCCTGTTTTCTAGGGGAGGGGCCTGTCTTCAGATTTCTGAGAGCCCTGTTTTCTAGGGGTTGGGCCTGTCTTCACATTTCTGAGAGCCCTGTTTTCTAGGGGTGGGGCCTGTCTTCAAATTTCTCACCACTATGCTTTTACAGGTGGGAACTATCTTCTAATTTCTCAGAGCCCAGCTTTCTAAGGTTGGAGGCCTTTCTTCATGTTTCTGAGACCCTTCTTCCTAGAGAAGGGACATGTCTTCAGATTTCTGAGCGCGGGGCTTGTCTTCAGATATCTGAGCACCCTGATTTCTATGTGGGGGGGGGGCTGTCCTTAGATTTCTGAAAGCTCTGCTTTTAGGGGTAAGGCCTGCGTCTTTAGATTTCTGAGCACCTGTTTCCCAGGGGTGGGGCTTGTCCAGATTTCTGAGCGCCCAGCTTTCTAGGGTAAGGCCTGCGTCTTTAGAATTCTGAGCACCTGCTTCCCAGGGGTGGGGCTTGTCCAGATTTCTGAGCGCCGAGCTTTCTAGGGAGTACGCCTGTTTTCAGATTTCTGAGAGTCCTTCTTTCCGATGTTGACCTATCTTTACATTTCTGAAAGTTTCTGTCTCCTAGGGATGAGCCTCGTCTTTAGAATTCTGATAATTGAGGAAAGTGCAAAGAAACTGCTGGACCTGTAGGGTTATCTTGCTGGTACTGCAATCTTAAGGTATTGATGATGGTGTATAATCCGGTTCCCAGGCAGGCGGCTTCTACACCCCAGAGGATATCCACAGTCTCCTTGGCTTGTAGCGTAATGTAATGAGAATTGAAATTGAAGCACCATACCATTGGGGGTCCAAAATATCATTGTAGGTCCAGTTCACTTCTGGATTGTTTACATTTGGCACTTTTCCCCTGCAAGTACCGGCTAGGCTCCACGTGGCACTGCTTGGCCCAGCTCGGCTCAGTTTGCTTTTCCACTGCGTGGTACAAGTCGGCACATTTCAGCACTGTATAGGCTCTACTCGGCTCGGTTTGCTTTTCCACTAAAGTAGTAAGTGGGTGGGATTACATGATTCTCTGACCAATCAGTGGCTAGTAGTGACAAACAATCAAGGCTGCATGCAAAGGATTGTGGGATATGGTATAGGTACGGCCCGCTTGGAACCCCAACCGAGGTGGTACTGTTTAAGTGAGCCGTACCGAGTCGTACCATGTAGTGGAAAAGCGCCGATGTACCAAACCGTACCGAACCGTTCAAACACGTACCATGTGGTACCATGCAGTGGAAAAGTGCCAAACCGATCCGTTCCAAGCAGTGGAAAAGCGCTAACTGTTGTCCGTCAAGCCCTGATAAAGGAGGAGCTTTTGGATCCTCGAAGCACGTCGGCTATTTTTTGGATTGTACCCCTGACTTTTAATGGAATACCATTATATCTGGACCTCTTAGCAGTAGTGTGGCGCTTCAACTTCAGTTCTCGTTACATTTCAGGATTCCAAGAGCCCTGTTTTCGGAGGGTGGGGCCTGTCTTCAGATTTCTGAGCATCTTGCTTTCTGAGGGTGGGGCCTGTCTTCACATTTTTGAGCACCCTACTTTTTAGGGGCGGTGCCTATCTTCACATTTCTGACAGCTCTGTTACCAGGTTCGACTTTAAAAAAGAAAACATATACCCCAACGACATAAAGAGGTTAGCTGGATGACCCCTGAATTTACAACAGCTGAGGCCTCCATGTGGGGGTGGTTTCCACCAATCTGCTAAAATATAAGTGCTCCCGTGAGTTAGAAAAAAATGATGTCCCGCATTACCCCGGCTCAGCGTCAGGAAGAAAAGCTCAATCTGTTGGCATTTGGGTAGCAGATTCATTAGATCAAAGTGAAACGGCACCTCCCGGATGCACAGGCCGCCACTATTACCGGGTTCTAGAAACAATGAAGACAAGAAGATTACACCGCAGTAACGAATGCGACAATAAATACATTTTTCATTCAGTTTTATATAATCCAAATGTAAACAAACAAGAAAAATATATTTCCGAGGAAACACAAAGCACTCTAAAATTTGCTTATATCACCAATTTTTCTATATTGTCATTGCAGGCGTCTTCAAAAAACACAGAACAGTTTCGAGCCTCATGGCTCTTCAACAGGTGTGGAGATGCCTGCAATGACAATAAGGACTTGTTCAACGCCACAATTTAAGCGTTTTTTCCCTGGATGCGTTTTTGAATAAATGGATTTTTGTAAGATCTTACCGTAAAATCCTTTTCTCTTCATTGACAGACGTAGTCCACCTTGATTAATATCAACTCGGGTTATACTGCCCTTTACAGGAGTAGGACTAGACAGGAAAGAAAACGTTCTGGCCACACCTTAGGGGCAGTCCCAGAGGGTATATCCTCTCTCTCTCTGCTACAGCAAGTCAGTTATGTCACAAAGCAGTGTTTAGAGAATTTAACCCAACCCAACTCAAAAACAGAGGGGCGGGTACTACGTCTGTCAATGAGCTTAAGAGAAAAGGATTTTACGGTAAGATCTTACAAAAATCCATTTGTCTCTGTCGCTCATTGACAGACGTAGTCCTCCTTGATTAATAACAACTCGGGATGTCCCAAAGCAGTGCCACAAATGAGGGGTGGGATAAAAAATCAAAATCCAATCTAGAAGGCCCAACCGGTGCCAACTAGAAGTCTTAAAGGCTCATCAAATCAAAAGGTGAGACTCAACTGAAATTCCAACGGAAAAAAACCCTCGAGGTAGACCACCGGTCTCCTCAAATTGCGGCCTGCAAAACCTTGCGGCCAAAAGAGGCATCTGACGATGCCATCACATCAACTTTATAAAATTTTGTAAAGGTATGCACCGACGACCAGGTAGCCGCCTTGCAAACCTGGACCACTGACGCCTGATGGCGGTAGGCCCAGGAAGTACTGAGCGCTCGAGTGGAGTGCGCCTTAACAGGGAACGGAGGATTCCGACCCTTAATAGAATAAGCCTGTACCACCGTCTGTCTAATCCATTTGGAGATAGTCACGGCAGATGCAGGCAACCCCTTTCTGGGGCCATCCGTGATCACAAAAAGTGAATCCGTTTTACGGAACGATTCCGTAGTCTTCAGGTATACCCTGATTGCCCGAACTACATCCAAGGAATGCAACGCACATTCGAGGATGATTGGGCTTAGGACACAAGGAAGGTAGCACAATATCTTCATTCAGATGAAAATCTGAAACCACCTTAGGAAGAAAGGATGGCTTCGGATGAAGAACTACCTTATCCCTATGAACCACTAGATATGGGGAATGGCATGATAATGCAGCCAGTTCTGAACCCTGCGTGCAGAAGTGATAGCCACCAAGAAGGCCACCTTCTGGGATAATGTAAGCAAGGGAATCTCCCTGATATTTTCAAAGGGAGGTTTCTACAGAACCGACAAAACCAAATTAAGATCCCAGGGCGGTACGGGCGTGCGCACTGGCGGAGCCAAGTGCCGCACCCCCTGGATGAAATTCCGCACCAAGGAATGAGTAGCCAGCGGCTTCTGAAAGAAGATTGCTAAGGCTGAAACCTGACCCTTGATGGTGCTCAAGGATAGTTTCTGCTCAACCCCCTTTTGCAGAAAAGCCAAAATTCGGGTCACCAAATAGGTACGTGGGGGAAATCCCAAAGATTCACACCACGCAATATAAGTCTTCCATGTGCGATAATAGACTTTGCTGGAAGTCGCTTTCCTTGCTTTAATTAGAGTAGGAATAACTGAAGCTGACAATCCTCTGTCCTTCAGCACCTGGGTCTCAATTGCCAGGCCGTTAAAACCAGCGACTGTAAAGCACGATGGAAGATCGGTCCTTGAGACCGCAGATCCTCCCTGAGAGGAAGTCTCCACGGAGCGTCCGCGACTAGCCTGCCCAAGTCGGCGTACCCGGCTTGATGAGGCCAGCCCGGAATTTCCAGGATAACTGGAGTTCCCTCCACCTCTATCCTGCGGAGAAATCTCAGCAGCAACTTGAGAGGGGGGGAAGACATATAATAGCTGATACTGCCCCTCCGGGGCGTTCAGCGCGTCTGCTGCGTCCGCTAGAGGATCGCGGGCGCGAGTTACCAACCTCCGCGCCTTCCTGTTGAGCCGATATGCCAACAGATCCACCTTCGGGATGCCCTAATGAAGACACAGATGGTGAAATCCTTGGTGATCGACCTAAGTCCTCAACATGACATTGTCTGACTGGATCCGAACCGGGCTGCCCTAGAGCTGCTTGGTCCAGGCAATCAGACAAAGTCTAATCGCTCTCGGTTCCCACACATTTATCAGAAACTTGATTCCTATCGGATGTGATGACTTCTCCTGGCTGAGCATTAGAGACCGAAGTCACCGGACCAGAGACTCCTTGGTCCGCTCGCTCAACCGGATCCGATTCCTGGAGGGAATTGGGAATGATCTTTGGAAAAGGTAAAGAAAACGATCTGCTCAAGGAATGGGAACTACCGCTCCCTGTAGCATATAAATGTTGGAAGGGAAGAATCGCACCGGTAGAAGTGATCGACACTCGATCTTGTATCCTGATCGTATGATCTCCTGAACCCTTTAGTCCGGGATTCAGGAAAGCCCTGGATCTGAACACCGGTGAAGACGTCCCCCCACCCCTGAGCTGGGTGGGGGCGCACCTTCAGGCTGTATTAGCCTTATCTTCAGGTTTGGCTGAGTCGGCCTTTTGTTTACCCGATCAGCGCCTTTTGAAACCTCCTGAAGGGGCTTTGCCCTTCACGCTCGCCCCAGCGGAGCGAACAAACCTTTTATGAGCGGAAAAGAAAGGTCCTCGCCTGTTACGAGGTCCTTTAGCTTTAGCAGTCTGCGGCAAAAAAGTGCTCTTGCCCCCAGTGACATCCTTTATGATCTCATCTAGGGTGGCCCCAAATAGGCGATCCCCCTGAAAGGGGAGATTCGCCAAAGCTTTCTTGGAACCTTGATCCGCCGACCAACACTTTAACCACAGCACACGTCTGAGGACTACTGCTGATATCGATGCATGCGCTAACAAGGGAGTGGCATCCAGGGCTGCGTCACAGACGAACTGTAGTCCTTGTATAATTTGCTCCATCAAATCAGACGCTGCCTGGGGTATACTTCTCCCCTTTAAGTCATGGCGAAACAATTTTGCCCATTCTGTCAATGTTTGTGAAACTAAACCAATGGCAACCACTGGTCTAAAGGTTGACCCTATCAGGGAAAAAACAGTGCGGGACTCCGCTTCCACTTTTCGATCCACCGGATCCTTAAAGGACGGAGCGTCCTCCAACGGGATAACAGTGGTCTTATTTAGTCTGGAGATCGGTGGATCCACCACTGGTGGTACCGTCCATTTTTTAATGAGGGATTCCTCAAACGGATAGCGTCTAGCAATGCGTTTGGAAATAGTAAGGATTCGTTTCGGATGATCCCATTCCTCTTTAATCTTATTACCAAAACATTTGGGTAAGGGAAAAACCTTCACCGTCTTGGTAGGCTTACTAGTACCAAAGGGAATTTCCATCTCGGTTACCTCTGCCGGTGTAACCTCAAGTCTTAAGGTTTCCCGGACAGACACAACTAGTGCGTCCACCAATGCTTCTTCTTGTGCTATGGCGGAGGTAGTACCGTTCTCCTCACTATCTGAGGGAACATTACCCGAGACAACAGCCCCAGCAGGGGGACCTGCAGCTGCAATGACCATCTCAGAATCTGAACCTGAAGTATCAGATGAAATAGGGGTAGGCGGGGGTCGCTTTCTTGACCCCCGTCCCTGACAGGCCATCTCCACCCGGGATACCAAAGACTCCAAAACTGCTGATAATGCATCAATACTCTGTGAGGCACTGGAGGGTCCTGCGGCCACCTCGAGGGGATCAGGTGGGGATACATGTGTGGCAGGGTCCATGATTATACAAGACACTTGCCAGAAAAAATTAATTGCAATCAAAAAATAAAACTTTTTTTTTTTTTTTTTTTCCTTTAGTCCCCCAGCGCAGCAGCGCCCCACAGTGTTACCTGCTTTAGGACCCCTACAGAGAGAGAGAGAGAGAGAGAGAGAGAGATCCCAAGGCTCACCACCTGATGCTCAGAAGTTTCTATACAACCTGCTTCCAGCACTGTCTGTACACACAGGAAGTCTTCTGGCTTGCATTCCCGGGTAAAAGAGGCGGCTCCGCCCCTTTACACGCCTTCCGACGCCTCCCAATTGCTCCTCGAGGTGTTTGGTCACCTCAAACATGGCCGCCCCCATGCTAGAGACACGAGGCTATGCCAAAATGGCGGCCCCGTGAGATCTGGGGGAAAATGGCGGCGGCCTGCGGAGGATAGCGGCGGCTTGTAAGGTAGCAGCGGCCTGCGGGAGGTGTGCGCTCGGCCTGTGCGGCCTGCGGGAGGTGTGCGCTCAGCCTGTGCGGCCTGCGGGAGGTAGTCCTCGGCCTGTGCGGCCTGCGGGAGGTAGTCCTCGGCCTGCGGGAGGCTGTGCGGCCTGCGGAGGTGTCCGGCTTTGTGGAAGGATGGCGACCTGCGGATGCGGTAATCCAGGCATAGGCATCGGCCTGTATACACATTATGTCAGGTAAGATACCTCTATACCTTAATAGTAATGCCTTTTAGCAGTCTGCCACTGACTTCAGTCATCTCCCTTATAGTGTCATATAGGGACTATAGATCAATGACACTTGCTAGGATCACGTCCATCCATCCTAGAGAGGGGCCCGCGTCCACCAACAAACCCGACAGGTGGAGAGGGGGAACATCTTACTTACCATACCGGAACCAGGCGGGCGCCAACTCCTGACAGAACCCCTCTCCACCGGGGTGGGGGGGATGTCGACCAATACGGACGCCGTGACTCTGTTGGTCATTGGCGTCCAGGCGAGACGTTTAACTCGCAAGGTCAGTCCCCGTCCAGTGGGACTATGTCGCGGCCGACCCAGCGCGGAGCTATGGCCTGCACGCGCTCGTAGGCTGAACTGGGGTGACCACTGGATCTCAACATCCAGCCCGTCGCCCAGTTTCAGCGTACTTGCTTGAAGATCTCACAGGAACACTGGAGAAGAAAAGCTGCCTAAAAAAGTATTTCTAAAAAATCTTGCCAGGACCAAAAAGATCCCAGCAAGGAACTTAGGTCCTTACTCCTAACTAGACAGAAAAAAACTGACTTGCTGTAGCAGAGAGAGAGAGAGGATATACCCTCTGGGACTGCCCCTAAGGTGTGGCCAGAACGTTTTCTTTCCTGTC
Source organism: Pelophylax lessonae (assembly GCF_965119305.1). Lineage (NCBI taxonomy): Eukaryota > Metazoa > Chordata > Amphibia > Anura > Ranidae > Pelophylax > Pelophylax lessonae. The sequence continues at coordinate 289,996,350 of NC_138775.1, read as the reverse complement.
TAGTCCTACTCCTGTAGAGGGCAGTATAACCCGAGTTGATATTAATCAAGGAGGACTGCGTCTGTCAATGAGCGACAGAGAAATACATTTACATGCATTTTTGACGAGTTTTCATCAAGCTCCAGTGCATTTTTTATTTTAAAACTTGAAAATCTGTATTTATATTAGGACATTCTGCTGTGTTTACACATTTTACACATTTTAATAAGTCCTGGGCAAAAAAAAAATGCAGCAAGTTGTACTTTTGTTAATTGGTTTACAACCGCCCGCCGCAGATGTACTGCGGCAGGCAGGCAGCCGCTCCCAGGCGAATCTCCGTACATGTACAGCGCTCGCTCTCGGGAGGCCAGGGGGCGTGCTCCCATCCCCGCTCGTCAGCAGGGAAGCCGATGCAGCCGACAGGCGGCCCCGATTGCCGCCTGAGACCCGCGATCGTTCCCCGCTGAGAGAGAAGAACGGGCAGCTGTTGTAAACGCAGCTGACCGTTCTTCTCCCTGGAATGATCACAGAGTACCTGTGATCCTTCTATATAGGATCACAGGTCTCTATGTTCATTTCAGAAGCCACGCCCCCCACAGTTAGAATCACTCCCCTAGGCTCACATTTAATCCCCTTGATCACCCCCAATGTTAACCCCTTCCCTGCCAGTGTCATTATTACCGTAACGGGGCATATTTTTAGCACTGATCACTGTAGTAATGTCATTGGTCCCCCCAAAAGTGTCAAAAATGCAATGTTACTGTAATAATGACACTGGCAGGAATGGGGTTTACATCAGGGGCAATGAAAGGGAGTAAATGTGTCCCTAGGGGGTGCTTTCTAACTGTGGGGAGGATGGGCTTGCTGCATGAACACAGAGACCTGTGTTCATAAATAAGAAGAACACAGTATCCCTGTGTTCATCACTGACAGAATAGCAGTCTGCTGTGTTTACAATGGCAGACTGCTGTTCTGTCTCCATGGGGAGCGATCTCCAGTGCTCGGCGGCCGCTGATCGGCATACCCTGTAACAAATGAGTGCGTGCGCCCCCCCTGCTAGCGGTCCTGCAAAGTGATATACAGTTACGGCATTTTGCGGGACAGAGCCGACCTGCCGCGCGGTCGTTAAGAGCTCAATTCCTTGAACTTTTGGTGCACAGTGAAAACTGTTAAAACTGTATTTGACAGGCAGATTGGATTGGAGCCTGCCTGTCTCCAGCACCTGATACATATGATTATTTTGTAATAATGCTGCCATAATACAGGCCAGGCAAGCTTGTATATCCACTTAAGGATCAGGCTTTTTCTGCCACTTTTTTTCACATGTAACAATATTTTTTTTTTTTTGCTAGAAAATTACTTCGAACCCTCATACATTATATATTTTTTTCAAAGCAGAGGCCCTAGAGCAGGGATGTGCAAACTGTGGCCCTCCAGCTGTTCTAAAACTACAAGCCCCATCATGTCTCTGCCTCTGGGTGTCAGTCTTGTGGCTGTCAGTCTTGCTATACCTCATGGGACTTGTACTTCTGAAACATCTGGAGGGCCACAGTTTGCACATCCCTGCCATAGAGCATAAATTGGTGGGTTTTGCAAATTTGTATGTCACACAGTAATTGCACAGCGGTTTTTCAAACGCAATTTTGTGGGAAATAATACACTTTTGAATTTTAATGCAAAGAAAAACACAATACATAACCCAATTTTTTAGTGAAATATAAAAGATGATGGTACGCCAAGTAAATAGATACCAAACCTGTCACGATTTAAAACTGCGCAACAGCGACACAATGTAAATTTTACTATCCATAGGCAACACTTTAAAAGCCTTTAGAGGTTACCACTTTAGATTTACCATTTCAGATTTGGATTTACATAAAAAAAATATATATATATTTACAGAGCAGATCGGGTGCTAGAATTTCTGCCCATGATGTGACACTCGCGGTGAAACCTCATGTGTGGGATGGTCGCTATTTGTGTGCCTACGGGACCGATGCATGTGTTTGCCTTTGCGCACAAGCACAGGGGGGACTGGGGCACTGGCGCTTTTTTTTTTTTTTTTTTTTGCTTTTCTTATTTTATATAATTTATTTATATTTTGTATTTGTTTATTTTATATTTAAGGCTACATTCACACCTGAGCGTAGCGTTTTTCGCGCGTTTTTTACCGCGATTTTACCGCGATTTTTGCGGCGTTTTTTACCGCGATTTTTACCGCGATTTTTGTGCAGGCGTTTTTAGATTGAATAGAGATCAATGGAAAACGCCTGTAATCTGCCCAAAAAGAAGCTCATGTACTTTTTTGAGCGTTTGGCGTTTTGTATACAGCGTCAAAACGCTCAGATGTGAACAGGGGCCATTGAAATGAATAGGATTTGTCTTGTTGGGCGTTTTGAGAGCTGATCCTAGAGCAGAAAAACGCCCCAAAAACGCCCTAAAACGCCTAGATGTGAACGGAGCCTAAATGTATTCATTGTTACACTGTTGCTTTAAAAAAAAAAAAAATTCTTGATCCCTATAATTACTGTCACAAGAAATGTAAACATCTCCTTGTGACAGCAATAGGCACGTGACAGTTACTCTTTATGGAGTATAATATATATTATATTTTATATATATATATATATATATATATATATATATATATATATATATATATATATATATATATTATAAAATTATATTATTTATATTTCATTTATTCATTTTTACTTTAAAAAAAAAATAAAATTTGATCACTTTTATTACTATCACAAGAAATGTAAACATCTCCTTGTGACAGCAATAGGCACCTGACAGGTACTCTTTATAGAGTATAATATATATATATATATTATAAAATGATTTTATATTATTTATATTTCATTTATTCATTGTTACATTGTTGCTTTAAAAAAAAATAAAAAATTTGATCACTTTTATTACTGTCACAAGAAATGTAAACATCTCCTTGTGACAGCAATAGGCACGTGACAGGTACTCTTTAGAGAGTATAATATATATATATATTATAAAATGATTTTATATTATTAATATTTCATTTATTCATTGTTACACTGTTGCTTTAAAAAAAAAAAAAAAATCTTGATCCCTTTAATTACTGTCACAAGAAATGTAAACCTCTCCTTGTGACAGCAATAGGCACGTGACAGTTTATATTTTATATATATATATATATATATTTTATAAAATTATATTATTTATATTTCATTTATTCATTTTTACTTTAAAAAGAAAAAAAATAAAATTTGATCACTTTTATTACTATCACAAGAAATGTAAACATCTCCTTGTGACAGCAATAGGCACCTGACAGGTACTCTTTATGGAGTATAATATATATATATATATATATATATATATATATATATATATATATATATATAAATACTATACATTTATTTTATATTATTTATATTTAATTTAGTTATTGTCACACTGTTGCTTTTAAAAAAAAAAACATTTTTTGATCACTTTTATTACTGTCACAAGCAATGTAAAAATCCTTGTGACAGCAATAGGCAGTGACAGGTACTCTTTATGGAGGAATCTGGGGTCTATAAACCCCAAATCCCTCCTCTTCCCTTGAAAGCATTCAAAAAACACCAAGATCTGTGTTTTTAAATGATTTTGAGTTTTTAAAAAATGGTGTCATTTACAATCGAGAAAACCGGAAGTGATGTCAGGTCATCGCTTCCGGGTTACTATAGCCGAGAGCCAATCAAAGCCCATCCCGACTTTTTTCAGCTGACCAATTAGCCGGGGGGGGGGGGGGGGACAACCACTTGAAGAACGGTGACGTACCAGGTACGTGACTGGTCGGCAAGTGGTTACTTTATAGGCTTTGCACCTAGGTAATATTGATCTTCCCACCTGTACGCTCTGCTTTAGTCAGGATTGGGGATCCGCCATCTTTGTTCTGGCAAAGCTGTACAATATACTCGAATGTTAACATGATGTTGATGCAGCTCTGATCTCTGGGAAACAACTGCAAGAAAGAAAGCTTGTCAAAATCTGCAAAAGAAAGACACATTTTATCACAGAGTGCAATGAAAGTACAAGTTGTAGATGGGAAGGCATTATTCTCTATATGGAATGACCCAAACGTTATTGACAAATCATTTTGTCCGTCTTACATGGCTACAACAGAGAAGTTGCCATTTCAAAACCTTTTTATTTTTTTTTCTGTAGTTACCTGCGGTCATCTGATCACTAAAGCTGGAACATCAATTTGAACCCGTTTGAAAATCAAACGAACATTCTTAAAATTAGAAATTATTAGCTAAATTGTATAGTTAAATTCTGCTTTTCGGTCTTCTCCTTAGTCAGGGCAGGTACAACTTTCCCTGAGGACAAACATCCAGAAAGAAAGTGACATCAACTCTTCAAACTGCATTACAGAAAGGTCTGTATAGGAGTGCACTACAGAAAGGTCTGTATGGGGGTGCACTACAGAAAGATCTGTATGGGAGTGCACTACAGAAAGATCTGTATGGGAGTGCACTACAGAAAGATCTGTATGGGAGTGCACTACAGAAAGGTCTACAGAAAGGTCTGTATGGGAGTGCACTACAGAAAGGTCTGTATGGGAGTGCACTACAGAAAGATCTGTATAGGAGTGCACTACAGAAAGGTCTGTATGGGGGTGCATTACAGAAAGCTGTGTATGGGATTTGTATGGGAGTGCACTACAGAAAGGTGTGTATGGGAGTGCACTACAGAAAGGTCTGTATGGGATTTGTATGGGAGTGCACTACAGAAAGGTCTGTATGGGATTTGTATGGGAGTGCACTACAGAAAGGTCTGTATGGGAGTGCACTACAGAAAGGTCTGTATGGGAGTGCACTACAGAAAGGTCTGTATGGGAGTGCACTACAGAAAGGTCTGTATGGGATTTGTATGGGAGTGCACTACAGAAAGGTGTGTATGGGAGTGCACTACAGAAAGGTCTGTATGGGATTTGTATGGGAGTGCACTACAGAAAGGTCTGTATGGGAGTGCACTACAGAAAAGTCTGTATGGCAGTGCACTACAGAAAGGTCTGTATGGGAGTGCACTACAGAAAGGTCAGTATGGGATCTGTATGGGGGTGCACTACAGAAAGATCTGTATGGGGGTGCACTACAGAAAGGTCTGTATGGGAGTGCACTACAGAAAGATCTGTATGGGGGTGCACTACAGAAAGATCTGTATGGGATCTGTATGGGAGTGCACTACAGAAAGATCTGTATGGGGGTGCACTACAGAAAGATCTGTATGGGATCTGTATGGGAGTGCACTACAGAAAGGTCTGTATGGGAGTGCACTACAGAAAGGTCAGTATGGGATCTGTATGGGAGTGCACTACAGAAAGGTCTGTATGGGGGTGCACTACAGAAAGGTCTGTATGGGAGTGCACTACAGAAAGATCTGTATGGGGGTGCACTACAGAAAGATCTGTATGGGGGTGCACTACAGAAAGATCTGTATGGGGGTGCACTACAGAAAGATCTGTATGGGATCTGTATGGGAGTGCACTACAGAAAGGTCTGTATGGGAGTGCACTACAGAAAGATCTGTATGGGGGTGCACTACAGAAAGATCTGTATAGGAGTGCACTACAGAAAGATCTGTATGGGGGTGCACTACAGAAAGATCTGTATGGGGGTGCACTACAGAAAGATCTGTATGGGGGTGCACTACAGAAAGATCTGTATGGGATCTGTATGGGAGTGCACTACAGAAAGGTCTGTATGGGAGTGCACTACAGAAAGATCTGTATGGGGGTGCACTACAGAAAGATCTGTATAGGAGTGCACTACAGAAAGATCTGTATGGGGGTGCACTACAGAAAGGTCTGTATGGGGGTGCACTACAGAAAGGTCTGTATGGGAGTGCACTACAGAAAGGTCTGCATGGGGTCTGTATGTATGTATAACTGCGGCAGGCAGTTGTAGAGTGGTTAAAGCGAAGTTACAGTCCCTAAATCAAATTTTTTATTTTTATTTTTTTTAACTCCGCTGAAATTTGATCAACTTTATACGCCACATTTAGCTGGTGTCTATAGTGTATTCCTTTTTGTTTCAGTTTAAATAAAGAACAACTACCTTGATATCGGAAGCTGGCAGGGTCCATGTCCACTGTGGGCATCTGAAGCCCTCTAGTATTTATTTCCAGGATTAGATGCAATTGGCTACCCAGCATGCACCAGCGTCTGCGCAGTAATGTCACAATGCGGTGATCCTTTCTCCTGACACGTTGCCATAGCAACATGTCAATCATGACATCCCGATTCTCCCGTGCGTGTCATTTCCAGTCTGGAAATAACGCGAGATTTCGTCACTAGGGGATTTGCAAGGACTCCTGGGATACATGATGCCGCTATCCCAGCAGCCCTTGCAAATCGCCTAGTGATGTAATCGCCTAGGCGGAGGCACCAGGAAATGCAGCAGACAAAAGAAGAAAATTTTTATTTTATTACAAAAAAAAAAAAAAAATTTAAAATAGCCATTTGGAAAAGCGCTTGCAATGCTTAAAACAAACATTAAAAAGAAGAAAAAAGTGGGTGGAACTCCGCTTTAAGGCTCATTTACACTTTTTTCGACTTTTAACACACATTAAAGCACCTACCGCTTCAACATGCTTTTCTGATGCATTTTTGATGCTTTTTTGAAGCTTGGCAAATGCATTGATTATCTATTTGTTTTAAAGGGACCCAGTAGAACCCCAGCTCGGTAGTACCCCCCCCTCAGCAAAACCCCAGCTTATTAGTACCAGTGTTCAGCAGACCCCCAAGCTCATTAGTATCAGTGTTCAGCAGACCCCCAGCTCATTAGTACCAGTGTTCAGCAGATCCCCAGCTCATTAGTACCAGTGTTCAGCAGATCCCCAGCTCATTAGTACCAGTGTTCAGCAGACCCCCAGCTCATTAGTACCAGTGTTCAGCAGACCCCCAGCTCATTAGTACCAGTGTTCAGCAGATCCCCAGCTCATTAGTACCAGTGTTCAGCAGATCCCCAGCTCATTAGTACCAGTGTTCAGCAGACCCCCAGCTCATTAGTACCAGTGTTCAGCAGATCCCCAGCTCATTAGTACCAGTGTTCAGCAGACCCCCAGCTCATTAGTACCAGTGTTCAGCAGATCCCCAGCTCATTAGTACCAGTGTTCAGCAGATCCCCAGCTCATTAGTACCAGTGTTCAGCAGATCCCCAGCTCATTAGTACCAGTGTTCAGCAGACCCCCAGCTCATTAGTACCAGTGTTCAGCAGACCCCCAGCTCATTAGTATCAGTGTTCAGCAGACCCCCAGCTCATTAGTATCAGTGTTCAGCAGACCCCCAGCTCATTAGTACCAGTGTTTAGCAGATCCCCAGCTCATTAGTACCAGTGTTCAGCAGACCCCCAGCTCATTAGTATCAGTGTTCAGCAGACCCCCAGCTCATTAGTACCAGTGTTTAGCAGACCCCCAGCTCATTAGTACCAGTGTTTAGCAGATCCCCAGCTCATTAGTACCAGTGTTTAGCAGATCCCCAGCTCATTAGTACCAGTGTTCAGCAGACCCCCAGCTCATTAGTACCAGTGTTCAGCAGATCCCCAGCTCATTAGTACCAGTGTTCAGCAGACCCCCAGCTCATTAGTCTGCAGGAGTCTACAATGTTGCAGACTGATCACTGGGGAAGGGAAGACTGAGGAAATTACAAGGTATATAATTTAACCACTTCAACCCTGCTCACATTGCTGCTACTGCGGCAATGTGGCACGATCCCGTCCAGCGACGTAGACCTGGTCACAGCTCAGTCACAGCGGGAGTCGGGCCAGGGGAGGAGCAGCGGTGATCGCCGCTGCTCTGCCCCGATCGTCGGGTAATCGAGTGAGGAGATCCGCCCGCCTGTGTACACAGGCGGGCGGATCTCCTAAGTGACAGGGACTGACAGATCGGAGTGTTCAGCATAGCTGAACATCCGATCTGTCCTTCTGTCACTCAGTCACCTCCCCCCCCACACGTCAGTAAGCACCAGGCATACATTAACCCCTCCCTCTCCAATAAAATTAACCCCTTCCCTGCCAGTGTCATTTTTACAGTAACAGTGCATATTTACAGCACTGATTACTGCAGTAATGTCACTGGTACCCCCAAAAGTGTAAAAAATGTCAGTCAAGGGTCCGATCTGTCCGCCGCAATGTCGCAGTCCCGCAAAACAAATCGCAGATCGCCGCCATTACGCGTTAAAAAAAAAAACACCAAAAATGACAGAAATCTTTCCCGTAGTTAGTAAACGCAATAACTTTTGCGCAAACCAATCAAAATACACTTATCGTGATTTTTTTTACCAAACATAGGTAGCAGAAAACAAATTGGCCAAAAATTTTAAAAAAATTTGATTTTTACATTTTTTTGGGGGGGATTTCATATAAAAAAATGTTAAAAATATTGTTATTTTTTCAAAATAAACGCTCTTTTTTTGTTTATAGTGCAAAAAGGTGATCAAATACCACCAAAAGAAAGCTCTGTTTGTGGGAAAAAAAGGACGTAAATTTCGTTTGGGTACAGCATTGCCTGACCGCGCAATTGTCAGTTAAAGTCGCACAGCGCCGAATCGCAAAAAGTGGCCTGGACGTAAGACAGCAAAATCCTCCGGTGGTAAAGTGGTTAAACCCGCGCTAGGAAATTATACAATATAAAAAATTATATTTGAAGCTGCTGTTCACTAAGTCTAAACTTAGGAAAATGGTGTACTGAAAAACAGCGCTTGCAAGAAAATATAACAGGAAAATAAAATAAAATAAACGTGGGTCACCAATGTGATGGTGATCATAAAGTGCAATCGTGCCAGATCCAAAATTGATAAATACAATAAATGATCACAAATACAAAGTGCAATAGTGCTGATACACTATACATCAGGTGCAATAAATACAAAGTGCAATAGTGCTAAGTGCAACAGTACTTAGTGCAAGAAAAGATCGCAAATGAACACTGGTGTGACAGTCCAGTGTGACTGCTCAAATATAGTCCAATACTGAGTGCAACGTGATCAAAAGAAAGAGTGCTACTGTCAAAAAAATCAATAAGAGCTCCAAATGGTGCAAAGGTTCCACGAATCTCTTTGGGAATCCACTCACCAGAGCCGATGGACCTTCAAAAAAAGGTCAAATGAGCTTTATAATCAATCAAATAGATTGGACTCCTCCAAGGAAAAATCCCAGTAGATCCCCTTCTTCTGTGCCACTCAAAAGAAAGGATGGACCAACATAGTGAAGCCCGAATATGTAAATGTATTAATAGATAAAATACTCACAAAGGATAAAATGGATGTTCACATATAAGAGAGATAGATGTCCGCATCTAGGAAATGGGTAAACTCTCAATCCTTCCGGGAACGCAGCCGGCGTGCGTTCCACGGACTCCAGGAAGTGACGTCGTTGGTTGCCGTGACCGGAAGGTACGTCGACGCGTTTCGCCCACCTACAAGGGCGTTTTCAAAGACCTGTCACACTAGTGTTCATTTGCATTTGTGATCTTTTGTTGCACTTAGCACTATTGCACTTTGTAATTATTGCACCTGATGTATATTGTATCAGCACTATTGCACTTTGTATTTGTGATCATTTATTGTATTTATCAATTTTGGATCTGGCACGATTGCACTTTATGATCACCATCACATTGGTGACTCACATTTATTTTATTTTATTTTCATATTATATTTTCTTGGAAGCGCTGTTTTTCAGTACACCAAGCCTGAGGAAATGCTTCCTCCTGCCTACTACAAAGATACAACATTGCAGATTGATCGCTGGGGGAGAGGAAATGCTTCCTCCTGCCTACTACAAAGATACAATGTTGCAGATTGATCGCTGGGGGGAGAGGAAATGCTTCCTCCTGCCTACTACAAAGATACGATACTGCAGTCCTATCGCTGGGGGAGAGGAGACTGAGGAAAAGTCTTCCTCCTAACTGCAGCAGACTGATAACTATATATAAAGCTAAGCAGAGTCACTGACTGGAGCTGAAGGATGGCTTTTTAATGGTAGAAGGTATAACTTCCCTGGAATATATTGTAGCTGTTTAGTATGAAATAGAAGAAAATTATTCAAGCAGGTAAAAGTAACAAAGTATTGCTATGTTCATAGATTGGTAGAGGCGGGACTCATCCTGCCTAAATCATTTCTCGATACTCACTGCTTGTGGAATCTCAGAGTACATAAGGCCATGGAGGTGCTTCCAGCTCTCGGAGGTGCCCATGACGACTCCGCTCTGTGGCTCCACCCAACACTCAGAGACTAGGTGCAGCTCCGTGTCCTGTTCTATGGCTTCCACCTCTGTGTCATTATCTTCATCTGTGGAGAAGCTGAGTAGCCACAGATATAAAGATTTGTCAAAAAAAGAATGAAATGCAGGGGAAGACGTGCATGCAGAAACAAACACAGACATAATAAATAGTAACCCACCTGTCCTTGGTGGAGGTGACATACGGAGGAAAGAGAATGTACTGAATAACACAGCTGTGCTTCTCTATACTGTTTTCTCCTATACAATCGCACTGCGGAGGAGACAGGAGAACGATGTCAGTGTCAGCGCTATCAGTGAAGAGTGTTACAGACAGGGAGTAATGGACTCACCTGAATGGGAACCTCTAAGACCATATTAATAATTCCTTCTCCGCTGGAGGCAAAATGGAACCCTTCTGATAGCCTTATCCTGCAGTGACAAGAAGAACAATGTCAGTTCATAGGAATGGAGGAGTCACTATGTAGGAGCAACTTCTTGCAGGATTTGGACATCACAGTTTTCCCAGATTCCCTGGAGAGGGTCCACTGAGATACCCTCACCAATAGGAAGCCACCAGAAATCCGGGGTAACAGCGAATGAAGTGTTCATTGTTTTTGTGCTCTTTAACCACTTGACCTCCAGAAGATTTACACCAAATTCATGACCAGCCTATTTTTTGCTATACGGCACTGCGTTACTTTAATGGACAATTGCGCTGTCATGCAACACTGTACATAAATTAAATTGATATCCTTTTTTTCCCCACAAAATTAACCACTTCTGGACCGGAAGGATTTGCCCCCTTAATGACCAGGCTGTTTTTTGTAATTCGACACTGCGTTATTTTAACGGACAATTGCGCGGTCGTGTGACGCTGTACCTAAATGACGTCCTTTTTTCCCCCACACATAGAGCTTTCTTTTGGTGGTATTTGATCACCTGTGCGATTTTTATTTTTTGCGCTATAAACAAAAAAAGAGCGACAATTCTGGAAAAAAAAAAAAACAATATTTTTCATATTCTGCTATATAACATTCCCAAAAAAAAAAAAAAAAATCACAATTTTTTAACATTTAAGGCCAATTTGTTTTCTGCTACGTATTTTTGGTAAAAAAAAAAAAAAATCGCAATAAGCGTATTTTGATTGGTTTGCACAAACGTTATCGTGTCTACTAACTACGGGAAAGATGTAATTTTTATTGTTTTTTTTTTATTAGTAATGGCGGCGATCTGCGATTTTTAGTGGGACTGCGACATTGCGGCGGACAGATCAGACCCCTAACTGACATTTTTGACACTTTTGGGGGTACCAGTGACATTACTACAGTAATCAGTGCTAAAAATAGGCACTGTTACTGTAACAATGCCATTGGCAGGGAAGGGGTTAACCCGGGGGCAATCAAAGGGTTAAATGTGTACCTAGGGGAGTGATTTTAACTGTGGGGGCGTGGCTTGTGAAATGACCATAGAGACCTGTGTTACTATATAGAAGGATCACAGGAGCTCTGTGATCATTCCAGAGAGAAGAACAGTCAGCTGAGTTTACAACATCCGACCGTCCTCCTCTCTCAGTGGGGAGCGATCGCAGGTGGCAGGCGGCAATCTGAGTCGCCGGCCCCGTGTATCGGAGTCCCCTAACTGCAGGCGCACGACCGATGTATACCTATGGCGGTTCACTCAGGAGGGCCAGCCCGCCGCAGTATTTCTGCAGCGGGCAGTCCGAAAACAGTTACGTTTTTTTTTTTTTTTGGTGGTATTCGCTCACCACTGTTTTATTTTTTTTCAATATAAACAAAAAAAAGACTGACAATTTTGAAAAAAAAAAAAAAAAAAAACAATATTTTTTTTACTTTCTGCTATAAAACAAAGCCAATAAAAAATGTAAAAAAATCGAAATCACTGGGCTGTGATTGGACATAGCCGATCAGCAGGTATACAACCAAAATCATTGGCTGTAGCCTGCTGATAAACCCATGCTGTGTCCAATCACAGCAAGGATCATCAGGGCAGGGGGCGAGCATGATTTTAAACCAGGAAGTTCACAGCGGCATACGGGTTACGTCAGTTTGGTTTTTACTAAAGACATGCAGCAGCATACATTGTCCTAAATTTAGGAAGGAATTTTATTTTATTACATATGTTTTATAACTGAAAGCAAAAAAAAAAAAAATTTATTTTTTAAATTTTTAGTATTTTTTAGTCTTTTTTCATCTATATAATAAAAAATAAATAAATAAATAAATAAAAAAAACAGTGATCTAATACCACCTAAAGAAAGCTCTATTTGTGTGAAAAAAAAAAAAAAAAAAAAGAAATATTTAATTTGGGCTCAGCGTTGCATGGCCGCAAAATTACCAGTTAAAGTAACACAGTGTTGAAATGGAAAAAAATGCCCTGGTCATGAAGGGGGTAAAAAGGTCAAGTGGTTAATGGAGGAGGGGGCAACAAAAATTGTGGACTTTGTATTTTTATGCCACTATAATGACCCAGATAGGAAATATCTTAACAGATTTTGTTTTGTTACAAGTGATTGTTTTGAACCCTCTTGAGTAGCAACAAACATTGCAACATGGCCCATCCTCCTAGGGGTAGACTTACTCTGTGAGAGTGGAGAGGATCTGTGCCATAGCAGTGGTGGGCACTGTGGTCGCCAGACCTGACTGCACCGACCAGATCCACCTCTGATGGTAGAAGTAGCGGGAGAGGGATGCCAGGGAGGAAGAAGCCGAGCGATTGGTAATGGAGGGCCCCGATACTGAAGTGTGCTGGGTGGGACTCTCCAGGTTCAGAATAAACGGAGTTCTGTAATCCAGAGGAAGCTTTTCATACCTGAGAATGAGAAGAATGAGGGAAAACGCCTTAAACACTCGTTATTCACAGACATTCTTTTGAAAATTGCAGCGGGGGTTTATCAGTACCAGCAAATTGTGGAGCCCCTTAAAAGCACGTTACTAAAATATGTTCACTGGCTGCATGAAGTAGAGGCGAGCACCCCGAGCGTCATAACCTAAGCGAGGAAGGTTTGACAAATGCAGGGGTCAGAGGTAACACAGAGTTCAGTGGTCAGTAGTATATAACGCAGGGTACAAGGACAGTAGAATGTAGTGGATGCAGGGGTCAGTATTAAGTGACGCAGACTGTATAGATGTAGAGTAACATACTGTATGAGTCAGTAGTATGTACATAAAGCAGAGTGCAGGGGTCAGGAGCACGCAGCGCAGAGTGCAGGGGTCAGGAGCACGCAGCGCAGAGTGCAGGGGTCAGGAGCACGCAGCGCAGAGTGCAGGGGTCAGGAGCACGCAGCGCAGAGTGCAGGGGTCAGGAGCACGCAGCGCAGAGTGCAGGGGTCAGGAGCACGTAGCGCAGAGTGCAGGGGTCATGAATATCGTAGAGTGCAGGGGTCATGAGTATCGTAGAATGCAGGGGTCATGAGGATCGTAGAGTGCAGGGGTCAAGAATATCGTAGAGTGCAGGAGTCATAAGTATCGTAGAGTGCAGGGGTCAGGAGTAAATAACAGAGTGCAGGGGTCAGGAGTAAATAACAGAGAGCAGGGGTCAGGAGTAAATAACAGAGTACAGGGGTCAGGAGTAAATAACAGAGTGCAGGGGTCAGGAGTAACAGAGTGCAGGGGTCAAAAGTAAGTAATAGAGTGCAGGGGTCAGGATTAAGTAACGTAGAATGCAGGGGTCAGGAGTAACGTAGAGTGCACGGGTCAGGAGTAAGTAACGTAGAGTGCAGGGGTCAGGAGTAACAGAGTGTAGGGGTCAGGAGTAATTAACAGAGTGCAGGGGTCAGGAGTAATTAACAGAGTGCAGGGGTCAGGAGTAATTAACAGAGTGCAGGGGTCAGGAGTAATTAACAGAGTGCAGGGGTCAGGAGTAACAGAGTGCAGGGGTCAGGAGTAACAGAGTGCAGGGGTCAGGAGTAAATAACAGAGTGCAGGGGTCAGGAGTAAATAACAGAGTGCAGGGGTCAGGATTAAGTAACGTAGAATGCAGGGGTCAGGAGTAACGTAGAGTGCACGGGTCAGGAGTAAGTAACGTAGAGTTCAGGGGTTAGGAGTAAGTAACAGAGTGCAGAAGTCAGGAGTAAATAACAGAGTGCAGGGGTCAAAAGTAAGTAACAGTGCAGGGGTCAGGGGTAAGTAACGTAGAGTGCAGGGGTAAGTAACGTAGAGTGCAGGGGTAAGTAACGTAGAGTGCAGGGGTAACGTAGAGTGCAGGGGTAACGTAGAGTGCAGGGGTAAGTAACGTAGAGTGCAGGGGTAAGTAACGTAGAGTGCAGGGGTAAGTAACGTAGAGTGCAGGGGTAAGTAACGTAGAGTGCAGGGGTAAGTAACGTAGAGTGCAGGGGTCAGAAGTAGCGTAGAGTGCAGAGGTCAGTAGTATGTAACGCAGAATGCAGGGGACAGTGGTACAGCACAAATTCCCCCCTAACCTCTATAAAAGTTACCAGATCTAAGATACAGAAGTGCATAGCAGAGTGATGGAAGTCCTCCTCAGCTACGTCACATGACACATCAGAGTCAGGGAGGAGCCTAGGACTTCCCTTAGCTCTGCGATGTCTCCTGCCTTTCTGATCTGCGATCCACATTTCATTCACAAAGCCAGTTTAAATCACTTTAGAAACTGACAGATGTAAGCCACCTGTTAGCTCAAAAAGATAATGCATACGTATGTTTTGTAGTATTTATATTAGAATTCAGCCTTGACTGCAGCAAATAAGTAGAATAGGTTCATAATCATATACATCTTTTTTTTCTCTCTTTTACAAATATCAGCGGCTATATATTTGATTTTTTTGTATCGGTCTTCTTTAACACATCTCTTCTTTATAGGACACTCACTTAATGAGAAGCCTCTCCAGGGGTTTGTGCAGCAGAACAAGGCAACAGCGGTCTGAGAAGGCTGGAGGTGGCACTTGCGGAGGAGGCGACTTGGAAGGCGAGCTGATTCCAAAGATCTTTCTTTTCACCCGTGGGGTGCTGTCTTTACTGAGCACTCTGTAAGGGAATCGCAGCTGCAGGATGAGGTCCTTCAGCTCTTCCACCATCTGCAGAAGAGAAAGAAGAATAGAAGGATTCTCACTACTGCAACTAAACAGCAAACCAGCGGTGCAGCCAACAAACAGGAAGCCTTTAAAGGAGACGTCCACACTAAAACTAAAATCCCTGCATCTATTGATCTCCACAGTCCAAAACTGACCTATCTAGCCCTGTAAAGGAGAAATCAGTATATATACACCTTTTTAAAGCCGATCCGACCCGATCTCCAGCGGCGGAAGCTCTGCAGGGGACACGGCCATCAACGGCTGTGAAATGACACCCTGCCGGGACACCCTGATCGTTCTCAGAAGAGGCAGAACGACGGTCTGCCTATGTAAAGGGGGTAGACCACCATTCTGTGAGAGGGGAAGATGGGGATCTTGTGTTCCTGCTAAGCAGGAACACGGATCTCTGTCTTCCCCCAGTCAAAGCACCTCCCCCACACAGTTAGAAAGCACTCCCTAGGAGCACATTTAACCCTTTGATTGCCCTGATGTTAACTCCTTCCCTGCCAGTACAGTGACAGTGCAATTCTTTAGCACTGATCATTGTATTAGTGTCACTGGTCCCCAAAAAGTGTCAGATTTGTCCGCCGCAATGTCGCAGTCACGCTAAAAATCGCTGATCGCAGCACCGTTACTTGTAAAAAAAAAAAATAATAAAAATTAAAAAAATATATCCCATAGTTTGTAGACACTATAACTTTTGCATAAACCAATCAATATACGCTTATTGGGCTTTTTTTTTTTTTTACCAAAAATATGTAGCAGAATACAAATTAGCCTAAATTGATGAAGAAATTTGATTTTTTACATTTTTTATAATGGATATGTTTTACAGCAGAAAGCAAAATATATATTTTTTTTTCAAAATTGTCGCTCTTTTTTTGTTTATAGCGCAAAAAATAAAAACCGCAGAGGTGATCAAATATCACCAAAAGCTCTGTTTGTGGGGGAAAAAAAGAATATCAATTTTATTTGGGTACAGCGTCCCATCAGTGGTGTATTTAGGTTTTGTGCTGCCCTAGACCTTACTATGTTTGCGCACCCCCAAATTTAAATATGACCCACCCCTTCCTGTAAAGACCACACCCCTTTCCGGTTTATGACCCACACTCACCTGTACACCACAGAACACAACCACAGTCTATCGTTGCCCATCAGCGTAGCCTCATAAGTTCCCAATAGTTCAGCCTCATCAGTGCCGCCTTATTACTGCCCATTAGCGCAGCCTTATCAGTGCAGTATATCAGTGTGCCCTCATCAGTGGCTATCAGTACAGCCCCATCAGTGGCCACCAGTGTAGCCTATCAGTGCCCATTAGTGCAGCCTATAATACTGGCAGGTAGCAGTGTGACTGCTTTATGGGGGTGCCAGACTGATTTGCCTCCTGGACCCTGCCCTCTGGCCCAATTTGTCCCATAATACTGGCACTAAACTAAAAGTGTAGCGTAAGGCGGCAGGGACCCTTTTCATGTGGGAGTCGGAAAGAGTTTTTTTTCATGTGGTGTGTAGCTTTTTTGCTGCACCCTGCAAAGCGCCGCCCTAGGCCTGGGCCTTGTCGGCCTAGGCCAAGATACAGCACTGTGTCCCACGCCTGCGCAATTGTCAGTTAAAGTAAGGCAGTGCCGTAATGCAAAAAATGGCCTGGTCATGCAGGGGGGTAAACTTTCCAGGGCTGAAGTGGTTAAAGTCCAATTTAACGGGGGAAACTATTTTTCTATAATCTCAACTGGTCCTTCCTGAACCAACCAAGATTCGAATCTATGGCCAGCTTAAGACAGGGAATGCATTTTCTCTTCTGCTCACGTCATGAAGCTGCATAAGCCCCCTACTTGAGAAAATGATGGATAAAGCGGCTGCAATCAGAGATCGTGATTTATATTATGTGTGTTCACAGATACTTTAAATCGGAAAACTATAATAAGGAAAACTATAATAATTTATTTATTTATTTTTTCAAAAAGAACCCAAGCACCCTATCCACGCAACTGGGGTCCAGTCAGTGCAATCGTACCCTGAGCAGCTCCTGGTTCCTGCTAATAATCTGTAGCCAGCGGGACCAGCTCCCAATCATGTCACCACTGTGACAGTCACAGTAGTCACATGATCGCCCGATCTTACCTGACCCACCGGCGTTCAGAACATTTTAATCACTTCAACCCCGGAAGGTTTTACCCCCTTAATGACCAGGCCATATTTTGCGATTCGACACTGCGTTGCTTTAACTGACAATTGCGCGGTCGTGCGACGCTGTACCCAAATACAATTGATGTCCTTTTTTTCCCACAAATAGAGCTTTCTTTTGGTGGTATTTGATCACCTCTGCGGTTTTTCGTTTATGTGCTATAAACAAAAAAAAGAGCGTAAATTATTAAAAAACATCAATATTTTCTACTTTCTGCTATAAAATATTCCCAATAAAAAAATTTTAAAAAATCAATATTTTTTTATCAGTTTAGGCCAATTTGTATTCTGCTACATATTTTTGGGGAAAAAAAATCCCAAAATGCGTATAATAATTGGTTCGCGCAAAAGTTATAGCATTTACAAACTAAGGGATAGATTTATCGACTTTTTTTTTTTTTTTATCAGTAATGGTGGCGATCAGCGATTTTTTTTGGGACTGCGACATTGCGGTGGACAAATCTGACACTAAGTTACACTTTTTGGGGATCAGTGACATTAAAGCGGAGTTCCACCCTCAAAATGAACTTTTCACAATCCGCTTGCTTTAATTTACCTGAAAAAGAATTGGATATTTAAAAGTTTATTTTTGATTCACTTACCTTGTTTTTAAAGGAAATATACTTACCTTCCTTCCTCTTCCTCGCTCTGAGGCCGCGGCCCGCACCGTCTCTTCCTGCTTGCATTGACTCCTGGGAGATGAGCATCATTGATCCCAGGAGTCAATGTGCCTGCACCGGCCCCGCTCATCACTTCTGGTGCAGGCGCGTCATTCCCTGCTAAACAGCTTCTGGGCATGCCCAGAAGCTGCGCAGGGATAACGCGCCTGCACCAGAAGAGACGAGCAGGGCCGATGCAGGGCATTCTGGGGCTCCGACGTCACCGAAGAGGACGCTCCGGCTTCAGCTGCCCACACCTGAGATGGCAGCGCTGGACAAGACATTTTCAAAGGTAAGTATTTCTTCTAAAAGGTAAGTGAAACAGGGGGCAGAGTCTATCGCTGCTTAAATGCACTAGCCCTGACTGTCCCGGGGGTATTTTTATCTAAAAAAATGTTTTCAGGGTGGAACTCCGCTTTAATACAGTAATCAGTGCTAAATAATATACACTGTTACTGTATAAATGACACTGTCAGGGAAGGGATTAACACTGGGGGGGGTGATCAAAGCTGTTAAATGTGTTTCCTAGATGTGCTTACTAACTGTTTTGGTGATGGATTGAACAGAGGCAGAGAGAGATCGGTCAGCTTAGCTGAATTACACAATCTTTCCCTGCCTCTCTGACAGGAGAGCCGTCTTACATTATTTACATACCAGACGGCTCTCCTGTCAGTTTTCCCGAAGATCGTGGGAGGCCGGCGGTGGACGTGCGGCGCCAAAACCGCATGCACACAATCAGGTAGATCTACGTGATTATGCGCAGCTGAGCCGCCCTGCCGCAGTAAATCTGCAACGTTGCAGCAGACAGATCGGACGCCTGATATTTTTGACACTTTTCGGGGACCAATGACATTACTACAGTAATCAGTGCTAAAATATGCACTGTTACTGTACTGACACTGGCAGGGAAGGGGTTAACACTGGGGGTGATCAAGGGGTCAAATGTGAGCCTAGGGGAGTGATTCTAACTGTATGGGGGCGGGCTTATGGAAAGACCATAGAGACCTGTGATCCTATATAGAAGGATCACAGGCGCTCTGATCATTCCAGGGAGAAGAATGGTCAGCTGTGTTTACAACAGCTGACCGTTCTTCTCTCTCAGCGGGGAACGTGCATCGGAGCCCCTGCTGCCGAGTGTGGGAGCGTGCCGCCAGCCATGTGCACTCGCCCCCTAGCTGCAGGCGCGAGACTGACATAGCCCTACATCGGTTCACGCAGGAGGGCCAGCCTGCCGCAGTATATATGCAGTGGGCAGCCCAGAACCGGTTAAAGAGACTTTGGGTCGGGCAGGAAAGGGTTAAATGATATACAGCACCAATGACTTTCTTTTTTTGGAATTTACCTTATTTCGGCAATTTGCTGGAGTCCCCAGAGGAAATCCCAGCCGGAGGACCATGCACGGGGCTTTCCAGATTATCCGCACCACACAGAAGGAAGAAGGCGTCTGACCAGCGTCACTGACAAAGCCAACAAGGGATACGATAAGGAAAGACAAAGATCGCACTGATTGTATTAGCAGAAGATAGTCCTTGACTGACATTACCTCAACATTAATTTCACATAGGAGTAACTCTCCACCAGCACAAAGCTGCTCCAGTCCCGCAGGAGAGAGGTGAGGGCCGTGTGGGAGATGCGACACTGAACCGTGCTATAGCGCCCGTTGTTCCCTGGGGTATGGAGGTGCTTTGGGAGAGGCCTGGAGGGGTCACAAGAGAAGTCATTACACCAGAATCCATTGCAGCACTAAAAGACGACTCATGACAAACACTCGATTATAAGGAGAGGTTTTACAGCATACTTGGAGAGATGCTTTAAGTAACTTTACATACATGTCATGCTCCAAAAGTAGCACGATGCGGTGCACATGAAGCCAGCGTTGCCACACATTGGCATCCATGGAGAGGATCGGTTTCCAGTAGGAGGCAAACTGGGAATGGCTGGAGTCTGAGTCGCTGTGCTGCAGTGACAATACCTGCGGAGGAGAGGACAAAATGGAGTCACATATGTCATCTTACAGGAAACTTCAGTTGCTTATATTTCTGAATATATTAGCTTGACATGAAGAGTTAACTGAAGATAAGTGGTTTAGGATACCGGGAGGCCGGGCTTACGATTATGCGATTGGCTGTCACGGCGATCACATTTCTGTTAGCTGTCAGTAACTGTGCTGGGAGCGCGCTCCTGGCACAGCTGTTTACCACCAATTCACGCAAAAATATGCGGCCACTCGGCGTCAAGGCCCACCCACCAAGAGGCTGCATATTTGCATACAGCCAGGGCCAACGGGTTAAAGAGCCTACCACTTCAACATGCTTTTTTGATGCTTCTGAGATGTTTCGGTGACGCTTTAATAATGAAGCTAGGCTAATGCCCCCGTGTGTTGATTTTCTATTAATTTTAAAGGGGCCCAGAAGAACCTCAGCTCATTAGGATCCCACTCAGCAGATCCCCTGCTCAGTAGTACCCCCATCTCTGATGCTGCCCTACTCCGTAGTACCCCCTGCTTTGCTGATCCCCCGTTCAGTAGTAACCCCCAGCTCTGGTAATCCCCCACTTAGTAGTAAACAATGCACTGCTCAGTAGTAATCCCCAACTCTGCTGATCCCACACTCTGTAGTGTGACAAACCCAACCGGGACAGGGGCTTTTTGGAGGGGACTAGGGGCTAGCCACTGACTATGGCCCATGGAGGAAACCAGGGATCTTGACTTATTCTGCCGGTCAGAGCATGGAGAAGAGCTCAATTCAGCCTCCACGTTTTGTCTGTGTATGATGCTTATAGTAAAGGGCTTGTATTAGCTCTCAGTCTGCTTGAAGGGTTTGGAGGGCAGGAGGCTCGGTTTAGCAGAATCACCCTGGCGGGGTGGCAAGCGGTCTGTCACAAGTAGTAATCCCCAGCTCTGCTAATCCCCCAATCAGAAATAACCCCCAGCTCTGCTCTGCATGCCCCCTGCTCAGAAGTACCCCCAGCTCTGCTGATCCTCTGGTTTTCTGATTCTCCTCTCTCTCTAGTCCCAATTCCCTTTCTGCTATATTGCTCCCATGCTGTGCACCATGTGTCACCATGAGTTTCTCCTGCTCCGGTCCCCCAGCTCCGCTGCTAAACCCTCACTCTCCAGTCCTGCTATATCGTTCCCATGTTGCACACCACCGTGTGTGTCATCTGCTAGTTGCTCAGCTTCAGTCCGGAGCCAGCTCACTTTTTTGCTGCTCCACACCAGATGTGACGTATGCACCAGACACTCCCACAATATATAGTGACTGCTAAGTAAGCCTTCCCGGTTCGCTTGTTGGTTTCCCAGCGGGATATCTCATACCTGCAATACCTCAAAAATAAAGCAAAGCTAACTCTGAATAAAAGCCTCTCAAAAATTGCAGGTGCTGTTAGCAAGCTTTGTCACAGACTTTTATAGAGGCTTTAGAGGCGCACTGAAGCGCCATTAAAGTGGCATGGGGTAAAATTTTAGAAGCAAAGCAAACGCAACGAGTGAACAGGACTGTAAGCGTACCAATTTATTTAGTGAGAGGTGCTTTGATTGGCATTAAGAGTGCTTTAAAAAAGCCGGTCTAATGCTACATTTTAAAGGGAAGTGTAAACAAGCCTTTAAAAATTATGCTGCTTTATCGCTGACACAAGAAAACTTACTGGTGTGGTGGATCCAGGAGGGATGTAGAACAGGGGGACTCCATTCTTGGTGCTTTCTGGGATTTTGAAATGTTCTGGAACACTATCAAACGATTTCAAATGCACCAACATCTGATCTGTCTGGCTGATGCTGAAAGATTAGAACAAACACCAGTTAAAGCTTATATAAAGTATCTACCCCCAGTTTGTTTTCACAAAATGTATTGCATGTCTACCCCTAACTGCATACAATGTATTCAACCCTGTGCAATCTATTTGGAGTTGTCCAGTTATAGATGATTTCTGTAATCTAGTAATAGCCTTTTTTGCTAACCTGCAAGGTCTCTTTATCTCACATACACTTGAAATTTACTAATTTAGTCTATTAGATGAAGAATGCTGGCCATACCACATGAGAATATTTTTAAGGGAAACACAGTTTAAAGCGGAGTTCCGGCCTCAAAATCGAAAAAAATCTTTTTTGGGCCATCTGCTTGCTGAGGACAACCTGAAAGAGAAATGGATACTGCCGATTTTGTTTTTTGGTCACTTACCTTATTATAGAAAAAAATATACTCACCTTCCTTCCACTTCCTCCCACTGCGGCCGCGGCCCGCGCCGTTACTTTCGGTTTGCGATGACTTCTGGGAGCTGAACGTCATCGATCCCAGGAACCAATTCGCCTGCACCGGCCCCGCTCGTCACTTCCGGTGCAGGCGCGACATTCCCTGCTAAACAGCTTCTGGGCATGCCGGGATGCCGCGCCTGCACCGGAAGTGATGAGCGGGGCCAGTGCAGTGCATTGTGGGACTCTGACGTCACGGAAGAGGACACGAAGAGGGACGCTGCGGCTTCAGCTGCCCACACCTGAGATGGCAGCGCTGGAGAAGAAATTTTCAAGGTAAGAATTTCTTCTTACAGGTAAGTGCGACCCCGGACAGTTCAGAGGGTATCCATTGTGGAATGTACCAGCCATGACTGTTCCGGGGGTATTTTTTATCTAAAATTCACCCCCAAGGCCGGAACTCCGCTTTAAGGCCCATAAAGTCACAGCTATTAGATGGATGAACCCATTCCTCCCTAGCCTGCCCCATTGGATATTTATAAACCAGATTGTCCCATTTAAAGAGGGCCATGTACAGGAGGAGAAATTCCATTCCCAAATTTAATAAAGTCCGGGACACAGTGTGCAAATCTACAAATACTCTAAGATCCCTAAAAGTCTACTATGAGCGCGTCTTAGGCCCTGTTCACATTAGGGCTGCAACTAATGATTATTTTGTCTGTCGACTAATCTAGCGATTATTTTTCCGTTTAGTCGACTACTCTAATGATTATTTTTATTTTTTTTTGCTTAATCTAGTGTTCTTTTTTGATTAGCTAATTAATCCTTTGAATAACTTTACAAAAAAATGATAACAACTTCTAATATAATATTTCAACTTTTTTTTTAATCAAACAAAAGTCTTTATTGAGAAAAATAAACGCATTTACAAGGAACATAAATGCTTGTTGGAGAGAACAAGATAAAGTAACAACATATAGGAAAACAGTGGTTCATACATAACAAACGGGACAAGGTATAGTAGAACATCTCAGCTGTGGTGGAGAAGGCATTGAGAGTCAACGTTAGCACATACAGTTATGGGCAGCGCACCAAACGTGTTCATAAATAGTCACAGGTACCAAGACTTAAAGCGGAGTTCCACCCAAAAGTGGAACTTCCGCTTTAGGTGTTCCTACCCCCCTGACATGCCACATTTGGCATGTCATTTTTTTTGGGGGGGAGCGGGTACCTAGTTTTGACAGGTACCCGCTCCCACTTCCGCTCGGAGCGCCGCGGCGCCCTGAGCGGAAGTTCTCCTCTCCCCCTCCCTCCCTGCAATCTTCTGGGACACGTCAGAGGCCCCAGAAGATTGCCGGCCAATCACGGCGCGCAGCGCGACTTGCGCATGCGCAGTGGGTACCCGGCTGTGAAGCCGCAAACTGTAACAGCCGGGTGCCCACAGCAGTGATGCCGGCGCCAAGGGAGAGGATCGAGGCTTCGGGCGGCCGCATCGCTGGACCGTTGGACAGGTGAGTCAAATGGCTGGAACTCCGCTTTAAGGGCAGCAGCGGTGTGGATACCATGCAAAAGAAAAAATTAAATGGACAATATTGCAATTCTAGACACACGTCTCCGGGGCCTGCACCCATCTATCCCATATCTTGTTATACTTGGATGGGCAGCCTCTGTGAGTATATATATATCAGTTTTTTTTATAGGGTAAGGCAGTATTGACTTCCCTGAGCCATTCATGAAAGGAGGGAGGTGTGGCTCGCATCCATTGTCGTGCGATACACTTCCTGGCGAGAAACAAGGTCTCATGTAAAAACTGGGTGGTGAATTTATCCACACTTACATCCGTAAATACTGCGAGCAAGCATGGCTTCGGGGCCAGCGTTAGAGGGGAGCCCATGGTGTCATGGAGAATATTTCAACTTTTATTAAATTTTTTCCAAAAAATACTTCAATGTGGTTGAAGTTTTTACAGTATACAAAAATAAAGTGGCAAATATATAAAATGTAAACAACACTTAAGCATCAGGCACGAATAATGCCATTAATTCAGAACCAGAAGCATTCAAAATGCCATATAAAGTCAAAAAAAGCACTGCTCAGCACTGTGTGTGCAAAAATACAAGACAGAAAAAAATAAACACTTTACGGCATCAGGCATGAAAATGCCATATAAATTCTGCCTAACACTTTTAAGCATATTGTTTAGTTTCACTCTAATTGCAGTATACCATACAAAAGGATCCTGGACCTGGCTGTGATTTCTGGATCAAAAGAAAAGCTCAACAGAATTACAAATAGTTTGTTAGGCATACATGCACAGTATTTCCACCGTGTATTTGGCTGTTGCTGCTTGAAGTGCAGCCGTAGTTATTTTCCCCTGCACCCATATTTAGATCATTTAAACCTACAGTGACTTGCCGTTACACCACCCCCCCCCCCCCCCAAATCTGCTTCGCCGTGTATTTACAGATATGCTAAAACTAATTGCTTATTCACACAACAGAAAAGCTGACATTTTTACCCACACAATAACCCTCAGCTATGACTCCATAAACATTCTGAAATACCTAATAGCATGCTGTCATGCCTGTGCAATCACGTCTGATTTCTAAAACTATGTTTAACCTTGATTAAATTGTAAACACCTACATTACTTCCTTCTTGTTTAACAGCAACAACTCATTTCATCTACATTTTCTTGTCTATGTTATTACTTGCTTTTTCTGGAAGACTGCTGGAACTTTCTCTGCCATTACCGCCATTTACAACGCATCAACGCCTTTCACGCATGCCGACGTATTTCCGTAGTCGACGTAATCGATTACGTCGATGCGTCGTTGCAGCACTAGTTCGCATGGGTGTACTACAGAGAAAAACCATGTGAGGACCCTGTTTACTCACACAGGGATGCACAGGTGCTCCGTGCATCCCTGAGCAGGCAGTCCTATTCAAGTTAATTGGGACGCAATGGCTGCATAGACACAGCCACTGTTCCGATTTTACATTTGTGTCGGTGCATGGCCCCAAATATGCACACTGTACGTATTCAGGGCCATGCACCCACACAGCTGTCACATTGGGAGCAGCATCTGTGTCTGTGCAGCTGCTGCATTCCAATTGATTTGAATAGGACTGCCTGTACAGGGATGCACAGAGCATGGTTGTATTGCTGTAGCATGCCCATGTGAACAATGCCTTAGAGCAGGGTTCTCCAAACTTTACAAAACTGTCCTTCAGACTTTAGGGGGCCGGAATGTGGTTAGTGGGAATATATAATGCCTCATCTTCAGGGTGTAACATATAAAATGTTACAAACCGGCCGGCCCCGACCACCCGCTCTGACAGCTAGCAGGGATCTTCTCCCAACCCTCTCATCCCCACCCCCCTTCTGCCCGCACCACTCATTCACATTCCTCTGTAAATTATAAAATGCAAGTTTCAGCAGCCTTAGCTGCATGTAGTTTTCAATGAGCTACCACGGTGCTGTGGAGCGCTATGGTAGTTCATTTACGCTTCCTGTCAGATTGTATCTGCTTGCCCGTATGACGTAGAGGCACACAGATACACTGACAGGTCTGCAGGAGACACGCATGGCTCCAGCGAACTTGCTGAGGCTCCAGAAACAAAAAATAATAAATGTACATTTTTTTTACCTTCAAAAAAATTAGCATTTAGTAATTTTTTTTTAAAAGGCGAACTTATCCTTAAATAAACTACAGAAACAATTTTGTGTGTAACCCAGGGACTGCCTGTATTTAACCTGAAGTTTATTTCAAAGACAAAATTCTTTACAAAAGCAAATCATTTGTGACTATACTTTTCCCTTTTCATCAAGGCTTGAAGAAACAATGTCTGCAGACTCAAAAGTCTAAAATAACTGGGCAATTGGGTTTGCACATATTGCAATAGGACTACCACAAATTGGTGGTCAGAGGGAGAAGGGACCCCTTACACTAGTAGTCATTGGGAATAATACTCAGTACATCAGCGGCCAGAATGCCACCTGATAGTCATAGCCAGAATGCCATACAGATAGTTAAAAAGATAACTGGTGTCAGTGATAATGTATATAAAAGTCAGAAATTGCTCACTGCTCAGCAAACTCCTAGCAACCTCTGGAGGGACCCGGACTGAGAAAGGCTGCCTTAGGCCCCTTTCACACAGGCGGACTATTCAGATCCGTCTGTCCGTTTTTTTTGGCAGATCTGAATGTTCACCCCATGCATCTCTATGGGGTATGGATGTCAGCGGAGACATGTCCGCTGACATCCGATCCGTCAAATCTGGACGGATGGAAACCCTATTTTCCATCCGTCCAGCGGATCGGATCGGATGAGAATGGACAGACGGTCCGTTCCCATCCGATTCCCCCATAGAGAACAGCGGGACCTGACAGCTCTGTCTCCGCACACAGCACGAGACACAGCTGCCACCCACCTGCTCAGCGGGAGATCGGCAGATCGATCCCCCGCTAAGATAAACGGAGTCCGCCAACGGACCGGAATGTGTGAAAGGGGCCTTCGACAGCAATCCATTGAGCATACAACATATTGCGAATGTTGGTGGAGTTCAGGAAATTGGCCACATCTGACTGATGATGCATTAGGAGGAAATTTCAACAGGTCTTATATATCATCCAATCATTCCAACTATACCAACAACAATAAGGTGCTATACCTCTGTAAAGTGTTCCAGAATCGCCGGATCACGCTGGTTCTGTACATGCTGGTGATGGGCTTCTTCAGTGTGCAGCTGATATCATGTAGTATGTCGTAGCTTCCTTCCATGACTACCTCTACCCTGGTGCTCCGCTTGGAAGGGTCCAGGGGCCATGGAGCCATTGCCAGGTACTCAACACGCATGTTGTGCTTCCAGAGTAGAACCAGTTTTACCTCCAGCAATGCTGTAGAAACAGCGATAGTAAATTATCTATGGAGACCTAGATTCGAGAGGAATCACTATGGGGTGCATTTTTACAGAAGCGGTCTGCAATTATCAAGGCCATACTCTTCTGCATCATTCAACCAAGAGGCCTATTAAGGAACTGCCAAATATGGCGGCATCGCCACTGCACCCTGCATTCACATACCATAATTAGGAGAGGGGGCTAACATTCTCAGTGAGGATCACCCACAATCAGAAGAAGAGGAAAAGAGGAAGCACAAATACTACACAAGAGAGCCCTCCAGTTAGTTGGAACACGGGGTATAACGTTTCCTACATTGATGGAACAAGAACAGTCCTTGTGAAATCACCTTTGGCAATGCGGATTTCCCGGATGCTGTATCCTTCCCTGAGCCGCACAGAGACCACGCTGATGATGCCCGCATGTACTTCCTTCTCTGCATGCTTCCTCCGACGTGTGGCGAGCGCTGGGTTACTGCTGGCTGATACCAGGTGCTCATTGAATAATTTGTGCTGTGATCCTGTCCAATAAAAAAATGGATTTTTGTAAAATCTTACCGTAAAATCCTTTTCTCTTAGCTCATTGACAGACGTAGTCCTCGGTGATACACCACCTTCGGGTTATGTTGCCTCCACAGGAGCAGGACTAGACAGGAAATTAAAAAGCTCTGGCCACACCCTAGGGGCAGTCCCAGAGGGTATATCCTCTCTCTCTCTGCCTCAGCAAATCAGTTATGTGAAAAAGCAGTCTTTAGAGATTTTAACCCAACTCAAAAAAACAGAGGGGCGGGGACTACGTCTGTCAATGAGCTAAGAGAAAAGGATTTTACGGTAAGATTTTACAAAAATCCATTTTTCTCTAGCGCTCATTGACAGACGTAGTCCTCGGTGATACACCACCTTCGGGACGTCCCAGAGCAGTATCACAACTGAGGGGTGGGAAAATGAAATCAAATCCCAATCTAGAAGGCCCAACCGGTGCCAACTAGAAGTTTACAATGCTCATCCTTAATGATGAGACTCAACAAAAGAGAGAAAAAATTTTTCTTTTTTTTTTTTTTTTTTTCAAACAGAAAAAAACCCTCGAGGTAGACCACCGGTCTCCTCAAATTGCGGCCTGCAAAACCTTGCGGCCAAATGAGGCATCCGCCGATGCCGTCACATCAATTTTATAGAATTTTGTAAAGGTATGTACCGACGACCAGGTGGCCGCCTTACATACCTGGACCACTGACGCCTGATGGCGAAAGGCCCAGGAAGTACTGAGCGCTCGAGTGGAGTGCGCCCTAACAGGGAACGGAGGACTCTGACCCTTAATAGAATAAGCCTGTACCACCGTCTGTCTAATCCATTTGGCAATGGTCGCGGCAGATGCAGGCAAACCCTTTCTGGGGCCATCCGTGATCACAAAAAGTGAATCCGTCATACGGAATGATTCCGTAGCTTTCAGGTATACCCTGATTGCCCGAACCACATCTAAGGAATGCAACGCATGTTCCCGATGATGCTTGAGGACACAAGGAAGGTAGTACAATATCTTCATTCAGATGAAAATCTGAAACCACCTTAGGAAGAAAAGATGGCTTAGGATGAAGTACTACCTTATCCCTATGAATCACTAGGTATGGGGACTGGCATGATAATGCAGCCAGTTCTGACACCCTGCGAGCAGAAGTAATAGCCACCAAGAAGGCCACCTTCTGGGATAAAGTAAGCAAGGGAATCTCCCTGATGTTTTCAAAGGGAGGTTTCTGTAGAACCGACAAAACCAAATTAAGATCCCAGGGCGGTAAGGGCGCGCGGACTGGAGGAGCCAGGTGCCGCACCCCCTGAATGAAATTCCGCACCAAGGATTTGGTAGCTAAAGGCTTCTGAAAGAAGATTGCTAATGCTGAAACTTGACCCCTGATGGTGCTCAAGGCTAGCTTCTGCTCAACCCCTTGTTGCAAAAAGGCCAATATTCGAGACACCGAATAGGTACGTGGAGGAAATCCTAAAGATTCGCACCACGCAATATAAGTCTTCCATGTGTGATAATAGACTTTGCTGGAAGTCGCTTTCCTTGCTTTAATAAGGGTAGGAATGACTGAAGTAGACAAACCTCTGTCCTTCAGTACTTGGGTCTCAATGGCCAGGCCATTAAAACCAGCGACTGTAAAGCACGATGGTAAATTGGTCCTTGAGACCACAGACACTCCCTGAGACGAAGTTCCCACGGAACGTCTGTGACTAACATGTCCAAGTCGGCCAGGCCGGCTTGAGGAGGCCAGCCTAGAAATTCTAGGACCACTGGCGCTGATTGGATCTGAACCAGGCGTCCCTAGAGCTATCTGGCCCCGACCATCCGAGAAAGTCTGGTCGTTTTCTGTTCCCACACATTTATCAGATACCTGATAGTTATCAGGAAAGGTGATCTTTTCTGGTTGAACCTCAGGGACCGAAGTCACCCGACTAGAGGCTACTTGGCCTATCTGGTCAACCAGATCCGATTCCTGTGAGGTATCGGGACTAATCTTAGGAAAAGGTAAAGGAAAAGATCTATTCAGGGAACGGTAACTACCGCTTCCTGTGGTACTTAAATGTTGGAAGGGAAGAATCGCACCGGTAGTAGTGGTTGATGCTCGATCTAATGTCCTGAATACCGGTGAAAACGTCCCCCCACCCTGAAACCGGGTGGGGGCGCACCTTCAGGCTGTGTACTCCTTTACTTCGGGTTTGGCTGGGTTGGTCCTCTGCTTGTCCGACCAGCCCTTCTTGAAGCCTCCTGGAGGAGTCTTGCCTTTCCCGCTAGTACCAGCCGGGCGCCCTTTATGGGCGGTAAAGAAAGGTCCTCGCTTGTTGCGAGGTCCCTTAGCTTTTGCAGCCTGTGGCAAAAAAGTGCTCTTGCCCCCAGTGGCATCCTTAATGATTTCATCTAGGTTGGCCCCAAATAGACGATTCCCCTGAAAAGGGAGATTGGTCAAGGTCTTTTTGGAACCTAGGTCAGCTGACCAGCATTTTAACCACAGCACACGTCTGAGGATCACCGCTGACATAGATGCATGCCCTAATAAGGGAGTAGTGTCCAAGGCTGCGTCACAGATAAACCGTAGCCCTTGTATGATCTGTTCCATCAAATCAGATGTCTCCTGGGGAATATCTTTTCCCCTAAGATCTTGGCGTACCATTTTCGCCCATTCCGTAAGTGTCTGGGAAACTAGACCAATAACGATTACTGGTCTAAATGCTGACCCTATCAGAGAGAAGATGGTGCGGGACTCTGCTTCCATCTTTCGATCCACCGGATCCTTAAAGGACGAAGTGTCCTCCACTGGAATAACCGTGGCTTTATTCAGCCTGGAAATAGGCGGATCCACGACTGGTGGTACCGTCCATTTCTTAATGATGGATTCCTCAAACGGATAGCGTCTAGCAATACACTTGGAAATAGTAAAGGTACGTTTAGAATGCTCCCATTCTCCTTTAATCTGATTACCAAAACATTTAGGTACAGGAAAAGCCTTCGCCGACTTGATGGGCTTATTAGTACCAAAGGGCATCTCTGTTTCAGTTGCCTCTGCCGGTAAAGCCTCAAGTTTTAAGGTTTCCTGCACTGCCACAACTAGTGCGTCCACCAATGCTTCTTCCTGAATTATAGCAGGAAAAGAAGCGTCCTCCTCACTGTCTGAGGGGGCTTTATCTGGGATAACAGCCCTTGCAGAGGAACCTGCAACTGCAGTGACCATCTCTGAATCTGAGTCAGAGGTGTCAGATGGTATAGGGGTAGGCGGGGGTCGCTTCCTTGACCCCCGTCCCTGACAGGCCGCCTCCACCCGAGCCACCATAGACTCCAAAATTGCTGTAAATGACTCTATACTCTGTGCACCGGCGGGTCCCGAGGCCCCCTCGAGGGAAACAGGTGGGGGAATATGTGTGGCAGGGTCCATGATAACTCCAGTTACTTCCTGGATAATATAATTCAAAAGTAAAGAAAAAAACTTTTTTTTTTTTTTTTTTTTTTGACCCCCAGCGCCACAAAAAGCCCCTTAGTGTTACCTGCTAGGGATCCCTATCGATCGAGAGAGAGAGAGAGATAGACCCCCAGGCTCACCACTTGATGCTCAGAGTTTAACTGCAACAGGTTACAGCGCTGTCTTGACAAACAGGAAGTCTTTTGGCTGGCTGCCCAGGAAGAAAGGAGGCGGCTCCGCCCCTCTGCACGCCTTCCGGCGCCTCCCCCAAGCTCCACGAGGTGTTTGGATCACCTCAAACATGGCCGCCCCCATGCTGGAGACACGAGGCTACGCCAAAATGGCGGCTCGTGCGATCCAGCAAAAAAAAAAAAAATGGCGGCGGCCTGTACTGAATAGCGGTGTGCTGCAGGGCACACAACACTCTCTCTGCATGGGGATATGGCGTGGTTGGCGGTACCGGTCCTGGCGGACCGCATGGCCGTTCGGGAGGCCTGCTAATAGCTGGAGATCTGATTTGGAAAGCAGTCTACATGTCCGTGGCTTCTGACTGGTAGGTAGCTTATACTTAACCCATAAGATTCCCAGAATGCCACAGATTACATCTTTTAAACATGTATACAATAGATTGTTAGCTCCCAAACCAAGCCTCCTGGCTTTTTGCACACATAAAATCACACTCAAAGTAGGAGGATCTGTGACATGTTATAGGATAGAAAGGACTCTTTCTTACCATACAGAGAGGGGCCCGCGTTCACCACAAAACCCGTCAGGGAAAAAGGGGGAACATACTACTCACCATACCGGAACCAGGCGGGCACCAACTCCTGACAGTACCCCTCTCCACCGGGGCGGGAGGGCTGTCGACCGATACGGACGCCGTGACTCATGGTCTTTGGCGTTTCAGCGAGACGTTTAACTCGCGGGTTCAGTCCTTTTAATGGGACTTTGTCGCGGCCGACCCAGCGCGGAGCTATGGCCTGCACGCGCTCTTAGGCTGAACTGGGGTGACCACCGGATCTCAACATCCAGCCCGTCGCCCAGTTCAGCTTTCTTGCTTGAAGATCTCAAAGGAACACTGGAGAAAAAAAAAGCTGTCTAAAAAATCCTTTAAGAAAAAAATTCTTGCCAGGACCTAAGATCCCAGCAAGGTGTCTAGGTCCTTACTCCTAACTAGACAGAAAATAACTGATTTGCTGAGGCAGAGAGAGAGAGGATATACCCTCTGGGACTGCCCCTAGGGTGTGGCCAGAGCTTTTTAATTTCCTGTCTAGTCCTGCTCCTGTGGAGGCAACATAACCCGAAGGTGGTGTATCACCGAGGACTACGTCTGTCAATGAGCGCTAGAGAAATATAAATAAATTACATATACAAATTAGACAGCTTGAGTGTATATATAACATATATATATATATATATGTTTAATACTTATTTTACCTGCTGTGGGTGTCTGTGTGTGTGTATATATATATATATATATATATATATATATATACACACAGACACCCACAGCAGGTAAAATAAGTATTGAACACATCACCATTTTTCTAGGTAAATATATTTCTAAAGGTGCTATTAACATGAAATTTTCAACACATGCCGGTAACAACCCATGCAATCCATACATACAAAGACACCAAAACAAATACGTTCAGAAATTAAAGCGGAAGTAAACCCATTGATCTAATAGTATCAAAAACAGTTACATTTCTGGAATGTGCCGGGAATGTAACCGTCACATTGGTTGTACTCTCAACCAAACTGTCAAACCCTCCCAATGGCTGGTGTCATAGCTGAACACATGTGCAGCATCATGGCAGTTGGAGATTATACAGATGCCAAGATGGCAGCTTTCTTGGCTGAAAACGATAAGAGGGTTTACTTCCACTTTAAGTTATGTGTAGTAAAATGGAATGACACAGGGAAAGTATTGAACACGCTAACTGCAATTTATTTAATACTTGGTACAAAAACCTTTGACATCAGCCATTGGATGGTTTAACAGCTTGGTTGAGAGCACAACCAATGTGACAGTTACATTCCCGGCACATGTCAGAAATGTAACAGTTTTTTTCAACTGTTAAATAGATGGGTTTACTTCTGCTTTAAGCTCTAAAAATTCCTTAGCATGTTGATTACGGGGAAAGGAGGAATCAGGGAAGACAATATAAGAACATTTAAGGCGGAGTTACACCCAAAAGTGGAAGCTCCACTTATCTGCTTCCTCCCTCTCTTCGATGCCACATTTGGCACCTTTCAGGGGGGAGGGGGGTGGAGGGAACAGGGACCTGTTTTTGACAGGTACCTGTCCCCACTTTCATGAGACCCCGCCACAGCGAGGTCCCTCTGAAGTTCAGGCCCCCTCCTCCTTCCTCCTCCACCTGGCCAGTTAGAAAGTGCAGCATGCTTCGCACATGCGCAATAGGGAACCGGTTGTGAAGCTGAAAGACTTCACTGCCGGTTTCCCTTACCACGTATGGTGGTGGAGGCAGCACCCGAGAGCCGATTCGAAAATCGGCTGGGAGCCAACATTGCGGGATCCCTGGACAGGTAGGTGCCTTATATTAAAAGTCAGCAGCTACAGTATTTTTTCCAACATAAAAGTCTCTCACCGCAGTAATACTCTGGATTCAGAGCTTCACCGGTGCGCATAAACGAATAGAGCAAGAATGCCTTGTGATAGACGTTCATGTCCGTCTGCCCGGTCTCTAGTTCAGGACAAGAGGAGAGGTAGGATCCTAAGGTCGCCATGGCGATAAACTTCATCAGCTCTACGTTTGGGACGTAGCCAAAACTGCAGTCATAGGAATACACCCCGCCAACCTGCAATGAGATTAGAGAAACGATAAAGTAACTCACAGACCGCAAAAAGCGAGAGCCACCTAAAGGGATTACATTTACCTGAACAAAGGAGCAAGCGATGGTGCCGCTGCGCAGCTGGTTCAGCAATGTTTCGCACACCGCAATATCTGGGACACTGGTGACGCCGTCTGTGATTACAATGATACCTGCGCAATTTACACAAAGATAAAAATCAGCTTTCCTCAAACATCCAGAGAGAAAACAATCTACATCTAAAAGCTTACATAAAGTCACCAAAAGGAAGAGACCGGCTCACCTGCACTGGAGTTGGCTGGCAGTAGCTGTAAGGCCAAGATACCCTGCCGGATCATACTAACCAGTCCAATATCCGCCGTCACCATAGAAACTCCCATCTTTCTGCCTGGCTGTTGGTTTGCATATTGAGGTAGGCAGTCCTGGTGATACAAACAATCCAATGTGTTAGATTCCTGTTCCAAAATATAGTTGTCACTTCCCTGAACTTAAAGTCTTAGTTGCAAAGTCCTCTTACCCCCAAGCCGCCCCCCCCCCCCCCCACAGACGCCAACAATACGCAGATATGTGGCCTCACTGGACGAGGCTTTTTTACGTGGAGCCGCATATCTGTGTATCTGTCTTTGTGCTGGAACAGGGCGCTCCCAGCACAGAGACCAGGGACTCAGCGGGAGCCTCGCGTCCCATACTAACCGGTTCTGGGTCACCTGATCGCTGTGATAAGCCTCTGATAGGCTACTGACCAGTCACTGTGAAGGAATTACTTAGAACCCCAAAACATTATATATTTTTTGTTAGCAGAGACCCTATTGAAGAAAATGGTGTGTGTTGCAATTTTTTTATGTCACATGGTATTTGCGCAGCGGTTTTTCAAACGCAATTTTTTGGGGGAAAAAAAAAAAACACATTCATGAATTTAAAAAAAATCTAAACAGCCAAGTTAGCCCAATTTTTTTGTATAATATGAAAGATGATGTTACGCCAAGTAAATAGATACAGAACACGTAAGGCTTTAAAAACTGAATTTTTGTAAAATCTTACCGTAAAATTCCTTTCTCTGAGTCCTCTGACAGTCGCCGCCCACTCATTCAGTCTTCACCAATGGGTATTGACCTCTAATCCATAGTTTGTCTTCTGCCTAGCTTGCTCCTATGGATAAGAGGTCAATACCCATTGGTGAAGACTGAATGAGTGGGCGGCGACTGTCAGAAGACGTAAGAGAAATTGTGTCTGCCTGTTAAATGGCGGCAAACTTCAGTGCTTAAAATTCTCCATAGGCGACGCTTTAAATGCCTTTACAGGTTACCAGTTTACAGTTGCACAGGAGGTCTGGTGCTAGAATTATTGCTCTTGCTCTGACGTTCGCAACAATACCTCACATGTGTGATGCGATCACTGCTTACATATGCACGCGGGAGTAAAGTATGCGTTCGCATTTGCACGTCAGCATGGTGGGACGGGGGCACTTGAAATTTTTTTTTTTTGTACTCACTTTATTGCTATCACAAGGGATGAACAACATCCCTTGTGACAGCATGGGCCATGATAGGTTCTCTTTATGGAGAGATTTTGGGTCTATTAGACCCCAAATCTCTCCTCTGGCCCCCCATGCAGCCGATCAGACACAGATCAGTCTGACCATCTGCTTTCCCAGCCGCTGGTGGTCAGGTAAACAAATGGGCAGAACCGAACGTGATAAATTACTCGTCAATCCCGGTTTACAGGATTACAGAGAGAGGGGAACAACGTCAGTTCCTCGCTCTCTGTACGGGGCACCCATTGCCAGCAGCCGCCTGTCGCATCGCTCCTGGCCTCTGCAATGGGACCGAAGAGCCCGAGAGGCAGTGGCGGGAGGGATGTGGGACCCCCTTCCACCACCCCCAAAAGTGATCAAGCGGCGGATCACTTCTGCATTATAGAGAATCTCCAGCTGAAAAGAGCAATTTAGGGATGATGCCTGTAGGTGCACCCACCATCCCGGTATAACCACTGAAACCCGAGGAAGTACAGGAACATTCTTAGGTGGGAAGTGGTTAAATTGAGAGCAGGGGGTGTGTCTTAACTGACATGAATGGAACTGCCTGTGTCTATTCAGAGGGCAGCAAACTGGACTCCTAAATCTCTTACAAAACAAATCTGTAATCCAGTCCTCACACACCTGAAGATTTTCTAAACTGAGCATAACATTTAAAAATCGGTCCCTTTATTTTATATCTCCTACTTTCCTAGGGACTGTCACTCTGCCCTTTCAGTTATCCTACTCATCCATACTCACCTTGCCTGCTGCTCTATTGCAGCCAGATGTCCAAACTCTGTGTAAGCTTTATGTCACAGCTTACAAGGGGTTGATGATTTCCTCCCCTTTTCACAGGAGAGTGCTTGGGTCAGGCTATTGACCACTCAGGAATGAGCACTGCATCCTGGGAGAAAGGTGAAAAGCTCTCAAGCGCCTAGTACTCAGAAACACCTAGTACAGGGGTCTTCAATTTATGGCCCTCCAGTTGCTTAGGAACTACAATTCCCATCATGCCTAGCCATGTCTGTGAATGCCAGAGTTTTACAATGCCTCATGGGATGTGTAGTTCCGCAACAGCTGGAGGGCCGTAGTTTTGAGGATTCCTGACCTAGTATCTCCCCGGGGCTCCGACAGAGCCACTGATTGGCGGGGGAAGCCAGAGAAGATATTCTACCAGTGGGTAATGGGAGGTTTACGAGAGCCTGACGACTTTTACCGTTCATGGCAGGTCCCTTTAACTTAACAACAATTACACATTTATACACTGTCACATTTGCGTTGCCTGGCCACAACATGGTTGAAGCTGGAAGTTCCTTTGCATGGAGGGATGGCAGTTAGTAATTTCTGATGAGTAGGTGGGTGCTGGGGAGGTATCCTTTCCACCTGGATTGATGCTGGTGTGGTGCACTAGGCTGGTCCCCAGTTGTGGGCAAGAATCTCTCAGAATGCTAACGCCTTCTGGTAGGGGTATGGGATGAGGGTCAGCGCCCCTGGAGTGACAGTCAAGGGGTGCCAGCATAGTTACATAGTTACATAGTTAGTGAGGTTGAAAAAAGACATCAGTCCATCCAGTTCAACCTATGATGTGTGTGTTTGCTTTTAACCGTACATTGTATACCCCTGTATGTTGTACATTGTATACCCCTGTATGTTGTGGTCTTTAAGGTGTCCATCTAATAGTTTTTTGAAACTATCGATGCTCCCTGCTGATACGACTGCTTGAGGAAGAGAATTCCACATCCTTACCGTTCTTACAGTGAAGAACCCCTTACGCACTTTAAGGTTGAACCGCCTTTCCTCACTTTGGGTATTGAGAGACGCTTACACTTTTTCTAGTCTAACAACATGGTCACAGCAATCTTGCACATTTTTTTTTTTTACACACCTGCCTTTCTGGGCTCGGTTTTTTTGGCTGAGATCGGAGTCCGGAAAGCCATTGTCTTCCATTCTGCCACATAGCACTTATTTATTTTTGCACATGCACAGAGCACTATCCGTCTATTTATCTAGTAGGGTGCAGGTCCTCAGACTCCCTGAAAGTGGTCCTACAAGAAAACAACAAGAGAAGGGCGCACCGACCTTGTGCATTACCACTTAAAAGTTAATTAAAATCAAAGAAGGGTAGCGTACAATATACTCACAGACGTAGCATATGAACAAGCATATAGGAAATGGGCACCGCTCGCTTCCAGGACACTTCTCTACTGCTGGATAGCGTGATGGCGTCCTCAAAACCTGATGTGGCTTACGCGTTTCGAGGGAGGACCCTCTTCCTCAGAGCCAAAATTGCCACTGAGGAAGAAGAGGCTCCTCCCTCAAAACGAGTATATTGTACGCTACCCTTCTTTGATTTTAATAAACTTTTAAGTGGTAATGCACAAGGTCGGTGCGCCCTTCTCTTGTTGTTTTCTTGTAGTGCCTTTTGGATACCCTTGGTCCTGATGGGGGCAGCAAGACCACTTCATTTGTGTCATAAAACCGCCTAGAACATTCACCTTCCCGCATACCACTCGAGTGCAGGAGATATTGTTGTTCCCTGAAAGTGGTAAAAGGGGAGGGCATGTGGTCATTGGGTCTCTATTCGGGGAAGCCCCAACCTAGGAAGGACTTTGCCTTGGAAGGTCCCCGAAGAATGGGGTCCAACTGGTTTAATCTGGGTGGACCAAGTGTACTCCCAAGTGTCCCGGAGGTTTATGCCTACCTGAGTGAGCGGTCGATATTGCTGCTGAAGCATCTCAGCGATCTTATTCTCAAAGGCGCCCAGCTGCAGTTGGACATGCTGGAGAAAGCCCGGAAGCTTCTGCTCCTCCAGGCGACAACCCTGGACCAGAACCTGCAGAAGGAACAGAAAAGCTAGAGCCTGCTCTACAGAATCTGCAAACTCTCAGCTGCAGGGGTACTACAAGTCTCAGGTGCATGCTGGAATTTGCTGTTTCAAAACAACTGGAGTGCTTCACAAAGCGATAATACGGTGTTCAGTTACCTGATGACTCTGCAGACCGATAATAGAAGAATAGGCCTGAATTGTAACATAGATCTCTGGCTGAAAAACAACATTGGATCCAGGGATGACGAAGGGCCTGAGAAGCCCCAGCAGACAACGCGATAGGGAATGGAAGATCTCATCAAAGATTATTTCTTCTGTGGAGTCATCCTGTGTTTAGAGAAAATAGACAAGTCATCAGGGAGAAGACTGAGGGGAAATCAAGGACAGATCATTAGGCTGAACAGGATATAACCAAATGTTTTATTGATCCCATCTTTTCAAGGACTCTCTGCCTTAAAACTGAACTCCAGGAAACCTGAAAATTCTCCCTTGCAGTGGGGTTGTGTCAGCACTTCAAGGGTTAACTGCTCATTTAGTCTAGGGGATGGTAAAAGCTAATTTGTGCACCCTGAGACCCCTGTGTCTCCATTGAGCCCTGTGCCTCGTGACCACTCCTATTCTGTGCCTCCAGTGACCACTCCTATTCTGTGCCTCCAGTGACCACTCCTATTCTGTGCCTCCAGTGACCACTCCTATTCTGTGCCTCCAGTGACCACTCCTATTCTTTGCCTCTAGTGATCTCGGAGATTCTTTTGCCTCCAGCGACCCCTGCTCTTTGCCTCCAGTGATCATTGAGACTCCTTTGTGTACAGTGATCCCTGTTCTTTTGTCTCTCCAGGCAGTGACCCCCCCTATGAATCCTCTTCCTCCAAGGACTCCTACACTCTTGTGACCCCTGAGACTCCTTTTCCTCCAGTGAACCCCTGCACTGCTGTGCCTCCATTGATCTCTAAGACTCCTTTGCCTCCAGTGCCTGCAAATATGTGCCTCCAGCGATCCCTGCTCCAATGTGCCTCCAGCGACCCCTGCTTCAATGTGCCTCCAGAGACCCCTGCTTCAATGTGCCTCCAGAGACCCCTGCTCCAATGTGCCTCCAGCGACCCCTGCTCCAATGTGCCTCCAGAGACCCCTGCTTCAATGTGCCTCCAGAGACCCCTGCTCCAATGTGCCTCCAGCGACCCCTGCTCCAATGTGCCTCCAGAGACCCCTGCTTCAATGTGCCTCCAGAGATCCCTGCTTCAATGTGCCTCCAGAGACCCCTGCTCCAATGTGTCTCCAGTGACCCCTGCTTCAATGTGCCTCCAGAGACCCCTGCTCCAATGTGTCTCCAGTGACCCCTGCTTCAATGTGCCTCCAGAGACCCCTGCTTCAATGTGCCTCCAGAGACCCCTGCTCCAATGTGTCTCCAGTGACCCCTGCTCCAATGTGCCTCCAGTGATCGCTGCTCCAATGTGCCTCCAGCGACCGCTGCTCCAATGTGCCTCCAGCGACCCCTGCTCCAATGTGCCTCCAGAGACCCCTGCTCCAATGTGCCTCCAGAGACCCCTGCTCCAATGTGTCTCCAGAGACCCCTGCTCCAATGTGTCTCCAGAGACCCCTGCTCCAATGTGTCTCCAGAGACCCCTGCTCCAATGTGTCTCCAGAGACCCCTGCTCCAATGTGCCTCCAGAGACCCCTGCTCCAATGTGTCTCCAGAGACCCCTGCTCCAATGTGCCTCAAGAGACCCCTGCTCCAATGTGTCTCCAGAGACCCCTGCTCCAATGTGTCTCCAGAGACCCCTGCTCCAATGTGCCTCCAGAGACCCCTGCTCCAATGTGTCTCCAGAGACCCCTGCTCCAATGTGTCTCCAGAGACCCCTGCTCCAATGTGCCTCCAGAGACCCCTGCTCCAATGTATCTCCAGTGACCCCTGCTTCAATGTGCCTCCAGAGAACCCTGCTCCAATGTGTCTCCAGTGACCCCTGCTTCAATGTGCCTCCAGCGACCCCTGCTCCAATGTGCCTGCAGTGACCCCCTCCTCCTACGTGCCTCCAGTGAACACCGGGACCCCTACATGTACAGTGACTCCTATTCCTCTGTGCCTCTAGTGATCCCTAACAATCATTTTCCTCCAGAAATTCCTGCACTCCTGTGCCACCAGTGACCCCTGAGACTCCTCTGCCTCCAGTGACTCCTGTGCTGTTGTGCCTCAAGTGACCGCTGAGACTCCTTTGCCTCCAGTGACCCCTGATCCTATGTGCCCCCCAGTGACCCCTGAAACTCCTTGGCCTCCAGTAACCGCTGAGACTCCTTGGCCTCCAGTGACCCCTGAGACTCCTTGGCATCCAGTGACCCCTGAGACTCCTTGGCCTCCAGTGACCCCTGAGACTCCTGGGCCTCCAGTGACCCCTGAGACTCCTTGGCCTCCAGTGACCGCTGAGACTCCTTGGCCTCCAGTGACCGCTGAGACTCCTTTACCCCCAGTGACCGCTGAGACTCCTTTAACCCCAGTGACCGCTGAGACTCCTTTGCCTTCAGTGACCGCTGAGACTCCTTTGACTCCAGTGACCATTATGACTCCTTTGTGCCTCCAGTAATCACTGATACTCCTTTGCCCGCAGTGACCCGTGCTCCTTTGTGCCTCCAGTGACCCCTGCTCCTTTGTGCTTCCAATGACCCCTGCTCCTATATGCCTCCAGTGAACCCCAGGAATCCTTTGTGTACAGTGACTCCAGTTCTCTCCCTCCAGTTATTCCCTAAGAATCCTGTTCCTCCAGGGACTCCTGCACTCCTGTGCCTCCAGTGAGATTTAAGACACATTTGCCTCCAATGACCCCTGTGCTCTTGTGCCTCCAGTGGCCCCTACGCTTCTGTGTGCCTCCTGTGTCACGCAAAGACCCCAGAGCATTCTGTGTCATCCATTAACCCCAGAGCATTCTTTGTCATTCTGTGACTTTAGTGCTCCTTGGGCACCTTCATGACACGTGTGTCTTCGTGCAGCCTCAGGTATGTTCCTGCAGTGTCCTGGACAGCCTCTCTCTCTCTCTCTCTCTCGCTCTCAGTAGATACGTTCTTCAGACATTCATGATACAGAATCACCATTTTTTATAAATTTGCTTTAACTTGCTCAATATGATTCTTTCTTTCTTTAACCGCTTCCAGACCCGCTTGTACAGGCAGAATAATGTACCTGTACATCTGAATTGGTTTCCGGGTTAGGGGCGCGCGCACGCCCCCACCTGCCTTATCCCCTGTTATTTGACACAGCGGGATTTGTCAGCAGATCCCAGTCAATGATTTATGGCTGGAAC
Organism: Pelophylax lessonae; assembly: GCF_965119305.1. NCBI lineage: Eukaryota > Metazoa > Chordata > Amphibia > Anura > Ranidae > Pelophylax > Pelophylax lessonae. Next base: position 289,954,718 of record NC_138775.1, on the reverse strand, counting down.
CTGCTGATAGGCTGTGTCCAATCACAGCCCAGAGCCCTGTGTTGACAATAAACACAGGGCTCTGTACAGAGGGAAAGATCGCTTTGTTCATTTTCCCTGCAAATCAAGCTTGCTGTGGGTGCACCCAAGCCGAATCACAGCTCCGTGTCCATTCAGACACGGAGCTGCGGCTTGGCCCCACCCCTTTCTCTCCTCATTGGCTGACTGACTTTGATTGACAGCAGCGGGAGCCAATGGCGCCGCTGCTGTGTCTCAGCCAAACAGGAGGGAGAGTCCTTGGACAGCCAAGACATTCGTGGACATCGCTGGATAGAGATAGGCTCAGGTGAGTATTAAGGGGTGCTGGGGGGGACTGCTAAACACAAAGGGCTTTTATCTTAATACATAGAATGCGTTAAGATAAAAAACCTTCTCACTTTACAACTCCTTTAAGGGCCCATTCACACTTGCGAAAGGGGGGGCAATCATATGAACTCCGAACAGGGGTTCTTGGCAATTACCAGTCTGCATCCAGAGCCTATCATAGGCATGTGATTACTCTACGAGAGATTACATGTGACTGATCACAATTGGCTGGTGGGAGCTGGCAGCCCCCATTGCTTTCCATGGGGCTGCCTCCTGCAGCTAACCACCGGCAATCCCCGCTGGGGGGATGATATGACCTATAGAAGCATCACATATATTTTTAATAACACAATGAATGCATGGATGATCTTAGGTTCATTACCACAATTCCTGTAGAGGGACTGAGATCCAACTCGATGACAAATCGGTACTGCCGTGCAAGAAAAGTCACCCATGTTGATGGCACAAGGAGGAAAGGGCCGGGGCGGACAGGCTCATCAGGCTGCCATCCATGAGGTATGACACTGACCACTTCCAGTTCATCATCATGTAAGCCCTAAAATATAAACAATGGCAAAATGTTATATTGAAGGGTGGAAAGTTGGGAACCTTGTGGGAGGAATAGTGCCCCCATCATTGGTGTCAGTGGGAGGAATAGTGCCCCATCATTGGTATCAGTGGGAGGAATAGTGCCCCATCATTGGTGTCAGTGGGAGGAATAGTGCCCCATCATTGGTATCAGTGTTAGGAATAGTGTCCCATCATTGGTGTCAGTGGGAGGAATAGTGCCCCATCATTGGTGTCAGTGGGAGGAATAGTGCCCCATCATTGGTGTCAGTGGGAAGAATAGTGCCCCATCATTGGTGTCAGTGGGAGGAATAGTGCCTCATCATCGGTATCAGTGGGAAGAATAGTGCCCCATCATTGGTGTCAGTGGGAGGAATAGTGCCCCATCATTGGTGTCAGTGGGAGGAATAGTGCCCCATCATTGGTGTCAGTGGGAAGAATAGTGCCCCATCATTGGTGTCAGTGGGAGGAATAGTGCCTCATCATCGGTATCAGTGGGAAGAATAGTGTCCCATCCTTGGTGTCAGTGGGAGGAATAGTGCCCCATCATTGGTGTCAGTCAGTTTTTCATCCGTTTTTTTTAACATCCACTACCGATGAAAAACGGACTGTTTGTCCGTTTACATCCGTTTTTCGTCTGATCCGTTTTTTTTGACGGATGAAAAATAGGACATTGACAGAAGCGGATGAAAACGGATGTTACTGGACGATCATCCGTTTGTCATCCATTTTTACATAGAGATGCATTGATGTCCGTTTTTCATCCATCAACAGATGGATGAAAAACCGACAAACGGAGAGCATGTGTGAAAGAGGCCAAACGGGTGAAAAACGGATGAAAAATTTATACATTTTGACGTGACTGAACTGATGTGTGAAAGGGGCCAAAGGGGCCCAACTACTTCAGCTCATTGGCCCCTTCACACATACGGTCTGTTCAGTTTATCAGTTCAGTCATGTCAAAATGTGTCCGTTTTCTTCCGTTTGGCCTCTGATAACATCCGTTTTCATCCGCTTCCGTCAATGTCCGTTTTTTGGAACAGATGAATGCCCTATTTTTCATCCGTCAAAAAAACGGATCGGACAAACAACGGATGTAAACAGACGAACGGTCCGTTTATTAATTGGTAGTGGATGTAATAAAAACTGATGAAAAAAAAAAAAACGGACGACAAACGGATGAAAAACGAATGAAAAATGTATGAAAAAAGACCCCTTTCACACATACGGTCCGTTCAGTTCATCAGTTCAGTCACGTCAAAATGTATCCGTTTTTCATTCATTCAAAAAAATGTATCGGACAAAAAACATATGTAAAACGGACAACCGTTTTTCATCCATTTTACATCCATTTTTTATCCATTTTTTTTACATCCACTACCAATGCAAAAACTGATGAAAAATGGATGAAAAACAAATGGAAAACGGATGAAAAACAAATGAAAAAAGGACAAAAAAACGGATGAAAAACGGGTGAAAAATTGATACATTTTGACGTGACTGAACTGATGTGTGAAAGGGGCCAAACTACTTCAGCTCATTGGCCCCTTTCACACATACGGTCCATTCAGTTTATCAGTTCAGTCACGTCAAAATGTATCCGCTTATCATCCATTCAAAAAAATGTATCGGACAAAAAACATATGTAAACGGACAACCTTTTTTCATCCATTTTTCATCCATTTTTTTACATCCACTACCAATGCAAAAACTGATGAAAAACAAATGAAAAAGGACAAAAAAACGGATGAAAAACTGATGAAAAATGGATGAAAAACGAATGAAAAAGAACAAAAAAACGGATGAAAAATGGATGAAAAACAAATGAAAAAAGGACAAAAAACGGATGAAAAATGGATAAAAAACGGGTGAAAAACTGATACATTTTGACGTGACTGAACTGATGTGTGAAAGGGGCCAAACTACTTCATCTCATTGGCCCCTTTCACACATACGGTCCATTCAGTTTATCAGTTCAGTCACATCAAAATGTATGCGTTTTTCATCCATTTGGCTTCTGATAACATCCGTTTTCATCCGCTTCCGTCAATGTCCGTTTTTTGGAACAGATGAATGCCCTATTTTTCATCCGTCAAAAAAAACGGATCGGACAAAAAAGCCCCCTTTCACACATATGATCCGTTCAGTTAATCAGTTCAGTCACGTCAAAATGTATCCGTTTTTCATCCATTCAAAAAAATGTATCGGACAAAAAACATATGTAAAACAGACATCCGTTTTTTATCCATTTTTCATCCATTTTTTTTACATCCACTACCAATGCAAAAACTGATAAAAAATGGATGAAAAACAAATGAAAAAGGACAAAAAAACAGATGAAAAACTGATGAAAAACAAATGAAAAAGGATGAAAAACAAATGAAAAACAAATGAAAAAAGGACAAAAAATGGATGAAAAATGGATGAAAAACAAATGAAAAACGGATGAAAAATGGATGAAAAATGGATGAAAAAGATGAAAAATGGATGAAAAACAAATGAAAAACAAATGAAAAATAGATGAAAAACAAATGAAAAAGGACAAAAAACGGATGAAAAACGGATACATTTTGACGTGACTGAACTGATGAACTGAACAGATCTCGTATGTGTGAAAGGGGTCTTTTTTCATACATTTTTCATTCGTTTTTCATCCGTTTGCATATGTGTGAACCAGCACTGAAAGGTGTAACACAAGTACATGGCTGCGGCAGTTTTCTCCAGCTGACTCCTGGCTGTCATGTAAAGAGATACAGGCAGCTGTGCAGTCACAGGCGGTGTGGTTAAAGAGGAAGTAAAACTTCCTCTGTATGAGCCGGTTCACAAATATGCGATGACAGACATCACATGTTATTCGGAGCGCACTGCTGTGCAAATCACATGCAATGTCTGTGCGATGCAAATTCAGCCATACAGATTGTATGGCTGAATTCGCATTACATTCGGACACGACTCGCACAGGACCCTTTTTTGAGTCCGCACCAGAATCGGATCACATGGTGGTTCACACCTATACGTTCCAATTCATTTCCGAAATGACAGTTCGCACTGCGATATGCGAACTGATCTGGGGGTGTTGTTGACTTTGTATTGACACCCCCAGAAATTCGCATATGGCGGTGTGAACTACCTGCAAGTTGAATGCGATGTGGGAACCCGCAGTGGATTCGCAGGGTTTCCTGCATCGCATATATGTGAACCGGGACTAATTGTACCTATAGGTGATCCTATGATAAGGCTTACCTATAGGGACTGTAAATATCTCCTAAACTTGCACTGTTTAGGAGATATTTACTTTGCATGCATCACTGGCACATACCCTCTGAAGGAACAGCTACCCGTGCCGTTCCTTTCAGAGCCCTGTGCCGTGAACGGCGGCTCCTGCACGCATATGCGGAGGTGACGTCATGGCGGCTTCGACCAATCAGATGACGGGGACACGGAAGTAAGACGGCTGAACATGTCGGCTGTGTCACCGGTGAGAAGGCGGAGCTGCGGGGACTTCGTTCTAAAATAAGTATTTCATAATGAGCTAGTATGCGATCGATGTATAGCTCATTATGCCTTTGTCTTTCAGGTTTTTTTTTTATTATTTTTTTTTCTGAGGTTTACAACTTCTTTAACCACATAACGACCACCCACTGCAGGTTTACTGCGGCAGGCGGCCGCTCCTGGGCAAAGCGACGTTATACAACATTGCTCGCTCAGGAGACTCTAGGGGGCGAGCGTGCGCCGCCGGCGGTGCGCTCCCAATCGTTAGCTGGGGAGCCAGGGCATGTGACCGGCGGCCACTCGCAATCTCCCGCAGCTGAGAGAGAAGGACGGACAGCTGATAAAAACACAGCCGTCTGTCATTCTCCCTGAAATGATCACAGAGGCTATGTGATCCTGCTATATAGGATCGCATGTCTCTGTGATTACTTCACAAGCCATGCCCCCTGACAGTTAGAATCACGCCCCTAGAGACACATTTAACCGCTTGATCACACATACTGTTAACCCCTTCCCTGGCAGTGTCATTAGTACAGGAACAGTGCATATGTATAGCACTGATTACTGTAATAATGTCACTGGTCCCCCCAAAAGTGTCAAAAATGTCAGTCAGGGGTCCGATCTGTCCGCCGCAATCCCGCTAAAAATTGCAGATCGTCGCCATTACTAGTAAAAAAAAAAAAAAAAAACAATAAAAAGGACATAAATCTTTCCCGTAGTTAGTAGATGCAAACTTTTGCGCAAACCAATCAAAATATATCCCATTTGTAATTTTTTACCAAAAATATGTAGCAGAAAACAAATTGGCCTAAAATGTTAAAAAATTTTGATTTTTACATTTTTTTTTTTGAGAATTTCATATAAAAGAATGTGAAAAATATTGTAATTTTTTTTTAAAATGTCGCTCTTTTTTTGTTTATAGCGCAAAAAATAAAAATCGCAGAGGTGATTAAATACCACCAAAAGAAAGCTCTATTTGTGGGAAAAAAAGGACGTCAATTTCGTTTGGGTACAGCGTCGCACGACCGCGCAATTGTCCGTTAAAGTCACGCAGTGCCGAATCGCAAAATAGGGCCTGGTCATTGAGCAGCCAAATCATCCGGGGCTAAAGTGGTTAAGAAGGGTTCAGGAATAGAGTATAAACAAGAAGAAGAATAAGATATTAGTCTGCACATACCAGCTCTGATTCGGGAACGGAGGAGATGGGCTGATAGAGGTTTGACAGGAACCAAGCCAAGCGAACGTTCCGGGAGATTCGGTAATCCTTCTTCATAAGCAGGAACACCTGTCCGGCTTCTTCCAGCTGAACATAAAAAAACACAGAATTACACATCTGACCATTTATTTATTTTGGGTACTTCTAAAGCGCCGTCAATCTATGCAGTGCTTTACATATACATATATTACACATTCACATCAGTCCCTGCCCTCAAGGAGATTAAGATCCCTAATTAACATTCATACACATATTGGGGCCAATATAGACAGGAGCCAATTAACCTCCCAGCAAGTCTTTGGAGTGTGGGAGGAAACCGGAGTAAGGAGGAAACCCACGCAGGCACAGGAAGAACATGCAAACTCCATGCAGGTAGTGCCGTGGTTGAGATTCGAATCGACACCCAGAGAGCTACCAGGAAGTGCTGACCACTTGATGCCCTCATACTGTCACACTTGCCTGTTTGTTGCCTATGTTATTATTATTCAAGATTTATATAGCACAGAACTTCCTGAAAATTGAGGAACACCGTACAATTCAATACAACCGGGTTCAGGGGGTCCTGCTCAGTAGAGCTTACAGTCTAAAAGGACTGATAATAATGCACATTTGTTTACTGCCTATTATCATGATTGCCTGTTTGATGCCTGCATATGGTCACAGTTGACCGTTTGTTCCCTATGTATTATCACAGCTGCCCATATGTTCCCTATGCTTTATCAAAGCTGCCCATATGTTCCCTATGTTTTATCAAAGCTGCCCATATGTTCCCTATGTATTATCACAGTTGCCCGTTTGTTGCCTATGTATTATCTCAGCTGCCTGTTTGTTGCCTGCATATTATCACAGTTGCCCATATGTTGCCTATGTATTGTCACAGCTGCCCCTTTGTTGCCTATGTATTATCACAGTTGCCCGTTTGTTGCCTGTGTATTATCACAGTTGCCCGTTTGTTGCCTGTGTATTATCACAGTTGCCCGTTTGTTGCCTGTGTATTATCACAGTTGCCCGTTTGTTGCCTGTGTATTATCACAGTTGCCCGTTTGTTGCCTGTGTATTATCACAGTTGCCCATTTGTTGCCTATGTATTATCACAGTTGCCCGTTTGTTGCCTATGTATTATCTCAGCTGCCTGTTTGTTGCCTGCATATTATCACAGTTGCCCATATGTTGCCTATGTATTGTCACATCTGCCCCTTTGTTGCCTATGTATTATCACAGTTGCCCGTTTGTTGCCTGTGTATTCTCACAGTTGCCCATATGTTGCCTATGTATTATCACAGTTGCCCGTTTGTTGCCTGTGTATTATCACAGTTGCCAGTTTGTTGACCATGTGTTATCCCAGTTGCCCATATGTTGCCTATGTGTTATCCCAGTTGCCCGTTTGTTGCCTATGTGTTACCCCAGTTGCCCGTTTGTTGCCTATGTGTTATCCCAGTTGCCCAAGCATTATCACAGTTGCCTGTTTGTTGCCTATGTATTATCACAATTGCCCCTTTGTTGCCTATGTATTATCACAGTTGCCGGTTTGTTGCTTATGTATTAACATAGTTGCCCCTTTGTTGCCTATGTATTATCATAGTTGCCGGTTTGTTGCCTATGTATTATTACAGTTGCCCCTTTGTTGCCTATGTATTATCACAGCTGCCTGCACGTTGCCTATGTGATCACAGTTGCCCGTTTGTTGCCTGTGTGTTCTCACAGTTGCCCATTTGTTGCCTGCATATTATCACAGTTGCCCATATGTTGCCTATTTATTATCACAGTTGCCCATTTGTTGCCTGTGTATTATCACAGTTGCCCATTTGTTGCCTATGTATTATCACAGTTGCCCATTTGTTGCCTGTGTATTCTCACAGTTGCCCATGTATTATTACAGTTACCCCTTTCTTGCCTATGTATTATCACGGTTGCCCATTTGTTGCCTATGTATTATCACGGTTGCCCATTTGTTGCCTATGTATTAACATAGTTGCCTTTGTTGCCTATGTATTATCACAGTTGGCCGTTTGTTGCTTGCGTATTATCACAGCTGCCTGCATGTTGCTGGGGGATCACTTATGGGCGGCGGGAGAGGTGCCCAACCCCCTCCCGCAGCTTCCTGGGTGGGCATTTTCCCTGCTTAACAGTGATGCCAGTAGCGGAGAAAAAAAATTCCGATCCTCTCTGGTGCTGGGCAGGAAGTTGAGTGATAGCAAGCTGGCCCCCACTCGACTCTATGCCCTTGGAGGACCAGGGCATGCCCAGAAGTTGTTTAGCAGGGAATGCCGCGCCTGCACCGGAAGTGACGAGCAGGGCCGGTGCAGGCGCATTGACTTCTGGGAGCGATGACATTCAGCTCCCAGGAGTCAGTGACGGCGCGGGCCGCGGCCGCAGAGGGAGGAAGCGGAAGGAAGGTGAGTATATTTTCTTCAATATCAAGGTAAGTGACCAAAAAAAGAAAATTGGGAGCATCCATTTCTTTTTCAGGCGTCCCTTAGCAACCGGATGGCCCAAAATCGATTTTTTTCGATTTTGAGGCCGGAACTCCGCTTTAAGCTGTATTGTCAAGTCAGTGCTGTTTGCAGAGGACCCGATCTCTCTGTTTCTATTTATCTCGGTTATTAAATGTGTGTTCATATCTGTTCTATATTGGCCTGAGCAACACAGGCAATATTTCATCGCTCAACAGCAACGCTTCTACTGCCCACCATTATTTCCACAATGATGAGCATTGCTGGGTATAGTACAAGGTTCCTAGGAATTAGCTGTGATTATCCGCGGTATTCCACACCGAGTCTAAGATCAGGTTTGTAATGAAATGGAAAGGTTTTATATTAAAAAAAAAAAAATGTAATTATTTTCCAGAAAAAATTACCAACTGGCTTTAAGGTAAAGCTTTGCCCTTTCTGCTTCTGTAAAAATGTTGATTGTAATGAATATGTAAAATCCATGCTGTTTGGCAACTATTGTTAATGGATTTTTACTGTTACCAATCTTAACCCCGGAAGATTTTACCCCCTTCCTGACCAGGGGCTATTTTGCGATTCGGCACTGCGTGACTTTAACGGACAATTGCGCGGTCGTGCGACGCTGTACCCAAATGAAATTGACGTCCATTTTTTCCCATAAACAGAGCTTTCTTTTGGTGGTATTTGATCACCTGTGCGATTTTTTGATCATGCGCTATAAACAAAAAAAAGAGCGACAAATTTTGCAAAAAATAACAATATTTTTCACATTTTTTTATATGAAATTCCCCAAAAAAAATTTAAAAATCTAAATTTTTTAACATTTTCGGCCAATTTGTTTTCTGCTACCTATGTTTGGTAAAAAAAAAAAAATCGCAAAAAGCGTATTTTGATTGGTTTGCGCAAAAGTTATCGCGTTTACTAACTAAGGGAAAGATTTTTGTCATTTTTGTTGTTTTTTTTTTTTAACGAGTAATGGTGGCGATCTGCAATTTTTTTTGCGGTACTGCGACATTGCGGCGGACAGATCGGACCCTTGACTGACATTTTTGACACTTTTGGGGTTACCAGTGACATTACTGCAGTAATCAGTGCTATAAATATGCACTGTTACTGTAAAATGACACTGGTAGTGAAGGGGTTAAATTTATTTGAGAGGGAGGGGCTGTGTGTGTCCCTAGGGGTGTGATTCCAACTGTGATTGGCTGTGGCTTGAGGTGTAGGAACAGAGATCAACGGTCCCACATAGTAGAACCGTATAATCACTGTTCCTACACAGGGGAGAACGACAGGCGGATTGTTTACATCAGCCGCCTGCCTTTCTCCCGCTGTCACGGACGATCGTGAGTGATCGGCAGACATAGGGTCCGCCGCTCACACGCGTGGGGGGGGGTCCGTGACCGCGCGGGAGCGCGCCTCCGGCGGCGCGCGCTCGCTCCCCAGAGCCTCACAGGCTAGTGACGTACCGGTACGTCACTTTGCCTGTGAGGGGCTGACCGCCGCAGTATATGTACTTGCGGTGGTCGGCAAGTGGTTAAATAAAAACTATTGAACAAAAAAAAATGTAATTATGTTGATGAGGGGGAGGGAAGAACAAGGGAAGGCATAATATAAACAGATCAAATGTTGGCTTCATATACAAGTATCTTAAATCTGTCTTAACCACGTGCCGACCAGCCGCCGCAGATGAAGGGCGGCAGGTTGGCTCTCCCAAGCAAAACCCCGTACATGTACGGCGCTCGCCTGGGAGGAGCTAGAGAGCGTGCCGCAAGTGGAGCGCTCCCGCCCCCGCTCATCAGCAGGGAGGCCAGTGCGGATGTCAGGCGGCTCTGATGGCCACCTGACAACGGCGATCTCCCCCCACTGACAGAGAAGGACAGGTGGCTGATGTAAACACAGCCGTCTGTCATTCTCCCTAAAGTGATCAGAGGCTATGTGATCCTGCTATATAGGATCATATGTCTCTGTGATGACTTCACAAGCCACGCCCCCTGACAGTTAGAACCACGCCCCTAGGGACATATTTAACCCCTTCATCACTAATACTGTTAACCCCTTCCCTGCCGGTGCCATTATTACAGTAACAGTGCATATTTTTAGCACTGATTACTGTAGTAATGTCACTGGTCCCCCCCAAAAGTGTCAAAAATGTCAGTTAGGGGTCCGATCTGTCCGCCGCAATGTCGCAGCCGCGCAAAAAAAAAAAATTGCAGATTGCCGTCATTACTAAAAAACAAAAACAATAAAAATAACATAAATTTTTCCCGTAGTTAGTAAACGCAATAACTTTTGCTCAAACAAATCAAAATACGTTTATTGCGATTTTTTTTACCAAAAATATGTAGCAGAAAACAAATTGGCCTAAAATGTAAAAACATTTCGATTTTTAAATTTTTTTTTTTGAGAATTTCGTATAAAAGAATGTAAAAAATATATATTTTTTTTTTTTCAAAATTGTCACTATTTATATTTTTTATAGCGCAAAAAATAAAAATTGCACAGGTGATCAAATACCACCAAAATAAAGCTCTGTGGGAAAAAAAACGTAAATTTTATTTGGGTACAGCGTTGCACGACCGCGCAATTGTCCGTTAAAGTCCCGCAGTGCCGAATCGCAAAATATAGCCTGGTCATTAATGGGGAAAATCCTTCCGGTCTTAAAGTGGTTAATATAAGGTTCAGTTTATTCATCTTAACCACTTGCCGACCGCCGCACGACTATTTACTGCGACGGTCAGCCCCTCACAGGCAGAGTTACGTAGTACTAGCCTGTGAGGGTCTAGGGAGCGAGCGCGCTCCCGCTCCCGAGTGGTCACTGACCCCCCCCCCCCGCACGTGTGACCGGAACACCCGATGTCCGCCGGTCACTCTGCGATCGTCGCTGCAGATGGAGAAAGTCAGACAGCTAATGTAAACAAGCCGCCTGTCATTCTCCCCTGTGTAGAAACAGTGATCACATAGTTCTACTATGTAGGACCGTTGATCACTGTTCCTACACCTCAAGCCACAGCCAATCACAGATAGAAGCACGCCCCTAGCAACACACTTAACCCCGCCCTCTCAAAAAAAGTTAACCCCTTCACTGCCAGTGTAATTTTACAGTAACAGTGCATATGTACAGCACTGATTACTGTAGTAATGTCACTGGTAACCCCAAAAGTGTCAAAAATGTCAGTTAAGGGTCCAATCTGTCCGCCGCAATGTCGCAGTACCGCAAAAAAAAGAAAAAAAAAATTGCAGATCGCCGCCATTACGCGTTAAAAAAAAACAACAAAAATGACAGAAATCTTTCCCTGAGTTAGTAAACGCAATAACTTTTGCGCAAACCAATCAAAATACGCTTTTAGTGATTTTTTTTACCAAACATATGTAGCAGAAAACAAATTGGCCGAAAATGTTAAAAAAATTTAGATTTTTACATTTTTTGGGGGAATTTCATATAAAAAAATGTGAAAATTATTGTTATTTTTGCAAAATTGTCGCTCTTTTTTTGTTTATAGCGCATGATCAAAAAATCGCACAGGTGATCAAATACCACCAAAATAAAGCTCTGTTTGTGGGAAAAAAGGGATGTCAAATTCGTTTGGGTACAGCGTCACACGACCGCGCAATTGTCCGTTAAAGTCACGCAGTGCCGAATCGCAAAATACCCCCTGGTCAGGAAGGGGGTAAAATCTTCCGGTCTTAAAGCGGTTAAAAATACGCTCATTGAGAATTTTTTTGTTGAAGACATGTAGCTAAATACATTTTGGCCTAAATATATGACAAAAATTTAATATATTGGATATTTTTTCATTGTCAAAGTAGAAAAATAGTTATTTTTTTCAAGATTTTCGCATTTTTTTATTAATATCGCAAAAAGGAAAAATCGCACAGGTGATCAAATACCACCAAAAGAAAGCTCTGTTTGTGGGAAAAAAAGGACGTAAATTTCGCTTGGGTATGGCGTCGCACGACCGCGCAATTGTCCGTTAAAGTCACGCAGTGCCGAATCGCAAAAAGTGGCCTGTACGTAAAGCAGGAAAATCTTCCGGTGGTAAAGTGGTTAATGGGGAAAATCTTCCGGTCTTAAAGTGGTTAATATAAGGTTCAGTCTATTCATCTTAAAGTCAGACTGCTGACACCTTTTAATGTAAGTTTTAATAAATGAGTGAAAGTTATATAAAGAAAAATAAAAGAAAATACAGAAAATGAGACTTAGGTGGGAATGTGAAGAATGTGAAGGATGTGGAAGGAATGTGAGGGGGGGGAGGGGGGGGGCAGCTCAGTGCACAACCATCCCGGCTGTATTATTTCATCTCTATCAGAACTCTCTCATGTCTCTGTGAATCACCATCCTTGTCAGTGTATAATCCTCTATAGTAACATCAGCTGACCCCATTTCTAATGATTATCTGCTGATCTAGTCCCAGGGAATAGCCAAAAAAATAAAGTTTGAAATCCCCCTCTTAGGGCTGGGTCACAGTAGCGGTGCTCTCTGACGAGGGATCTGTGTTCAGGTCACTCTTCAGAGAAGATCTGACAGGCGGCGAGGAAGCATTGTATCGCCTTCTCACCGCCTGCTTTTACCTCCTTGCAGAAGCGGCAGAAAATCTGACTTTTCCCTTTTGGGTGCGATTCCGATTTAACCACTTGCCAATCAGTCACTGGGACTGTACTGCGGCAAAGTGGATCGATTCCGTCCAGCGACGTAGACCTACGTCGCTGGACTCCTCCCCTTGTGGGCGGCGCTCGCGCGCCGCCGGAGGCTCGCTCCCGCTGTATTCAGTCACAGCGGGAGTCGGGCCAGGGGAGAAGTAAGCGGCGATCGCCGCTGCTCTTCCCCGATCGTCAGGGAATCGAGTTTGGAGATCCGCCTGCTTGTGTAAACAAAGCGGGCGGATCTCCTCAGTGACAAACAGTGACAGATTGCAGGGTTCACCATAGCTGAACCTGCGATCTGTCCCTGTGTCACTCAGTCACCTCCCCCCACACACGTCAGTAAGCACCAGGCATACATTAACCCCTCCCTCTCTAATAAAGTTAACCCCTTCCCTGCCAGTGTCATTTTTACAGTAGCAGTGCATATATATAGCACTGATTACTGCAGTAATGTCACTGGTAACCCCAAAAGTGTCAGAAATGTCAGTCAGGGGTCCGATCTGTCCACTGCAATGTCGCAGTCCCGCAAAAAAAAAAAAAAATCGCAGATCGCCGCCATTACTCGTTAAAAAAAAAAAACACCAAAAATGACAGAAATCTTTCCCTTAGTTAGTAAACGCGATAACTTTTGCGCAAACCAATCAAAATACGCTTATTGCGATTTTTTTTTACCAAACATAGGTAGCAGAAAACAAATTGGCCAAAAAATGTTAACAATTTTGATTTTTACATTTTTTGGGGGGGAATTTCATATAAAAAATGTCAAAAATATTGTTATTTTTTTGAAAATTTTCGCATTTTTTTAATATTGCAAAAAATAAAAATCGCACAGGTGATCAAATACCACCAAAAGAAAGCTCTGTTTGTGGGAAAAAAAAGGACGTAAATTTAGTTTGGGTACGGCGTCGCACGACCGCGCAATTGTCAGTTAAAGTCGCACAGCGCCGAATCGCAAAAAGTGGCCTGGACGTAAGACAGAAAAATCCTCCGGTGGTAAAGTGGTTCATGTAATAAACAGGGATTGGTAATATTTGTCTGATCTATAGAGCTGCACGATTCTGGATAAAATGAGAAATCAATTTTTTTTTGCTAAGATCACGATTCTCGGCGTAATATCTTTCACTACACACAAAAAATTGGGCTAACTTTACTATCTTATTATTATTATACAGGATTTATATAGCACCAACAGTTTGCGCAGTGCTTTACAATATGAGGGAAGACAATAAAGTCACAATACAATTCAATACAGGAGGAACTAGAGGGCCCTGCTCCTTAGAGCTTACAATCTAGAAGGGGGGTCAAGTGAAACAAAAGGTAATAACTGTGGGGGATGGGCTGATGGAGAAAATGGAAGTACAGTATTTAGGTGTGGGTAGGATAGACTTCTCGGAAGAGGAGGGTTTTCAGGGAACGGCTAAAAGCTAATAGTAGAGTAGGAAATAACCGGACAGATTGGGGTAAGGAGTTCCATAGGATGTGAGAGGCTCTGGAAAAGTCCTGGAGGCGAGCATGGGAGGAGGTAACGAGGGAGCTAGAGAGCAGGAGGTTTTGAGAGGAATGAAGAGAGCGATTAGATTGGTATTTTTTTATTTTTTTTTAATTCAAGGAAGTGTATTTCTTCCCAAAAAACTGCGTTTGGAAGACCGCTGCGCAAATACAGTGCGACATAAAATTTTGCATCGACCACCATTTTATTCTCCAGGGTCATTGCTAAATAAATAAATAAATGTATATACATATATATATATTTTTTTTTTTTTTAGCAATGACCCTGGAGAATAAAATGGCGGTCGATGCAAAATTTTATGTCGCACTGTATTTGCGCAGCGGTCTTCCAAATGCAGTTTTTTGGGAAGAAATACACTTCCTTGAATTAAAAAAAAATAAAATACCAACCTAATCGCTCTCTTCGTTCCTTTTAAAACTCCCTCATAACCTACTCCTATGGCTCACCTCCAGGACTTTTCCAGAGCCTCTCCAATCCTATGGAACTCCTTACCCCAATCTGCCCAATTATCTCATATATATATATATATATATATATATATATATATATATATATATATATATATATATATATATATATATTATATATACACACACACACACACACATACATACACAGAGAGAGAGAGAGATAGAGAGAGAAATTGGTCAGTGAACTGCCCCACTCCCTACTGTCCCATAAGGGATGGCAAGTAAGGTAGGCAGCTACAGAGACCACTAGGGGGCTATAGGGAATTTTTATGGTACCAGATCACATATTGTTAAGACAATATAGGTAAAAAATCTCTAATTTAATTTAATAAATTTACAAAAAGACAGATTAAAAAATATTGGTCATACAAAACACCATAGCATAAGACGCTTGGAATAATTACAAAGCATACAGATTGCCGTTCCCAGTGTGATGGTTAAGACCATGCATAAGGATTTTAGGCTTCCTGGGCAGTGTACCCATCATTTCCAATCTAACGGCTGTAACAAAACGTAGGTCAATTCTGTATCTGCCAGGTATAAGCCCATCCACGCTCTACGCGTTTCACTGCAAATTACCGCTTCTTCAGGATCTTTACCAATGAAACCAAGAGTTGGTCTGGTATGCAAAAAGAGACCAAATAGACACAACGGGCAAAGTTTGAGACATACAAGCATTCTAAATATTGTGAGACCCCACTTGGGTGTGGGTCTCATGTTGAGGCTAAACAGGCGGGATAAGGTTTGTCCAAAGCAAGAGACATTGTAGGGTTCCCTCAGGTAGTATAGAGTGTTATTGTCTGTAATCAAACGGCAGGATAGGTTTCCCCCCGTCAGGGGGCCCGTTGTCAAAAAGACCTCAGACCTCACAAGTACACTAAAAAAGTGTACTGCTGCCATAACCCCGGTATTTAGCGTCAAAGGACCAACGTAAATTGACGGCGGGCGGGCGGGCGGGCGGTAAGTGGTTAATTTTTATTTTTATTATTTTTTTTTCTCTTTTTATTTTTCATGTATTTATTTTATTTTTATTTCTTTGTTCATTTTTTCTACATATTTTTTTTTCCTTGCCGTTTTCTTTGTATGCACATAAGGTCTATTGGGCTTCAGCCTCTACGATTGGTCCATTACACACCTGATACTTTTTCTCCAATTATGATGATGTATTTAATCTCCCTCTTTAATTTGATTAAACTCTGGTAAGGGGTGGAGCTAAATGCATTGGGGCGTGGCCTGGCCAGGGGTCGGGCTGAGACTGACACATATTCGTCTTTACCAGATTTGCAGCTCAAGGGATTTTTTCTTTACTGCATTCTGATGTTTGAAGCAGAGACAAGCTCCGGTCCCAGCCAGCAGTCGGCGATGGACCAGGAGCCGCTGGAGCCGGAGCAGCAACTACAGTGAGTGAAAAATGTATTTGACCCCCCCCTGCTGATTTTGTACGTTTGCCCACTGAAAAAGAAATGATCAGTCTATAATTTTAACCACTTGCCAACCAGTCACGTTGACTGTACTGTGGCAAAGTGGCTCAATTCCATCCAGCGACGTAGACCTACGTCGCTGGACTCCTCCCCTTGTGGGCGGCGCTCCCGCTGTTTTCAGTCACAGCGGGAGTCGAGCCAGGGGAGGAGCAGCGGCGATCGCCGCTGCTATTCCCCAATCGTCGGGGAATCGAGTGTGGAGAACCGCCCGCTTGTGTAAACAATCTCCTAAGCATAGCTGAACCTGCGATCTGTCCCCGTGTCACTCAGTCACCTCCCCCCACACATGTCAGTAAGCACCAGGCATACATTAACCCCTCCCTCTCCAATAAAATTAACCCCTTCCCTGCCAGTGTCATTTTTACAGTAACAGTGCATATGTATAGCACTGATTACTGTAGTAATGTCACTGGTACCCCCAAAAGTGTCAAAAATGTCAGTCAAGGGTCCGATCTGTCCGCCGCAATGTCACAGTCCCGCTAAAAAAAAAAAAAAAAAAAAAAAAAATCGCAGATCGCCGCGTTTAAAAAAAAACACCAAAAATGACAGAAATCTTTCCCTTTGTTAGTAAACGCAGTAACTTTTGCGCAAACCAATCAAAATACGCTTATTGAGATTTTTTTTACCAAACATAGGTAGCAGAAAACAAATTGGCCAAAAATTAAAAAAAATTTCGATTTTTACATTTTTTTTTGGGGGGGGGGATTTCAAATAAAAAAAATGTGAAAAATATTGTTATTTTTTCAAAATTTACGCTCTTTTTTTGTTTATAGCGCAAAAAGTAAAAATCGCACAGGTGATCAAATACCACCAAAAGAAAGCTCTGTTTGTGGGAAAAAAAGGACATCAATTTTGTTTGGGTATGGCGTCGCACGATTGCGCAATTATCAGTTAAATTCGCACAGTGCCAAATCGCAAAAAGTGGCCTGGACGTAAGACAGCAAAATCCTCCGGTGGTAAAGTGGTTAATGGTCGGTTTATTTTACCAGTGAGAGACAGAATAACAATAAAAATATCCAGAAAAACGCATTTCAAAAAAGTTATAAATTGATTTGCATTTTAATGAGTGAAATAATTATTTGACCCCTTCACAAAACATGAGTTAGTAGTTGGTGGAGAAACCCTTGTTGGCAATCACAGAGGTCAGACGTTTCTTGTAGTTGGCCACCAGGTTTGCACACATCTCAGGAGGGATTTTGTCCCACTCCTCTTGGCAGATCCTCTCCAAGTCATTAAGGTTTTGAGGCTGACGTTTGGTAACTCGAACCTTCAGCTCCCTCCACATATTTTCTATGGGATTAAGGTCTGGAGACTGGCTAGGCCACTGCAGTACTTTAATGTGCTTTTTCTTGAGCCACTCTTTTGTTGCCTTGGTCGTGTGCTTCGGGTCATTGTCATGCTGGAATACCCATCCACGACCCATTTTTAATGCCATGGCTGAGGGAAGGAGGTTCTCACTCAAGATTTGACAGTACATGGCCCCATCCATCGTCCCTTTGATGCAGTGAAGTTGTCCTTTCCCCTTAGGAGAAAAACTCCTCCAAAGCATAATGTTTCCACCTCCATGTATGACGGTGGGGATGGTGCTCTTGGGGTTATAGGCAGCATTCCTCCTCCTCCTCCAAACATGGCGAGTTGAGTTGATGCCAAAGAGCTTGATTTTGGTCTCATCTGACCACAACACTTTCGCCCAGTTCTCCTCTGAATCATTCAGATGTTCAATAGCAAACTTCAGACGGGCCTGTACATGTGCTTTCCTGAGCAGAGGGACCGTGCGGGTGCTGCAGGATTTCAGTCCTTCACAGCGTAGTGTGTTACCAATTGTTTTCTTGGTGACTATGGTCCCAGCTGCCTTGAGATCATTGACAAGATTCTCCCGTGTAGTTCTGGGCTGATTCCTCACCGTTCTCATGATCGTTGAAACTCCACGAGGTGAGATCTTCCATGGAGCCCCAGACCGAGGGAGATTGACAGTTATTTTATGTTTCTGCCATTTTTGAATAATCGCACCAACTGTTGTCACCCTCTCACCAAGCTGCTTGGCGATGGTCTTGTAGCCCATTCCAGCCTTGTGTAGGTCTCCAAATTTATCCCTGACATCCTTGGACAGCTCTTTTGTCTTGGCCATGGTGGAGAGATTGGAATCTGATTGATTGCTTCTGTAGACAGGTGTCTTTTATACAGGTAACAAGCTGAGATTAGGAGCACTCCCTTTAGGGCCCTTTCACACAGGCGGACCGCTCAGATCCGCCTGTCTGTTTTTTTGGCGGATCTGAACGGTCCCCCCATGCATCCCTTTGGGGCATCAGATGTCAGCAGAGACATGTCCGCTGACATCCAATCCGATCCATCAAATCTGGACGGATGGAAACCCTATTTTCCATCCATCCAGCGGATCGGATGAGAATGGACTGATAGACTTTTCCCATCCGATTCCCCCATAGAGATGCATGGGGAACTGACAGCTGTGTCTCCGCACACAGCGCGGAGACACAGCTGTCATTCTCCTGCTCAGCGGGGGATCGGCGGATCGATCCCCCACTGAGATAAACGGAGTCCGTCCAACGGAGGGGCTGTGTGAAAGGGGCCTTAAGAGAGTGCTTCTAATCTCAGCTTGTTACCTGTATAGAAGGCACCTGGGAGCCAGAAATCTCGCTGATTGATAGGGGATCAAATACTTATTTCACTCATTAAAATTCAAATCAATTTATAACTTTTTTGAAATGCGTTTTTCTGGATATTTTTGTTGTTATTCTGTCTCTCACTGGTAAAATAAACCGACCATTAAAATTATAAACTGATCATTTCTTCGTCAATGGGCAAACATACAAAATCAGCAGGGGATCAAATACTTTTTTCCCTCACTGTACATTTGTATACTGGTTAAAGTGGTTGTATCCCACTTTTTGACACTTTTACCTACAGGTAAGCCTATAATAAGACTTACCTGTAGGTACAATTAATATCTCCTAAACCGACATGGTTTAGGAGATATTTGCAGTGCATGCAGCCGCTCATGCGAGCGGCGCATGCGCTCTGAAGGTCCGGGGGGACCTTCAGCTTTCCTTGCCGGGAGCTTGCCGCAAAATCACTCCCACGCGCATGCACGGGAGTGACGTCATCGCGGCTCCGGCCAATCACAGCGCCGGAGCCGCCAAACGCGGAAGGGACGTCGAGGGATCATGGCAGCGCCCGCAGCGATGTCCGGGGGTCCGTGTCGGAGCTTCGTTCTAATGTAAGGAATACATAATGAGCTAGTATGTGATGCATACTAGCTCATTATGCCTTTGTCTTGCAGGTTTTTTGTTTTTATGTTTTCGGGTTTACAACCGCTTTAACCTTTTATTCAGTTGAGTTACACTATCCTCCCTCCCCCCCTCCCCGTCTGCATGTTTGTAGAAAATAAACACTGGGCTTCACCTGTCTCAGTTCCTGGTGTTGGATCCTTGCCCAGTCCTGACACGAGAATAAACATTGTGCAGGATGTGGGTAAGCTGAGCTCCTACCTGGCTGAACACAGCCGCCCCCCCCCCCCCAGCCACACGTCTGCACTCCTCCTAAAATATACTGCTGGGGGGGAGACAAGACTCGCTACGCTGGTCTACTAAGAGGAAATCATCTGTGTGCAGGAAAATACCCCCCCCCCCCCTGCAAAAATATCATATATTGCAGTTTACAGTCCTTAGATTGGTGGCTGCAATGATTTGTTTTCTTTATTTTTCCAAGCTAAGAACAGTTTCAGCAAATGTGAAAGAGAAAAGGAGGCGCAAACACCGAGTGCATTACCCTTGGACCACTTTAGCCCCGGAGGATTTGGCTGCTCAAAGACCAGGGCCTATTTTGCAATTCGGCACTGCGTGATTTTAATGGACAATTGCGCGGTCGTGCGATGCTGTACCCAAATGAAATTTATGTCCTTTTTTTTGCCCACAAACAGAGCTTTCTTTTGGTGGTATTTGATCACCTGTGCAATTTTTACTTTTTGCGCTATAAACAAACAAAAAGAGCGACAATTTTGAAAAAATATTTTTCACATTTTTATTATATATGAAATTCCCCCCCAAAAATGTAAAAATCTAAATTTTTTTAACATTTGAGGCCAATTTGTTTTCTGCTACATATTTTTGTTAAAAAAAAAAAAAAATCGCAATAAGCGTATTTTGATTGGTTTGCGCAAAAGTTATTGCGTCTACTAACTACGGGAAAGATTTATGTCATTTTTATTGTTTTTTTTTTTTTTTTTTTAACGAGTAATGGCGGCGATCTGCGATTTTTTTTGCGGGACTGCGACATTGCGGCGGACAGATTGGACCCCTGACTGACATTTTTGACACTTTTGGGGGTACCAGTGACATTACTACAGTAATCAGTGCTATAAATATGCACTGTTACTGTAATAATGACACTGGCAGGGAAGGGGTTAACTTTATTGGTGATCAGTGGGTTAAAGGTATCCCTAGGGGCGTGATTCTAACTGTGGGGGGGCGTGGCTTGTGATGTAACCACAGAGACATATGATCCTACATAGCAGGATCGTATAGTCTATGCAGTTACATCAGGGAGAATGACAGGCGACTTTGTTTACATCAGCCGTCTGCCTTTCTCCCTCTAGAGCAGGAGATCGCAAGTGACCGGCGGACATCGGAGCCGCCGGTCACTCACGCGGGGATCTCAGTGAACGAGGGGGGGCGGGAGCGCACCTCCGGTGGTGCGTGCTCTTCCCTAGAGGCTCGTGGGCGAGCGACGTACCGGTACGTCACTTTGCCCAGGAGGGGCTGAACGCCGCAGTATATAGTCGTGCGGCGGTTGGCAAGTTGTTAAAATGCCAAAAACATACTCACAGACATGAAGAGCAAAAATCGCATTGAATGAGTCCACCACATGTGGAAATAATCGTTCCTATATTTGGACCACTGACACGTTTCGGGAGACACGCACCCTTTCTCAGAGCTCAGAGACGAAACGCGTCAGTGTCCAAATATAGGGACGATTATTTCCACATGTGGTGGACTCATTTAATGCGATTTTTGCTCTTCATGTCTGTATGTTTTTGTAATTTTAAAAAACAGTTTTAACCGGTTGCCGACCACCGCACAACTATATACGTCGGCAGTCAGCCCCGGCCAGGCAAAGTGACGTATATATACGTCACTAGCCTGTCACTTGCTTGGGAGCCAATAGCGGGCGAGCGCGTGCCCGCGGAGGCGCGCTCCCACCCCGGCTCGTTCACTAGCAAGTCCGTGCGTGTGACCGGCGGACCCGATATCCGCCGGTCACTCGGCGATCGTCGGTGCAGAGGGAGAAAGGCAGGCGGCTGATGTAAACAAGCCGCCTGTCATTCTCCCTGGTGTATGAATGGTGATCATACGGTTCTACTATGTAGGACCCTTGATCACTGTTCCTACAGCAGTAGCCACAGCCAATCACAGTTAGAATCACGCCCCTAGGGACACACTTAACCCCTCCTTCCCCTATAAAGTTAACCCCTTCCCTCGCAGTGTCATTTTGAAGTAACAGTGCATGTGTGCAGTGCATGTGTGCAGTGCAATGTATAGCACTGATTACTGTAGTAATGTCACTGGTACCCCCAAAAGTGTCAAAAATGTCAGTCAAGGGTCCAATCTGTCCGCCGCAATGTCGCAGTCCCACAAAAAAAAAAAAAAAAAAAAAATTGCAGATTGCCGCCATTACGCGTTAAAAAAAAAAACACCAAAAATGACAAAAATCTTTACCTTAGTTAGTAAACGCAATAACTTTTGCGCAAACCAATCAAAATACGCTTATTGAGATTTTTTTTACCAAACATAGGTAGCAGAAAACAAATTGGCCAAAAATGTTAAATTTTGATTTTTCATTTTTTGGGGGGGGGGGAATTTCATATAAAAAAATGTGAAAAATATTGTTGTTTTTGCTAAATTTACGCTCTTTTTTTGTTTATAGCGCAAAAAGTAAAAATCGCACAGGTGATCAAATACCACCAAAAGAAAGCTCTGTTTGTGGGGGGAAAAAAAAGGACGTCAAATTTGTTTAGGTACAGCGTTGCACGACCGTGCAATTGTCCGTTAAATTCACGCAGTAAAAAAAAATAAAGAAAAAAAAACGCAAAAAAACCCCTGGTCAGGAAGGGGGTAAAATCTTCCGGGGCTTAAGTGGTTAAAGGTGTCCAAAGGTAATGCAGTAGGTGTTTGTGCCTCCTTTTCTCTTTCGCATGCACTTCTGTTTGGAGTTCCCCGTCTGAGGAGAGCGGCACGCCTAGTAGTCCCATCGGAGGGAGCGCTTGGGAGATTCAGTTGTTTGGGAGTTTCAGCAAATACCTGTTTATCCTGCCGGAAATCCAGTGTCTTGGTCACTTCCTGTGAGCCACACTCAAAAATATCTTCCCTACTAGCTAACTTCTGTAAATTCCCCTTGCCTCCCATCAAATCAGATAAAAGGAAACAGATATGTGTTCGCAGCCCATAACAGATGAGCAGCCTATGGTGACAATCATGGTTTCCTCCATAGATACGGTGGAGGGGCGATGTGACCACCCAGGGACAGGAAGTGTGTGATTTGCATGATTACCAGGTGAACCACTTGCCGCCAAAACACGTACCTGGATTGTACCTGGTTTTATTGGGGAGATGCCTGGTACCGATTTTTAGAGCCAAAGGTTGGCTCGCTTGTAATAGCAATTGGGGTAGCTAACTAGCCTCTCGATTGCTATTACAAGTAGTGGGAGGGGACGTTACCCCCCCCCCCCCCCACTGCCTCCTTCCCCGAGCGAGCAGCCAGCATCTCTGCCGGCTAGCTAGGCAGCCAAACAAAGCCGAGATTGGCTTTGGTCGGCTTCCTGCTATAGTAACCAAGAAGTATTGACCTGACATCATTTCCGGTTTACCCAGGTGTCAACGCCGCCATTTTTTAAAAAATCAAAAGCATTCACAAACACCGATCTTGGTGTTACGTCACTCAAATGATTTCAGGGTCAGCATCCTTCTTCTGGCTCCTCTCCTCTTTGAGCAACAGCAAATGTCTACGAGGTTAAATTATAATAAGTTGGAAAAGCATCCTAATTGTTATCTCATTGATTGCTCATCCCCAATTTTCAATAAATCATTCATAGATCTGCCCAGTGTACAGGCGGAAGATATAAAAAACTGCGCCATTGTCTCATTCCTCACTCTGTAAAAACGTTACGCTCGCTATCAGTACCTTGCACCCGATTCTTCTACTGAGACTCCATGTGAACCATTAATCATTAATCAGGGGTCATAAATGCGATACACAAGGAGAGCGATCATCCAAAGGCCTCCCTCATACAGGTAAATGGATGGGTAGGGGGTAGAGCATTCATGGTACATCAGTGCTGGGACAAAGCCCTCTGTCCCCAAGGCAGAAAGGCCAAAGGTCTCTCCCCTATCCCTCGGCCCAGTACTGTGACACACAGATAGGGCAGCTCCACAGAGGACCCCAATGTCAGGACTTGTGATGTTAACCACATTTATAATATTCTATAGCAGTGGTCTCCAAACTGCGGTCCTTTGCTAGCCTTTTATCTGGCCCCTGGGGCACTAATCCTCCCACTGATATGAGGCACTGTTCCCTCCACTGACACCAATGATGGGGCACTATTCCTCTCAGAAATACCAATGATGGGGCACTATTCCTCCCACTGACACCAATAATGGGGCACTATTCCTCCCACTGACACCAATGATGGGACACTATTCCTCCCACTGACACCAATGATGGGGCACTATTCCTCCCACTGACACCAATAATGGGGCACTATTCCTCTCACTGATACCAATGATGGGGCACTATTCCTCCCACTGACACCAATAATGGGGCACTATTCCTCCCACTGACACCAATGATGGGGCACTATTCCTCCCACTGACACCAATAATGGGGCACTATTCCTCCCACTGACACCAATGATGGGGCACTATTCCTCCCACTGACACCAATGATGGGGCACTATTCCTCCCACTGACACCAATGATGGGGCACTATTCCTCCCACTGATACCAATGATGGGGCACTATTCCTCCCACTGACACCAATGATGGGGCACTATTCCTCCCACTGACACCAATGATGGGGCACTATTCCTCCCACTGACACCAATGATGGGGCACTATTCCTCCTACTGACACCAATGATGGGGCACTATTCCTCCCACTGATACCAATGATGGGGCACTATTCCTCCCACTGACCCCAATGATGGGGCACTATTCCTCCCACTGACACCAATGATGGGGCACTATTCCTTCCACTGACACCAATGATGGGGCACTATTCCTCCCACTAACACCAATGATGGGGCACTATTCCTCCCACTGATACCAATGATGGGGCACTATTCCTCCAAATGATACCAATGATGGGGTACCATTCCTTCCACTGATACCAATGATGGGGCACTATTCCTCCCACTGACACCAATGATAGGGCACTATTCTTCACACTGACACCAATGATGGGGCACTATTTCTCTCAGAGATACCAATGATGGGGCACAATTCCTCCCAGAAATCCCAATGATGGGGCACAATTCCTCCCAGAATAATATTATTTGGTCTTATAGACCTATAACCTTCACAATCACTGAAATTTGATCACACCTGATGTACTGGTCTCATTTCTTGAGACACTAACAGGCCAGTAAAGTACAAATATCCCCCAAATGACCCCTTTTTGGAAAGTAGACATTCCAAGGTATTTAGTAAGAGGCATAGTGAGTTTTTTTAAGGTTGTAATTTTTTCCGGCATTGCTTTGCAAAATTAAGATTTTTTTCCCCCACAAAATGGTCATATTACCGAGTTATTTCTCAAACACGGCATATGCATACTTGCAACTACACCCCAAAATACATTCTGCGACTCCTCCCGAATATGGCGACTCCACATGTGTGAGACTTTTACACAGCCTGGCCACACACAGAGGCCCAACATCCAATTAGCACCGTCACGTGTTCTAGGAGCATAAGGGCTCTTTCACACGGGCGATCCGATCAGATCCGCCTGTCAGTTTTTTAGGCGGATCTAATCGGATCCTCCATGCAACTCTATGAGGCAGCGGATGTCAGCGGAGACACCTCCGCTGACACCTGCTGCCATCTGTAGCCGATCCTGTCTGTGAAATCCGGACGGATGGAAACTCTATTTTTCCATCCGTTCAGGGATCGGATCGGATGAGAGCGGACAGGCGGTCCGCTCTCATCCGATCCCCCATAGAGAGCAGCGGGAGCTGTGACACCTCCCTCTCCGCACTGCAAGCGGAGACGGAGCTGTCATCCGCCGGCTCAGCGGGGATCGATCCTCGCTGAGCAGCACGGATCCGCCTACGGAGGCGGACAGTGTGAAAGAGCCCTAAATTACACATCTAATTTCCTGACAACTTTTGAAGGCCAAGGAGCACCAGGACAATGGAAAATGGAAATGCCCACAAAATGACCCCAACACACAATCTAGGAGGCATAATGCGTCTTGAACATGTCATTTTTTCCACAAGTTTTTGGAAAATGTGGAAATGAAAATGCATTTTTTTTTTCCACAAAAAGTTGTCCATTTATAAGATATTTATAAACACATAGCATTTACATAGCAAAAATAATTCCCCAAAATACATTCTGCTACTCCTCCTGAGTATGACGATACAGGTGCTTTAGGGACAAAAAATTACAAATCTAATTACCTGACTACCTATTACACTTCTGGGAGGCACTGATGTGTTATGGATGAGGCACGGATAAGCACTGATGTGGCACGGATAAGCACTAATGTGGCACGGATAAGCACTGATGGTGGCACGGATAAGCACTGATGTGGCACGGATGAGCACTGATGTGACATGGATGGGCACGGATGAGCACTGATGTGACATGGATGGGTACTGATGTGACATGGATGGGCACGGATGAGCACTGATGTGACATGGATGGGCACGGATGAGCACTGATGTGACATGGATGGGCATGGATGAGCACTGATGTGACATGGATGGGCACTGATGTGACATGGATGAGCACTGATGTGACATGGATGGGCACGGATGAGCACTGATGTGACATGGATGGGCACGGATGAGCACTGATGTGACATGGATGGGCACGGATGAGCACTGATGTGACATGGATGGGCACGGATGAGCACTGATGTGGTACGGATGAGCACTGATATGACATGGATGGGCACGGATGAGCACTGATGTGAAACGGATGAGCACTGATGTGACATGGATGGGCACGGATGAGCACTGATGTGGCACGGATGAGCACTGATGTGGTATGGATGAGCACCGATGTGACATGGATGGGCACGGATGAGCACTGATGTCGTACAGATGAGCACGGATTAGCACTGATGTGACATGGATGGGCACGGATGAGCACTGATGTGGCACGAATGAGCACTGATGTGGAACAGGTGGGCACGGATGAGGTATGGATGGGCATGAATGAGGCATGGATAAGGTGTTATGTTTTTAATGAGGTTTTTGAGTCACATGACCTATGAGAAAAACACACCATAAGCACAGTAAAATCGGTGCAAAAATGGCCGCGAATTTGCGATACAATTGCGGTAAAAAAGCTGCAAATTCAGCTGTAAAATCACAAATGGACCACCTATTGGACACCGCAAAAAAACAAGAGGGTCGTCCTCAGAGTCCCTCCGTAGAGGCCGGCATAATAGGAAATAGCCCCGTTAAAAGGGAGCCGCAACCTCCCTATTGTCCCCTATGTGTAAGTACTTTAATGCCCTGGCGCTAGGCTCCCCGGCCACTAGAGATGCCCTTCTGGCGCACATCACCGTCCTCCCCAAGGACGGTAAGGACCTCACATTACCGACCAATATCACTGATCAACACGGATGTCAAGATCCTGGCTAGGATCTTGGCTGACCGCCTGAAGCCCCTGCTACCTTCGGTGATCCACCCCGACCAGACGGGATTTATTGCGGGCCGGGAGGCTCGTGATAATGCCAACAGGGCTCTTCAGCTCATACATTGGGTTGGATCCCACCCCCATCATCCGCCCTGTCTTCTGCTGTCCACGGACGCCGAGAAGGCATTTGACAGGGTGGATTGGCTGTACATGCGCCTGGTTCTGGAGCAACTGGGTCTGGGCCCCCGAATGACGAGCTGGGTGGCGGCGCTATACGCATCACCGGAGGCTAGGGTGAAGGCGGGTGGACACCTGTCCCTCCCCAATCCCCAACGGTACGCACCAGGGCTGTCCTCTCTCACCGTTGCTCTTCGCCCTGACCCTGGAGCCTTTTTTGGCGAGAGTCAGGGCGAACCCGGATATTGGGGGGGTCACGGTGGGCCCCACGGAAACACAAACTGTCTGCATATGCGGACGATGTCCTCTTCTATATATCCAGACCTCAGACGTCGCTTCCTGTCCTGATGTCCGAGCTCCGGTCCTTTCATACGCTATCCAATTTTAAAATAAACTTCGACAAGTCGGAGATCCTGCCCCTCTCCGTCCCACGGGACACAGCTGCGGCCTTGAAATCCTCTCTCCCGTTCACCTGGTACCATTCCAAACTCAAATAATTGGGGGTCTACCTGCCTGATTGCTCTGCGGACGTGTTTGGGCTCAACTACGCGCCCCTGCTGAATGTGATTCGGCGGGACCTGACTGACTGGACCAAATTGACTCTGACATGGATTGGGAGGGTTAATGTGCTCAAAATGAACATCCTGCTGCACATTCTCTTTTATTTACAGATGCTTCCTGTGCGCCTGCCTGGCTCTTTCTTTTCAAGCCTCAACAGCCTATTTATCCGTTTTGTGTGGAATGGCAAACATCCCCGCCTGGCTTTTCGCCTCCTGCAGCGTTCCAAACGGGCGGGTGGCTTGGGGATCCCCGTGGTCCGGAGATACTATGAAGCTATAGCTTTACAGAGGATCCTGGACTGGCACCACCATGTCCGGGACAAACTATGGGTCCCTCTGGAAAAATACATGGCAGGCAGGAACCTAGCTCACGCCCCTTGGCTCCCTGGAGCGCATAGGGGCCTCTCCACATGGGTTTCCCCCCATCCACGACTCACGCCCTGCAGGTCTGGGATGAAGTTAATGCCAAACTACAGCTGTCGGTGGCGATCTCTCCGCTGGCGCCGCTCGGGGTTACCCGTGGTTCCTTCCAGGGGAGGATGTTTCCTTCTTTGGAACGTGGGCAGCCAGTGGGGAGACGCGCTGCGGACGCTTTGCAAAAGAGGGGAGGATCTTACCCCTCTCGGAGCTCAGGGAGCGTTACGGGAGATTCCCGATGGACTCATGGCGTTACCATCAGCTGACTGTAACGCTCCTGCGTTTTACGTATGATGTGGATTTTCAGCTGCAGAAATTTTCCACTTCAGTAGTCATGTAGAGAAACGCTGAGACACCAATCCCAACTCTCAATGACTCATGTGTGGATGATCTCAATTCAGCAAGTAAATACACACACTCAATAAGATGTTTCCTAGAGTGACTTATGTATATAGTAACACAGTGATGATAGGCTGAAGAGACAGGTTGGGTAGAGATGGTAGATGACAGACACTTGAAAGGAAATGTTCTTGAAAGTAAGATAGTAGCAGATGGGATGCAGATAGGTTTAGCAATCATGTATGGTAGCAGATGACAGAGTAGCAGGTGGACATACAAGAGAGATCAACCCAGTGCAAGAACAGGTGGTAGTAGGCTCAAGAGCTAGCAATCTTAGATAATGCAGATGTAGTAATAGTCCTTAGTATGCAGAGCTAGATAGTGTAAGCTTTAGTATAAAGGTTATAGAGGTTTCCCCTGTGGGGTACTTATCACTAATAGCAATGTAGCAGAGGAGAGGTTCGGCAAGAGCGGATGACCCGGTAGCGGGATACAGGGATCAGCGCAGCGTGGTTCCGACAGCGAGGTATGCTTGCAAGCATGTGAGCTTCAAGACAGGTTAGCATCAAGGCACAAAGCAGTTTGAACGAACACATGTGAGTGAGAGCCGGCGATCTAAATAGCCATCCAGTCCGGCGCTCAGTGATGAAAGCATCAGTCTTAAAGGTGTATGCGCACCTTACCAAAAGAGAATGGTGGGGCGCATACACTTATGAAAGAGTAACTAGGGTACCCAAAGGTACCAGAACATTACACTGACTCACTTCCTTTTTCCAAAGATGGGGGTGATTCGCTCACCAACGCTGATGTCCCTGTTTGAGAAGCTCTGCATCTCCAAGGATCCGATCAGCCACTCCATTGCGCTACTGTACCAACTTCTCTGCCCTGTAGACCTGGAGTCTAAGCCCTTGTTTGTAAGGGAATGGGAGAGGGACCTGCAATGTACCTTTTCCGAGCAGCAGCTAACCCACATGTACCACCTGACTCACTCCAGTACGGTTGATACCAAGATGCAGGAAAATGGATATAAACTAATGACAAGGTGGTACAGGGTGCCCTCCCGGCTCGCACGGATCTTCCCGGGTGCTTCGGACCGGTGTTGGAGAGGCTGCGGGGACCGGGGTACATTCCTACACATTTGGTGGGAGTGCCCGCTCCTGCAGCCTTTCTGGACTGACATCCGGGCGCAGGTCCTGGCGATCTTGGATGTGGACATCCCAGACGACCCACGACACTTTCTGCTGCACGTGCCGTCCATCCCTCTTAGCTGCTATCGGAAGAGTGTTTTGCCGCACCTGCTGAACGCTGCTCGTCGCCTGGTCCCGATTTTCTGGAAGCAGGCGAGGGTGCCAGACAGGGCGGTCTGGATAAAGTTACTGAACAATGTCATGGCGGCTGAAGAGTGGATGGCCCGATGCAAGGACCGGTACGATAAATTCTATATGAAATGGGCGGTGTGGATTGACTATACATCCTCCAGCTCGGGTAGCCCTACTTCTGTGCTAGCTGCAGCCCCTGACCCATGATACTCCCTTACCACAGACCTGATGCAGCCCGGCACGCATTGTGACGCTGTTGCATTATAGTCGTACCTGTTTACTATGTTTTTGCCTTGTGACCTATGGACTCACCCTTCCTTCATTCCTATACTTTCGTCCTGCCCCTCTCTGTCTCCTCTTCCCTTTGCCCTCTCCCCCTCATGTGGCCGCCTTATTATTTCGGGCCCTGGTTTTTTTGACTTCACCTGCCTTACCCCTGGAGCGTAGAGCATGTATCATGGTGATAGATATGTTTAGTTGTTGCACGTTAGGGCTACGGCCCTTACCCATACTTCCTTGCTTCTATGCACGAGGTTTTTCTGTTCTCTCATTTCCATGGTCTTATGTTATCATTGGCTACACTGCCACTGGGGGGTGCCCCCCACCATGTGTTGTCTATTGTATGCATTGCTTCTGACTTGTATGTCCCTTTTTTCGTGTGTTTGCATTTTGAAATCAAAATAAAGATTATACAAAAAATAAAAAAAAAAGGACGTGGCCTCCATTTTTGAGGAGGCCCAGTGCAAGGTTTCCAGCCAAGCAGGGGCTTCAGCTAAACTCACTGGAGCCGCCGCCCAACATGGCCTAGTAGGCCGCAAGCCGCAGCGTAAATTTTTGTGGACGCCCAGTCGATTGGGCGCGAGCCCCAACGAAGCCGACCACCCGGGGGCAGTGGAGGAGAGGGCAGATGCCCAAACAGAGGGTAGTGGCTTCAGCCATGCTCACTGGGGCTACCCCACATAGCTTCTGACCAGTAGGCCTGCAAAGCCGTGGCTTTAATTTTTGGCCGGATCCGGCTGCATGAGGCGCGGACCCACGGATGCTAAACAATCCGCTCTCCCAGCCCAATGACTGCAGCAGGGAGGAACCCCCGTTGTCCCCTACAGACTCTACACCAGACATGGACGGCTTTGTACATTTCAGCACATTGATGACTGCGGTAAGGCTGTGTCTGACCTGTCTTCGGACACACAGGTCATACCATACACACTCATGGTGGGGCTTACTGTTCATACACATGGATTTCACCAGCACTGCAATGCAACTTCATCAATAAAGGTCCCCTTAGGACGGCAGAGATAGACGCATCTACAGAGGTCTCTGCTGAACGTCAGGAGAGATGATGGCACTTTCTATAACAAACCAACGTCTGATATGTGGTGACCCCCACGGAACAAAGTTCCTCCAACATCCCAGGGGGGGATATGGGGACAGTACAGACTGGGAATGTAGGTGGCATGGAGAGTATACTGAGGGGGGTGTATACTGACAGAGTTTAGGTGGTATGGGGGGGTATTCTGATAGGGAATAATGGTGGTATGGGTGGGGGGGGGGTATACTGACTGAGGGTTATGGGTGGTATGGGGGTCATGCTGCCAGAGGGTGTAGGAAGTATGGGGGAATACTGACAAGGGGGGTACATTAGCAGGTATTGGGGTAGTAGGGCTCTGGTTGGGGGGTATTGGGGTAGTAGGGTTCTGGTTGGGGGGTATTGGAGTAGTAGGGCTCTGGTTGGGGGGTATTGGAGTAGTAGGGCTCTGGTTGGGAGGTATATGGGTAGTGGGGCTCTGGTTGGGGGGTATTGGGGTAGTAGGGCTCTGGTTGGGGGGTATTGGGGTAGTGGGGCTTTGGTTGGGAGGTATTGGGGCTCTGGTTGGGGGTATTGGGGTAGTGGATCTCTGGTTGGGGGGTATTGGGGTAGTAGGGCTGTGGTTGGGGGGTATTGGGGTAGTAGGGCTCTGGTTGGGGGGTATTGGGTAGTAGGGCTCTGGTTGGGGAATATTGGGGTAGTAGGGCTCTGGTTGGGGGGTATTGGAGTAGTGGAGCTCTGGTTGGGGGGTATTGGGGTAGTAGGGCTCTGGTTGGGGGGTATTTGGGTAGTAGGGCTCTGGTTGGGGGGTATTGGGGTAGTAGGGCTCTGGTTGGGGGGTATTGGGGTAGTATGGCTATGGTTGGAGGGTATTGGGGTAGTGGGGCTCTGGTTGGGGGGGTATTGGAGTAGTATGGCTCTGGTTGGGGGGTATTGGGGCTATGGTTGGGGGGTAGTGGGGCTATGGTTGGGGAGTATTGGGGAAGTAGGGCTCTGGTTGGGGGGTATTGGGGTAGTAGAGCTCTGGTTGGGGGGTATTGGGGTAGTGGGGCTCTGGTTGGGGGGTATTGGGGTAGTGGGGCTCTGGTTAGGAGGTATTGGGGTATTAGGGCTCTGGTTGGGGAGTATTGGGCTAGTGGGGCTCTGGTTGGGGGGTATTGGG
Organism: Pelophylax lessonae; assembly: GCF_965119305.1. Classification (NCBI taxonomy): domain Eukaryota; kingdom Metazoa; phylum Chordata; class Amphibia; order Anura; family Ranidae; genus Pelophylax; species Pelophylax lessonae. The sequence goes on along the minus strand of NC_138775.1, from coordinate 289,922,390 downwards.
GTAGTGGGGCTCTGGTTGGGGGGTATTGGGGCTCTGGTTGGGGAGTATTGGGGTAGTGGGGATCTGGTTGGGGGGTATTGGGGTAGTAGGGTTCTGGTTGGGGGGTATTGGGGTAGTGGAGCTCTGGTTGGTGGGTATTGGGGTAGTGGGGCTCTGGTTGGGGGGTATTGGAGCTCTGGTTGGGGGGTATTGGGGTAGTGGAGCTCTGGTTGGGGGGTATTGGGGTAGTGGGGCTCTGGTTGGGAAGTATTGGGGTAGTAGGGCTCTGGTTGGGGGGTATTGGGTAGTATGGCTCTGGTTGGGGAGTATTGGGGTAGTGGGGCTCTGGTTGGGGGGTATTGGGGTAGTAGGGTTCTGGTTGGGGAGTATTGGGGTAGTGGAGCTCTGGTTGGGGGGTATTGGGGTAGTGGAGCTCTGGTTGGGGGGTATTGGGGTAGTGGGGCTCTGGTTGGGGGGTATTGGGGTAGTAGGGTTCTGGTTGGGGGGTATTGGGGTAGTGGGGCTCTAGTTGGGAGGTATTGGGGTAGTGGGGCTCTGGTTGGGTGGTATTGGGGTAGTGGGGCTCTGGTTGGGAGGTATTGGGGTAGTGGGGCTCTGGTTGGGGGGTATTGAGGTAGTGGGGCTCTGGTTGGGGGGTATTGGGGTAGTAGGGCTCTGGTTGGGGGGTATTGGGGCTCTGGTTGGGGGGGTATTAGGGGAGTAGGGCTCTGGTTGGGGGGTAGTGGGGCTCTGGTTGGGGGGTATTGGGTAGTATGGCTCTGGTTGGGGGGTATTGGGGTAGTAGCGCTCTGGTTGGGGGGTATTGGGGTAGTAGGGCTCTGGTTGGGGGGTATTGGGGCTCTGGTTGGGGGGGGGGTATTGGGGTAGTGGGGCTCTGGTAGGGGGTATTGGGGTAGTGGAGCTCTGGTTGGGGGGTATTGGGGTAGTGGGGCTCTGGTTGGGGGGTATTGGAGTAGTAGGGCTCTGGTTGGGGGGTAGTTGGGCTCTGGTTGGGGGGTATTGAGGTAGTAGAGCTCTGGTTGGGGGGTATTGGGGTAGTGGGGCTCTGGTTGGGGAGTATTGGGGTAGTAGGGCTCTGGTTAGGGGGTTTTGGGGTAGTAGGGCTATGGTTGGGGGGTATTGGGGTAGTGGGGCTCTGGTTGGGGGCTATTGGGGTAGTGGGGCTCTGGTTGGGGGGTATTGGGGTAGTGGGGCTCTGGTTGGGAGGTATATGGGTAGTGGGGCTCTGGTTGGGGGGTATTGGGGTAGTAGGGCTCTGGTTGGGGTGTATTGGGGTAGTAGGGCTCTAGATGGGGGGTATTGGGGTAGTGGAGCTCTGGTTGGGGGGTATTGGGGTAGTGGGGCTCTGGTTGGGGGGTATTGGGGTAGTAGGGCTCTAGATGGGGGGTATTGGGGTAGTGGAGCTCTGGTTGGGGGGTATTGGGGTAGTGGAGCTCTGGTTGGGGGGTATTGGGGCTCTGGTAGGGGGTATTGGGGTAGTGGGGCTCTGGTTGGGAGGTATATGGGTAGTGGGGCTCTGGTTGGGGGTATTGGGGTAGTAGGGCTCTAGATGGGGGGTATTGGGGTAGTGGGGCTCTGGTTGGTGGGTATTGGGGGAGTAGGGCTCTGGTTGGGGGGTATTGGGGCTCTGGTTGGGGTGTATTGGAGTAGTAGGGCTCTGGTTGGGGGGTATTGGGGCTCTGGTTGGGGGGTATTGAGGTAGTAGAGCTCTGGTTGGGGGGTATTGGGGTAGTGGGGCTCTGGTTGGGGGGTATTGGGGTAGTATGGCTCTGGTTGGGGAGTATTGGGGTAGTAGGGCTCTGGTTGGGGGGTATTGGGGTAGTGGGGCTCTGGTTGGGGGGTAGTGGAGCTCTGGTTGGGGGGGGTATTGGGGTAGTGGGGCTCTGGTTGGGGGGTATTGGAGTAGTAGGGCTCTGGTTGGGGGGTATTGGGGCTCTGGTTGGGGGGTATTGGGGTAGTAGAGCTCTGGTTGGGGGGTATTGGGGTAGTGGGGCTCTGGTTGGGGGGTATTGGGGTAGTGGGGCTCTGGTTGGGGGGTATTGGGGTAGTAGGGCTCTGGTTGGGGGGTATTGGGGTAGTAGGGCTCTGGTTGGGGGGTATTGGGGTAGTGGGACTCTGGTTGGGGGGTATTGGGGTAGTGGGGCTCTGGTTGGGGGGTATTGGGGTAGTAGGGCTCTGGTTGGGGTGTATTGGAGTAGTAGGGCTCTGGTTGGCAGGTATTGGGGTAGTGGGGCTCTGGTTGGGGGGTATTGGGGTAGTGGGGCTCTGGTTGGGGGGTATTGGGGTAGTGGGGCTCTGGTTGGGGGGTATTGGGGTAGTAGGGCTCTGGTTGGGGGGTATTGAGGTAGTAGAGCTCTGGTTGGGGGGTATTGGGGTAGTGGGGCTCTGGTTGGGGGGTATTGGGGTAGTGGGGCTCTGGTAGGGGGTATTAGGGTAGTGGGGCTCTGGTAGGGGGTATTGGGGTAGTGGGGCTCTGGTAGGGGGTATTGGGGTAGTGGGGCTCTGGTAGGGGGTATTGGGGTAGTGGGGCTTTGGTTGGGAGGTATTGGAGCTCTGGTTGGGGGGTATTGGGATAGTAGAGCTCTGGTTGGGGGGTATTGGGGTAGTGGGGCTCTGGTTGGGGGGTATTGGGGTAGTATGGCTCTGGTTGGGGAGTATTGGGGTAGTAGGGCTCTGGTTGGGGGGTATTGGGGTAGTGGGGCTCTGGTTGGGGGGTATTGGGGTAGTGGAGCTCTGGTTGGGGGGGTATTGGGGTAGTGGGGCTCTGGTTGGGGGGTATTGGAGTAGTAGGGCTCTGGTTGGGGGGTATTGGGGCTCTGGTTGGGGGGTATTGAGGTAGTAGAGCTCTGGTTGGGGGGTATTGGGGTAGTGGGGCTCTGGTTGGGTGGTATTGAGGTAGTAGAGCTCTGGTTGGGGGGTATTGGGGTAGTAGGGCTCTGGTTGGGGGGTATTGGGGTAGTAGGGCTCTGGTTGGGGGGTATTGGGGTAGTGGGGCTCTGGTTGGGGGGTATTGGGGTAGTAGGGCTCTGGTTGGGGTGTATTGGAGTAGTAGGGCTCTGGTTGGGAGGTATTGGGGTAGTGGGGCTCTGGTAGGGGGTATTGGGGTAGTGGGGCTCTGGTTGGGGGGTATTGGGGTAGTGGGGCTCTGGTTGGGGGGTATTGGGGTAGTGGGGCTCTGGTTGGGGGGTATTGAGGTAGTAGAGCTCTGGTTGGGGGGTATTGGGGCTCTGGTTGGGGGGTATTGGGGTAGTGGGGCTCTGGTTGGGAGGTATTGGGGTAGTGGGGCTCTGGTAGGGGGTATTGGGGTAGTGGAGCTCTGGTTGGGGGGTATTGGGGTAGTGGGGCTCTGGTTGGGGGGTATTGGAGTAGTAGGGCTCTGGTTGGGGGGTAGTTGGGCTCTGGTTGGGGGGTATTGAGGTAGTAGAGCTCTGGTTGGGGGGTATTGGGGTAGTGGGGCTCTGGTTGGGGAGTATTGGGGTAGTAGGGCTCTGGTTAGGGGGTTTTGGGGTAGTAGGGCTATGGTTGGGGGGTATTGGGGTAGTGGGGCTCTGGTTGGGGGGTATTGGGGTAGTGGGGCTCTGGTTGGGGGGTATTGGGGTAGTGGGGCTCTGGTTGGGAGGTATATGGGTAGTGGGGCTCTGGTTGGGGGGTATTGGGGTAGTAGGGCTCTGGTTGGGGAGTATTGGGGTAGTAGGGCTCTGGTTGGGGTGTATTGGGGTAGTAGGGCTCTAGATGGGGGGGTATTGGGGCAGTGGGGCTCTGGTTGGGGGGTATTGGGGTAGTAGGGCTCTAGATGGGGGGTATTGGGGTAGTGGAGCTCTGGTTGGGGGGTATTGGGGTAGTGGAGCTCTGGTTGGGGGGTATTGGGGCTCTGGTAGGGGGTATTGGGGTAGTGGGGCTCTGGTTGGGAGGTATATGGGTAGTGGGGCTCTGGTTGGGGGTATTGGGGTAGTAGGGCTCTAGATGGGGGGTATTGGGGTAGTGGGGCTCTGGTTGGTGGGTATTGGGGGAGTAGGGCTCTAGTTGGGGGGTATTGGGGTAGTGGGGCTCTGGTTGGGGTGTATTGGAGTAGTAGGGCTCTGGTTGGGGGGTATTGGGGCTCTGGTTGGGGGGTATTGAGGTAGTAGAGCTCTGGTTGGGGGGTATTGGGGTAGTGGGGCTCTGGTTGGGGGGTATTGGGGTAGTATGGCTCTGGTTGGGGAGTATTGGGGTAGTAGGGCTCTGGTTGGGAGGTATTGGGGTAGTGGGGCTCTGGTTGGGGGGTATTGGGGTAGTGGAGCTCTGGTTGGGGGGGTATTGGGGTAGTGGGGCTCTGGTTGGGGGGGTATTGGGGTAGTGGGGCTCTGGTTGGGGGGTATTGGAGTAGTAGGGCTCTGGTTGGGGGGTATTGGGGCTCTGGTTGGGGGGTATTGGGGTAGTAGAGCTCTGGTTGGGGGGTATTGGGGCTCTGGTTGGGGGGTATTGGGGTAGTGGGGCTCTGGTTGGGGGGTATTGGGGTAGTAGGGCTCTGGTTGGGGGGTATTGGGGTAGTGGGGCTCTGGTTGGGGGGTATTGGGGTAGTGGGGCTCTGGTTGGGGGGTATTGGGGTAGTAGGGCTCTGGTTGGGGTGTATTGGAGTAGTAGGGCTCTGGTTGGTGGGTATTGGGGGAGTAGGGCTCTAGTTGGGGGGTATTGGGGTAGTGGGGCTCTGGTTGGGGTGTATTGGAGTAGTAGGGCTCTGGTTGGGGGGTATTGGGGCTCTGGTTGGGGGGTATTGAGGTAGTAGAGCTCTGGTTGGGGGGTATTGGGGTAGTGGGGCTCTGGTTGGGGGGTATTGGGGTAGTATGGCTCTGGTTGGGGAGTATTGGGGTAGTAGGGCTCTGGTTGGGAGGTATTGGGGTAGTGGGGCTCTGGTTGGGGGGTATTGGGGTAGTGGAGCTCTGGTTGGGGGGGTATTGGGGTAGTGGGGCTCTGGTTGGGGGGGTATTGGGGTAGTGGGGCTCTGGTTGGGGGGTATTGGAGTAGTAGGGCTCTGGTTGGGGGGTATTGGGGCTCTGGTTGGGGGGTATTGGGGTAGTAGAGCTCTGGTTGGGGGGTATTGGGGCTCTGGTTGGGGGGTATTGGGGTAGTGGGGCTCTGGTTGGGGGGTATTGGTGTAGTGGGGCTCTGGTTGGGGGGTATTGGGGTAGTAGGGCTCTGGTTGGGGGGTATTGGGGTAGTGGGGCTCTGGTAGGGGGTATTGGGGTAGTGGGGCTCTGGTAGGGGGTATTGGGGTAGTGGGGCTCTGGTAGGGGGTATTGGGGTAGTGGGGCTTTGGTTGGGAGGTATTGGAGCTCTGGTTGGGGGGTATTGGGGTAGTGGGGCTCTGGTAGGGGGTATTGGGGTAGTGGGGCTCTGGTAGGGGGTATTGGGGTAGTGGGGCTCTGGTAGGGGGTATTGGGGTAGTGGGGCTTTGGTTGGGAGGTATTGGAGCTCTGGTTGGGGGGTATTGAGGTAGTGGGGCTCTGGTTGGGGGGTATTGAGGTAGTAGAGCTCTGGTTGGGGGGTATTGGGGTAGTGGGGCTCTGGTTGGGGGGTATTGGGGTAGTGGGGCTCTGGTAGGGGGTATTGGGGTAGTGGGGCTCTGGTAGGGGGTATTGGGGTAGTGGGGCTCTGGTAGGGGGTATTGGGGTAGTGGGGCTTTGGTTGGGAGGTATTGGAGCTCTGGTTGGGGGGTATTGGGGTAGTAGGGCTCTGGTTGGGGGGTATTGGGGTAGTAGGGCTCTGGTAGGGGGTATTGGGGTAGTGGGGCTTTGGTTGGGGGGTATTGGAGTAGTAGGGCTCTGGTTGGGGGGTATTGGGGCTCTGGTTGGGGGGTATTGGGGTAGTAGAGCTCTGGTTGGGGGGTATTGGGGCTCTGGTTGGGGGGTATTGGGGTAGTGGGGCTCTGGTTGGGGGGTATTGGGGTAGTAGGGCTCTGGTTGGGGGGTATTGGGGTAGTGGGGCTCTGGTTGGGGGGTATTGGGGTAGTGGGGCTCTGGTTGGGGGGTATTGGGGTAGTAGGGCTCTGGTTGGGGTGTATTGGAGTAGTAGGGCTCTGGTTGGTGGGTATTGGGGGAGTAGGGCTCTAGTTGGGGGGTATTGGGGTAGTGGGGCTCTGGTTGGGGTGTATTGGAGTAGTAGGGCTCTGGTTGGGGGGTATTGGGGCTCTGGTTGGGGGGTATTGAGGTAGTAGAGCTCTGGTTGGGGGGTATTGGGGTAGTGGGGCTCTGGTTGGGGGGTATTGGGGTAGTATGGCTCTGGTTGGGGAGTATTGGGGTAGTAGGGCTCTGGTTGGGAGGTATTGGGGTAGTGGGGCTCTGGTTGGGGGGTATTGGGGTAGTGGAGCTCTGGTTGGGGGGGTATTGGGGTAGTGGGGCTCTGGTTGGGGGGGTATTGGGGTAGTGGGGCTCTGGTTGGGGGGTATTGGAGTAGTAGGGCTCTGGTTGGGGGGTATTGGGGCTCTGGTTGGGGGGTATTGAGGTAGTAGAGCTCTGGTTGGGGGGTATTGGGGTAGTGGGGCTCTGGTTGGGGGGTATTGGGGTAGTATGGCTCTGGTTGGGGGGTATTGGGGTAGTAGGGCTCTGGTTGGGAGGTATTGGGGTAGTGGGGCTCTGGTTGGGGGGTATTGGGGTAGTGGAGCTCTGGTTGGGGGGGTATTGGGGTAGTGGGGCTCTGGTTGGGGGGGTATTGGGGTAGTGGGGCTCTGGTTGGGGGGTATTGGAGTAGTAGGGCTCTGGTTGGGGGGTATTGGGGCTCTGGTTGGGGGGTATTGGGGTAGTAGAGCTCTGGTTGGGGGGTATTGGGGCTCTGGTTGGGGGGTATTGGGGTAGTGGGGCTCTGGTTGGGGGGTATTGGTGTAGTGGGGCTCTGGTTGGGGGGTATTGGGGTAGTAGGGCTCTGGTTGGGGGGTATTGGGGTAGTGGGGCTCTGGTAGGGGGTATTGGGGTAGTGGGGCTCTGGTAGGGGGTATTGGGGTAGTGGGGCTCTGGTAGGGGGTATTGGGGTAGTGGGGCTTTGGTTGGGAGGTATTGGAGCTCTGGTTGGGGGGTATTGGGGTAGTGGGGCTCTGGTAGGGGGTATTGGGGTAGTGGGGCTCTGGTAGGGGGTATTGGGGTAGTGGGGCTCTGGTAGGGGGTATTGGGGTAGTGGGGCTTTGGTTGGGAGGTATTGGAGCTCTGGTTGGGGGGTATTGGGGTAGTGGGGCTCTGGTAGGGGGTATTGGGGTAGTGGGGCTTTGGTTGGGAGGTATTGGAGCTCTGGTTGGGGGGTATTGAGGTAGTGGGGCTCTGGTTGGGGGGTATTGAGGTAGTGGAGCTCTGGTTGGGGGGTATTGAGGTAGTGGGGCTCTGGTTGGGGGGTATTGAGGTAGTAGAGCTCTGGTTGGGGGGTATTGGGGTAGTGGGGCTCTGGTTGGGGGGTATTGGGGTAGTGGGGCTCTGGTTGGGGGGTATTGGGGTAGTAGGGCTCTGGTTGGGGGGTATTGGGGTAGTGGGGCTCTGGTAGGGGGTATTGGGGTAGTGGGGCTCTGGTAGGGGGTATTGGGGTAGTGGGGCTTTGGTTGGGAGGTATTGGAGCTCTGGTTGGGGGGTATTGGGGTAGTAGGGCTCTGGTTGGGGGGTATTGGGGTAGTAGGGCTCTGGTTGGGGGGTATTGGGGTAGTAGGGCTCTGGTAGGGGGTATTGGGGTAGTGGGGCTTTGGTTGGGGGGTATTGGGGTAGTGGGGCTCTGGTTGGGGGGTATTGGGGTAGTGGGGCTCTGGTTGGGGGGTATTGGGGTAGTGGGGCTCTGGTTGGGGGGTATTGGGGTAGTGGGGCTCTGGTAGGGGGTATTGGGGTAGTGGGGCTTTGGTTGGGAGGTATTGGAGCTCTGGTTGGGGGGTATTGAGGTAGTGGGGCTCTGGTTGGGGGGTATTGAGGTAGTGGAGCTCTGGTTGGGGGGTATTGAGGTAGTGGGGCTCTGGTTGGGGGGTATTGAGGTAGTAGAGCTCTGGTTGGGGGGTATTGGGGTAGTGGGGCTCTGGTTGGGGGGTATTGGGGTAGTGGGGCTCTGGTTGGGGGGTATTGGGGTAGTAGGGCTCTGGTTGGGGGGTATTGGGGTAGTGGGGCTCTGGTAGGGGGTATTGGGGTAGTGGGGCTCTGGTAGGGGGTATTGGGGTAGTGGGGCTTTGGTTGGGAGGTATTGGAGCTCTGGTTGGGGGGTATTGGGGTAGTAGGGCTCTGGTTGGGGGGTATTGGGGTAGTAGGGCTCTGGTTGGGGGGTATTGGGGTAGTAGGGCTCTGGTAGGGGGTATTGGGGTAGTGGGGCTTTGGTTGGGGGGTATTGGGGTAGTGGGGCTCTGGTTGGGGGGTATTGGGGTAGTGGGGCTCTGGTTGGGGGGTATTGGGGTAGTGGGGCTCTGGTTGGGGGGTATTGGGGTAGTGGGGCTCTGGTTGGGGGGTATTGGGGTAGTAGGGCTCTGGTTGGGGGTGCAGAGATTAGGTTTGGGGTGACAGAGCCCCTGTTGTAGGGGGTGATGGGTCAGTTTGGGGTGTATTAGGGTCACACAGCCCCAGTTTGGGGTCACACAGCCCCAGGTTGGGGTGTATTGGGGTCACACAGCCCCAGTTTGGGGTGTATTAGGGTGACACAGCCCCAGTTTGGGGTGTATTAGGGTCACACAGCCCCAGTTTGGGGTGTATTGGGGTCACACAGCCCCAGTTTGGGGTGTATTGGGGTCACACACACTTCTCCCCTCTCGGGGTCTCTCTTGTACCTCACTGTCGCCTTTCTCCGCCATCCCCGGCTCTCCCCGCCCCCTCTGTCCGGGGCTCTCCGCTCTGGAGGCGTGGTCTCCGCTCTTCCTCACGGGGACTCCGTGGCCCCTCCCCTCCTGATTGCGCCCGTTCTGATGACGTAGGAAGTGCGCGCCGGAAGTAGCCGGTCTCCATGGTGAAGAGCGGAGAGCTGTGGCGGATACAGGATGCAGGTGGGAGAGATGATCGTTCTTTATACTTTGTGTTGGGTGTGAGGCTCCATAGCGGACCTGTCACTGCTACAAGTGGGGCTGTTCCCTATAGCAACCTCCTTGGAGACTGAGGGGTAGGGAGGGATGTGGCACCTCATACCTCACTGACAATGGAGGACTAAGCCCCCCCCCCCCCCCCGGCCAGGAAAGGGTTTACCACTTGAAGACCAGGCTTCTGATGGCACTTTTTGTTTCCAAGTTTAACCACTTCAATACCGGACTCTGTCACCCCCTTCCTGCCCAGTCCAGTTTTCAGCGCTGTCACACTTTGAATGACAATTACTCCGTCATGCAACACTCAACCCATATGACATTTCTTTCCCACAAATAGAGATTTCTTTTGGTATTATTACCACCGGGGTTTTATTTATTGCTAAATAAATGATAAAAGACTAAAAATTTTGAAATTCCTTTGTTTCTTTTACAAAATGTTGTAAATAAGAAGCCATTTTTCTCTTTAACTGATGAGGCGGCACAGATAGGGGGCACTAGTGAGGGGACACTGATAGATGGCACTGATAGGGGGCACTAGTGAGGTGACACTGATAGATGGCACTGATCGCTGGCACTAGTGAGGGGACACTGATAGGGGGCACTAGTGAGGGGACACTGATAGGGGGCACTAGTGAGGGGGCACTGATAGGGGGCACTAGTGAGGGGCCACTGATAGGGGGCACTAGTGAGGTGACACTGATAGGGGGCACTAGTGAGGGGGCACTGATAGGGGGCACTGATAGGGGGCACTAGTGAGGGGGCACTGATAGGGGGCACTAGTGAGGTGACACTGATAGGGGGCACTAGTGAGGGGACACTGATAGGGGGCACTAGTGAGGGGGCACTGATAGGGGGCACTAGTGAGGGGCCACTGATAGGGGGCACTAGTGAGGCGGCACTGATAGGGGGCACTAGTGAGGGGCCACTGATAGGGGGCACTAGTGAGGGAACACTGATAGGGGGCACTAGTGAGGGAACACTGATAGGGGGCACTAGTGAGGGGGCACCGATATAAGTGGCCCTAGTGAGGGGGCACTAGATAGGCTGCACTGATAGAGGGCACTAATAAGCAGCACTGAAGAGGAGGCATTAATAGGCCATGAGGCTTCGACAAAAGTCAGCCCGGCTGCCATACACACGGGGCAAAATGTTGGCCAGTTTCTATTGAACCGGCTGACATTCGGCCTGTGTGTTCTTGGCTTTAATCTCCTGGAGGTCAAGTGGATAAAATACAAAAGTTCCATTTATCACACATGTGTCGAGCACAAAGTCCTCGGGCTGAATGTGGCCCTCCAGGCCATTTTATGTGGCCCTCCCGCCTCTTCTGCCGCAGCCCCCTCAGCTCTGCCCCCACCTTGTCTCGAAAGGGAGGACAGAACTTCTCCACTTCTCCATGCTCCTCTCTGCCCCTCGTCTCAGCAGTCGGCAGCAGTGGTGGCGGGGCTCTTGACATCTGTTGGTGGCGGGGCTCTTGACGTCTGATGGTGGCGGGGCTCTTGACGTCTGATGGTGGCGGGGCTCTTGTCATCTGATGGTGGCGGGGCTCTTGTCGTCTGATGGTGGCGGGGCTCTTGACGTCTGATGGTGGCGGGGCTCTTGTCGTCTGATGGTGGCGGGGCTCTTGACATCTGATGGTGGCGGGGCTCTTGACGTCTGATGGTGGCGGGGCTCTTGACGTCTGATGGTGGCGGGGCTCTTGTCATCTGATGGTGGCGGGGCTCTTGTCGTCTGATGGTGGCGGGGCTCTTGTCGTCTGATGGTGGCAGGGCTCTTGACGTCTGATGGTGACGGGGCTCTTGACGTCTTATGGTGGCGGAGCTCTTGACATCTGATGGGGCTCTTGACATCCGATGGTGGCGACTCTTGACATTTAATGGGGCTCTTGACATCTGATGGTGGCGGGGCTCTTGACATCTAATGGTGGCCGGGCTCTTGACGCCTGATGGTGGCGGGGCTCTTGACGTCTGATGGTGGCGGAGCTCTTGACATCTGATGGGGGGGACTCTTGACATCTAATGGTGGCCGGGCTCTTGACATCTGATGGTGGCGGGGCTCTTGACGTCTGATGGTGCCGGAGCTCTTGACATCTGATGGGGGGGACTCTTGACATCTGATGGTGGCGGGGCTCTTGACGTCTGATGGTGGCGGGGCTCTTGACGTCTGATGGTGGCGGGGCTCTTGACGTCTGATGGTGGCGGGGCTCTTGACGTCTGATGGTGGCGGGGCTCTTGACGTCTGATGGTGGCGGGGCTCTTGACGTCTGATGGTGGCGGGGCTCTTGACGTCTGATGGTGGCGGGGCTCTTGACGTCTGATGGTGGCGGGGCTCTTGACGTCTGATGGTGGCGGAGCTCTTGACATCTGATGGGGGGGACTCTTGACATCTGATGGTGGCGGGGCTCTTGACGTCTGATGGTGGCGGGGCTCTTGACGTCTGATGGGGGGGACTCTTGACATCTGATGGTGGCGGGGCTCTTGACATCTAATGGTGGCCGGGCTCTTGACGCCTGATGGTGGCGGGGCTCTTGACGCCTGATGGTGGCGGGGCTCTTGACGTCTGATGGTGGCGGAGCTCTTGACATCTGATGGGGGGGACTCTTGACATCTGATGGTGGCGGGGCTCTTGACGTCTGATGGTGGCGGGGCTCTTGACGTCTGATGGTGGCGGGGCTCTTGACGTCTGATGGTGGCGGGGCTCTTGACGTCTGATGGTGGCGGGGCTCTTGACGTCTGATGGTGGCGGGGCTCTTGACGTCTGATGGTGGCGGGGCTCTTGACGTCTGATGGTGGCGGAGCTCTTGACATCTGATGGGGGGGACTCTTGACATCTGATGGTGGCGGGGCTCTTGACGTCTGATGGTGGCGGGGCTCTTGACGTCTGATGGGGGGGACTCTTGACATCTGATGGTGGCGGGGCTCTTGACGTCTGATGGTGGCGGGGCTCTTGACGTCTGATGGGGGGGACTCTTGACATCTGATTGTGGCGGGGCTCTTGACGTCTGATGGGGGGGACTCTTGACGTCTGATGGTGGCGGGGCTCTTGACGTCTGATGGTGGCGGGGCTCTTGACGTCTGATGGTGGCGGAGCTCTTGACGTCTGATGGGGGGGACTCTTGACATCTGATGGTGGCGGGGCTCTTGACGTCTGATGGGGGGACTCTTGACATCTGATGGTGGCGGGGCTCTTGACGTCTGATGGGGGGGACTCTTGACGTCTGATGGTGGCGGGGCTCTTGACATCTGATGGTGGCGGGGCTCTTGACATCTGATGGTGGCGGGGCTCTTGACGTCTGATGGTGGCGGGGCTCTTGACGTCTGATGGTGGCGGGGCTCTTGACGTCTGATGGTGGCGGGGCTCTTGACGTCTGATGGTGGCGGAGCTCTTGACATCTGATGGGGGGGACTCTTGACATCTGATGGTGGCGGGGCTCTTGACGTCTGATGGTGGCGGGGCTCTTGACGTCTGATGGGGGGGACTCTTGACATCTGATGGTGGCGGGGCTCTTGACGTCTGATGGTGGCGGGGCTCTTGACGTCTGATGGGGGGGACTCTTGACATCTGATTGTGGCGGGGCTCTTGACGTCTGATGGGGGGGACTCTTGACGTCTGATGGTGGCGGGGCTCTTGACGTCTGATGGTGGCGGGGCTCTTGACGTCTGATGGTGGCGGAGCTCTTGACGTCTGATGGGGGGGACTCTTGACATCTGATGGTGGCGGGGCTCTTGACGTCTGATGGGGGGACTCTTGACATCTGATGGTGGCGGGGCTCTTGACGTCTGATGGGGGGGACTCTTGACGTCTGATGGTGGCGGGGCTCTTGACATCTGATGGTGGCGGGGCTCTTGACATCTGATGGTGGCGGGGCTCTTGACGTCTGATGGTGGCGGGGCTCTTGACGTCTGATGGTGGCGGGGCACTTGACATCTGATGGTGGCGGGGCACTTGACATCTGATGGTGGCGGGGCTCTTGACGTCTGATGGTGGCGGGGCTCTTGACATCTGATGTAGGGGGCGGGGTGACATCTGCTTATAATTATGAAAATAATAACATTTGATGCCATTCGAAAAGGAGAGTCGCACACCACTGGGATCCTCCAAAATCTTTATTAGAGGTTGCTCAGACATAAAGCCATGGCAGATACAACCGGCCCTTTGAGGGAAAGCATAATGCTGATGCGACCCACGGTGAAATTGAGTCTGACACCCCTGATTTATCAGAAAGTTGTAACTTACTGAATAACGTGTGGTTTGAATACGGAGTCAGAAGTGTTAATGTGATGTGAAGTGAGAGCGGTGCAGACACTCCTCTGGGGTGTAGCGGGTCAGGGTGACACGTATTGCTGCTCATTGTATTTCATTGTAGTCACTTTACAGATTATTTCTTCTCTGGTTTTCCAAGCATAGCTTCCTGCTTTAACCACTTCTGGACCAGAAGGATTTTCCCCCTTAATGACCAGGCCATTTTTTGCGATTCGGCACTGCGTTACTTTACTGGACAATTGCGCAGTCGTGCGACGCTGTGCCCAAATACAATTGATGTCCTTTTTTTCCCCACAAATAGAGCTTTCTTTTGGTGGTATTTGATCACCTTTTTTTTTTTTTTTTCGTGCTATAAGCAATTCTGGAAAAAAAAAAAAGCAATATTTTTACTTTCTATATAACATTCCCAAAACAATAAAAATTAACAATCTAAATTTGTCATCCTTTTAGGCCAATTTGTATTCTGCTACATATTTTTAGTAAAATATATATAAATTGTGTGTCTCATGTCATCAAAAATTACCTCACTACTAAAAAAAAATAAAAAAAATAATTCAGCACTATCTACATAGTTACATAGTTACATAGTTACATAGTTACATAGTTTGTGAGGTTGAAAAAAGACATCAGTCCATCCAGTTCAACCTATGATGTGTGTGTGTGTTTGCTTTTAACCGTACATTGTATACCCCTGTATGTTGTACATTGTATACCCCTGTATGTTGTACATTCTATACCCCTGTATGTTGCACATTGTATACCCCTGTATGTTGTACATTGTATACCCCTGTATGTTGTACATTGTATACCCCCTGTATGTTGTACATTGTATACCCCCTGTATGTTGTACATTGTATACCCCTGTATGTTGTACATTGTATACCCCTGTATGTTGTACATTGTATACCCCTGTATGTTGTACATTGTATACCCCCTGTATGTTGTACATTGTATACCCCTGTGTGTTGTACATTGTATACCCCTGTATGTTGTACATTGTATACCCCTGTATGTTGTACATTGTATACCCCTGTATGTTGTACATTGTATACCCCCTGTATGTTGTACATTGTATACCCCTGTATGTTGTACATTGTATACCCCCTGTATGTTGTACATTGTATACCCCTGTGTGTTGTACATTGTATACCCCTGTATGTTGTACATTGTATACCCCTGTATGTTGTACATTGTATACCCCTGTATGTTGTACATTGTATACCCCTGTATGTTGTACATTGTATACCCCTGTATGTTGTACATTGTATACCCCTGTATGTTGTGGTCTTTAAGGTGCCCATCTAATAGTTTTTTGAAACTATCGATGCTCCCTGCTGATACCACTGCTTGTGGAAGAGAATTCCACATCCTTACCGCTCTTACAGTGAAGAACCCCTTACGTACTTTAAGGTTAAACCGCCTTTCCTCTAGTTTTAGTGAGTGGCCACGTGTCTTATTGTATTCCCTTACTCTGAGCTGCCTAAGCATAGTTTCCCTCCCCAAACAGGAAATTAAAAAAAAATCCTCCTTCCCAGTACAAATCCCCCCCCCCCCCCCAATAATAAATAAATACCCCTCCTAGCACAAATCCCCCCATACCTTAATTTTCCCTCCTAGCGTAAGTCCTCTCCTGCCCAAATCCCACCACCAGCACAAATTATCTCCTCCCTGACCCCCAAATTCCCCCTCCCTCCCTGATCCCCCCCCCCCCACTCACCACTCTTGCCCTCCAATCCCCTCCTCCAGCACAAACCCCCCCCCCCCATCTCAAATTCCCTCACCTGGTACAAATCCTCCCCTGCCTGTCCTCCCCTGCCTAACTCCCCCCTCCTAGCGCAATTCACCCCCCCCCCCCCAGAAAAAAAAATTCCAATCCTAGCACCAATTAACCCCCCTCCAAAAAAAATGTTATCCCTGCTAGCATAAGTGCTCCCCCACCCAAATTTCCTCTCCCACATCAAATTCCCTGACCTCACCCATCAATGTTCCTTCCAGCACAAATCCTCTCACCCCCAAAATCCCCCCCTATGGCACAAATCCCCCTCCACATTTTTCCTCCCAGCACCAATGCCCCCTCCATCCATATTTTCTATCCTAACATAAGTAAATAACCTAAATAACCCTAATTCTCCCTCCCAGCATAAATCTCCCCCCCCCCCTTCCAGTACAAATCCTCTTCCTGCCCCCTCCCCCATGAGTTACCTGGACTGACATGCAATATCCCTAATTCCCCCTCCCAGCAGAAATCCCCCCCTCCAGTACAAACCTTCTTCCTGCCCCCTCCCCCATGAGAGTTACCTGGACTGACATGCAATATCCCTAATTCCCCCTCCCAGCAGAAATCCCCCCCTCCAGTACAAATCCTCTTCCTGTCCCCTCCCCCATGAGAGTTACCTGGACTGACATGCAATAACCCTAATTCCCCCTCCCAGCAGAAATCCCCCCCCCCCCTTTCAGTACAAACCTTCTTCCTGCCCCCTCCCCCATGAGGGTTACCTGGATTGACATACAATAACCCTAATTCCCCCTCCCAGCAGAAATCCCCCCCCCTTCAGTACAAATCCTCTTCCTGCCCCCTCCCCCATGACAGTTACCTGGACTGACATGCTATATCCCTAAAGAGTGAGGAATGGTGGTGGGCGGTCTCCTGTTTTCTCATTCATTTTCTGAGTGTCTGTTTTTGTTTCCACAGCGAGAGGAGAAGCAGCTGGAGAGCAGCCTGGAGACCCTCATTGGTCAGGTTTCCGATATAAAGAATGCCTTGGTGGGCTTCATTCACAGGCTGGAGAACGAGTATGAGCGCCTGACCTGGTGAGCAGCAATACACAATTCCCTTCTTCCTCAGAGCATTGCATTCAAATCATCAAAACTTGTTATTTTGTGATTCTGCACTCATTCATTTCGCCATTTGACTGCTTATCCGGGGCTTGAAAGGCAATCACCCCGCCCCCCCCCCCCCCCCCGGCCAACTGAAGGGGTGCACACAGAACGCTGAGAACACTGCTGCTAATTGTGTAGCTTAGTGTGGTCAGCCTGCACCAGGAAGTGCTGTTAATGGCAGGATCTTCAGGTACGAAAGTTTGCCACAGAGAAAAATAAAAACTATTTGTTTAAAGTGGAACTTTATTCAGAAAAGAAAGTCCTGGGTCACTTCAGGCCATTTTGCAGGTATAGATATGTAGAACATTAAAAATAAGTGCCTGCACTGTGTAAAATCCAGTGATACCCTGTACCCTACTCTGCACATGCTCAGTTGCTCTCCATTTTTAGGAACTGCTGACTATGTAGAGGCCGATGTGCTGACAGCCTTAAAGTGGAATTAAACCCTTCCTATTCTTTACAGCCAAGGAAGTTGCTTCGCTGATGGGACCACTCTTATAAGAAAGAGGACCGCCGGCCGTTTAAAAGAAATACCGGGGTATTTAACCTCTTAAGCCCCGGAAGATTTTACCCCCTTCCTGACCAGGGGCTATTTTGCGATTCGGCACTGCGTGACTTTAACTGACAATTGCGCGGTCGTGCGACGCTGTACCTAAACGAATTTGACGTCCTTTTTTTTTCCCACAAACAGAGCTTTCTTTTGGTGGTATTTGATCACCTGTGCGATTTTTACTTTTTGCGCTATAAACAAAAAAAGAGCAACAATTTTGCAAAAATAACAATATTTTTCACATTTTTTTATATGAAATTCCCCAAAAAAAAATGTAAAAATCAAAATTTTTTAACATTTTCGGCCAATTTATTTTATGCTACATATGTTTGGTAAAAAAAAATCGCAAAAAGCGTATTTTGATTGGTTTGCGCAAAAGTTATCGTGTAACAAAGGGTAAGATTTTTGTCATTTTTGTTGTTTTTTTTTTTTAACGCGTAATGGCGGCGATCTGCGAATTTTTTTTTTTTTTTTTTTTTTTGCGGTACTGCGACATTGCGGCGGACAGATCGGACCCTTGACTGACATTTTTGACACTTTTGGGGGGACCAGTGACATTACTACAGTAATCAGTGCTATAAATATGCACTGTTACTGTAAAAATGACACTGGTAGTGAAGGGGTTAACTTGTTTTGAGAGGGAGGGGCTATGTGTGTCCTTAGGGGCGTGATTCTAACTGTGATTGGCTGTGGCTAGAGGTGTAGGAACAGTGATCAACGGTCCTACATAGTAGAACCGTATGATCACTATTCTTACACCGGGGAGAATGACAGGCGGCTTGTTTACATTAGCCGCCTGCCTTTCTCCCGCTGTACCGGACGATCGGGAGTGCCCGGTGGACATCGGGTCCACCGGGCACACGCGCGGGGGGGGGTCTGTGACCGCGCGGGAGCGCGCCTCCGGTGGCGCAAGCTCGCTCCCTAGACCCTCACAGGCTAGCGACGTAGCCCTACGTTGCTTTGCCTGTGAGGAGCTGACTGCCGCAGTAAATAGTCGTGCGGCGGTCGGCAAGTGTTTAACGTCAAATTACCGGCGTAAATCTGCGGCTGGCGGTCCGGAACTAGTTAAAGGGAAACTCCAGTCAAAAAATGTTCCTATTAATAGTATGTTAAAGCAGAGTTCCGGCCTCGGGAGTCAATTTTAGCTAAAAATACCCCCGGGACAGTCAGGGCTAGTACATTCCACAATGGATAGCCTCTGAACTGTCCGGGGTCGCACTTACCTTTTAGAAGAAATACTTACCTTGAAAAGTTCTTCTCCAGCGCTGCCATCTCAGGTGTGGGCAGCTGAAGCCAGCGCGTCCTCTTCGGTGTCCTCTTCTGTGACGTCGGAGTCCCACAATGCACTGCACCGGCCCCACTCATCACTTCCGGTGCAGGCGCGGCATGCCCAGAAGCTGTTTAGCGGGGAATGCCGCGCCTGCACCGGAAGTGATGAGCGGGGCCGGTGCAGGCGCATTGACTCCTGGGAGCGATGACGTTAAGCTACCGCAAACTGGAAGTGACGGCGCGGGCCATGGCCGCAGAGGGAGGAAGTGGAAGGAAGGGGAGTATATTTTCTTCTATAATAAGTGACCAAAAAAAAAAAAATCGTCAGTATCCGTTTTTTTTAGGTTGCACTGAGCAAGCGGGTGGCCCAAAATCAAATTTTTTTCGATTTTGAGGCCGGAACTCCGCTTTAAATATCTTTGATATTATTCATTTTCTGGCTAGCTGCTTGTGTAGCTTAGAAAGTCTTATCTAAACTAGACAAATAGCTTCTTCCTGTTCTTCACCGACAACGCTTGCTTGTTGTCGGTTTTTCTTAGACAGACCTGCCCAGCCCTGCCCCCATCCCTCCTATCCTTCACAGAACATGATCTCCTGAGAGAGAGTGAGAGCGCGAGGCAATATATTTAAGAACTAAGGTACAAAGGAACATTTTTGAAAGTTTAGAAGGATACAGATCGATTTCTATTTATCGTTACATGTGAAAAATGAGTTTTAGGCTCCCTTTTTACTAGTGCTACTTGTCATGTGACTTTGGACACAAAGTCACATGACAAGTCACAGCCTATTGATTTCAATGGCACCCATTCCCATCCATGCCACTTTGAAAAGGTGCCTGCACTACTTTGATGCAACTTTGATCCAGGGAGTGTAAAGTTGGATCAAAGCTGCATTTAAAGCCCCACTCTAAATCACACAACTTAAGAGTCGCACTAGTGGAAACATAGCCGCTAGGCTAGAGTGCGATTTTGATGCGACTGAGTGCAGCTTTGCTCCAAGTTGACACTCTTTGAATCAAAGTTGCATCAAAAGTTGTATTGAAGTAATGCAGGTACCTTTTCAAAGTTGCTGATTTTCAAAGTCACGTAGATGGGAACGAGTGCCATTGAAATCAATGGGCTGTGATTTGTCATGCGACTTTGTGTGTCCAAAGTCGCATGACCAGTCGCACTAGTGGAAACATAGACTTAAGCTGGATACACACTATACAATTTTCTTTAGATTTTTTTCCTTCAGACTTACCAAAACCATATAATAGGAGGTCAGACCTAAACACTTTCAATTTGTATGCAATCTGGCAGGCCCTTGCACTACATAGTTGAAGGTAAATCTAAAGGAAATCTACCAACAAAAGTTGTATAGTGTGTATCCAGCTTTAGTGTGGTTGCCTGTACTATGTTGATTGTAGACTGTGAGCTGAGACCCAAGAGCACATCCTTACTGATGAGAGAACACTGGGCGGGAACCTATGATCAGCTCCTCCTATTCTGTATACACCCACTGGCTACACAGGAACAGTGCCCCTCCCTGGAAGTGATGTCACTAGCTTTCAGTAGCCACACCCATTTGCTGCTTCTGGACTCTGCAGGAAGAGGAATTGAAGTCATGTGACAGCACTGAATACTGCAAAATCAAGGGAGAAGAACCGGTGTTCCGTGAGAATTACCTACCCGTGAGAAAAACCTACCCTCGTCACTTCCGGTTCACGGCAGTCTGTGTAACGCGAGCAGTTACATTAAAACAGCTGTGCTGCACTATGAGTCATCTCCGCTCCTGTCCCGGTCACTTCCCTGCTCTCGGATACTAAATATAAAAGCGGCGGCGGCTGTATGAAAATCTAAATCACGGAGCCGCCAGCCGCTTTTATATTTACTAGCCAAGATCAGGGAAGAGACCGGGACAGGAGCGGAGATGACTCATAGTGCAGCACAGCTGTTTTATGTCACCGCCGCGTCGGTAGGTTTTTTTAACGGACACCGAGATCGTTTCAGACTAGTGCGCATGCGCACTAGTCTGATCCTCAGCTCTTCCATTAGGTATCCGGGGCTCTGAGCATGCGCAGTGCTGCGCTGCTCAGCTGTTCCTGGCCGGAAGTGACGAGGGGTAGGTTTTTCTCACGGGGTAGGTAATTCTCACGTTACACCGGCAGGAAGAGGAATTGAAGTCATGTGACAGCACTGAATACTGCAGAATAAAGGGAGAAAAACTGGGATTTTTTCATAAGGCTGAACTCCGCTCACATTAATAATTGCAGAGGAAAATTGAAGGTTTTAGGCTGGACTCCACTTTAAATTTGCATGTACCCATAAAATGGTGACAAAACCCTGTCCTAGGAAGAATGCTCAAACCCCCCCCCCCCCCTCTTGCAGGCGGAGTAGGAAGAGGAAGCTGTTGTGATGTCACCAAGCCTGCTAGAAGTCTGCAGGACAATGGATTGTATAGGGTTAAATGCCCAGCGTTACACTTTAACTCTCCGGCATCTACTAAACTCTGAATTGTTTTGGGTTGGCTGACCCTTTAATAAAAACTTCTTATGGTAATGAAGGTGGCGGTGCTTCCGGTTCTGGGCTCTGATCACAGATGTGCTTTCATTACCCCCCCAGGTATCTGACTTCCAGTAACATGCACTCCCAATTAACCTTTATGAATAATACATCATTGTACAGGGGGGGAGGGGAGGGGGGTGTAGAGGCTTCATCCATGTTAATTATACAGATGACACCTTGCTTTTTTTTCTTTCACATATCTCAGTAGCTCTCCTCTCTTATTATGGTCATAACATATAATATTGACCCTCCCTTTTAGATTGTAAGCTCTAACGAGCCGGGCCCTCTGATTCCTTTTGTACCAAATTGTACTGTAACGTCTGCCTTCATTTTGTTAAGCGCTGCGCAAACTGTTGGCGCTATATAAATCCTGAATAATCATTCTAATAATAACATCTGGATTGATCAGTGTTTCCCGGTTACCTTTTGTTTTACCTTCATCATTGTCAGCCTAATAAAAGGAACACTCCAAATCTTAGAATTAAGGCCCCTTTCCCACTTATGCGACCTAAAAGTCGCGCATTTTCTTTTTTTTTTGCCGCGAGTTTACCATTTTTTTGCCATGATTTTGACTGGACTTGAAGCAATGCCTATGTCTATGGACCTCAAAACGCATTAAAATCAGCCCAAAGTAGTGCAGGGACTACATTGAAGTCGTTGCAACTTGTGGCACTTTTCCACTGCAAGTACCGTCTCGGCTCTACTCGGCCCTGCTTGGCCCGGTTTGCTTTTCCACTGCTGGTACTGCATGGTACGGTGTTGGAACGGTTCGGTATAGGTTTGCTTTTCCACTAAAGTAGTACTAAAGTTAAGAGGGTGGGGTAACAACGGGGTGGGTGGGATTCTCTGACCAATCAGTGGCTAGTAGTGACTGCATGCAAAGGATTGTGGGATATGGTACCGGGTATGGTACCTGTTGGAACCACAATCGAGGTGGTACTGTTTTTGAGAGCCGTACTGTTCGGTTCCAGTGGAAAAGCGCAGTCGTTCCGTACCGAACCGTTCCTACATCGTACCATGCGGTACCAGCAGTGGAAAAGCACAAAAGGGAGCCGAACCGTTCGGTTCCATGCAGTGGAAAAGCGACTTGAAGTCGTACAGATATGAACGGTACTCATTGTAAATCATGGAGTATGACTTGTCATGGGACTTTGCAGTCCCAAATCGCAGCACAAGTCGCACTAGTGTGAAAGGGTCCTATTGAGCATATCCTTATTAGCTAAATCACAAAACCTTTGTCAGAATAGAATATGAGCTTTTTCAGACTTTTAGCCTTTGTGTAGAATCTGTTCTTATCAGTTTTCGGGAACAGAACAATGGCGTCCTATTGTACAGGAAGGGGTGGGGGTGTTGCTGGTTAGTAGTTCCCAATGTAATAAAGTGGGTACGGTGAGAGGAATCCTTTCCACCCGGGCTGACTCTGGCCTTTTGCACCAGTTGAATGAAGGTAAGAAAGATCTGCTGCTCCAGGTGAGATGAGTAAATCTGATGGAACCTCCAAACGAGTGCTAGCCCCGGCTCGCCTCTGTGAACAATGTCAAGATAAGAAGAAATGGCCGCATCACTGGAGATCCAAATGCCTTTATTGTGATTTCCAAAGTGGCACCACAAACCACCAACCAGTCCAGGTAGACGCGTTTCACACAGTACAACTGTGCTTAATCATAAATCGTAATGATGAAGCACAGTTGTACTGTGTGAAACGCGTCCTGGTTGGTCTTTTGTCGTACCACTTTGGAAATAACAAAGGCATTTGGAACTCCAGTGACGTGCGGCCATTTCTTCTTATCTTCTCTGTTGCACCAGTTGCTTGTCTCCAGTTGTAGGCAAGTACTTAAAGAGGTTGTAAACCCATAGGAAATTTTTTTTTTTTTTTTTCGACCTGAAAGATAAACACATAATGAGCTAGTATGCATCGCATACTAGCTCATTATGAAATACTTACCTTAGAACGAAGCCCCCGCCGTGCCGTCCGCTCACCTGTATGATGGGCGACATGTCCAGTCGCCCGTCTTCCAGGATCGCGGCATCCGGCCATCTGATTGGCCGGAGCCGCGGTGACATCACTCACGCGCGTGTCAATTAAAAGTTAACGACA
Organism: Pelophylax lessonae; assembly: GCF_965119305.1. Classification (NCBI taxonomy): domain Eukaryota; kingdom Metazoa; phylum Chordata; class Amphibia; order Anura; family Ranidae; genus Pelophylax; species Pelophylax lessonae. The sequence continues at coordinate 289,899,789 of NC_138775.1, read as the reverse complement.
CCCCCAGTTTGATCGCATATCGCAGTGCGATCTGACAGTTCGCACAGGATCGGATCGCACAAGTGTGAACCACTGTGCGATCCGATTGTGAGGCGGCTAAAAAAATGCCTCATGTGTGTCTTTGCTGCGAATGCAGTGCGAATTCAGCCATACAAACTGTATGGCTGAAATTCGCACCGCACATGAGATCGCATGTAATTTAGGAGCAGTGCGCTTCGAATTACATGCGATCAGTGCATCCGCGGTAGTGTGAACCGGCTCTTAAGATTAGGGCACCAGTGTGGGGGTGGGGGGGGATATGGCAGAAGAGAGGAACTGATTGAAATGTCTCTGACACTTGTTAATTAAAGAAAGATGGAGGATGTGGTTTTTGTGATCATAGCAGAGGAGAAGTGGCGATACCCAAAGTTCAGCCACCGTCCCCAGCTGGTACATACATATAGTCTCGGGTGGGCGGGGCCTCGGCACGTTGTCATAGAGATGATTCATTTTTTTTATGTTGGGGTTGTAGCACCAGAAATTGCAGCTTACAATCCCACCACAAATTTCTGTGTCACACCCGAAAAACTAAGTCACTGACCACCATCTAACCTCAGCGGTATCACTGAACTCAACCCATAAACCTGGAGGCTGAAATCTTTCACATGTCAGGTTCTTGCCTATTGTCCTGACTATTATACTTTAATGTTTGGAATCTCTGACCCTGGTATGAACAAGTATGCAATTTTTGCTGGGTAGTTTTTGGCATGAGGTTCCAACCACCAAGAACAAGTTCAATTTACTAAAGTTTCCCCTAGCACTTAAATCTGACCTCTGGCCTTCTCTTCAGTCTTGCACAGTTGTAGCGGCTCCTCTCCTGGGCTGAAATGGCTTCCTCTGATTTCACCGCACACTGTGAGCTTCTCACCATGTGCGTTAGAAGCTGCAGCAAGTCAGATAGAGCCCCACCTCATTTCCTGGCTGGAGGACATCCAGCATCAGCTACCGTAGGTCTTTCCTCCCCAGTCTTAAGCCCCGTACACACGTACCGATCGTCGGCCGAACGATCGGCCATCTTTTGTCCAGGGCTGTCGTGTCTGTTGAAAACTGCAAAAGACTGCACACGAATTTTGTCGGCCAACAACAGCCGACTGCAGAAGTGATGTCATGTGATGGTTAACTTTCCCTGTGTTTTTTCTTTTCTGAGCATGCCCAGTCTTGCAAATCTGTTGTCTGTCGGCCGAATTCTGTACTGACTGGCGAACAATCGGCCGTTCTGGTGTTGGCCAACAAAAATTTTAATGCTTGCACGACAGATTCTGTTCGGCCAAAAGTGCGCTGTCGGCTGTCGGAAGCATCATACTAACAAGCCGAAAATCGGCCGATCGTTCGGCGGCCGAACATTTTCGGCCGACAATCGGTACGTGTGTACGGGGCTTTACTGTCCGTTGCCCCGCCACTTTTATTCATTGGGTTTCAGTTCTCTCAATCATGGAGGCTCAGCATCACATGTGGGCATTCCTTCCCAGCCTGACTGTTCCTGGCCCACCTTTCATTCATTGTATTAAAATGATTTCATCAATGATTAGGATATGTGACAACTCTCAATTTCTGACAGGATCAACTGGTATTTTGTATTTTATTTTATTATTATTTATTTTTTTATTTTTTTTTTGCACTTATTGAGCAGATATAACAAAACACTTTTCAATTATATATTTTACAGACCAAAGTGAGCAAATAAAGAACGTATTTGTTATAATTGGAGGTGTTTAGCATTAAATCCTATCTTAACCCTTACCAAGGCCCCTTTCACACGGGCGATCCGATCCAATCTGCTTACCAGTTTTTCAGGCGGACCTGATCGGATTCTCCATGCATCCCTATGGGGCAGCGGGTGTCAGCGAAGACATGTCCGCTGACACCCGCTGCCATCCGATCCGATCCTGTCTGTGAAATCTGGACGGATGGAAACCCCATTTTCCATCTGTTTGGAGGATCGGATCGGATGAGAATGGACAGAGCGGACTGTTTTCATCCGATCTACCCATAGAGGACAGTGGGGATCTGACAGCTCCATCTCTGCACACAGAGCGGAGGCGGAGCTGTCATCTGCCCGCTCAGCGTGGATCGGCGGATCCATCCCCCGCTGAGCAGAACGGACTCCGTCGGGCGGTGCGCCCGTGTGAAAGGGGCTATTAATTTCAAGGACTATCTTCTAATAAGATTATGTGAGCATTTAGTGTATTTGCTGCATGTTATTTACAGTTGTGCTTAAAAGTTTGAATCCCCTGGCAGAAATCATGAAATTTTGGCTTTGACATTTTAAATATGACTGATCATTATTTAACCACTTGCCCTATGATAGATTTATCTCCCCCCCCCCCCCCCTCCTTTTCATGACCAGGCCATTTTTTGCAATACGGCACAGCGTTACTTTAACTGACAATTGAGCAATCCGGTGACGCTGTACCCAAATGAAATTTTATATTTATATTTTTTTTTATATTATTACATTTTTTTATATATTTTTTTTTTTTTCCCCACAAATAGAGCTTTCTTTTGGTGGCATTTGATCACTCTTGCGTTATTTTTTGCACTATAAACAAAAAAAAAAAACAATATTTTTTCTTTCTGCTATAAAACATATCCTATAAAAAAAAATTAGCATATTAATTGGTTTGCACAAAAGTAAAGCGTCTACAAACTGGGGGATATTTTTATGTATTTTTTATTTATTTTTACTAGTAATGGCGGGGATCAGCGACTTATAATGGGACTGGGATATTGCCGCAGTCGGACACTAACTGACGCTTTTGACATTTTATGAGAACCAGCAACACTAATACAGTGATCAGTGCTAAAAATATGCACTGTCACTGTACTAATGACACTAGCTGGGAAGGGGTTAACATTAGGGGCGATGGGTTAACTGTGTGCCTAGCCTGTGTTTTAGTGTAATGTGGGAGGTGCTTTTACTAGGGGAAGGCATGACTGTCCTTAATAGGACAGTAAGGGGAGAACTCCTCTTACAAGCTTTAACCAGACATTGATAGAAGTCACTAAACTAACTACTGATTAGAAAAGGTATTTATCCGTTTATATTTACTAAAACTATTGCATTTCCATGTTCTGTGTACTGTGGGAGAGCAGATATAGTGACTGCAGGCTCCCGGGGAGAGCAGATATAGTGAATGCAGGCTCCCGGGGAGAGCAGATATAGTGAATGCAGGCTCCTGGGGAGAGCAGATGTAGTGAATGCAGGCTCCTGGGGAGAGCAGATATAGTGACTGCAGGCTCCTGGGGAGAGCAGATATAATGACTGCAGGCTCCTGGGGAGAGCAGATATAGTGACTACAGGCTCCTGGGGAGAGCAGATATAGTGAATGCAGGCTCCTGAGGAGAGCAGATATAGTGACTGCAGGCTCCTGAGGAGAGCAGATATAGTGACTGCAGGCTCCTGGGTTTAGTAACACTTTAAAGGTTCATTTCCTACATCTGTGGCTTTTTAAATTGCAACAAGCATCTGTATAAATAGTCAATGAGTTTCTTAGCTCTCCTGTGGATGCACTGAGCAGATACTGAGCCATGGGGGAAACGGAAAAGAACCGTCAAAAAAATCTGTATAACAAGGTAATGGAATATTATAAAGATGGAAAAGAATATAGGAAGATATTCAAAGCCTTGAATATGCCAGTCAGTAGTGTTCAATGACTTATTAAGAAATGAAAAAAAATAGGCTTCTCCTTGAAGTGAGGTAGACAATGAAAGTTTGCAGCCACAACTGCCAGAAGAATTGTTTGGGATATAAAGAAATACCCTAGGCGGCTCGAGTGGAAGTTTTCCTCTCCCCTCCCTCCCTGCAATCTTCTGGGACACGTTGCAGATCCCAGACGATTGCCCGGCCACTAAGGGAGTGCAGCTCGTGCATGTTCAGTGCCCACCCGGCTGTGACAGCTGTAAGCTGTCACAGCTAGGTGCCCCATACTTGTGATGCTGGCGCCGCGGGGAGAAGAGGGAGAGGACTGAGGCTCCCGCCGGCTGGATCGTGGGACAGGTGAGTGTGTTTTTATTAAAAGTCAGCAGACTTTTACACTTTTTGTAGCTGCTGACTTTTAATAAACACAAAAACGGCTGGAACTCCGCTTTAAAGCCAAGCTTCACAGATGCATATAATTACCCTTTGCTCCCAAGCATACATAAAGCTGTTAATGGCCAACTTGGCCTGGTGAAATGCTTTCCAGATCCTGGTGCAAGACCTATACTGGTTATTATAGATAGGTGGTGCTCATCACACCCAACGCCTCCTTTGAATGCCCATGTGTTCCAGCCTTATAGATACTTTTTCAAAGGCTTTTTTGGAATTTCCACCATCTTAATGTCCTACCACTTCTCCATACACTCTTTTCAGGGCTTCATAAGCAGCTTCAGGATTCCTCTTGCAGGCCCTCCACAATCTCGTTTTCTCCTATTATCTCTTCGTAGGCCGTCTGTTTTGGACAATTTTGCGCTACTCTCCGGGCAACTGAACACGCTCAATAAAGTGCTTAAAAATGAAAAGATGCCACTGCTGAAAAACCAGGTCATCATCCCGCTTCTGCTGACACCAGACCGCGATGAGGAGATCATGGTGAGTACGGATCCCTCTGTGTTCTCACAAGTCGGATCTGCATCTGTCGACAGAGTAAGGCCTCTCCCACTCAGATATACTACAGGTGCATCTCATAAAATTAGAATATCATCAAAAAGTTAATTTATTTCAGTAATTCAATTAAAAAAGTAAAACTCATATATTATATATAGATGTGTTACACACAGAGTGCTATATTTCAAGCATTTCGTTCTTTTAATTTTGATGATTATGGCTTACAGCTAAAGAAAACCCAAAATTCAGTGTCTCAGAAAACTAGAATATTATATAAGACCAATAAAACATTTTTTTTTTTGTAATACTGAAATATTGGCTTACTGAAAATTATGACCATGTTACAGTAAAGTAGGCACTTAATACTTGGTCGGGGCTCCTTTTGCATGAGGCGATCAGCCTGTGGCACTGCTGAGGTGTTATGGAAGCCCAGGTTGCTTTAATAGCTTCCTCTTTGTTGGGTCCGGTGTCTCTCATCTTCCTCTTGACAATACCCTACAGATTCTCTGTGCGACTTCCTCCCCTTGTATTGGACAGGGGTCACCACGGATGCCAGCCTGTTCGGCTGGGGAGGCGTCCTTGGCAAAATTTTTGTTCAGGGGGTCTGGACAATACCAATCAATGTCTTGGTACTCCGAGCGATCAGACTGTGCCTGGAACATTGAACGGATCGTCTTTAGGGATGTCCAGTGTGCATTCAATCGGACAATATCACTAGGGGGCACAAGAAGTGTCCAAGGCATTGGACCAAGGAGTGGTCCCTTCGTCCGGAGGTGTTTCATCAGTTGTGTCTCCAGTGGGGCATCCCTGAAGTGGATTTGTTGGCGTCCTGGCTTAACAGAAAGGTGCAGAGGTTTGTGGCTCAGTCACAGGATCCTCTGGCGGACGCCACAGATGCCCCCTGGGGTCAGTATCTTCTGATTTACGCCTTCCCTCCACTCAGGCTTCCACCAAGACTTCTACGCAGGATCGAGGCAGAAGGGATTCCGATCTTCCTAGTGGCCCTGGACTGGCCTCCCTGGACTTGGTGCTGCTGGTCGCCGACGTTCTTTGGAAGCTTCCTCTCAGGGAGGATCTGCTGTTCCAAGGACCAATCTTCCATCCTGCTTTAAAGTCGCTGGCTTTGATGGCCTAGCTGTTGAACGCCAGGTGCTGATGGATAGAGGTTTGTCTGAGTCTGTGATTCCAACGCTGTTAAAAGCTAGGAAAATCTACTTCTAGGAAGATCTACCATCGTATGTGGAAGAGGTACATTGCTTTGTATGAGTCTCTTGAGGTTCATCTTCGCTCTTTTTTCGGTGGCTTGGATCTTGACCTTTCTTCAACGGGGGGGGGGGGGGGTTAGGAGGAACTGGCCTTGAGTACTATCAAGGGTCAGGTGTTGGCTTTAGCGGTCTTCTTTCAACGGCCCTTGGCCACATACTCCTTGGTACTTTTCTTCAGGTAGTTAGGCACTTGACCCCTCCAGTGTGGTTTCTGATGCCACCTTGGGTCCTCAATTTGGTGCTCTGTCCTCCAGAAGCTTCTTTTTGAGAATCTTCAGGAGATTCCCCTTCTTATGCTGTCCCAGAAGGTGGCCTTTTTGGTGGCTTTCACCTCTGCGCGCAGGGTGTCGGAATTGGCGGCGTTACCCTGTCGTTCATCTTACTTGGTGGTTCACAATTATAAGGTGGTTCTTCGCCCTGGTTCGTCGTTCATTTCTCAAGTTGTCTCTGATTTTCATTTTAATGAAGACATTTTGTTGCCTTCCCTGTGTCCCAGGCCACGACATCCAAAGGAAATTGCTTTGCATGCATTAGATGTGGTCCAGGCGATTAAGGAGTGCCTGGTAGCTACGGAGTCTTTTAGGAAATCAGACTTACTATTTGTGCTTATGGATGGGCCTCGGAAAGGCTTTTCTGCTTCCTCTGCGACCATTTTCAGATAGATCAGACAGACGGTGATTCAGGCCTATTCCATCAAGTGTCAGGTTCCTCCTTTCCTTGTCAAGGCGCAACTCCACTCAGGTGCTCAGTGCCTCCTGGGCCTTCCGTTATCAGGTGTCGGTGACGCAGGTTTGCAAGGTGGCCACCTGGCCAAAATAACGTTTTTTTGGTTTCTTTTTTTGTTGAAGTGCCTTGGTTATTTTGAAAAACACTGTTCTATTAGCATGGCATTGCCATAATAAAAATTCAATCAAATGTTGATCAATAAAGATTACAGTACTTCTGAAAAAATGAAGCGTTCATTAATTATTCTCTAATTTTGATTTCCAGTGTGTATAGAATATGAGTTCCACTTTTTGAATTGAATTACTGAAATAAATTAACTTTTTGATGATGATCTAATTTTATGAGCTGCACCTGTGGTTTCCCTCATGGATGCTTAGGTTTTCCGTTCCATTCATTTGAATTGGGACACAACAGCTGCATAGATACAGCCAATGCTCCTAATAAGATAGCATAGTTCCCAATGCACACTGTCTGCGTTTGGGCTGCACAACTGTCAAATTGGGAGCAGCAGCTGTGTCCCTATTGAAATCTGCACAGGGATGCATGGAGCACCTGTGCATCCCTGTGAGGGCAAACTCCCTATTGAAATGAATGGGTCTTTCTGCACAGGGATGCTTTGAGCACCTGTGCATCCCTGTGAGGGCAAACACAATCATGAGCATAAACTATAGTACACCAGGATGAACGAGGCCTAAATAAACCTAATTTTGATGTGCGCAGCGCCTGACGGAAGGAAGAGTCCCGGTCTTCAGTCATGAAGTGGTACCTGATCACCTGAGAACAAAGCCCGACCCTGAAGTGGAAGAGCTAGAAAAGCAGCTGAGCACAGACGCAGCCCGGATCACCCCTGAAACTGCACAGGTATATAGACTGGGCTGCTCTAGTTGTGCCCAATTTGTCATCCCTGTCTTCCTCCATCCTTTGATGGCCTTTACAGTATGACAGGTGCATGCTGGGATTTGCTTTATTATGGAGGGACCCAAGGAGAGCAGTTCAAATAAATCATCTTCTTTTTCAGAAACAAGTCCAAACCATGAACAAGCTGTGCAACAACCTGCTGGAGAAGATTATAAAGGAGGAAAGGGACTCCGATGTTGCAAGTAGGTATTGCAGGGATGACCAATTTCAATAAAATACATTTTTTTTTTCATAACTAAATTTAGTGCCTGTTTAGATGATATTTTCTGGTCAAAACTATGCCAAAAAATTCAGCCTATGAAAAGCTAGAGCAGTTCTCAACTTTTTTTCAGTTTTGCATCCTTTACAATTGAGCAATATCTTGAGACACCCACAATGTACACAGCTGCCTTGATAAAACGAACTTTACATCAGAGCCCCCCCCCCCCCCCCTTCACGTCTGAGGTTCTTCCCTTTACATTAGAATCTCCCTTTGCGTTAGAGGCTCCCTTTTACGTTAGAGGCTCCCTTCCCCTGTTTTTAACACATACTGTTAGGATAATTTGGTTGGTTGCAGGGTGGTTCGGTTTCAAAAGAACATTTGTACTTCAAAATCCGTGCGTTGCCATTACTGGCTTGTTTTTGAAGATATAAGCTCTGACAACCTGTCACCCTCTTCCTTGCTGAATATGACCCTGCATTGCAAAAGAAGATGATGGATACTCACCTCCCATGCTAGAGTAATCTTCCTGTGAAGTTTGCTGGGAAATCGACACTTCCAGGAGGCAATCTCTTTGCTCCCCTGCATCGCTCAGTGGTTCCTCCTGCTGACCTCCACCATAGTAATTTGCCCTGTAACGACATATGGGTCTGCAGTAGGAACCAATGACTAAGCATAGTATAGCATAGCACCCCACTCCACTTACTATACATACACTACACTTACACATACACTCCACTACACTTACTACTCATGCACTACTCTACACACGCACTCCACTTACTACTCGTACACTCCACTCCACCTATTACACATACACTACACTTACACTACACTACACTCCACTCCACCTATTACACATACACTACACTACACATACACTCCACTCCACTTACTACTCGTACACTCCACTCCACCTATTACACATACACTACACTTACACTACACTCCACTCCACCTATTACACATACACTACACTTACACTACACTCCACTCCACCTATTACACATACACTACACTTACACTACACTACACTCCACTCCACCTATTACACATACACTACACTACACATACACTCCACTCCACTTACTACTCGTACACTCCACTCCACCTATTACACATACACTACACTTACACTACACTCCACTCCACTCCACCTATTACACATACACTACACTACACATACACTCCACTCCACTTACTACTCGTACACTCCACTCCACCTATTACACATACACTACACTTACACTTCACTCCACTCCACCTATTACACATACACTACACTACACATACACTCCACTCCACTTACTACTCGTACACTCCACTCCACCTATTACACATACACTACACTTACACTACACTCCACTCCACTCCACCTATTACACATACACTACACTACACATACACTCCACTCCACTTACTACTCGTACACTCCACTCCACCTATTACACTACACTACACTCCACTCCACTCCACCTATTACACATACACTACACTACACATACACTCCACTCCACTTACTACTTGTACACTCCACTCCACCTATTACACATACACTACACTACACTACACTTACACTACACTCCACTTACTGCGCATACACTTACTACACGTACACTACACTTCACTCCACTTACTACACGTACACCACACATACTACACATACACTACACTTCACTCCACTTACTACACGTACACCACACATACTACACATACACTACACTTACACTACACTTCACTTACTAAACCACACTCCGCTTACTACACATACACTCCACTTACTATACATACACTACACTTACACTAACTTACACATACACTCCACTACACTTACTACTCATGCACTACTCTACACACGCTACACATACACTCCACTTACTACTCGTACACTCCACATACACTACACTTACACTAACTTACACATACACTCCACTACACTTACTACTCATGCACTACTCTACACACGCTACACATAACACTCCACCTATTACACATACACTACACGACACTACACATACGCTACACTTACACTACACTCCACTTACTACGCATACACTTACTACACATACACTACACTTCACTCCACTTACTACACGTACACTTACTACTCATATACTCCACTACACTTACTACTCATGCACTACTGTACACGCTACACATAACACTCCACTCCACTTACTACTCGTACACTCCACTCCACCTATTACACATACACTACACTACACTTACTACTCATACACTACACTTACACTACACTCCACTTACTACGCATACACTACACTTCACTCCACTTACTACACGTACACCACACATACTACACATACACTACACTTACACTACACTTCACTTACTACACCACACTCCACTTACTACACGTACACTACACATACACTACACTTCACTCCACTTACTACACATACACTCCACTTACTACACGTACACTACACATGCACTACACTTACACTACACTTCACTCCACTTACTACACATACACTACGCTCCACTCCACCTACTACACATACACTACACTAACTACATATACAATACACTCCACTCTACTTACTACTTATACACTCCACTCCATTTACTACACATATACTCCACTCTACCTACTACACTATACTTTCTACACATACAATACACTAACTACACATATGCTACACTACATAAACTACACTACACTACACATATGCTACACTACACTTACTACACATACACTCTACCTACTACACGTACACTACACTTTCTACATATACAATACACTAACTACACATACGCTACACTACATGAACTACACATGCACTACACTACACATACACCTCACTTACTATTCATGCACTACAATACACTAACTATACAAACACTACACTACACATATCCTACACTTACTACACATACACTACACTAACTACACATGCACTACACATACACTAACTACACATATGCTACACTACACATACACTACACTATACTTGTCTGTCCTCCATTGCATGGCACAATGCCTTGCCTCCATTTTACCTGGTCTAAATAGCAAGTTTATATGTTTATTGGAAATATAGTTTGGAATATACAGGAAAGTGTTACTTACTTAAATAATTAATTTCTACTTAAAAGCAACAGGAACAGCTTTTCTAAACACTTAAGCCAACCCTCCCATTAAAGCATTTATATTTTGTTGCCTTGAGAAGGTCCAGCTTTTCTGAGTGTTTTATAGAGAGCTCTGTTCCACACCTTCTGCCTTTCTGTTTTCTAGGTTTACGTCAGAATAAGCAGACCTACAACCCTGCAGACACAAATGCCCTTGTGGCCGCCGTGGCATTTGGGAAAGGACTGTCAAACCGTCGTCCTCCAGGCCCTGGTGGCCCCATGGTTGCAGGACAAGCCGGGGCCAGCGGGATGTTACAGGGAGCTGCATCCATGCAGCAAGGGTCCATGTCCATGCAACCTAACCAGCAGCAACACATGGCTGGCGTACCAATGGCACAGGGTGGACAACCAGGTATAGGCCTGCTTTGGTCAATATTTTCAGTGTTTAACCCTAATATTTTGTCTCTTTAACTCCATATACTTTTATTTTCTTTACTTCCCTTTTCAGGTAAGATGCCCAGCAATATTAAAACTAACATTAAGTCGGCCTCAATGCATCCATATCAGCGATGAAAGGACAGATGATACCCACAGAAAGTTCACTGCCGGCTCTGCATGATGGATGTTGTAGCTTCATAAACATCCTTCTCCACTGTCATGCTGGGGACTCTTTCACTTGTACAGGAACGGGGTGCAAGTACACTGCACCGAAATACCTTACTTATATTATCTGAAAAGCTGCGGGAAAGCAGAGTCTCTGATCTTGAGGACAACAAGTGACATCTATAGGAGGACTTTGGGTTCCACACTGAATAGTGTTCCATGATTATCTTTTTGTACTCCTAGGTTGGAAGGTAATAAAGCTTTTTTTCAGGGAGGCTACAGCTTTATTTTAATATTTAACACAGACTTACTCTATGTCTGTCTGTTTTTGTATGTGCATATAGATTGCAGTAAGGACACCACGCCAATGGTGATAGAGTCCAGGGGTATTTTTCATTGAATGTATCCCAATGACCCTCCCATCCTCAATGATCCTCCCATTGAATGATCATTCGAATAGGGTAGCCAATGTATTTCGGTGATTCTCACACACACTTCATCAGGGCCTAAAGTAGAACTTTAGTCAGAAAATGAGAGAGTAGGTTCAGTCTGGGCAAAAAAAAAAAATTCAGCAGCTAAAAATACTGTAGCTGCTGCCTTTAATAAAAGGACACTTACCTGTCCAGGGATCCAGCACAGTCCTCATGCCAGCTAGTTCTTTGGGAATCCCGGCACGAGCCTCTTAACTTAATAGCCCGCTGCACATTGTGAATGGTCCGGCAGTCTTCTGGGACCTGTGATGCGTCCCAGAAAACTGCGGGGAGGAGGGGGAGGAGAACTCATCCCAGCGGAAGTGGAAGCGGGTACCTGTCAAAACTAGGTACCTGTTCCCCCCCCCCCCCCAAAAAAAAATACCATGCCAAATAGGGGAGGGGGGGGGAGTTAAGCTTTAAGTCCTGCTAGATCATTTCAGCCTGGCCCCCTTTTGCATGTATAGCTATGTAAAACATTAATAATAAGTGCCCATATTGTGTAAAAATCCAGTAATACACTCTCACCTTGCTTTGCACATGCTCAGTTGATGTCTAGAAAACCTGGAAAAGAACCCCAGGATATTGTGTGGGTTGGCGAAGTTGGGATGGAAAAGGCTGTGATTGCTGGGGGGGGAAGAGGATGGGAGTGTCATTGGGATACATTGGGGCAGAGGTGACAGCTGGTGGAGGGAAGGAGGAGGCAGCAGGCAGAAGTAACTGCTGGCCAGAGAGGAGGAGGAGGCGGGGATGGCACCCGCACAAAATGACAGCTGGCCAGAGGCAGGAATGGCAACCACCAGAGAAGACCGCCGGCTGGAGGAGCAGAGGAGGCAGGGATGGCACCAGCCAGATTTTGCAGCTGGCCAGAGGGAGGAGGCAGGAATGGCACTGGCCAGAGGAGACAGCCGCCCAGAGGGGAGGAGGAGGTGGCATTCCACTCCCAAGCTGAAGTCACTTCTGGTATCGGTTTCGGGTATTGGACCATTTTTGTGAGTACCGATACTCGTGAAAATGCTTAGTGTTGGCACTGATCCCAGTATGGGTGAAACCCTAGCAAATGTATCAAAATTACATAGCAAAATGTTAAACCCTTTTAATAATACATTTCTAAACTTTTCACCATACTTAAAAACTAAGAAAATCTTGTTTTATAACATATCTACATCCAGACATTCACCTGGAAGACAAACGGTATATCAAGCAGCCTCCCAAGCCAACTAGCTGGTATGATAATCGGTAACAATCACGGTATATGGGTGACTGTTTGAACTACCAACTAAGAACTGCACTAGCATGATGGTTCGTAACTTCTATAGCACCCCTAAGAATGTTCTAATAATGGCTGAATCAGTGTATAGATGCAATATAGCCTATGATGAGGGTTAAGGAGTGCTAAAGTGGATAGACGTAATGCTAAAGCTAGATGGTAGATTGCATTAGTGGCAGGAGTAAGCGAGAGAGTACTTGGTAAGTTCACAAGTACAGCAACACACGGCCAGGCCAGCAGAAATCTGATGGCAGCAGAGATAATGAATCTTACATCAATGGGAGATTAGACATCAGGTCAGCAGAGGACAGAGCATATGCATTCAATAAGCAAAGCACAGTCACACAGTGCCAAATAGCTAGTGAAGAACATCCAGCAGTTAAAGTCCCCACTCAATGCCGCTCTCACCCGGTCCAGGCCCAATTCAGCTGCTGCCGTCTTGCACTTCCATACTTCAGACCATGTGAATATTCTGTTCTCTCACCACAAGCTCATGCATATTCTGCACCATAAAGCAAAAGGTGGTGTGCAGTGCTGCACACCACTTTTTGCTTTATGGTTTATTGAAGGTTGTATATTCACCTTTGTGTGCTATCTGCTAACTAACTATACAGCACTCACTTCACTTTGTTTTTATAGTCCGCACCATCCATAGCTTATGGCTGGCTAGCAGTCACACTGCTACAGTCTGCCCCAGATTGCATCGCTATCTACTGGGAAGTAGGGGCGTGGACTAGGCGACGTTGGACGTCATGCCGTAGACATGAACGCGTTTCGCCAAATTCGCATACAAACCGCTTCCTTCCTGGGTGACAGGAAGTTCCCTCAATTTAAAGGGAAGGCACCCTTTAAAATGTATGCACAATTTGGAGGCACACCATTCTAAAATGTAAAAGAAACTAATAGTTTTACATAATGCAGCGGCATCGACCTACGTAGGACACCCAACATTAGAGTTGATTTATCCTAAATACCTTTTGCACACAGCTACTGACTAGTATTCCAGTGTTTCTCCTCTCCCTCATTCAGCTAATGTGACGCCAATGCAGATGGAGAAGGGCAATCGAGGACATCCTCAGGTGCTCAATGTCTTCCTAAGGGTCTTTTCACACTGCTTTCTGCCCGGCGGACTCCGTTTTGCTCAGCGGGGATCGATCTACCAGGCGAATGACAGGTCCGTCTCCACTCACTGTGCAGAGACGGACCTGTCAGAACCCCGCTCTCCTCTATGGGAGATCGGATGAAAACGGAGAGGCAATCCTCCAGATGGATAGAAAATAGGGTCATCATCCGTCTGGGTTTCACGTACAGGATCGGATTGGATAGCAGCGGGGGTCAGCGGATTTGTCACCCATAGGGGTGCATGAGCATCCGCTCAGATCCGCCCGAAAAACGTACAGGCGGACCTAATCGGAAAGCCCGTGTGAAAGGGACCTTCTCATTTATGACATCATCATTTATCAGAAGCCCAGCAGCTGGCTCGTATGGTGTCCAAGGTTGTAATGCTGCACAAATTAAGATCTGTGGCCTTGTAACGAAAAAAATGCTACCTGTCAGCATGCTGACAATTTTGGGCAATTTGAGGCAATTTTCTGCATTTTGCCAAGGCACCCCTGAAGAACCCAGAAGGCACCCTGGTTGAAAAAGGCTGCTGTATATAACCTCTTCAACTGCATTGAGCCATGGATAGGAAAGACCCTACCTTAAAGCAGAGTTCCACCCAAAAGTGGAACTTTCGCTTTAGGTATTCTAACCCCCTGACATGCCACATTTGGCATGTCATTTTTTTTGGGGGGGGGAGCGGGTACCTAGTTTTGACAGGTACCCGCTCCCACTTCCCTCGGAGCGCCGCGGCGCCCTGAACGTAAGTTCTCCTCTCCCCCTCCCTCCCTGCAATCTTCTGGGACATGTCAGAGGTCCCAGAAGATTGGCAGCCAATCAAGACGCGCAGCGTGACTCGTGCATGCGCAGTGGGTACCCGGCTGTGAAGCCGCAAACTGTCACAGCCGGGTGCCCACAGCAGTGATGCCGGCGCCGCCGAGACCAGAGGGAGAGGATCGAGGCTTCGGGCGGCCGCATCGCTGGACCGTTGGACAGGTGAGTGAAAAGGCTGGAACTCCGCTTTAAAGGGAACCTGTGGCCTGCTTCTGGACAGTAAAGTATTCTTTTTTTTTAATACATTTTATTTTATGAGATCAGCTCAGTAGAGTGGTCACAGCGACTAAAAAAAAAACAGAAGGTGAACAAAATAACTGAGAAATGTGTAAATATCAGCAGATAGTCTAGCCCAGTGATGGTGAACCTTGGCACTCCAGATGTTTTGGAACTACATTTCTCATGATGCTCAACTACACTGCAGAGTGCATGAGTATCATAGGAAATGTAGTTCCAAAACATCTGGGGTGCCAAGGTCCGCCATCACTGGTCTAGCCAAATAACAGCCCATAACAATAGAGAGACTTGGATGGATCCTTTTCGAGGGGAGGTCACCCAACAGATGGTAGTGAGCCCTCCGAGAAAGCGCTGAGCACTAATTACTAGAACTAAATAATCAAAAATTTAAATTAAAACAGTGAGACTAGGACCGATCTTAGACATAAAATAAGATGAAAATACACCAAGGTAGCACCGTTATGCTATAAAATCTGTTAGACCTGGGAAGCACACCTTCTCAAATCGGTCACTGTTGAAGTGTTTGCAGAGATATGGGAGATCTTCTTCACACCTTCTCAAATCGGTCACTGTTGAACTGTTTGCAGAGATATGGGAGATCTTTTTTGCAGCAGAAAGAATTGGAGAGGGATATTATTTCTGAGTTAGAGAATGTGTAGTCGATAAAAGTTTGCCATCTGGAGGTAAAACGCTTTTCTGAGTCGCAGTGAAATAAATGAGAATCCAGCTTGTTTCGATACAGGCACGGTTTTTAATTACTTTTTAACATCCATTACGGTTGGAGCAGCAGAGGTCGTCCACTTCTTCAGTATAGCCCTACCAGCCACCAGCAAACATATTAGAATCCACTGTGAGTGAGAGGTTGTATCAGTCCTGGATATTGGGGTAACGGACTATCGATCCCAAAAAGAAGTAACAGGGGGTCCTTAGGAACATGGCAGTGTGTTCCCCCGTAGATGAAGTTAACCACCTGATTCCAAAAAGCCGCTATGGGCTGGCATGACCAAAACGATGTGCCAGTGTTGGTTTGGGTGTGCTACACAGAGGGCAGAGAACAGTCTGAGGGCTTGATTTGGAAGGGAGGAAGGGGGACATAGGCTCTGTGTATTAATTTAAGTTGACTTTCACGCCATATTTCATTGGTGATTAGGTGAGAGATTCTAATATACCTGCTCAGCCATTTATCCGTGATAGTCAGATGGAAAGTCCTTGCCCCAGTTCGATGCTGAGGACCTGCTAAATGGTTTTGTACAATGCAGATTGAAAGGGCGATAGATATTTGAAATGGAGTATTTTTGGAATTGAAAAAACTGGAAAAAATCGGTGCTCATGACCACATTAAAATCTCCGCCAACTCTATAGGGGATATGGGGAGGCCGTAGAAGATGAGTAGTTAAATGACAGAAGAGTTTTTTTACCAGGAGAACTTGGGCATAGATATTAGTAATTTTCAAGTCTCTAGAAGCTAAGAGTAGATTGATAGTGATCATACGTCCCTGGTCATCAGTATCTAAAGATTTTATCTGAAAAGGAAGATTTTTGTGGATAAGAATGAGGACACCAGCTTTCCGACCAATCACATCAGAACCTATAACGAAACCCAACCAAAGTTTTTTCATCCGCGTGAAGTCTGACGACTGCAATAAGGCTATATCTGCCAGTAAGAGCTTGAGATGTCCAAAGACTTTCATGTGTTTAATCGGGGAACCCAGACCCTTAACATTCCAGGAAATTATTCTCATGGTAATGTGGGAAGGGCATGGAGTGAATGTGGGCTACACATTGAGAGAAGGGACAACTTCCTGGTGCCAAAGTAAGAGTCTAAAGAGGTATATATGGAAAGGTGCAAGGAAGACGTGAAGGTAGGGTCCAGTCTGGAGTCCAAAGTGAACATATCCTAACAAATAAAACAAGGAAATAAGAAAAGAAACCATGTAAATACCATAATAAAGAGTGCTTCACTTTTTTCTGCATGGAAACACTATGCGTAAACAGGCCCCCAAGAGTAAACCCATACAAAGTGTATGGGGCATCTGACCCATATGGGTCTCAAGGATCGGTAGAAGGACATCAAACATTTAAAAAAGGTATCAATTTTTCCCCTCCCCCCACCAATACCCCCAAAAATGAGGAAACCCATAGTAGATTCCAGGAAAAAGGTGAGTAGAGGCTAACATATGTGACAATAGGGGAAGTCACAGCACATACTTAAAATGCATGGAAATAACATAGGTATACTCAGACGTTTTGGGGGATCCTTCCAGGGGCTTCTTTGATCCAAAGGACGAGAAGGAGTGGCGCCACACGTAGTGGGATTTGTGCGGACCTCCAAATGCTGTGATTAACAGCAGTGGGAACCAGTGGTGCCTGCTGCTGTCTCAGCCAATGAGAGGAGAAAGATCTGGGACAGCAGAGTCTCTCGTGCACATAGCTGGATCGAGAGGGGGCTCAGGTTAGTATTAGTGGGGGCGGTGGGGGGGGAGCAACACACAGAAGGTTTTTTTACCTTAATACATAGAATGCACATTTAGCCTTTACAACCACTTTAAGTACACCCCGTGTAAACGAGGTCAAGCAGACAGTTGGAAAAAACCAATGTACAATTGCCCAGCAATACTCTGGCCTTTAAAACTTGATTTTAGTATTGTAAAAGAAGCAGAGGTCTCTGCTCATAGACTCGGACTACACTCTCAAGGGGGACTGCTCTGGCATGTAGCTTCCACAATTGAATACAACAGAGATCTCTGTTTTTAGTATACATCAGAAAGAGTTCTCATAGGCCATGTTTTGTGGCTACTAGGGCGGAGTGCTGGGAAATGACAGATTTGCATCGTAATAAGCATGTGACATGTTGGGATTGTCAGGGCAGGTCTCTTGTCTGCATTGTCAGACAGCCCGTCGTATGTTTAGAGGCGTGCAGACAAGTCTGTATACAGCCCATCTCTATAAGACAATCAGATCTGGCGGTATCGCTTGTCCACGTCTCTCAAGTCAGACAAGACAATCAGGTTTCTGCTGTCTGCGCTTATATTTGTGATCGGCATATTTACCTTCTAGGGTAGATCTTCAGTTCCAAAGGATAGCAGCTAGAAGGGGGTGATAGGATTGATGACTATCATTTATATCTAAAGAAGAATTATATTATGTACCTCGGGTCACCAAAGTGTTGTATAACACCCCTTTCTTGTGATAAAAGGGAAATATTAGATTCCAAAAAAATTGGCAATTTTGTTTCCATGGACAACCAAGCCTTTGCCTACTCCTGGAAAAAACAGGCTTTACCTTATGAGGGGATCAAACAGAATGAATGGGTTTATTGGTAATTAGAAACTCTCTAGCCTCCTTCCTGACAAATTCATGAGAATTCCTTCCACTGACACCAGGGATGGGACACTATTCTTCCAACTGACACCAATGATGGGGCACTATACCTCCCACTGACACCAATGATGGGGAACTATTCTTCCCACTGACACTTATATTGGGACACTATTCCTCCCACTGACACTTATATTGGGACACTATTCCTCCCACTGACACCAGTGATGGGGCACTATTCCTCCCACTGACACCAGTAATGGGGCACTATTCCTCCCATTGACTACAATGATGGGGCACTATTCCTCCCACTGACTACAATGATGGGGCACTATTCCTACCACTGACACCAATGATGGGGCACTATTCCTCCCACTGACTACAATGATGGGGCACTATTCCTACCACTGACACCAATGATGGGGCACTATTCCTCCCACTGACTACAATGATGGGGCACTATTCCTCCCACTGACACCAATGATGGGGCACTATTCCTCCCACTGACTACAATGATGGGGCACTATTCCTCCCACTGATACCAATGATGGGGCGCTATTCCTCCCACTGACATCAATAACGGGGCACTATTCCTTCCACTGATACCAATGATGGGGTGCAATTCCTTCCACTGACACCAATGATGGGGCACTATTCTTTCCACTGACACCAATGATGGGGTGCTATTCCTCTCACTGACTGCAATAATGGGGCACTATTCCTCCCACGGACACCAATGATGGGGCACTATTCCTCCCACGGACACCAATGATGGGACACTATTCCTTCCACTGACACCAATGATGGGGTGCGATTCCTTTCACTGATAGCAATAATGAGGCACTATTCATTCCACTGACAACAATGACGGGGCGCTATTCCTCCCACTGACACCAATAATGGGGCACTATTCCTCCCACTGACACCAATAATGGGGCACTATTCCTGCCACTGATACCAATGATGGGCACTATTCCTTCCACTGATACCAAAGATGGAGCTTTTTTCCTCCCACTGACACCAATGATGGGGCACTCTTCCTTCAAATGACACCAACAATGGGGCGCTCTTCCTTACAATGACACCAATGATGGGGCACTATTCCTTCCACTGACACCAATGATGGGTCAATGTTTACTCCCATTGAAGCCAGGGCATTTTCTACTCATGTGGACAGACCAGCTTCTCCCCGGCCCTTTGTTTAGAAATTTGGAGACCCCTGTTCTATATCTTTGCCTCGTGACTATATGCTTGATTACTCATACCTATTCTTGTCTTGTAAAACCTCTTTTCAAGGAACACATGCGTTTGGGTCTACTCTGATCATGTTGTGCGTTCTGACGCGCCGTCCCTTGTAGAATCTGGCTCTGGCTCTCCTCTTTGCCGTCAGGTCGGTTAGTGTTACTTCCTTTCATTATTACGGAGCTGTCACAGCCAGACATCTTCCGCCTATTATCCCCCGACTTCAGAACTGTGACTCTGGAATGTCTTTGCTTGTTTTTCCCCGTCATCGTTATCAAGTGATATTCTGGGTGTAAGTGGATTCTGGAAGGCTAAACAAACTCCTAGCTTCATGGGGGGGGGGGGGGGGGGGCTTTAGTGGCTGACGCTCTTCCCACCCATACTGGATATGCACAGATGAACGCCTGCTATTTTCACTTAAAGGTCTTTTTAAACATTTAATGGTTAAGAGCATCAAATACAGCCAACGAATTTCGGGGAATAAGCCTCTCTCGTCCTTGGGACTTAAGCAGGTAATTTAAATACTCACAATGCCTTAATGACCACTAGCCACGCTAGTCTTCATTAAGCCTTTACACAGGTCCTCTAGTAAAATTCAATCATGATTCGGTTAACATCAACTAATTAACCCTGAAGAAGGTGTGTTTGCCCTTGAAATGCGTTGGCTATAGTTAATGCTTTGAACTGTTAACCCTTTCGATGCCAGAGCCGTTTTTGCACACGTTAAAAAAATTATTTTAGGTCTGAATACCAGTGGCGGCCGGTTCATTGGGGGCGCAGGGGTGCCGCCCCCCTATCCATGCTCCCGGCCCCCTAATCTACATGCAGGGTGCCGGACGCATGGATTCCAATGAAGGTTTTTTTTTTCTGAAGCACGTGATTAGAGCCAGAGGCTTTAATAGGCTTCAAAAAAGGGTGGGCTCGAGGAGAAGAGCACTGCGCCCTGAGCCCACCCAGTTGTGTGACAATAGCGAATGAATATTAGCTATTGTCACACGGATCCTCCTCCTGGAGACCCGTTTCCAGATTGGCTGAAAGGAGAAGCCATGCCATTGGCCAAAGAGGAGGAGGAGGGAGGAGACGCAGGAGACTGAGGGGGAAACTGCCACCGCTGCTGCCTGCCCTCCACATGTCCAGGGTGAGTGAGCCGGCAACCGGGGGGGGGAGGGGGTGGTGGTATGGTGTGCAGGCTGGTGTGGTTCGGGTATGGTGTGGTCCGTCTGCCGGCCCATGGAGCACCAGCCGCCACTGCTGAAGACTAGTTAAAACCCCCGAATATTAAAGCGATATTAACCACATCCCGCCCGCCCTATAGCAAAATGACGGCGGGATTGGGGTTGTATTATCCTGACCGGACGTCATATGACGGCGGCATATAATATGACGGCGGACGTCATAATACGTCCGGGGGCGCGCAGAGCAGCGATCGGTGATGCGAGGTGTCAGTCTGACTCCCTGCATCTCCGATCTCGGTAAAGAGCTTTCCTCAGTACGTGCCTGACAGGCACGAGTAAAGGAGCGCCGATCGGCGGCTCCCCTGACAGGGGGGGGTCGGCACTGGTAATCAGATCATTGATTACCAGTGCAGACCCTCGGGGGGGGGGGTGCCACTAGAACCACCAGGGATGACCCCAGGGATGCCCACCCATGACCCCAGGGATGCCCACTATTAACCACCAGGGATGGCAATCAGCCCCCCATTGCCCTCCCCATCAGTACTGCCCGCCAGTTCCCTCCCTATCAGTGCTGCCCACCAGTGCCCATCATTGCCATCTATCAGTGTCGCCCACCAGTGCACACCAGTGCCGCCTATCAGTGCCCGTCAGTGCCGCCTATCAGTGTCCACCAGTGCCACCTATCAGTGCCCATCAGTGCCACCTATCAGTGCCCAGCAGTGCCGCCTATCAGTGCCCACCAATGCTGCATATCAGTGCTACCTATCAGTGCCGCCTATCAGTGCCACCCCATCAGTGCCTCCTCATCAGTGCCTGTCAGTGCAGTCTCATCAGTGCTCATCAGTGCAGGAAAAAACTTATTTATTTACAAAATTGTATAACATAAACAAAAAAACTTTTTTTTTTTCAAATTTTTCGGTCTTTTTTTATTCGTTTAGCAAAAAGGAGAACACCCACAGGTGATCAAATACCACCAAAAGAAATGTCTATTTGTGAGGAAGCAAATGACATCAATTTTATTTGGGTACAGTGTCGCACGACCCGGCAATTATCAGTTAAAGTAATGCAATGCTGAATCGCAAAAAATAGCCTGGTCATTAAGGGGGAAAATCTTCCAGTCCAGAAGTGGTTAAAGTGGTTCCAAAGGCAACCTGGAATTGGACTTTGTGTTTTATTTTTATTATTATTATTATTATAGAGGATTTATATAGTGCCAGTTTGCGCAGCGCTTTACAACATGAGGTCAGACACTACAATTACAATACAATTTATACAAAAAAATATATAAAAGGAGGCTATGGGACTTTGAGTGAGGCCAACTACTTTACCAAAGTAGATATATAGAGTACATATGGTTTTAGATATAATACAATTTAATACAGGAGGAATCCGAGGGCCTCGCTCGTTAGAGCTTACTATCTAGGATTTTCCATAAACCCTTTTATTTCACCAACATGACCTTTTGCAGAATGATCGTCACACACCTCATTACACTCCAGTCACCAAACAGTTCTAAACCCATAAATAGACACATAAAATGCTGCATTTATCTTTTCTGCATACTATTTATATATGTTCAGCTTTACATAAAACAGCTCACACCCACATTAGATTGCAGAGATACCCATGGTGCCAAACATAGCAAAGAACACAGCACCTTTTCTCATCAGTGCCGGTGTTCCGTGAAAAAACCATACCCGTGAGAAAACCATACCCTCGTCACTTCTGGTGCTGCTACGGAGGGTATGGATTTCTCACGGTCCTTACACTTGCCGCCGTTACATTAAAACAAATCCTCTGCAACATCAGTCATCTCCGCTCCTTCCCCTGTCACTTCCCTCATGTCGCCTAATAAATATAAAAGCGGATCACGGAGCCGAGATCGGCGTCATTTTCATCTCATACACCCGCCGCCGCTTTTATATTTATTAGGGGAGATCAGGGAAGTCACAGCGATAGAAGAGGAGATGTTTAATGTTGCAGCCGAACTGTTTTAATTATACCACCGCAAGTATGACATTTCACACAGTGCCGTGAGTTTTTCCTACCCTCTGAGCATGCGCACTTGTGTTCTTCTTTGCTGTTCTGTTACGTCTCCGGGGCTCTGAGCATGCGCACTGCTGCGCTGCTCAGCTGTTTGACACAGGAAGTGACGAGGGTATGGTTTCTTCACGGGGTATGGTTTTTTAACGTTACACCGGGGTTGGGGGTTCATTTAACACCAGAATTCCTATCTGCATCTAGTGTTATAGAGATAGAGTGTGTATATGTATATAAATAAAAAACTATCAGCGCAAATCCAAATTGGTGATGTGAATACAGCAACAGAATTAAATCACTGTGCATGAAAAAAATAGTGCATAACTGTAAACCATCAGCTTGTGTAAAGAAATATCCGGCAGCATACACCAATCGTGTTCACAAATCACAATAAACTCATATACATACAAAAACCGTGATGTGCCAGATTATACACAAAAAACTCTAAAGGTGATGATGATAATATGTATATTAATAAAATTAATCAAGTCCATAAGACACACAGCAGTGCTCGTGCTCAGATCCAATGGTGGACAATAAAGTGAAATGAACACCGATAAGTGAGATCCCTCCACCAGATGAATTAGCCTCTCACCTCCATGTAGGACCCAAATGGGCCAGCAAATGCCTATATAAGAGTGTTGGGCTCCTGGAATTAAGAAGAATTGCAGTCAACTCACATTTCCAAGGCACTAAGCCGTGCCTGCTGCTGATATGGCAAGATAATGGTATGTATCACCGGAGAGAAGGTCAGCGTTGGCCACGCAAGCTCCGCCCCCCCTAGGCTTGCGTGGCCGACGCTGACCTTCTCTCCGGTGATACATACCATTATCTTGCCATATCAGCAGGCACGGCTTAGTGCCTTGGAAATGTGAGTTGACTGCAATTCTTCTGATAAAGCCTAATGGATTTAATAGCAGAGAGCACTAGATTTTGCCATTTTTTTCTATCTTATGTCCCGTGATTCCCGGAGATGATTAGCTGGGAGGCTATTTCCAGGAGCCCAACACTCTTATATAGGCATTTGCTGGCCCATTTGGGTCCTACATGGAGGTGAGAGGCTAATTCATCTGGTGGAGGGATCTCACTTATCGGTGTTCATTTCACTTTATTGTCCACCATTGGATCTTTTATTTGAACACTGGGACACTTTACTCTTTATTGGATCTGAGCACGAGCACTGCTGTGTGTCTTATGGACTTGATTCATTTTAATAATATACATATTATCATCATCACCTTTAGAGTTTTTTGTGTATAATCTGGCGCATCACGGTTTTTGTATGTATATGTGTATATGTATATATTTATTTATTTCAGGTACTTACTGTATATAGCACCATCGCTTTACACAGCGGTTCTCATATACACTATATTACCAAAAGTATTGGGACGCCTGCCTTTACAGGCACATGAAGTTTAATGGCATCCCAGTCTTAGTCCGTAGGGTTCAATATTGAGTTGGCCCACCCTTTGCAGCTATAACAGCTTCAACTCTTCTGGGAAGGCTGTCCACAACGTTTAGGAGTGCGTCTATGGGAATTTCCTCAGAAAGGATGTGCTGGAACTGGAGTGAGTCCAGAGAAGGGCAACTAAACTAATTAGGGGATTGGAGGACCTTATAGAGGAAGTAAACTCTTAACTTTTTTTTTCCCCTGCAAAGTAAATGCATAATGTGCTAGAATGCATTGCATACTAGCACATTATGTGACACCTGCAATGAAGCCCGCGTTCTCCCTGATCCTGGCCGCATCCATCTTCACCCGTCTTCCTTCCGGGTCTGCGGTCCGGCTGTATTACTGGCCGGAGCCGCGTGACGTCACTCCTGCGCATGCGCGTGGGAGCCACCAGTCACGGCACAGGGCTCTGAAAAAATGGCACGGTGTTTCTTCAGAGCGCATGCACCGAAGACGTCGTCGGTTGCATGCAATGTAAATATCTCCTAAATGGTGCAAGTTTAGGAGATATTTACAGCACCTATAGGTAATCCTTATTATAGGATCACCTATAGGTAAAAGTCATCAAAGTGGGTTTACAACCACTTTAATTATGAGGAGCGTTTACAAGCCCTTGATTTATTCTCCCTGGAGAAGAGACACCTGAGAGGGGACATGATAGCGATTTACAAATACCTCAATGGTGATCTCAGCATAGAAAAAAAACTATTCAGTCGCAAGGAATGCATGAGGACACGAGGCCATACAATGCGTTTAGAGGAGAAGCGTTTTAACCTCAGGATGCACAGGGGTTTTTTTTTACAGTAAGGGCTACAAGACTGTGGAATTCTCTACCAAAAATAGTAGTTACTGCGGGAAGTATGGCTACTTTTAAAAGACTCTTAGACGTACATCTCAAGGACCAAAACATTCAGGGGTATGTGAGATGATTACAGCCACAAAGACCTACACAGGTTGAACTGGATGGACTATTGTCTTTATTCAACCTCACCTACTATGTAACTATGTTTGTCCATTCTTCCGGAAGCGCATTTGTGAGGTCAGGCACTGATGTTAGACGAGAAGGCCTGGCTCCCAGTCTCCGCTCTAATTCATCCTAAAGGCGTTCTATCGGGTTGAGGTCTAATGGGGATAAAGAGCTAAGTGTATGAATGTCCACAGGACCATCTGCCACATCCCTGGTATAGTAGAACACGAATAAAAATAAAGAAAAAATCAGGTCAGGACTCTTGCGTAGATCAGTCAAGTTCCTCCATCCCAAACTCGCTCTTCCATGTCTTTATGGACCTTGCTTTGTGTACTGGTCCAAATCATTTGGTTGGGGGGGGGGGGGTTATGGTGTGGGGTTGTTTTTCAGGGGTTGGGCTTAGCCCCTTAGTTCCAGTGAAGGGAACTCTTAAGGAGACATTTTGGACAATTTCATGCTTTGTGGGAAGAGTTTGGGGATGGCCCCTTCCTGTTCCAACATGACTGCGCACCAGTGTACAAACAGAGTTGTATAAAGTACTCAAAACCCATACTTGAGTAGAAGTGGAAGCGCTCGATCAAAAAGTGACTTGAGTAGAAGTACTAAAGTATTCAACATTTTTTGTACTTAAGTATTGCAAGTAGTTTTTTTTTAAATTTTGCTACTCAAGTACTGAAAGTAAAAGTACAAGTACTGTGTTATGTAGTTATTAAAGAAGGAAGTCAAAAGTTTGAACATCATATTGTTTTTTATTATTTCAAATGCAGCTTTTATTTATACATACAGTAGCTTTTATTTTCGTATGCGCTGATAATACACATGTTTTGAGCTTCATGAAACCTGCCATCTACTGTTCTGGCAGTGGTAATTTTTATAATGGTAACGAGTAACTATGCAGCACAAAAAAAAAATATTGGAGTAGAAGTATTGAAATCATCGAAAAAATGTAGTGAAGTAAAAGGGGAAGTAGGAGAAAAAAATTCTACTCTAGGAAAGTACAGATACCGCCTTTCGGTACTTAAGTACAGTAGTGAAGTAGTTCTACTTAGTTACTATACATCTCTGTGTACAAGCAAGGTCCATAAAGGCATGGATGAGAGAATTTGAGGTGGAGGAACTTGACTGGCCTGCACAGAGTCCTGACCTCAACCCGATAGAAGACCTTTGGGATTAATTTGAACGGAGACTGCGAGCCAGGCCTTCTCTCCAACATTAGTGCCTAACCTCACAAATGCACTCCTGGAAGAATGGTCAAACATTCCCATAGACACTCCTAAACCTTGTGGACAGCCTTCCCAGAAGAGTTGAAGCTGTTATGGCTGCAAAGGGTGGGCCAACTCAATATTGAACCCTACGGACTAAGACTGGGATGCCATTAAACTTCATGTGCGTGTAAAGGCAGGCGTCCCAATACTTTTGGTAATATAGTGGATATATAATACATTCATATTAGTTCTTGTACTCTAGGAGCTTACAATCTAAGGTCCCTAACCATAGGCATGCGCACAGGGTGTGCAGGGGCACACCCTAATCCCCCTGTACGGTGCCGATTCCCCCTGCTTCATGGCGCCCCCCTGTCTCCCCCCTGCAGTGCTGCCAGCTTCCCTCCTCTCCTCTTCCACCCGCTGCTGCAGGGGATGTTTCAAGACTGATGAATGAGTGAACACAGTGGGTGATCTGTACCATTCGCTCGTGTTAATTCTTAACTAAAGCATAGTAAACTATTTACTATGCTTCAGTTTGGGAAAGAACAGGAAGCCACTCAGCACAAAGCACTTCCCATTCATTCACTGTGCAGTGCAGATGAGGCTGCAGAGAAAGGGACTGTGAAGCCCCCTCCTCAGTCCCTTTCTCTCTGTTAACCACTTTAGCCCCGGAGGATTTGGCTGCTCAAAGACCAGGGCCTATTTTGCAATTCGGCACTGCGTGACTTTAACGGACAATTGCGCGGTCATGCGATGCTGTACCCAAATGAAATTGACGTCCTTTTTTTCCCACAAATAGAGCTTTATTTTGGTGGTATTTGATCACCTGTGCGATTTTTACTTTTTGTGCTATAAACAAAAAAACAGCGACAATTTTGAAAAAATAACAATATTTTTCACATTTTTTTATATGAAATTCCCCCCAAAAAAATTTAAAAATCTACATTTTCTAACATTTTAGGCCAATTTGTTTTCTGCTACCTATTTTAGGTGAAATAAATTGCAATAAGTGTAAAGTGTATATTGATTGGTTTGCGCCAAAGTTATTGCATTTACTAACTACGGGAAAGATTTTTGTCATTTTTATTGTTTTTTTTTTTAGATTTCAATAGATTTTTATTTGTTTTCAAGTGCAAGTCAAACATACAGAATGAAACAACAGAGTAACAGCTGTCGTAAAACATAACAATACAGTATGAATAGTGGGTCAGGGGACACAGCCCCCCAGGGAGCACATAATCATAACACATCCCACTACGCAACTTTCAGTCAACTATGTCCCATATCGAGGCGGTCCGAGTCAGACCCAGGCCCGCACCCCCCCCCCCACACTGCGCCGAGCCATGGGGGGGGGGGGGGCGAACACCCAGGTCCCAACCCACCACCACACACGACCCGCCCCGGGACAGCAAAGTAACCTCAGGGACACGCCAAATGTCACACATTATTATTGTTTTTTTTTAACAAGTAATGGCGGCGATCTGCGATTTTTTTTTTGCGGGACTGCGACATTGCGGTGGACAGATCGGACCCTTGACTGACATTTTTTACACTTTTGGGGGTACCAGTGACATTACTACAGTAATCAGTGCTATAAATATGCACTGTTACTGTAAAAATGACACTGGCAGGGAAGGGGTTAACTTTATTAGAGATCCAGGGGTTAAGTGTGTCCCTAGGGGCGTGCTTCTAAATGTAAAGGGGCGTGGCTTTTGATGTAACCACAGAGACATACGATACTACATAGCAGGATCTTATGATCTCTGCAGTTACATCAGGGAGAATGACAGGCGGCTTTGTTTACATCAGCCGCCTGCCTTTCTCCCTCTCCAGCGGGAGATCGCAAGTGACCGGCGGACATCGGAGCCGCCAGTCACTCATGCGGGGATGGCAGTGAACGAGCGGGGCCCGCCCCCTATTGGCTCGCGGGCAAGTGACGTACCGATACGTCACTTTGCCCAGGGAGGGCTGACCGCCGCAGTATATGTACTTGCGGCAGTCGGCAAGTGGTTAAGACCCTTGATATTTCACCATAGCCCCCCCCCCCCCCCCCCCAACAGGGCTTCTAAAAAAAAATTGTGAAATAAATAAATAAATAAAATCTAATGACACTGCACTACTGACCCCAATCTTTGCTCGGCTGACACCGTCCACTGCTCTGCTGATATACATGCATATGTGTTTGTGCTCTGGGGTGCACACCCTAATGCAATACCCTGTGCACCCCAATGTCCCTGACTCACATTCATACACATACTAGGGCCAATTTAGACAGGAGCCAATTAACCTCCCAGCATGTCCTTGGAGGGTAGGAGGACACCGGAGTACCCAGAGGAAACCCACACAGGAAGAACATGCAAAATCCAGGCAGTTAGTGTTGTGGTTGGGTTTCGAACCAATAACCCCAGTGCTGCCAGGCGGAAGTGTTTGGATGTCTCCTCCCACACCATACAGGCAGTTTAGGTGGCTTTCATCCAGATTGTCCGCATTGTGTGTGACTTTCTATATAGCTGACATAAGAACATTAGAGTGTAAGCTCCTCTGTGCTAGGTTCTGTAAAATACTACAAGATTTGTCATGTGCTGTATGTCACATACTCCACACCATTCCACACAGTACACTGTGCTATACACAATATATTCTACACTCTGCAACCCCATTCACTGTGATGCACATATTCCACTAATCACTCCATACCCTGTGATATATATGATATACTTCACACTTCTCAACTCTATACATTGTGCTGTGCATTATATACTCCACATTTCTTTATACATTGTGCTGTGCATTATAAACTCCACACTTCTCATTACATTGTGCTGTGCATTATATACTGCACACTTCTCATTACATTGTGCTGTGCATTATATACTGCACACTTCTCATTACATTGTGCTGTGCATTATATACTGCACACTTCTCATTACATTGTGCTGTGCATTATATACTCCACACTTCTCTATACATTGTGCTGTGCATTATATACTCCACACTTCTCATTCCATTGTGCTGTGCATTATATACTCCACACTTCTCATTACATTGTGCTGTGCATTATATACTCCACACTTCTCATTACATTGTGCTGTGCATTATATACTCCACACTTCTCATTACATTGTGCTGTGCATTATATACTCCACACTTCTCATTACATTGTGCTGTGCATTATATACTCCACACTTCTCTATACATTGTGTTGTGCATTATATACTCCACACTTCTCATTACATTGTGCTGTGCATTATATACTCCACACTTCTCTATACATTGTGTTGTGCATTATACACTCCACACTTCTCATTACATTGTGCTGTGCATATACTTCACACTTCTCAACTCTATACATTGTGCTGTGCATTATATACTCCACACTTCTCAACTCTTTACATTGTGCTGTGCATTATATACTCCACACTTCTCTATATATTGTGCTGTGCATTATATACTCCACACTTCTCAACTCTATACATTGTGCTGTGCATTATATACTCCACACTTCTCTATATATTGTGCTGTGCATTATATACTCCACACTTCTCAACTCTATACATTGTGCTGTGCATTATATACTCCACACTTCTCTATATATTGTGCTGTGCATTATATACTCCACACTTCTCAACTCTATACATTGTGCTGTGCATTATATACTCCACACTTCTCTATATATTGTGCTGTGCATTATATACTCCACACTTCTCAACTTCTCATGCCCAAGAGGGTTAAGGCAGTGCTGGAAAATAATGGTGGCCACACAAAATAATTGACACTTTGGGCCCAATTTTGGAAACTGTGTATTTAGGGGTGTACTCACTTTTGTTGCCAGCGGTTTAGACATTAATGGCTGTGTGTTGAGTTATTTTGAGGGGACAGCAAATTTACACTGTTATACAAGCTGTACACTCACTACTTTACATTGTAGCAAAGTGTCATTTCTTCAGTGCCGGTTCACACTGATGCGCTTGCGATTGTAATGCGAATTTGCAGTGCGAGTTTACCTTGCGTTTTTCCATAGTACAGCGCGATTGCAATGCGAATCGCA
This sequence comes from Pelophylax lessonae, assembly GCF_965119305.1. Taxonomy (NCBI): domain Eukaryota; kingdom Metazoa; phylum Chordata; class Amphibia; order Anura; family Ranidae; genus Pelophylax; species Pelophylax lessonae. Next base: position 289,869,004 of record NC_138775.1, on the reverse strand, counting down.
TTGCGTATAATCATGTTAATTAGCTCAGGTGCGATTTTTGCTCCAGCCAATCCAAATGAAATGGGTGTTAACTTCCGGTGGACTTCCTGGTCTTTATGAGGAGAGTACACCGTGGAGTGTGAGCTGTGGTTTTGTTTGGAGATTACGTTGTGGAGAGTGTGCTGTATTTTGGTGTATTGCCACTATGTTTCATTTGCCTTTGGTCATGGCAGCAGTTGCTACTGCCACTGCTGCAGTCTTGATCAATAAGGACAGGAGGAGGAGAAGGATGAGGATGATGATGATGAGAAGACGAAGGTATTGGGTTCATCCCATAATTTCAAACAGGGAAGAGAGAGGTCAGTTCAATGTCCTCTATCATGATCTCCGGCAACATGAAGAGAAGTTTTTCAACTATACTCGGATGTCTGTTAATAGGTTAGTATGTGAGAGGGAGTCTCTCCTTCTTCTTCTCTCTTTTTGCTGCTTCCCTCTATATCTCTTTTTTCCCCATCTCTCTTTTTCCTCTCTCTCTGTTTTCACCTATATCTACCCCCGAATCATTCCTGAAGCTCCCCACGCCCCCCTTTTGCTTGCCACTTACGTGTGTTGTGTTTTTTTTTAGTTTTGACGAATTACTTGGGCTGCTCTTTTCACGTTTGGAGCGTCAGAACACCACCTTCCGGAACAGTGTTGTGCCTGCTGAAAGATTGCTTGTTACATTACGGTAAGTGTGATATATTTTGTGAAAATTCTTGTATTTTTTTTCTCCATAGTTAGCAATACATTGAATGCAGACAGATATGATGGCAAAGTTGACTTCAAAAAAAGTTTTTATTTTTTTTTTATTTTGTTGCATGTAACAAGAACAAAGGAACAAAATCCAGAAAAATTAGGTCAAAAAAGACAACTTAGATCAACGTGGCAATACAGTGGCAAGTGTACTATAGATCCAAAAAATTTGGTGAACTCTCCAGATCAAGTGGTGTTGAAGAGCCTGAGGGTGTATGATCCACGGTGTTGGGATATAGCCATGGCACAAGCGGGGATGGAGTTCTATGTGACGGTCCACTTGGGGGCCTATATTGTGGATAGGGTGGAGGTATTTTTGGGGAAAATGCACTAGATTGTGATGGTGGTGGTGGTCTGCTGGAGGGGGGGAAATGGGAAGAAGTGGAGACATCCGGTGTTCTAGTGTGGGGGGGGATTACAGAGGGAATTGGGGAAGGAATAGGATATGGGATTTGGGATCTAGGGGTCTCATGGATGCTCCGATATTGGTCAAAACTTGACGGATAAGGGTTTGTTGGAATGGCAGAATGACTGGGTGTGAAATGAGGGGACCATGGAGTGTCTTGCGGTAACTGTCGTGGTACAGAGAACGAATGTATGCAGTTTTGTACCGCCATTCTCATGTCGAAATACCTTTCAGACGGGACCTCTTTGAGAAGAGGCACCAAGCTATGAGCAAATAGTGTGTGAGGACATTTATGTGCATCTAGTTGCTGGCTGATGCCTGACATAATGTCCACTAAGTGCTTTGTCTGCTCGTCTTCCGCCTCAGCAGTTGCCCTGCTGACTCTCCTCCTGTGGGATGTAGAGCCTCGACTTTGAGGCCTGGTGGAAGGCGTGGAAACGTCAGTTTCCTCAAACTCCTGTTCTGGTTCTTGAGCGGATCCTGACTCATCCAAACTCTGTGACTCGTTAGGAATATTTGAACTACTATTTGAACATGCAAAAGCGACGCCTTCTTCCTCATCAACTTGAGCTGCATGCTCCTCCTCCTCCCCTTCCTCCTGCACATTCTCCACCTCGTCCCAACTTGCTTGTGTGCTGCAATGACAAACATGAAACAACTTTTCATCATCCGCTCCAATATATAATTTGAATGATAGGTGGGGATTGGAAGGTGAGGGGTTTGGGGGTGGGGTGAAGAGGGAGGGGGAAGGAAGGATGGGTTAATAGTGAAAGAGAATTTAACAATAAACTTACTTCCGCATTTCTAGAACCGGTAGCAGAAAATCCAGACATCTGACAAAGGCATAGGGACGCTTAGGGGGGGCACCGGATCTACTTCTCGCCTCACGTTCAAGTCTCTTGTACCTTTGCAGGGTATCCTTGAGGCTACGCCATCTTGTTCGTATTAGTAATTCTGGAAGAGAAAAACATGACTAATAATAACTTTCTGTTTTTTATTTCAGGTACCTTGGAACTGGTAATTCTTTTGCAAGCCTGCATTACGAGTTCAAATTGGGGAAATCTACTGTGAGCACAATTGTTCGTGATACCTGTATTGCCATCTGGGAGGTCCTAAGAGATGTGGTGATGAGAAAACCAACCAAAGAGGAGTGGATCTCTGTAGCTGATCTTTTTTGGCAATGCTGCAACTTCCCTAACTGTGTCGGTGCTATAGATGGCAAGCACATTAGGATTGTGAGACCAGTTGGTAGCGGCACCAAATATTTCAATTACAAAAAATATTTTTCTTTGGTTTTGCTGGCAGTGGCGGATGCAAACTACTCATTCACCTACATAGATGTTGGTTCATATGGGAGCAGTTCCGACTCCAGTATTTTTTCCCACTCCAGTTTTGGAAAAATGCTGCGTGAAAAAAGCCTGGACCTCCCACATGAACGACCACTGCCTGGAACATCTCAGCAAAGCCTCCCATTTGTTTTTGTTGGTGATGAGGCTTTTGCACTTTCGGAACACCTGCTTCGCCCGTATGCTAATCGCTCACTGACTGTTGAAAAGAGAGTGTTTAACTACAGGCTCACAAGAGCGCGCAGAGTTGTGGAGTGCAGTTTTGGTATTCTGGCAAATAAGTGGCGCTTTCTACACACGCCACTGACTCTAACCACGGATAACGCCATAATTGCCGTCAAAGCTGCCTGTGTACTCCACAACTTTGTAAGATCGCGAGATGGATACCTCTTCGAGGACTCCCTGATGGATGATATGGAAGGCGCAGAGTGGATCCACACCAGGGGAAACTACAGAGGGGCCAACATCAGGGAGAATTTCACTGACTATTTTATGAGTCCTGCTGGTCAAGTGCCATGGCAGCTTGATTCCATACAATAAAGAGTATTAATTAATTTTTACTGTACTTTGTTTCAATAAATAAACTATTGTTCAAATGTTCAACATTGCGTAATGCATTTCTTTTCGTCTGTGGTTACATACTGAGCATGCATTGTCTTCCACAGGGCCCCCCATAGATCCCCATTTAAAACTTGGCCCCCCCACATAGATCCCCATTTAAAACTTGGCCCCCCCACATAGATCCCCATTTAAAACATGGCCCCCCCACATAGATCCCCATTTAAAACTTGGCCCCCCCACATAGATCCCCATTTAAAACTTGGCCCCCCCCACATAGATCCCCTTAAACATGCCCCCCCCATAGGAGAATATATACACATACCTTTCTTTTTGCGCTCTTGAGTTGTGAATCCACTCCAGTCCTCATACAGGCTTGCACAAATTTCTTCCCACCCTCTTTTCTTCATAGCGTTGTTTTTGTACTCTGCAGTACGACTGTCCCATATATATGGCCTGGAACAGACAAGCCTGATCAGCTCCTCATTGTCGATCCCAACACGTTTGGGTGCCATGTTTGTTGATGAAGATGTTTGTGGATGTCACATGCAGGCTCGGGACAGGAAATAGGGGGGTGTAGCTGTCGGGACAAACTATACACATATTCGCACATATCTGAACTGTACATGCGAGTTCAGAGCGATTTACATTGATGTCTATGGAGACTAAATTCGCAACGCAGCACTGTAAACTCGCACAAGACCCTTTTTTTCATCGCATCACATTCGCATCTAGATCGCAACGCATAGATGTGAACGACCGTCACGAATGCAATGTATTTTTAAGTGCATGCGATTGGAGACTTTTTAGAACGCAACGCATTCGCAGTACAAGCGCATCAGTGTGAACCGGCACTCAGTGTTGTCACATGAAAAGATAGAATAAAATATTTACAAACATGTGAGGGGTGTACTTACTTTTGTGAGATACTGTGTATACTATACTCCTCCAATCACAGCTCAATACACTGTGCTGTTCATGATATACTCCACACTTCACTCCTCTGTAAGCTATATTATATGTGACATAATGTGCACATCTTACCTCCATATACCATGCTGTACATGTTAAAGTTCCTAATCCATACACTGTAGCCTAGATCTTGACTTTTCCTTTCTTTTTGTCAGTGAGACTTGCTGTCATAATAAGCAGCCAGTAGGGAGGGACAGGAGGTAATGTGTTGGCTTTCAAGATGAAGTCTGTTTTTTCATATGGCAGCACCTTCGGTTTGGGGCTCCAGGAATGCCCAGAAAATGTGTTTGTCTACCTATAGGTGGCAGCTATAAGGTACACGGATATATACTGCGGCAGGACGGCCCTTCAGCGCAAAATCACGTACCTGTACGTCTCTTTTCTTTGAGGGGTCTGGCTGTGATTGGACACAACAGGTCTGGCGGACCGGACGTTCGGCGACACCCGGTGATCGCTTCCGTAAGAGGCAGAACGGCGGTCTGCCTTCGTAAACAAGGCAGATCACCATTGATCACTGTACTGCAGAGTCAGATCCTCCAGTGTCTCCCCTCTCAGTCAGCTCCTCTGGACCTCCGGATTCAGTTCCTCACTGCTACTCTTAAGGCCCTCAGAATGATCCCCTGAGGCCGCATGTCACCTCTACAGAGGAGCAGCCGCCCCCTCCCTTCGGGACTCCGCTATCCAGACGAAAGACCTCGAGTACATGTGCTCCTGGCTTTTATACAGTATCCCAACATGCACCGAGGCACTTTTCCTCTGCCAATCATCAGGACTGTATCAAAAGCCTATGCACCCATTCGTCCGGCTTCCTACCACTGTCCAATATGCCTCCCTATTGGACCAGTGTGAAAAATTCTCTAGACAGAATGAGTTGCATCCTGAGCACAATGAGCAGACCTCACTAACAGATCCTGCTCTCTGGTAGGCAGAGAACAATATAGATTTGCCTACAGCCCCTCTGGTAAGCAGACAGAGCTCAAAACTATACTCTCTCACTATCACCTACCTAGGAGGGTGCTACACTCCCCTCGCCAAGCTCCCCCCACCAAGCTGAGCCATGTCCTCACTGGCTCCGGACAGCAGCCCCTAGTAAAATACCTGTACAAAATTTACACGGGGTATCCCAAAAACTTGGAAAAGGGGCAAAAGGAGATAACATATGTACAGGGCCATGGGGCATACCCCATATGTGGCCAGTAAATACAATAAATTATGTGGAAAAATATATTTCTCTGCTGTACAAATATTTACACATCTATGCACATAGGGATATACCAAGTGCATTTAGACCAATGCACCCCCTGCCAAACAAAAATCAGCTTGACAGGTAAAGGCAACACCCTATGTAACTAACTAGACACAAATATCAACATTACATATATACACTGAGGACAGTGGAGGGCCTCTCCAAGACCTGGAAGTTCCCTGCAAGCCTGCAAAGGAAAAAAAAAACAAAGTTAAGGCAGAATTCCGGCCTCAAATACCTTTTTTAACTAAAAATACCCCTATAATACTAATCCATCGCCCTTTATAAAACCGCTATTCTCATACTTACAAGGGGTACAGTATTGGATTTTAGTCAAAATCTTACTTTTAAAAACAATGTCTGGGCGCGGCCATCTTGGATGAGGGCTTCTGAAGCCGCAGTGTAATCTGCTGCATCCTTCTTCCTGATTCCAGGGAGAGTTCTGGGAGTTCTTCCTGATTCCAGCCTCCTGGGAGTGATGACAAACAGCTCCCAGGATGCAATGCAAAGGCGGAAGTGATGTCGGTGGCCGTGGCCACAGAGGGGGGAGAAGGAGGAAGTACAATCAAAAATGCCCTGAAAATAAGGTAAGGGACCCCCGAAAAAAATTGAAAATGCCCAATTGTTGATCAGCATAGCGAGCGCTCCAGGAATCACTAAAGTTGCAAAATAGGCTGAAACTCCGCTTTAACCACTTTCCGTCTGCTCACATTGCAATGTGGCTCGTTATCGTCCAGCGACGTAGACCTACATCGCTGGACTCCTCCCCTTGTGGGCGGCGCGCTCGCTTCCGACAGCGGGAGTCGGGCCAGGGGAGGAGCAGCGGTGATCACCGCCGCTCTTCCCCGATCTTTGGGGAATCGAGTTTGGAGATCCGCCCGCTTGTGTAAACAAAGCGGGCGGATCTCCTAAGTGACAGTCAGGGTCAGATTGCAGGGTTCAGCATAGCTGAACCTGCGATCTGTGTCTGTGTCACTCAGTCACCTCCCCCCACACACACGTCAGTAAGCACCAGGCATACATTAACCCCTCCCTCTCCAATAAAAATGAACCCCTTCCCTGCCAGTGTCATTTTTACAGTAACAGTGCATATGTATAGCACTGATTACTATAGAAATGTCACTGGTACCCCCAAAAGTGTCAAAAATGTCAGTCAAGGTTCCGATCTGTCCGCCGCAATGTCGCAGTCCCGCAAAAAAAAATCGCAGATCGCCGCCATTACTCGTTAAAAAAAAAATGACAGAAATCTTTCCCTTAGTTAGTAAACGCAATAACTTTTGCGCAAACCAATCAAAATACGCTTATTGCGATTTTTTTTACCAAAAATATGTAGCAGAAAACAAATTGGCCAAAAATGATAAAAAATTTAGATTTTTACATTTTTTTTGGGGGGGGATTTCACAGGGGATCAAATACCACCAAAAGAAAGCTCTGTTTGTGTGAAAAAAAGGACGTCAATTTAGTTTGGGTACGGCGTTGCATGACCGCGCAATTGTCAGTTAAAGTCGCACAGTGCCGAATCGCAAAAAGTGGCCCAGACGTAAGACAGCAAAATCCTCCGGGGGTAAAGTGGTTAAAAACGCTGTCTTGGCGCGGACATCTTGGATGTGGGCATCTGAAGCCGAAGTGTAATCTGCTGTGTCCTTCTTCCTGATTCCAGGGAGTGTTCTGGGAGTTCTTCCTGATTCCAGCCTCCTGGGAGTGATGACAAACAGCTCCCAGGATGCAATGCAAAGGCGGAAGTGATGTCGGTGGCCGCGGCCACAGAGGGGGGAGAAGGAGGAAGTACAATCAAAAATGCCCTGAAAATAAGGTAAGGGGCCCCCTGGAAAAAAATTGAAAATGCCCAATTGTTGATCAGCATAGCGAGCACTCCAGGAATCACTAAAGTCGCAAAATAGGCTGGAACTCCACTTTAAGCTCATGGAAATTTACATATCCCACCTACTTAGGGTGAAACTGCCTTCTCTTCAGAGACAACCTTCTCACCAGCATCATGTCTATCTCTAACATCCCAGTAGAGATCTCTATCACTACCGACCCCCTAAGGGCACGCTTGTCTCGACGTTCTGTTGTGTACCTGCAATAGACAAACAAAACAGATCATGCCTTGCCAAGCTAAAATTTGATCAGCAATTCCACCTCTAAAATATATATTTTTGACTAGTAATAAACACACACTCTCTCTCCTATCATAGTCAGACCCACAAGTTCAGAATGAAGAAATGCAGAGTTTACCCGACAGGTGTTCACAGTGTCCTTTCCTCCTGTAACACCTTGGCAGCACATCTTCTCCTGACGGCAAGCTGTTTTGCTGGAGCCTGAGCAAACTTGTCTAACTTGTGAGTCTCTGCAAAGCTCTTCAAGGGATCCTTCACTCTGGCATCCCCCTCTCTGAGGAGACAATGAGACTTTACCCCTCTTTTACAAGGTAGCAACTCGCACAAACTTCTTTCAACTGGCCCAAATGGATCTTCACAAAGTGTCCTTTGAACAAAGTATCTTTGCAAAGTATCCTATTCTGTACTTCAGCAATCCTGGCCCGCTGACCCAAAAATTCTTTGTGAAGTGTCTCTGTTGACCCTTTAGTGATCCTGTCCCGTTGACCCAAAGGATCTTGGCATGGTGTTTCGCAGATATTGCTTCTTGAGAAAAACAGTAGTACAAGGCCAAAAAGTGTTCACTGGAGTTCTTTGAATAGGAAGTCTCTGTGAACTAGAGAGTTAGTCCTCCAGGTCAGTGGTGTATTTTGGTTATGTGCTGCCCTAGGCAAGACTAAAATTGGGCCCCCCCCCCCCCCCCCCCCATGTAAATTTTCCCCACTCCTTTTTTTAACAGATGTGACTCCATCCAAAACTGAAGGACTACAAGTCCCAGCATGAACCCCTGAGATCTCACGGGGGGGGGGGGTGAGAGGGGGCGAGAGAGAGAGAGGGGTGAGTGGGTGGGTGAGGGAGGGAAAGAGAGGGGGTATGAGAGAGAGAGGGTATGTGAGGGAGGGAGGGAGAGAGAGAGGGTGGGTGAGGGGGTGAAAAAGAGGGGAGAATCAAAGAGAGAGAGAGAGAGGGGGTGAGATAGAGAGAGGGGGATGAGAGAGAGAGAGGGGGGGTGAGAGAGAGAGAGGGGGGATGAGAGAGGGGGGGATGAGAGAGAGAGGGGGTGAGAGAGAGGGGGGAGAGAGTGGGGAGATGAGAGAGAGAGAGGAGAGCGAGAGAGGGGGGGGGGGTGATAGAGAAAGAGAGAGGGTGTGAGAGAGAGGGGGGGTGAGAGAGAGGGGGAGGAGAGAGGCGGTTCTAGCAACTAGTGGCCAATAGAGTCTCCGGTGGAGGGGGGGGTGGCTTTTTTGCTGCCCCCCTGCAAAGTGCTGCCTTAGGCCTTGTTGGCCTAGGCCAAAATACAGCACTGTTCCAGGTAGCAGCCCCTGGCTTAACAAAAGAAGCTTTTTTCTTTTGTGAAAACAATCCTTCTCCAAAATAAAGAAACTGTATAGACGTTTTGTTGAACCCCATCTTCCTTTGCAAGGATAGAAGGGAAAGGGAATTTGGAAATAGGGCTTCCGGCCCTAACAACAACTTTTTAATATGGTGAAAGCTCTTCGAGCACTCCAGCCCCTTTTTAACTTTTAGCTCAAGTAACTGAAGGACGATCAGGCTAACTAGCCTCTTGACAACTCAACTTTCCTGACAGGAATGGGAATTTCTGTATGTTCAGCAATAATAGTCAGGATGGGGTATCCGGACAATCTTTCCTACAGGGTCTCGAATCCTGATGGCCCAAGCTTGGCCTTTTCCAGTTGTGCTGCAAACTTCCACACAATCTATGTAGATAGACCCCCCCAAGTTCTAACTGCCCTTGACAGACAAGAAGGTGTCCCAAGAAGGTGTTCGGGCTTTGTCTTGTTGCAATATAGCTTGGGGATGTAAAGAAAGTCCCAAACTGCCTCCTCACACCAAGCCCCTCTCTTGGCCTCAATCTCTTCCATGATCTCCCGAGGAGTGTATGGATAATCATACCCATACTCTAGGGCCATCTTCTTTTGTACAAGGTGCTGGAACCGAGAGAACCTGGGAAGTCTCTGTCTATCTCCTCTCCCAGGTGCGGTGTATAGGATCTCCTCCTTCTTGATGAGACTGGCATAGGCGTCGTTCTGGTCCTGAGCCCGGGTGTAGGTGCAAGGTGGGGATAGATCTACTACAGGCCTCACAGAACCCCAAGTTCCTGACACAATTCATGGAAGCGACAGTCCCCTCGGCCTCTTCATTGAGTGAACTGGGACTTGCAGAGGACTTGCAGTCTCTTCCTCCGACTTCCACACATCAATTCCCTCTTCCAGGAACCCATTCTGATACTGGAAGCGGGGCGACCCTATGTCAATGGCTCCAGCCTCCTCCTCACTGGACACACTAGAGGCCTTCCACTATGGAACCCATTGACTCCCCTCTGCCACTTTAAGAACTGGACTATTTGCTGTTGCAGTGGTTGCTGGGACATCTTGCGGCAGCTTGGTCCTCACAATCTGCGTGCATGTCACCCCACGAGATACGGGTCCCCCTGGCTTGAGACACTGTAGTGCAGGTCTGCGTCACTGGTTCTGGCCCCAGCAGCGCTCTCAGCATTCCTCTTCCTCTGCCCACAGGGATCCTCACTGTAGATGCCAGCAACTCTCGAGTGACTCCTGTCTTCCAACTCACACTCAGTCTTCTGGGCTGACAATCACTCTGTGCTGCTTGCAACATCATATCACCGCAGTGCCTACACTGGCTCCATGCCCGCAGCCACATAGACACATTCAAGCATCGACTACATACCAGCCCAAGATGCTCCTTGTCCCCTCCGCTGCACAGGGCCAATCCTCCTGTAGGCGCTAATCGCGCCCCTGTATACCACAGGGTCGAGTTTGGCAATTCAGTCTGCTCAGCAGGTACTCCACCAACATTTGGGCTAGCCCCTGCGCTCTGGGTCACTCCAGCATCCGCCATCTTGCTCCTTCACACACATGTCTGCTCCTCAGCTACACCCTATGGCGGAAGTGATGTCTCAGCTCTCTTCCTCCGCTTGGATTGGCAGCTCGTGGGCCGCCCATGACTCCAGACTAGCTGACTCTCTTGCGGTGGCTCCTCCTGCGAGGCAGATCTCTTAAGCGTGAGCTTTCCCAGGCGGTGCAGTAACCCTTTCGCTGCTGCTTTGACTCTGCCCAGGTTTCACGAATGGTATTGCGTTGCAGATTGTGTTCACTGGCACACACACATCTGCCTCCCCAGTCTGTACTCGATCCTCAGTTGAACTTCTGCCTGTACAAGCCAAACAATCTCCTTTACTGCCAAAGAAAATTGTCCCGCTGTGATCAACTGCAAGGCAGACATCTTCTTCTGCAGTACATGTACAGACACAACCCCTGACGCACCAATCCCTGCGTCCTGGGCCACGGTTTTCTCCATCAACACTTGAAAGTACTCTCACATCTTTTACTGTAAAGCAGACACAGTTCCCTTGTATCACACGGCACTTCATTTGAGAATACACACTGGTTCTCTGATAAATGTCCGATCGTTGCCAATAGCAACAGTTGCCGTGACCATGACTTAGCAGCACACCTTCGCTGGTCACTGTAGAGCAGACATTACTTTCTCCGCTAACACTCCAGCACTCTACTTGAGAAGACATGGCGTTACTTGGTGCAACTATGCGGCCGTTCCCGCTAGCAACCGTTGCTGTAACCCAGGGGAACATCCCGAACGATGCCTCCAAATGTAGCACTGTCCTCGCAGGGCCTGCTGAATAATGACCTGAGGGGCTCCCCTGATTACTTCCTAACACTCCAGCACTCTACTTGAGAAGACATGGCGTTACTTGGTGCAACTATGCGGCCGTTCCCGCTAGCAACCGTTGCTGTAACCCAGGGCAACTATGCGGCCTGTCCCCCCATGTAGCAATGTCCCCGCAGGGTGCAACTATGCGGCCGTTCCCGTTAGCAACCGTTGCTGTAACCCAGGGGAACATCCCGAACGACGCCTCCAAATGTAGCACTGTCCCCGCAGGGCCTGCTGAATAATGACCTGAGGGGCTCCCCTGATTACCAGCACATGGTTACCTTGAGATATATTTTGTTAATCCCTCCTTGCTCCTGATGGCTCGTCACATAATTAAACAGTCTAGGGGTGTTGGTTTTTTTATGTTTATTTGGAACTGGGATAGGAGAAGGGAATAGTGGAATACTCCAGGTTGAACTATTCACAATAGTTGAGGACCTCTCTCTTTCAGCCTTCTAGATTGGTTGGAAAAAGCTAGGCTGCCTAATCCACACTGCCACAAGTGTAGAAAAGGTTAAATATCTTGCTCTTTACTTCCTAGCAAAACAACTTAGTGGATGATAACTTATCTTCAGGACACTCTCACTAGCATCCCCTTTCAACTGACACCCATCCACTAACTATCCTAGGAGCAGGGGTGGCCCCCCTCAGGACAGACCCCTTGACATGAGATTCTATACTCACTGTACTGCAGAGACAGATCCTCCAGTGTCTCCCCTCTCTGTCAGCTCCTCTGGAACTCAGGGTTCAGTTCCTCACTGCTACTCTCCAGGCTCTCAGGATGACCTCCTGAGGCCACATGGCACCTTTACAGAGGAGGAGGAGGCAGCCGCCCCCTCCCTCCGGGACACCGCTATCCAGACAAAAGACCTCAAACACATGTGCTCCTTGCTTTTATACAATATCCCAACATTCACCGAGGCACTTTCCCTCTGCCAATCATCAGGACCATATCAAAAGCCTGTGAACCCATTCGTCAGGTTTCCTACCACTGTCCAACATGCCTTCCTATTGGACCAGTGTGGAACATTCTCTAGACAGAATGAGTTGCATCCTGAGCACAATGAGCAGACCTCACTAGCAGTTCCTGGTCTCTGGTAGGCAGAGAACAATATAGATTTACCTGCAGCCCTTCTGGTAAGCAGACAGAGCTCAAAACTATATTTCTCACTAGCACCTACCTAGGAGGGTGCTACACTTGTTAATGCCATTAGTTGTTAATGGCACCCCCATGCATCTGCAAACATGCATATTTTCACACGCATCAAAGCATGGTGCAACATATTTTTTGAAAAGAGTCAGGGATTGCTTTTCCACATTCATCATGTGTAGGGCAGCCCTTTAAAGTGAATAAGCTGCTCCACATATAACATGCAGAAACGCACGTGTGCTCAGTCACACCTGTAGGGGTGAACTAAACAAACCAATGTATTTGGTTCTATGCAAACACAGTAAGTACCTGAATTTGACCTGGACATTCCCCTGTACATCAGAGCTGAGACTGGGAGGGAGCAAAGCAACATAAGTAGCCAGTTGGTTGTGCTTCAGTGCTTATGTGCTAACAAAGAGCATGATAATAAAAGGAGAGATCATCAATCTGCTGCTTCTTCTTTCACTGTCCCATCACAGGCTGAAAGAAGAAGACCTGTAAGTGTTACTGAATTGTAGCAGGAAAAAAAATCATCACTCCTGTCCTGCCAGACAGAGCTGTGTAAATGTTAGGACTGGATAGGCAGAATACAAATCCTATGTCAAGTATAACAGCTCCTATATACACTGTATTACCAAAAGTATTGGGAAACCTACCTTTACACACACATGAACATTAATGTCATCCCAGTCTTAGTCCGTAGGGTTCAATATTGAGTTTGCCCACCCTTTGCAGCTATAACAGCTTCAACTCTTCTGGGAAGGCTGTCCACAAGGTTTAGGAGTGTCTATGGGAATGTTTTACCATTCTTTCAGAAGCGCATTTGTGAGGTCAGGCACTGATGTTGGACGAGAAGAAAAAACCATGGGAGAGGGCAGCTGGAGAGGCAGTGTAGGATTCTAAAAGCCAGGTTTTGGTAATAGCAAGTTGGGGAGAAAATGTCATTGACAGAGGCAAGTTTGTTAGAGACTGGGCGGACATTCCAGAGGGCACACATAGGGGGGCGGGGGGCTGACTCTTGGAATCAGGGAAATATATTAGGACAGTGGCCACTTGCGTAGCTCACAGGGCTGGAGTAAATGTATAGGCGCCCCCAAGCTTCCGCCCTATACCCACAAGGGTCTTGGAACTTTCCACAGGCCCTCCAGCCCAGTGAGCACTGCAAGCAGCCGTGGTTTTGGATTTGACATGCAAAATGCACTATATTACCGAAACTATTTGGACGCCTGCCTTTACACACACATGAACTTTAATGGCATCCCAGTCCTAGTCCGTAGGGTTCAATATTGAGTTGGCCCACCCTTTGCAGCTATAACAGCTTCAAATCTTCTGGGAAGGCTGTCCACAAGGTTTAGGAGTGTGTCTATGGGAATGTTTGACCATTCTTCCAGAAGCGCATTTGTGAGATCAGGCACTGATGATGAACGAGAAGGCCTGGCTCGCAGTCTCCGCTTTTATTCATCCCAAAGGTGTTCTATCTGATTGAGGTCAGGACTTTGTGCAGGTCAGTCATGTTCCTCCACCCCAAACTCCCTCATCCATGTTTTTATGGACCTTGCTTTGTACACTGGTGCGCAGTCATGTTGGAACAGGAAGGGGCCATCCCCAAACTCTTCCCACAAAGTTGGGAGCATGAAATTGGCCAAAATGTCTTGGTATGCTGACGCCTTAAGAGTTCCCTTTACTGGAACTAAGGGGCCAAGCCCAACCCCTGAAAAACAACCCCACCCCATAATCCCCTCTCCACCAAATGATTTGGACCACTGCACAAAGCAAGGTTCATAAAGACATGGAATTTGGGGTGGAGGAACATGACTGGCCTAACCTAAACCCGATAAAACACCTTTGGGATGAATTAGAGCGCAGACTGCGATCCAGACCTTCTCTCTGACATCAGTGCCTGACCTCACAAATGTGCTTCTGGAAGAATGGTCAAAAATTCCCATAGACACACTCCTAAACCTTTTGGCCAGCCTTCAAAAGGAAGTAAACCCTCATAAAAAAAACGAGAAAAAAAAAAACCCTGTAAAGACAAAGGCATAATGAGCTAGTATGCATCGCATACTAGCTCATTATAAAATACTAACCTTAAAATGAAGCCTCCGCAGTGTTGCCCGCTCAACAACAGGGCGGCCGACATGTCTGGCCGTCCTGCTTCCTTGTTCGCGCCCTCCGGCCATCTGATTGGCTGGAGGCGCGATTACATCACGGCATAGGGCTCTGAAGGAACGGCACGGCTGGCCGTTCCTTCAGTGCGCATGCGCCAATGACGTCATCGGCTGCATGCACTATAAATATCTCCTGAACGGTGCAAGTTTAGGAGATATTTATAGCACCTATAGGTAAGCCTTAATATAAGCTTACCTATAGGTAAAAGACTTTAAAGTGGGTTTACAACCACTTTCATAGAAGAGCTGAAGCTGTTATAGCTGCAAAGGGTGGGCCAACTCAATATTACGGACTAAGACTGGGATGTCATTAAAGTTCATGTGTGTGTAAAGGCAGGCGTCCTTATATGTTTGACAATATAGTGTATGTATTGATCTGTGTTGTTACTGTAGAGCCTGCAGTTAACTGCCAGTGAAATTCTTACCTCCTTGCTGCAGTGGTTCTACTAGAACTGTGATTCTATTACCATGTGTTGTTTTGGCTCTGTGCTCACCTATGGGCACCGCCTGCTATGCTGTGGGTTTATATTCCTTAAAGCGCATCAGTATTTTATTCATTTTTAATATTCAAATCAAATCCCCCCCCCCCCCCCCATCCATCCATGTCTCCATGCTTTATTTTGTTTAGAAATCACTTTGAAAAACATCCCCTAGCATTTCTGGCTGTGGCCATCTTGAGTAAGGGCAAATGATTCATCTAGCATTTTTTTCCTGGAATCCATTTGCCCTTAGCTCAAGCATTAATGCAGGAGAGTGTGCTTAGCTAAGAAACCCCCTCTCTTCACCTACTGAAAACTCCTGGGGTGTACGACATAGTCTGCCTAGGCTAGAAACCAGGCAGTAAATGAAGAAATTAGAAAGAAACGTTCAAAGCAAGAAACTTTGCTATTCTTTCCTATCTATTTACTAATGCTGGTAGCATAAGGATTAAAAACAATACATTTTACATAGTTACATAGTTACATAGTAGGTGAGGTTGAATAAAGACAATAGTCCATCCAGTTCAACCTGTGTAGGTGTGTGTGGCCGTAATCATTTCTCATACCCCCGAATGTTCTGATCCTTGAGATGTACGTCTAAGAGTCTTTTGAAAGCCACCATACTACCCTCAGAAACCACCTCTTGTGGTAGAAAATTCCACAATCCTGTAGCCCTAACAGTAAAGAACCCCCTGCGTTGCCTGAGGTTAAAACGCTTCCCCTCTAATTGCATTGTATGCCCTTGAGTCCTCATGCAATCCTTTCGACTGAATAGCCTTTTTTCTATGCTGAGATCAACATTGAGGTATTTATAAATTTCTATCATGTCCCCTCAATGTTGATAGCAATTTCTCTTGACGGTTATTGGCTTCTGTAAATTGCTATCATGTCCCCTCAATCAATGTTGATTGGGAGAGTGAAGTTCCACTTTTCCCTACTATTACTTTCTGGTCCACCTCCCAGTCTGCTACCCTATAAAAGACATGCTCAGTGCAGCCCGTGTTGCCTGAGCAACTTCCTATTTTCTCTGAGCTCCTAGTTTGCCTTCTTTTACTTGTTTTCTGTGTCTGACTTCCCATGTACCAATCCTGGCTTGGTCTACCTTTTCTGCTTGCCTGACGCTCACTCTGACCTCGGTTCATTTTCTGAATCCTCTTCTGTCTCCTGTCCTTTGTACTCTGCACACACAAGTGGTCTCCGTATCGTCAGCTGGACGTACCTGGGGGCCGCAACCTGGTTCCAGCTTGCTGCAAGTCCATCCCCTCCATCAGGGGCCCTTGTGAAGAAGCAGGCTGGCACTTAGACTCCGCTCCCTGGGGAATCCCAAGTTGACGTTCTACAAGGGCTTACTACCATAGGAACCTGATTTAGTGTTTGCCTGAGGTTTATCTTTAAGATAATGTTACACAAAACACACGGACATTTCCCTAAGAACATAATTAGGATATTAGTTGGCATCCTCTTGTGTGTAGTTGGTGAATGAGTAATATTTACAACAGAGAACGTCACTGATTATGGGATGATCATTTGTTCAAAAGGTCGTTTGCTCAAGAAATCGACCACAGGACTGGCGAGCACAGCCTTGTGAAATGCCTCATAGCATTGTGATACAAGGAAGACATCATCTCCAGCATTCTCGATCAATAGGCTGGAGACATGTGCTGCTTTCTCTTGACGGTTATTGGCTTCTGTAAGGCGCGATGACCCCAGGTTATCTGAGTGATATGTGTCATAAATTGCTCAACCCAGATTAGATCACCAGGCTCATTGCACAGCCAATAGATCAGCAGAGGAACGAAGGTCCGTCTCCTCCAACAAACATATTACTTCACCAGTCACACAATGTTCACCATTCTCCACAGGAAATATCGTTATAAGCAGAATCTTATCTCAGATCAGCTGTAAAACTTCTGAGCGGATTTTTATAATCTTCATAGAACCTGTTTTCTGTGGATACTGACATCTGGGTTAAAGACACGAAAACATCTTAAATGATTTCCCCAGCCAACATAAACTCACCAGCCACTTTATTAGGGTACACCTGTTCAATTGCTTGGTAACACAAATTGCTAATCAGACAATCACATGGCAGAAACTCAATGCATTTAGGCATCTAGATGTGGTGAATATGACTTGCTGAACTTCAAACCGAGCATCAGAATAGGGAAGAAAGGGGATTTAAGTGGCTTTGGCTTTGAACGTGGCATGCCTGTTGGTGCCAGACGGACTGGTCTGAGTATTTCAAGTGCACAACCATCTCTAGGGTTTACATAGAATGATCCAAAAAAGAGAAAATATCCAGTGAGTGGCAGTTGTGTGGACAAAATTGCCTTATTGAGGTCAGAGGAGAATGGGTAGACTGGTTGGGATGATAGAAAGGCAACAGAAATTCAAATAACCACTTGTTACAACCAAGGAATGCAGAATACCATCTCCGAGCGCACAAGACATCAAACCTTGAAGCAGCAGAAGACCACACTGGGTGCCACTCCTGTCAGCTAAGAACAGGAAACTGAGGCTACAATTTGCACAGGATCACCAAAATTAGACAATAAAAGATTGGAAAAACGTTGCCTGGTCTGATGAGTCTCAATTTCAGCTGCAACATTCAGATGGTAGGGTTAAAATTTGGCGTAAACAACATGAAAGCATGGATCCATCCTGCCTTGTATCAAAGGTTCAGGCTGGTGGTGGTGTAATGGTGTAGGGGGTATATTTTCTTGGTACATTTTGGGCCCCTTAGTACCAATTGAGCATGGTTTAATTTGCCAAGGCCTACCTGAGTATTGTTGCTGACATGTCCATCTCTTTATGCCCACAGTGTACCCATCTTCTGATGGCTCCTTCCAGCAGGATAATGCACCATGTCACAAAGCTCAAATCATCTCAAACTGGTTTCTTGAACATGACAATGAGGTCACTGCAGTGGCGTCACAAGGGGGATGCGGGGGGGGGGCGGGCCGCACCAGGGTGTTCACCGGGTGGAGGGTGACACCGCTCTGCCTCTCTTCCTTCCTCATCTAACTATGCGGGCCGGCATCGCATCGCCGCTGCGCCGCATACTAGTACTGTGAGTGTGTCAGTGTCAGTCCTGTCTGCTGCCAGCCAGTGCCTTTGCTGGACTTCTTTGCTCCTGCTCTCTCGGGGCTGGGCCGCGCGCCCTGAGCCTCCCCTCCCTCACTCCCTGCCCTCACGTTCAGGCAGGCGGGCAGGGGCGGATCCAGTCGCGGTGACGTCAATGTTAGGGAGAGGAGACAGGAGGTGAGTAGTGAGGTGCGGGCGGCCGGGCCGGGTGAAGATAGTGCAATTAACTATGCAGCAGCAGCAGATCACAGATAGGATAGATTATGGACATAAATGATGGCAGCTTGTCTTGAGTTGAACTTCATTATGTCGATCACTCACTCACCTGGTCACTATGTTTTAGCAGCAGCCAGCAGATCATCATAGTGCTTGAACACAGCAGATCAGAGATAGGATAGATTATGGCCATAAATGATGGCAGCTTGCCTTACCTTGAACTTCATTATGTTGGTCACTCACCGGTCAGTATGTTTTAGCAGCAGATCATCATCATCATCATCATAGTGCTTGTTGTCTCACTCTCACTCTCTCAACAGACAGTGTCAGTCATGTGAAGTAACTGTATTCCTCCTCCTCCTCTGCTCTGTGTGTGCAAGCCAGGGCCCAGCCCAGGGCCACTCCCCAGACAGATTTGGGCCTGCAAGGACCCCCTGTGTTTTGAGTACAGACAGTACAGATGTCCTTCTAGTGGGTCCCCCCTGTTTCATCTTTCATGCACTGGGGAGAGAAATATAAAAAATGCCATCCAGACCGTCTCTCTGCGTTATTCCCAGGCCGCCGATCCCCTGCTGAGCAGAAGGATGACAGACAGCAGTGCAGAGACAGAGCTGTCAGTTCCCCATGCATCTCTATGGGGGAATCTGATGGGAACAGACTGTCGGTCCGTTCTCATCTGGACGGATGGAAAATAGGGTTTCCATCCGTCCAGATTTGACGGATCGGATATCAGCGGACATGTCTCCGCTGACATCTGATGCCCCATAGGGATGCATGGGGGGGACCGCTCAGATCCACCAAAAAAAAGGACAGGCGGATCTGAACGAACCCCCCATGCATCCCTATAGGACATCGGATGTACATGTCCGCTGACATCTGATCCATCAAATCTGGGCAGATGGAAACCCTATTTCCAGCTGATTGAATCAGATGAGAACTGAGCGACGGTCCGTTCCCATCGATTTCCCCATAGAGATGTATGGGGACCTGACAGCTGTGTCTCCGCACACAGCACGGAGACACAGCTGTCATCCTCCTGCTCAGCGGGGGATCGGCGGATCGATCCCCTGCTGAGATAAACTTAGTCCGTCCGATGGACGGACAGTGTGAAAGAGCCCTTAGTGTCAGTGTGAATTTGCTGTTCCTCCTCCTCTGTGTGCAAGGGCCACTCCCCAGACATTTATTAAAAGGGGTTGGGGTGACACCATGAGTTCCCGCACCGGGTGACACCAACCCTAGTGACGCCACTGGGTCACTGTACTCCAATGGCCTCCACAGTCACCACATCTCAATTCAAAAGAACACCTTTGGGATGTGGTGGAATGGGATATTCGCATCATGGATGTGCAGCCGAAAAATCTGCAGCAACTGCGTGATGCTATCATGTCAATATGGACCAAAATCTCTGAGGAATGTTCCAACGCCTTGTTAAATCTAGGCCACGAAGAATAAAAGCTGTTCTGAAGGCAAAAGGGGGTCCAACCTGGTACTAGTAAGGTGTACCTAATAATGTGGCCGATGAGTGTATATTAATACTTCCATCTAGGTCAGCTTTTCCCAACCTCTGTAATCCAAAGGAATCCTTCAAATAATTTTCAGATCTCAGGGAATCCTTGCTAAAATTAATTTATCAGAAAACACTGGAAAATTTTCAAAAATCAGATGGACAATGGGGTAACAATTTGTTGAAATTAAGGAAACTGGTACCAACTTCCCCAGTAACATAAAAAGTAGACTTCAAACCAAAATAATTGGGATTTTAAAGGTACCAAAAGAAAAATGTATATGTAACCAACATAACTCCCATAAAGTGTAAGATTAGTTTTATTATACAGAAAAAATCCATCAAATTATCCAATAAATGTTTACAGAATTGGTAACATAGTATACAATGTACATGCAAATGACTACACTTTTTATAAATCTCTATGTGTATTGTTGTTTTTACAACTTTTTGTAGGAAGATAAGTGTCACATTTAGGGGTCAGGCTCTTAGACCAGTAGCTATAGCAGTAGAGAGGCTGCAACTGACCAGCTGGATAGGTAGAGAAGCAGGTAGCCCTGGCTAACTAACCGGTGTTCCCCAGAGCTCCTAGTGGTGGACTTGGGTTTTACTGCATGTTAGTACCAGGTCACGGTCCTCAGGATCGCCCCACCAGGAGGTGAGCAAGCCAGGGTCTGGTAGCAGATATAACAGCGAGGCATCAAGCAGAAGCGTAGTCAGTAAACAAGCCAAAAGTCGGTAACAAGTGGTTGCAGGTTGGGAACAAGCAGAAGCGTAGTCGAGGAACAAGCCAAAGGTCAATAACAAGTGGTTGTGAAGCTAGGAAGGGCAACGGGTGTGACAGGAGCAAGGTATTGGCTGGAGAGAGTACAATAATCTGGCAAATAGGAAATGCAAAACCATAGCTAAAACAGGAAGTTCATGGGAAGAGCAAAGGGTTCAAGGTTCAAGAGAAACAATGCTAGGCAAGGTTGTTCAAGGAATTGTCCAGGCTGCTGTCAAGCATCCCAGGTGGCTCAGCAAAGAAGAGACACCACCAGACACAGCAGAGGTTGTTCGGACCTGGACCTGACAGTAATTATCAAAAATATTTTATGTCAGAGTGAGATGCCCAGGCATGGGTACCCTAGCCTAAAGACCTACACCTCCAAAAATAGAAACAAAAGATGTCCTTCCAGTTGTGGAAGACTCAGCAGAGACCCAGGCAGGAGCAAACTGAAAATATAATTTTTTTTGGTTAGAATAACACCTGGCACCATAGATAGGAGATATGTATCCCCACAATCGGCCAGCTTATTACTGCAGACTTCTGGAGGTGAAACCACAGCCCTCCTATAGTCCTCCTAATGTGATAGTTGCAGGTCGCACAAGGCCGATAAACTGTACCAGGGTAGATGTCCTCCCCATCAGACAAAATTCCCCTTATATTGGAAAAATTCCCACTTACAGAGGTGATCAGAATGCCAATATTGCAGGCAGCTAAGAAGATCATTGGTTTCATACCTCTGGCTTTACCAAGTGGCACTGGACCCAGAACTTTACAGGCACCAACAAATGGAAGGTCAATCAGCCACAGCCAAAAGAACTTCTAGCCGTGTCCAGAGGAGCCAGAATGCCTAGCCATGTCCAGAGGAACCCTGGTTGAGAATGGTGGATGTTGGTCCTGTCCAGAAGTGGGTGCAAGCTGCCTCTTAATACCTATTTCCATTGTGCTGTTGACAAGATTCCTACTTTTTCTTTTAAAATTGGCTAAACCTATGGTTCCCAACCTGCAGGCCAATGGCCATATGCAACCCCCTTGGTACTTCCTGTATGGTCCTTGTGCCCCAGTAGCTCGTAGTTACTGTTTTTCTTGCATATGGGGAGGAAAATATTAATTTAACTGTTTTTATTAGCTATATTATCTGGTTTATAAATATCTTATACATCTTTATTGTGTCTGTGTTGTCTATTCTCTTCTCTTTCTGTGTATTTTTTTTCCTGACCCTTTATAATGGATCTTCCTAAGAGGAATATCAAATGTGACGTCAGTAATATTTTTTTTTTGAGTACTGTAGGGAGTTCTGAATTGTTACGAGGAGCGAGCTCCAATCGTCACTTGTAATGAATGTTCCTCCCAGTCTTTGACAGTCTCCTGCAGTGTGTCCCCAATCTCCAACCATGCCTATAGCATTTAAAGTGGAACTTCATCTTAAAAGGAAAGTCCTAATTTATGTCCGCCTCCCACCCTCCTTTAACAGTTTTGGCGGTTTTTATTTTTTTTTGGGGGGGTAGCAGGTACCTTGTTATGGTAGTACCCACTCCCAACTCAGGTGGAGTCACCTAGGCAATTCCCCCGGAGGTTTGGTTAAAAGTTTGGTTTAAGAGATCTTACCTGCATGGTACACTCTGACCATCCACAGGCAGTAGATGGTCTGAAACCCCCAGCATACAATTTTCTGTAGCATGGTGGAGGTCTCTGGTCATCTACTGCACATATCTTAAACACAAGGTCCGCGGGCTGAATCTGTCCTGCCAGGCCTTGTCATGTGGCCCTCGCACCCAGTTTTGCAAGGAGGTACTAGAGCCAAATACACGGGTAATGGAACCGTCTACACATGGAGGTACTAGAGCTGGGCCAGGTAGAAGAGAGTAGACATGTGAGGAAGCTTTGGGGGGGAGGGACGGCTGGGGTTGCACACTGTGCATAACGCACTCTGTACATAGCATACGCCTGAATTCTGTATAAAACAAACTCCTGAACTCTGCACTCTTTACATAATGCATTCCTGAACCCTGTACTCTATACGTAGCGCACCCCTAAACCCTGCACTCTGTACACTGCACATTCTTGAACTCTGCAATCTGTTCATAGGGCACCCTTGGAGTTGAAATCTATACATAGTGTACCCCTGAACCCTGCACTCTGAATGTAATGGACTCCTGAACTCTGCACTCTATACGTAGCGCACTCCTAAAACCCTGCACTCTTTAGACAGCACATCCCTGAACTCTTCACTCTGTACACAGCGCACCCCTGAACTCCGCACTATGTTCATAGGGCACCCTTGGAATAGAAATCTGTACATAGCATACCCCTGAACCCTGCACTCTGAATGTAATACACTCCTGAACTCTGCACTCTATATGTAGCGCACTCCTAAAACCCTGCACTCTGTACACAGCACATCCCTGAACCCTGCACTCTGTATATAGCGTACCCCAGATACAACCGGCTCATTGAGGACAACCATACTCCTAATGCAGCCCATGATGAATTTGAGTTTGACACCCCTGATCTACTGCATTATTTCCAGTCTCTGACAGATTCTGTAGCATTGCATATACTGGAAATTATGTGTGGCCCTTTGGTCATGTCTGGGTCTGCACATCAGTCTCCCTATATCAAGTAAGTTGTCCACCACTGGGCTGACTTCTTTCTGAACCAGCTGCCTGTAATGTGGAGCAGTTGACTACAGAATAGTCCAGAGATGTAGCATGCTGTGAATGCCAATGAGGAAACATTAATGTTACGATCTGCACTATAACTCCCAGCATACCTTGAGCCCGGTGGTACATCTGTCCCACAGTATGCCCTGGCCTTAAAGGAGAAGTACAATCAAAGCTTGTTTGGCTGTACTTCTCCTGTGGATCACTGAAGTGCAGTTCGTTCTGCACTCCTGTGACCAGTTTTCAGCAGACAGCGGGCTGAAGCCCTCTGTCAGCTGACCTCGCAGAGCTGGTCCAGGCTGGGGCAAGATTGCGACAATGAAGTCAGGATCTGCCCACATTCATGGACTGGCACCCGCCTCAGCCTCTCAGTAGCTCAGCCGGCCGCTCCCGCCCCCTCCACAGCCCAGTGCTCCAGTGAGCGGGGGGGTGGAGCAGACATCAGTGACTGACAATCATCAGCTACTCTGCTCATGGAGCTCTGATAACCTTCTCAGTGTTAGAGCCGCCAGAGGACAAATGCAGCATCAGACTGCAGCATCATCTAGGTAAATATGATTCTGCCAAATAAAGAATACCCATACTTCTCTTTTAAAGCTGGCCATGTACAAAGTCTGACAATTTAATTCCAAGAATGCCCGCGGCGTAGCACTATAGTGGTAAGTCACACAGTCATTTCCACTCAAGCATGTTCTGAAATGATCAAACGTGCACTCCCTGGGTCGCAGACCAGTTGACTCAGTCTTTGCGGAGTAGTAGAAGAAATAACGCGTGTGTTCATTGTGCTGTTGGTGGAAAATGAGTGATAGGAATTTGGAGTGGCAGAAAACATCAAATTTTGTGTTAAAATTGGCAAAACTGGGAAAGAAACTTTAGCTTTGTTACAACAGGCTGATGGTGAACATTCCAGTAAGAAATCAAGTGTGCTTGAATAGCAGAAAGGCGATGACCGGCAACTTTTGGCCCAGGGGGCAAGTACAAACCAAAGGCCCATGGTGCAGTGAGTCGGCCCCCCTCCCACTCCAACTCCCCCTCTTTCCAGCCTCCTCCTGACCCTCATTCCAGGCTGAAGCTCTACTCCAGGTACTCTCTTGTCACAGGCCGAAACTGGGTTCCCAACCTGGTCAGCAGGAGGCATTTGTGGGGAGCTGGAACAGCTTGGTTGGGGCTTCAGTGAGGCATAGAACCGGCCTCTGCTCAGACACACCATCCATGCTGGGGGGGGCCTGCGCTCTGTCCTGCAGACAGGTGATGACCGGCAACTTTTGGCCCAGGGGGCGAGTACAAACCAGAGGCCCATGGTGCAGTGAGTCGGCCCCCCTCCCACTCCCCCTCTTTCCAGCCTCCTCCTGACCCTCATTCCAGGCTGAAGCTCTACTCCAGGTACTCTCTTGTCACAGGCCGAAACTGGGTTCCCAACCTGGTCAGCAGGAGGCGTTTGTGGGGAGCTGGAACAGCTTGGTTGGGGCTAAAGTGGGGCATAGAACCGGCCTGCAGACAGGCGATGACCGGCAACTTTTGGCCCAGGGGGCAAGTACAAACCAGAGGCCCATGGTGCAGTGAGTCGCCCCCCCCCCCACTCCCCCTCTTTCCAGCCTCCTCCTGACCCTCATTCCAGGCTGAAGCTCTACTCCAGGTACTCTCTTGTCACAGGCCGAAACTTGGTTCCCAACCTGGTCAGCAGGAGGCGTTTGTGGGGAGCTGGAACAGCTTGGTTGGGGCTTCAGTGGGGCATAGAACCGGCCTCTGCTCAGACACACCATCCATGCTGGGGGGGGCCTGCGCTCTGTCCTTGTCTTCAATCCGCACCCAGTAGGTCAGTGGCAAGGACTTTTCACTTTTCTTCACCAGGAATCCTTTAGGCATGTCTGTGGCAGAAGCAGTGCAGCCTTTTTATGGAGCATTAGAGCAGCCCAGAGGGCAATTACCCCCCTGCTCCCTGGCCCAGTCCTCCCCTGATAGCAGATGTCCACGATGACCCAAGAAGTGGATAGGCAAAAACGCAAAGGACGGATGCAAGTGTGAACAGAGCGTGAACCCTCGTATGCTCATGTTGGTGTGTTTTTTCTTTCATCAGAAGTGGATAATTCACAGTTCATAGAACACGGTACAACGGTCAACAAACATTGTTACTTGGAAATTCCGAAAAGGTTACAGGAATCTGTCCAAAGGAAAAGGCTAAAATTCTGGCCCGAGAGGTGGATTTTCCACCATGACAATCCTCCTTTTACAGTCCATTCTGAGAATTAAATTGTCACACCTCATATGTGACAGTTTCAGAAATATGTTTACATTTCTAATTCCACTGGAATCCGATGTGAAATGAAATTTGAATTTCATATCAAATTTCCGAAATTTGGACGAATTTAGTTTTGTTATTTGGAGAATTTGGTAAAATTTGTACTATAATTTGTGGATATATCGAAGGATATATTTGATATATGAATAACGAAGCGCACATGTCTAGATTAGACTTCGCAGGTGGAGCGTAGGAAAGGTAAGTATCAGTGAGTGGGCTGGTGCCCTATTAGGAGAACCTGTCTGAAATTGACAGTGACAGGTTCTCTTTTGCCTTGTTTCCACTGAGCGGTACGGTATGGTTCGGTACAGTTCGGTTCGGTACAGTTCAGTACGGTTCGGTACGGTTCGGTTCGGTACAGTTCAGTACGATTCGGTACAGTTCAGTACGGTTCGCTTCGGTACAGTTCAGTACGGTTCAGTACAGTACATTACGGTTCGCTTCGGTACAGTTCAGTACGGTTCGGTACAGTTCAGTACGATTCGGTACAGTTCAGTACGATTCGGTACAGTTCAGTACGGTTCGCTTCGGTACAGTTCAGTACGGTTCGGTACAGTTCAGTACGGTTCGGTACAGTACATTACGGTTCACTTCGGTACAGTTCAGTACGGTTCGGTACAGTTTAGTACGGTTCGGTACAGTTCAGTACGGTTCGGTACAGTTCAGTACGGTTCGGTTCGGTACAGTTCAGTACGGTTCGGTACAGTACATTACGGTTCGCTTCGGTACAGTTCAGTACGGTTCGGTACAGTACATTACGGTTCACTTCGGTCCAGTTCTGTACGGTTCGGTACAGTTTAGTACGGTTCGGTACAGTTCAGTACGGTTCGGTACAGTTCAGTACGGTTCGGTTCGGTACAGTTCAGTACGGTTCGGTACAGTACATTACGGTTCACTTCGGTACAGTTCAGTACGGTTCGGTACAGTTTAGTACGGTTCGGTACAGTTCAGTACGGTTCGGTACAGTTCAGTACGGTTCGGTTCGGTACAGTTCAGTACGGTTCGGTACAGTACATTACGGTTCGCTTCGGTACAGTTCAGTACGGTTCGGTACAGTACATTACGGTTCACTTCGGTACAGTTCAGTACGGTTCGGTACAGTTTAGTACGGTTCGGTACAGTTCAGTACGGTTCGGTACTGTTCAGTGCGGTTCGGTTCGGTACAGTTCAGTACGGTTCGGTACAGTACATTACGGTTCGCTTCGGTACAGTTCAGTACGGTTCGGTACAGTTCAGTACGGTTCGGTACAGTTCAGTATGGTACGGTTCGGTACAGTTCAGTACGGTTCGGTACAGTTCATTACGGTTCGGTACAGTTCAGTACGGTTCGGTACAGTTCAGTACGGTTCGGTTCGGTACAGTTCAGTACGGTTCGGTACAGTTTAGTACGCTTCGGTACAGTTCAGTACGGTTCGGTACAGTTCAGTACGGTTCGGTACAGTTCAGTTTAGTACGGTTCGGTACAGTTCAGTACGGTTCGGTACAGTTCATTACGGTTCGGTTCGGTACAGTTCAGTACGGTTCGGTACAGTTCAGTACGGTTCGGTTCGGTACAGTTCAGTACGGTTCGGTACAGTTTAGTACGCTTCGGTACAGTTCAGTACGGTTCGGTACAGTTCAGTACGGTTCGGTACGGTTCGGTTCGGTACAGTACATTACGGTTTGCTTCGGTACAGTTCAGTACGGTTCGGTACAGTTCAGTACGGTTCGGTTCGGTACAGTTCAGTACGGTTCGGTACAGTTCAGTACGGTTCGGTTCGGTACAGTTCAGTACGGTTCGGTACAGTTCAGTACGGTACGGTTCGGTACAGTTTAGTACGGTTCGGTACAGTTCAGTACGGTTCGGAACGGTACACCTTGATCAGGCTTGCGTTTGCACTGCCAACAGTACCTCAACAGTGTAGCTCCACCCTGTTGGTACGGTACTAATGTGTTTGGTACCCCAACGAAAGGGTCCTAAAAAAGTGCTACGGTACGGTTCAGAATTAGGTTACCATTCACAACTTTTGACAATGGAAACGGCAAAAATTGCGTACCGAACTGAACCGCTCAGTGGAAACGAGGCACTTGACATCGGCATTTTAATGGGCTGTTTGCCAGTTTCTGGTGAACTGGCAGCCATGTTTGCCAGCCTTAATGCATGAGTGATGCTGATAATAGGATGAAAGGTTGCAGGGTGTGAAGCAGAGGTGTGTTGTGCAGACGTCGGTGTCAGACACTGCCTCTCATACACAGTGTGAGTGTGTGAGTATACAGCCGTATACACCTCCCTGCGGCGCACACACTGCCTGGCGTTGTATAGATCATAGAATATGGTGTTACAGCTATATAATAGAGCAGTGTTACAGTCCTGTCCCCAGAACAATGGATGGGACTGTCTCCTCCCTGGACTGGCATGCTCTTACATTCCTCTCCGGGTCCACACACAATTTACTGAGAAACTTTCACAGGCGGCCCACCCACACCACTCTCCCACCCATCACAGCCAGGCGCATACCTTTCACCTCTCCCCCCCTCTTTTCATGTACACACCTTAACCCCAGCCTTGGCTGCCTGCCTATCCCCTAGGATACTAGGAATGCACCACTCAGGACCTTTCACATACTTGGAGGGTGAATGAATTACAGTGACAGAGGAGGGGGCAGAAAGGAGAGGTATTTGTGTCAGGGAGTAGAATTGTCATCTTCTGGGTGAGGAATGTTCCTCTGGTATGAGACCTCAACCTAAACTTCCTCTGATTTCTAAGGAACAAATGCTGCGGAAATTAGATGAAGCATCATAGGATCTCCTCTCCACTCATCTCATCCCGACTCTGCTCTTTTCATTCCCTCTCCTGACCCCTCTGTTTGTTGCTTCTCTCCATTCTCTTTTTTATCTACCAATCTCTTTACAACTTGTCTCTACACCTTTCTATTCTTCTCCCAAACTGACTGCTCTTCTTTACTCTCCAATATCTCGTTTCCTGTCCCTGATCTCTTCACAACTCCCATCTCTTTCTTCTCACTGCTCTCTTCTCCTGACTCCTTTCTTCTCTTGACTTCAGCCTTTTCCTCACCTTGCCACTTCTTACCTCTCTTCTCCTCTTCCCAAATATGTATCTCTGTTCTCTCTTATCACCTCATTATTCCTTGTCACTTCACATCTTCTTTCCTGTCTGCTTGCTGCTCCTCTCTTCTCCTGACTCCTTTCCTCATTCCTCCTATCTCTTTACTACTCCCCTCTTCTTCTTACTTTCTCTCCTGTCTCCTTGCCAATGCTCTCTTCCCCTAACCCTTCTCCTTTTCTTATCTGTCCCGTCTCCTTATTACTCCCCTCTTCTCTTTGCCTATCCTCTCCTGTCTTATTGCCTTTTCTCTTTTCTTTCTTTCCTGTGACTCCTCTCCTCTTTTCACCTCTCCTGTTTCCTTTTTACTTCTCTCATCTCTGAGCCTCTTCTCTCCTGTGTACTGGCTACTCCTCTCTTCTCCTGACTTCTTGCCTCTTCTTGCCTCTCCTGTATCCTCATCACTCCCCTCTTTTCTTCACCTCTTCTCTCCTGTCTGCTTGCTGCTCCTCTCTTCTCCTAACTTCTTTCCTCATCCCACCTATCTCATCACTGCTCCCCTCTTCTCCTTACTCTGCCTCTCCTATCTCCTTGCCACTGCTCTCTTCCCCTCACCCCTCTCTACTTCTTGTCTGTCTTATCTCCTTATTACTCCCCTCTTCTCCAGCCTATCCTCTCCTATCTGCTTGCTTTTCCTTTCTACCTCTGACTATTTCTCTCTCCTTTGAGCCTCTTCTCTTCTGTATCCTTGATACTCCTCTTTTCTCCTGACTTCTCTCCTCTTCTTGTCTCTCCTGTATCCTCATCACTCGCCTCTTCTCTCCAGTCTCATTTCCACTTGCTTTAACTCCTCTCATGTTCTTGTTTTTTGGCAACGTTATGTTTGGAGTAAAAGCAACACCGCTCATCACCCTGAACACACCATCCCCACTGTCAAACATGGTGGTGGCAGCATCATGGTTTGGGCCTGCTTTTCTTCAGCAGGGACAGGGAAGATGGTTAAAATTGATGGGAAGATGGATGGAGCCAAATACAGGACCATTCTGGAAGAAAACCTGATGGAGTCTGCAAAAGACCTGAGACTGGGACGGAGATTTGTCTTCCAACAAGACAATGATCCAAAACATAAAGCAAAATCTACAATGGAATGGTTCACAAATAAACATATATAGGTGTTAGAATGGCCAAGTCAAAGTCCAGACCTGAATCCAATCGAGAATCTGTGGAAAGAACTGAAAACTGCTGTTCACAAACGCTCTCCATCCAACCTCACTGAGCTCGAGCTGTTTTGCAAGGAGGAATGGGCAACAATCTCAGTCTCTCGATGTGCAAAACTGATAGAGACATACCCCAAGCGACTTACAGCTGTAATCGCAGCAAAAGGTGGCGCTACAAAGTATTAACTTAAGGTGGCTGAATAATTTTGCATGCCCAATTTTTCAGTTTTTTATTTGTTAAAAAAGTTTGAAATATCCAATAAATTTCGTTCCACTTCATGATTGTGTCCCACTTGTTGTTGATTCTTCACAAAAAATTACAGTTTTATATCTTTATGTTTGAAGCTTGAAATGTGGCAAAAGGTCGCAAAGTTCAAGGGGGCCGAATACTTTCTCAAGGCACTGTATCTGTGATGGACACCTTTGAGGAATAACTAGAAAATCTCCTGAAGAAGCGTTAAGATGACGAAACATGTAGAGCTTGCACTCTAGCCTATATACTCAGTTATCCATACCTCTAGCGGCTACTGTAGGGGGTCCCCCATCCATTTTGGACACCTATGGTTAGGTTTGGATAACTGTACTTTCTAAGTGTTTTTAACATTTTTGTATGTATTGTATTATTATATTATATATATATTATAGATGTTGATATGTATGATGATTAATACATTTTCTTTTTAATTACATGTATTACCTGTGCCAGAGGCGTAACTAGAGCCTTCAGGGCCCCGATGCAAGAAACCATGAAGGGCCCCCCCAGATCCCTGGCCGGGGCCCTTCCCTTCAAGCCCAGGGCTCTTCCCACTAATCCTGGGGCTCTTTACTCTCGTTGCATGGCCTTTTATTACGGTCCCGCAGCAGGATCCTTTCACAAGTTCTGCAGTGGGCCCCCTTCCTGCAATCTTGGGGCCTCCCCACAGTGGTGCAATGCCAGGGCCCGGTCGCAAGTGTGACTTTTGCAATCCTGGAAGTTCACCCACTGGTTTGCTACTGGGCCCCATGGAGCATGGGGCCCGGTAGCAATCGCAACCCCTGCAACCCCTGTAGTTACGCCCCTGACCTGTGCCTATAAAGTCCATTGTCACGGACCCTACTTCCCCCCCTTCTTTTCCTCTCTTCTGCACCCCCAGTACTTTACTATCTTCCCCAGCATGGGATTCTTCTCTCCCCCCTGGCTGCTCACTCCTTTGCCTGCCCCCCCCACTGTGCTGTCCTCCTCCCCTCCCCAGCAAGGTGCCTGAATGTCTGCTTCTCCGCCTTCATGCTCACTGTGGACAATGAACACATTCCTTGTGTGGGCTCGAGTAGAGGGGGGCGGGGCTGGTTGCTGGGGAAACTGGACGCCTGGCTGGGAGTTGCCTGGCCCACCTGCTGGGACACAAGTCCTAAGATATTTAGCTGAGTGAGAGTCTCTCGTGGGTTGTTCATCTCTGCTGTTTGGAAGACTGTGTGTCTCTGAGCTGCGGCCAGGGAACACAGAATCCCCTATTGGTTCCTGCGGGCCTCTTCAAACCTGCCTGACAACCTGGATTTTGGATTTACCCTGTCCCTTCCTACAACCTGGATTTTGGATACATCCTGTACCTGCCTGCTGGTGAGTGGATTAACACTGGGCCTACCAGAACTCTGCCTGAACTTTGTCACCTCATTGTTTGCCCTGCTCCGTGTGTGGCCCAATCCCTCGCTGGCCAGGACTTTGCCCATTCTATTGGGAGCCCCTGTTATGGACTACCCCTGTTATCTGGAACTCTGTCCTACCCACGTTGGGTCTGACCCTGGACACCTTTGTTTGGCCCTTTCTTTGTGAACATACCCGCTACCGTTCAATAAAAGGCTTTGTTGGCACTCCTGCTCTCCATGTGCGTTCTGTCTTACCTACACTTCCGTCACACTGGTTGGCAGCGGCGGGATCAGAACGCTGAAGAGGATGGAGAGCAGCCCCCTCACACTGGACCCAACGCGGGGTGGGGAGTACAGGAATTGGACTGTGGCAAGTTTGCAAGAAAAGGCTCAGGAGTTAAGCCTTACCTACAGGGGCCTGTCCAAAGAAGAGCTGGTCACCGCCATTGAGGAAGCCGGCCTTCAGAGAACTGAAAGCTTGAATGCTCCGCCGTCAGAGAATGAACAGAGTGCATCCACCGTCTCAAGTCCCAGGAGCCCATGGATCACATGGTACGAAGAGGAGATGGCTATCCTGGGGCCCGGGGCCACCTTGGATGACAAGCGGGAGGCTATCCGAAGGGCTCATGAGCGAGAAACCATGAGAGGCCTCAGGGGATATGACCCTCTCCCCAGCCCACGAGTCGGTGGGCCTGATCGGTCAAGGGTGACTCGTAAAGACTTCAAGCCATTTTGTGAAGCTACAGGGGATGTGGAAGGGTTCTTCCAGGACTTCGAACACTTATGTCAGCTGCTGGAGGTGCCCCGTGGAGACTGGGTACGCCACCTAGTGGGCCTGCTGGAAGGGGGTGCGGCTGCTGCCTACCGGACAATGAACACACAGTGGAATCGAGATTACAGTAGGATCAAACAGACTATACTAGAACACTACGCGGTAACTTCAGAAACCCACCGGATCAAATTCCGGGACCTCTCCTGTCATTCTGAGCCTTCCTTCAAGATGTATGCGCACAAAATCTCCCGGGCCTGCAGACGCTGGCTGGAGGGGGAGCAGGCCTTTACTATTGAACAAGTTGTCCAGGCCTTTCTAAAGGAACAATTCTTTGCCAAATGCCCAGCAGAGGTGCGGGAGTGGGTGAAGGAGAGGGACCCTGGCACCCTTGAACGGGCGGCTGCACTGGCAGACGAGGCCCTTGCCATTAAACCCCATTGGAAAAGACTGGTAGTCGAGCCGCCCAAAGCCCAGAACACAGGCAGACCACTTCCCAGCAACCCCCTGCCACTCCTCCAGCGCCCTGTCGCCCCAACACCATCCACAGCCCCTTCCTACCGACCTCGTACTTCTGGGCCATTTCTGGACCGCCGGTGCTATGGGTGCAACCAGCCCGGGCATCTTCAGGCCAGCTGCCCTCAGTACCGTCGCACCACGTCTGCCAGCCACAGTCGCCCAGTCAACTACCTAGAGTTGACCCCAGAGGAAGAACCACTACCCCCACCTCCCAGTGACTGGCTGACCCCCACTGTTGCCAATCCTCCTAGGGGAGTCTACGGTGTTCATCCCCTTGTCCCATCCTACCCAGAGCAGAGGCAGCGCCACCTGCAGGAGGTCCTGATTGATGGAGAGAGAACTACGGGATTTCGGGACACTGGGGCCTTCCTCACCATTGCTGATCCCCGCGTGGTAAAACCAGAAGCCATCAAGCCAGGCCCCGGGTTCTTTATTGAAATGGCAGGTGGTACTATGAAACACATCCCCAAGGCGTCGGTTCGCCTTGACTATGGGTTTGGGGAAAAGCGCTGCCAAATTGGAATCATGGCTGGACTACCTGCGGACATTCTGCTTGGAAATGATTTAGGAGAGCTACAGTGTCAATACGTCGGAGCTGTGACCAGGAGCCAAGCCAGCCACGGCCTGCCTGCCGAGAAAACCCAACGGGACTCCCCTTCTGCCCTGGATCCGGTGAGTGTTACCAACCCTGACCAGAATACCACCCTGACCTGGGACCGTGAGAAATTTAAACAGGAACTAGACTCTGACCCCACATTGAGCAAATTCCGGTGCTATAGGTGTAACCAACCTGGGCATCTTCAGGCCAGCTGCCCTCAGAACCGTCGCACCACATCCGCCAGCCACAGTCGCCCAGTCAACTACCCAGAGTAGGCCCCAGCGGAAGGACCTCTACCCCAGCCTCCCAGTGACTGGCTGACCACCATGGCGCCCAATCCTCCTCAGGGAGTCTACAGTGTTTATCCCCTTGTCCCACCATACCCGGCAGCAGGACCTTCAGTAGGTGAGCCTATTACCACAAGTGCCTCCAAGGAGACCTGCCGAGGTCCCCCTGTCGGCACTTGTAAAATAAAAGGGGGAGGGGTTGTCACGGACCCTACTTCCCCCCCCTTCTTTTCCTCTCTTCTGCACCCCCAGTACTTTACTATCTTCCCCAGCATGGGATTCTTCTCTCCCCCCTGGCTGCTCACTCCTT
The DNA here is from genome assembly GCF_965119305.1 of Pelophylax lessonae. NCBI lineage: Eukaryota > Metazoa > Chordata > Amphibia > Anura > Ranidae > Pelophylax > Pelophylax lessonae. The sequence continues at coordinate 289,835,200 of NC_138775.1, read as the reverse complement.
TGCCTGCCCCCCCCACTGTGCTGTCCTCCTCCCCTCCCCAGCAAGGTGCCTGAATGTCTGCTTCTCCGCCTTCATGCTCACTGTGGACAATGAACACATTCCTTGTGTGGGCTCGAGTAGAGGGGGGCGGGGCTGGTTGCTGGGGAAACTGGACGCCTGGCTGGGAGTTGCCTGGCCCACCTGCTGGGACACAAGTCCTAAGATATTTAGCTGAGTGAGAGTCTCTCGTGGGTTGTTCATCTCTGCTGTTTGGAAGACTGTGTGTCTCTGAGCTGCGGCCAGGGAACACAGAATCCCCTATTGGTTCCTGCGGGCCTCTTCAAACCTGCCTGACAACCTGGATTTTGGATTTACCCTGTCCCTTCCTACAACCTGGATTTTGGATACATCCTGTACCTGCCTGCTGGTGAGTGGATTAACACTGGGCCTACCAGAACTCTGCCTGAACTTTGTCACCTCATTGTTTGCCCTGCTCCGTGTGTGGCCCAATCCCTCGCTGGCCAGGACTTTGCCCATTCTATTGGGAGCCCCTGTTATGGACTACCCCTGTTATCTGGAACTCTGTCCTACCCACGTTGGGTCTGACCCTGGACACCTTTGTTTGGCCCTTTCTTTGTGAACATACCCGCTACCGTTCAATAAAAGGCTTTGTTGGCACTCCTGCTCTCCATGTGCGTTCTGTCTTACCTACACTTCCGTCACATCCATTTTACAACCTCTTTAGGCTACGTTCACATGTTAGCGTAGCGGACCGCGGGCAGAATCACCGCGATTCTGCCCGTGATCCGGAAATCATTGCAAATCGCGGGACGCCTGTGCATTGCCGTTGATTTGCAATGGCACCCCAAACGATGTGCCAAATCGCGGCAACATCGCACAGCGTTTGGGGTGCCATTGCAAGTCAACGGCAACGCACAGGCGCCCCGCGATTTGCAATGATTTCCGGATCGTGGGCAAAATCTTGGTGTTCTGCCCGCGATCCGCTACGCTAACATGTGAAATTATTACGCCCGTGTGCAACTGGTCTTAGGCCCCGTTCACATTGCCGCGATCCGACTTCCTGGGGCGACCTCCGAGGTCGCAGTGCGAGCAGCGCCCCAAAGAAGCTCCGAACCCTTTTTCTAAGTCGGAGCGACTTGTGTCGCTCCTATTAGAACGGGTCCGCAGCTTCCCTATGGAAGGCGACCTACGGCGACCTGTGAGGCGACCAGGTCGCCTCACAGGTCGCCCCAGTGTGAACGGGGACTAAGTGTGCTCCTGTTTTTTTTTTTTTTTTGTTTTTGTTTTTTTTTTTATAAGCTGAAGAACATTTTCTGCCATTTATCACTTCACGGATGGAAGCCCCTGGGGGCGCCTCTGATAAATCTGTCTCACTGGTCTCCGGAGGGCAAATTATTTCTAAAAAGAGCCACCGCTGCTATTCTTTTCCTAGAGTTTCCCCCAAGAGATCCATTTGGTACCTCTTTACAGCTAAGGAGCACCTGGGGACATATAATGGTTTGTTGTTGATACTTTGTTTCCAGGCAGCCTTTTAGGTGCCATTTGCAGTAAGCCTGTCATCCAGGCAGATTCTCCAAAGTTGTAAATTGCTGTATAACACACACTATACCATACACGCCTACTACTTCTGTGCCAACACTCTTTTTATTGGCTAATTAAACTTTCAGCTAAATACCTTCCAGGTGCATCAAAACAAAAGGTGTTTCCTGCTTTACAGCACATGTCAAACACAAGGCCCCCGGGTCAAATGCAGCCCTCCAGGCCATTTTATATGGCCCTCTGACCTCTCCTGCAGCTGCGGCAACCCCCTCATCTCTGTCCCAGCAGTCGGCAGCAGAGAAGAGGACAGAAATCCTCATACAGATTCTGTGCCTCTCTGTACCCCCTCGTCTCTGCCTCCCCCTGGTCTCTGCATTCAGCAAACTCCAGCCCTCCTCTGGTCCTCCTCCAGATCCTTCCCTTTCTGCTTCCCAGCTCCATTCCCAGATCTTCCAGGCAGCAGCATAAGGAGAAGGGGGTGCTCTGTGATGTACAATTTGACTTCTGATAGTGGGAGGGGGGGCTCTTGAAATCTTATGTTAGGCTGGGTTCACACCAGGGGCGGCCCGTCCATTGGAGGAGCAGGGGCGCCGCCCCCCCATCCATGCGTCCGACCCCCTAATCTACATGCAGGGCTCCGGGTGCATGGATTCCAATGGGGTTTTTTTTTTTTAAGCACGTGATTAGAGCCGGAGGCTCTAATAGGCTTCAAAAAAGGGTGGACTCGGGGCGCAGAGCACTGCGCTCTGAGCCCACCCAGTTGTGTGACAATAGCGAATTAACATTCCCTATTGTCACCACATAGTTACATAGTTACATAGTAGGTGAGGTTGAATAAAGACAATAGTCCATCCAGATCCAGTTCAACCTGTGTAGGTGTGTGTGGCTGTAATCATCTCACATAGCCTCCTCCTGGCCAATCAGGAAGCGGGTCCTGAGACCCGTTTCCCAATTGGCCAAAAGGAGAAGCCATGCCATTGGTCATGGAAGAGGAGAAGGGAGGAGACACAGGAGACTGAGGGGGAAGAAGCCACCGCCGCCGTTGCTGCTGCCTGCCCTCCCTCCACCTGTCCAGGCAGGGTGAGTGAGCGGGCGACCATGGGGGAGTAGGTGGGTATGGTGTGTGGGCTGGGGTGGTCGGGGGGGAGGTATGGTGTGGTTCGTCTGCCGCCCTCCCCAGCCCATGGAGCACCAGCCGTCACTGGTTCACACTATTTCGATGTCAGACATCGCATGTGAGTCGCACCACACTGCTGTGCAGATCACATGCAATGTCTGTGCAATGCGAATTCAGCCATACAGATTGTATGGATGAACATGCATCGCATTCGGACAAAAATGGTGCAGGAGTTGTGACTGGAAATCTCTTCGTTTTTAAAAATGGTGCAGGACCCTTTTTTGGTCTGCACTGGAATCGAATGGCATGGGTGTTCACACACATGTGATCTGATTCCTGCACCATTTGACAGTTTGCACTGTGGTCTGCGAACCGATCTGGGGGTGTCATTAACTTTGTATTGACACCCGCAGCAGTTTGCATAGGGCAGTGTGAACTGCCTGCGAGAGACATGCGATGCGGGAACCTGCATAGGAATCGCACTGGTTCCCGCATACCAATAGTGTGAACCCAGCCTAAGAGGGGAGTGGGATACTCTGGACATCTAGTCTTGCAGATACTATCGGCCTTTGAGGGCAATCATAATGTTGATGCGGCCCGAGATGAAATTGAGTTTGACACCCCTGCTTTACAGTTTGTTTTCTTAGAAAGAAGCCACAGCCTGGGTAAGAAAGCCTGACCCCCTGCCAGCATGCAGGACCCTTGCTCTCTGTGTGGAAGCAGGGGACTCTCTGCAGAGGTCAGACAAGCTACCTATTGAGTCACAGCTAGAGCTCTGTGATCGGTAGAGCTGTGAGCATGATATGATATCCCTTGATAGGTATAGCAAAGGCAGCAATGTCAGCTCACTAAAGGAAGTTAGAAGCTCACTGGATTTCTGGCAGATCACTGAGTATATTTAACCACCTGCCAACCAGCCGCTGTACATATACTGCGGCAGGTAGGCTCTGTGCCACGAAACAACGTACCTGTATGTCGCCTCGTGGGTCTAATAGCGGGGGCGCGTGCATTTGCCACAGAGGAAGCCAATTTGCGGGCCGTTGGGCACCCTACGATTGCTCCCCTGTGGAGACAGAACGGAGGTCTGCTGTTGTAAACATGGCAGACCGCTGTTCTGTCATTTATAAACACAGGGATCCTCTTATTTAGGAACACAGATCTCTGTGTTCATGCAGCAAACCCCCCCCCCCCACAGTTAGAAAGTACCCCCTAGGGACACATTTAATCCTTTGATCGCCCCTGGTGTTAACCCCTTCCCTGCCAGTGTCATTATTACAGTAACAGTGCATATTTTTAGCACTGATTACTGTAGTAATGTCACTGGTCCCCCCAAAAGTGTCAAAAATGTCAGTTAGGGGGTCCAATCTGTCCGCCGCAATGTCGCAGTCCCGTGTTTACAACAGCTGATCGTTCTTCTCTCTCAGCGGGGAGCGATCGCGGGTTCCAGCCGCCTACCCCGCGCATCAGAGTCCCTGCTGATGAGTGGGGGCGGGAGCACTCACCCCCTAGCTGCAGCCGCGCGACCGTCGTATACCTACGTCGGTTCGCGCAGGAGGGGCTGCCCCGCTGCAGTATAACTGCGACAGGCGGTCGGGAAGCGGTTAAAGAGACAGAACATAGGGAAATGTACGTTTTGCAGAGATGTACTGCATACGTATGTTCTCTTTATTCACAGACACTTTAACAGAGTGTTTGACCATTGCATCAGTCCGCTCCCTGGAGGAGTTTATCCTCTCCTGTGTCCATCCCAGTTATACAAGCACTCTACAAGGAGATTGTATTCAGAAGCCAATTAGCCTTCCAGTATGTTCCGTGTAGTGTAAAGAATGCAGCTCAATCCAGCGAGAATAAATACACACTATATTACCAAAAGTATTGGGACGCCTGCCTTTACATCCCAGTCTCCGTAGGGTTCAATATTGAGTTGGCCGACCCTTTGCAGCTATAACAGCTTCAACTCTTCTGGGAAGGCTGTCCACAAGGTTTAGGAGTGTGAAGGAGAAGGACCGGGACAAGGAGCCAATCCGGTGTGGTGCAGTGCTCATGTGCTAATAGGCAAAATGCTCATTGGAGGAGAGAGATGAGCTCATCAGTCTGCTGCTTCTCTTTTCACTGTCCAGTCACAGGTTGGTGGAAGAACAAAACCTGTAAAGCAGACCATATATTATGCAATGTGCTTTTCTTCCACCACATGCGGAAGGAAAGAAAATCACTTCATTCCCCCATCAACACAGTCCACGTTGATGGGGGGAATCCCTCCCACAGCGCTTTTTGTGTTTTTTTTTTCGTCCCGAAGGTGTTCTATCGGGTTGAGGTCAGGACTCTGTGCAGGCCAGTCAAGCTCCTCCACCCCAAATTCACTCATCCATGTCTTTATGGACCTTGCTTTGTGCACTGGTCCAAATCATTTGGTGGAGGGGGGATTATGGTGTGGGGTTGTTTTTCAGGGGTTGGGCTTGGCCCCTTAGTTCCACTGAAGGGAACTCTTAAGGTTTCACATGTCCGGATGTGAGCCGCGCTGGATGTGTTGTCCCAGAGCTCCGCCGCGTCTACCACTCAATCCAGTGCCAGTGGCTCTCTCAGCCAAAAAGGTTCCCGACCCCTGCCCTAGAGGGTCTAGGTATGGCCACGTGCTGCCAGTAGTGACACTGACCTGAGCCAAATGTAAAACTAGTGAATAACATTCAGAAAAAATGAGTAGGGAGAAAGAATATCAGTGGCCTCCACCTGTAAAACCATTCCTGTTTTGGAGGTTGTCTCATTGTTGCCCATCTAGTGTACCTGTCGTTAACCACTTAAGCCCCGGAGGATTTAGCTTCTCAAAGACCAGGCCCTATTTTGCGATTCAGCACTGCGTGAATTTAATGGACAATTGCGCGGCCGTGCACCGCTGTACCAAAATGAAATTTACGTCCTTTTTTCCCCATAAACAGAGCTTTCTTTTGGTGGTATTTGATCACCTGTGCGATTTTTATTTTTTGCACTATAAACAAAAAAAGAGCATCAATTTTGAAAAAATAACAATATTTTTCACATTTTTTTATATGAAATTCTCAAAAAAAAAGTGAAATCAAAATTTTTAAACATTATAGGCCAATTTGTTTTCTGCTACATATTTTTGGTAAACAAAATAGCAATAAGCGTATTTTGATTGGTTTGCGCAAACGTTATTGTGTTTACTAACTACGGGGAAGATTTATGTAATTTTTATTGTTTTTTTTAACTAGTAATGTCGGCGATCTGCGTTTTTTTTTGCGGGACTGCGACATTGCGGCGGACAGATCGGACCCTTGACTGACATTTTTGACACTTTTGGGGTTACCAGTGACATTACTGCAGTAATCAGTGCTATAAATATGCACTGTTACTGTAATAATAACACTGGCAGGGAAGGGGTTAACTTTATTGGTGATCAAGGGGTTGATAGGGATGTGATTCTAACTGTTAGGGGGCGTGGCTAATGAAGTAATCACAGAGACATGCGATCCTATATAGCAGGATCACATAGCCTCTGTCATTACATCAGGGAGAATGAAAGACGGCTGTGTTTAGATCAGCCGTCTGTCTTTCTCCCTCTCCTGAGGGAGATCGCGAGTGGCCGGCGGACATTGGAGCCTCCGGTCACACGCGCTGACTAGGCAGGGAACGAGCGGGTGTGGGAGCGTGCCGGCGCGCGCTCGCCCCCTACAGGCTCGCGGGCGAGTGACGTACCCATACATCGCTTTGCCTGTAGGGGGCTGACTGCCGCAGTATATAGTCGTGCGGCAGTCGGCGAGTGGTTTATTTCATTAACACTAAAGCAGCTGAAACTGATTAACAACCCCCAGGCACTGTAGTCTGATGGGGGTAGTGAGAGTGGCGGCTGCACTCCTCATTTCAGCAAGGTGCAGAGAGTAGCAGGCCAGTGCTGGGAGGAGGTGCTGGCTGTGCTGCCTTTCCTCCATCTACTCCCGCTGTCACAGCTCAGACCAGGAGTAATGTGTGACATCACACTGGGGCCTCTGGGTGGCCTTCTGCTCTGTCATTGTCCAATGCCATGCCCTGGTGTGCTGCCCTATTAGGGATCAGTGTTTGATTGAATACTGAATATGAATGGAGTGAAGAAATTCTCATTGTAGAAGAATATTGTAATCCAGATTTGGGCCTACATAGGATGGATTACATCTGCTGAACTGCTGGCAGCAACTGACCTTCCATGGCAGATCAAGTGCCTATCATCTTTCAGGAGGTGTGGCCTGTTCTTTCTCTGCCTTTCAGCTCCTCCCTCTAGTCACATGCTTCCTGTGAGTGTCTCCATGCAGCCCTGAGCACCCATGAGAGGAGGATTAGCCTGGAGCAAAGGTGAGTGAAGGAGGAGGAGGGGGGCAGAGTGAGGTGGGGGTATTCTTATGGTTATTGTCAGGATTTCCTATTTCTTATTATTATCTATTTATATAGCAATAACTATTTATGCAGAACTCCACACATATACTGTATATTCACAGTCCCTGCCCAGAAGGATCTTACAACAAGGACTCTAACTTACATCCATACACATATAGTGGAGCCAATTAACCTACCAACATGTGTTTGGAGTGTGGGAGGAAACCGGAAATACTGGAGGAAACCCACCCAGGCACAGGGAGAACATGCAAACTCCATGCAAGTAGCGCTGTGGTTAATACTGATGAGCCGAGTCCTGCCTGCCAGGTGGAGGTGCTAACCACTTGCTGCCCTCATATTGTAACATTTGCCTGTTTGTTGCCTATTATTATTATTATTATTATTATTATTCAGGATTTATATAGCACCAGCAGTATGCTCAACACTTCACCAAATGGAGGGAGACAGTTCGGTTGCAATACAACAAGATTCAGAGGGTCCAGCCTACAGTCTAAAAGGATTGTTAAAAATGCACATTTGACTACGTATTATCGCGATTGCCTATTCCTTTGCTAGCATTTGGTCACGGGTGCCCGTTTGTTGCCAGCGTTTGGTCACGGTTGACCGTTGCCTGTGTTTGGTCGCAGTTGACCATTGCCTGCATTTGGTCGCGGGTGACCGGTGTGTTGCCTGGGTTTGGTCGCGGGTGGCCAGTTTGTTGCCTGGGTTTGGTCGCGGGTGGCCAGTTTGTTGCCAGCGTTTGGTCACGGTTGACCGTTGCCTGTGTTTGGTCGCAGTTGACCGTTGCCTGTGTTTGGTCGCAGTTGACCGTTGCCTGTGTTTGGTCGCAGTTGACCGTTGCCTGTGTTTGGTCGCAGTTGACCATTGCCTGCATTTGGTCGCGGGTGACCGGTGTGTTGCCTGGGTTTGGTCGCGGGTGGCCGGTGTGTTGCCTGGGTTTGGTCGCGGGTGGCCAGTTTGTTGCCTGGGTTTGGTCGCGGGTGGCCAGTTTGTTGCCAGCGTTTGGTCACGGTTGACCGTTGCCTGTGTTTGGTCGCAGTTGACCGTTGCCTGTGTTTGGTCGCAGTTGACCGTTGCCTGTGTTTGGTCGCAGTTGACCATTGCCTGCATTTGGTCGCGGGTGACCGGTGTGTTGCCTGGGTTTGGTCGCGGGTGACCGGTTTGTTGCCTGGGTTTGGTCGCGGGTGGCCAGTTTGTTGCCTGCGTTTGGTCGCGGGTGACCAGTTTGTTGCCTGCGTTTGGTCGCGGGTGACCAGTTTGTTGCCTGCGTTTGGTCGCGGGTGACCAGCTTGTTGCCTGCGTTTGGTCGCGGGTGACCGTCTGTTGCCTGCGTTTGGTCGCGGGTGACCGTCTGTTGCCTGCGTTTGGTCGCGGGTGCCCATTTTTAGTTATGTTATTGTCAGGATTGGCTTTTTTTTTTCTTTTTTTTAAATCTATATTGTCAAGTCAGTGCTGTTTGTAGAGGCCCCGATCTCTAACTCTTGATCTTTTCTCTCTTCATTCCTCTCTATCTTGATCTCTCTCTTGATATATATCTTGATCTTGATAGATTTATACACACACTGCTCAAAGGGAACTGAAAACACATCAGGTGCTAATGGGGAAAAATATCATGCTGGATATATATACTTCTGTGGACTGGGTAATGTGTTAGGATCTATTCTGGTGTGGACTGGGTAATGTGTTAGGATCTATACTGGTGTGGACTGGGTAATGTGTTAGGATCTATACTGGTGTGGACTGGGTATTGTGTAATGCCCCATACACACGTGCAGATTATCTGCAGACTTTTGTCTGCAGACTTACCTTTTCTATGTAGTGCAAGGGCCTGCCGGATTGCATACAAATTGAAAGTGTTTAGGTTTGACCTCATATTATATGGTTTTGGTAAGTCTGCAGACAAAAGTCTGCAGATAATCTGCACGTGTGTATGGGGCATTAGGATCTATACTGATGTGGACTGGGTAATGTGTTAGGATCTTTTCTGGTGTGGACTGGGTATTGTGTTAGGATCTATACTGGTATGGACTGGGTAATGTGTTAGGATCTATACTGGTATGGACTGGGTATTGTGTTAGGATCTATACTGGTGTGGACTGGGTAATGTGTTAGGATCTATTCTGGTGTGGACTGGGTATTGTGTTAGGATCTATTCTGGTGTGGACTGGGTAATGTGTTAGGATCTATACTGGTGTGGACTGGGTAATGTGTTAGGATCTATACTGGTGTGGACTGGGTAATGTGTTAGGATCTATACTGGTGTGGACTGGGTATTGTGTTAGGATCTATACTGGTGTGGACTGGGTATTGTGTTAGGATCTATACTGATGTGGACTGGGTATTGTGTTAGGATCTATTCTGGTGTGGACTGGGTAATGTGTAAGGATCTATACTGGTGTGGACTGGGTAATGTGTTAGGATCTATACTGGTGTGGACTGGGTAATGTGTTAGGATCTATACTGGTGTGGACTGGGTAATGTGTTAGGATCTATACTGGTGTGGACTGGGTATTGTGTTAGGATCTATACTGGTGTGGACTGGGTATTGTGTTAGGATCTATACTGGTGTGGACTGGGTATTGTGTTAGGATCTATACTGGTGTGGACTGGGTATTGTGTTAGGATCTATACTGGTGTGGACTGGGTATTGTGTTAGGATCTATACTGGTGTGGACTGGGTAATGTGTTAGGATCTATACTGGTGTGGACTGGGTATTGTGTTAGGATCTATACTGGTGTGGACTGGGCAATGTGTTAGGAAGCAAATGATGCCACACAGTTTGATGGAAATGACAATTATCACCCTACAGAGGGCTGTACTCAAAGACACCCCCCAAAGATCAAAATGATGCAGCAGGCTCGTCCATTTTGCTGAAATTTCATTGCAGCAACTCAAAATTTGTGGTTTTTATGGCCCCCATGTGCTTGTATCCCAGATCTGGACCAGGGCATCACTGAGCTCCTGAACAGACTGAGGTGCAACCTGGTGGCGTTGGATGGACCGAAACAAAGTGTCCCAGAGGAGTTCTATTGGATTTAGGTCAGGCGAGCGTGGGGGCCATTCAATGGTATCAATTCCTTCATCCTCCAGGAACTGGCTGCATACTCTCACCACATGAGGCCGGGCATTGTCATACACCTCAGGGGAGCCCAGGACCCACTGCACCAGCGTAGGGTCTGACAATGGGTCCAAGGATTTCATCTCGATACCTAATGGCTGTCAGGGTGCCATTGTCTAGCCTGTAGAGGTCTGTGCGTCCCTCCATGGATTTGCCTCCCCAGACCATCACTGACCCACCACCAAACCGGTCATGCTGAACGATGTTACAGGCAGCATAACGATCCCAACCGCTTTCACAGACCCTTTCACGTCTGTCACATGTGCTCAGGGTGAACCTGCTCTCATCTGTGAAAATCACAGAGCGCCAGTGGTGGACCTGCCAATTTTAGGGGTTCAATGGCAATTGAGCTCCACAGTGCCAGGCAGTGAGCACAGGGCCCACTATAGGGCGTAGGGCCCTCAGGCCCCCCTCATGAAGTCAGTGGCCTGCTGGAGGTCATTTTGTAGGGCTCTGGCAGTGCTCATCCTGTTCCTCCTTGCACAAAGGAGCCGATACCGGTCCTGCTGATGAGTTAAGGATCTTCTCTGGCCCTGTCCAGCTCTCCTAGAGTAACTGCCTGTCTCCTGGAATCTCCTCCATGCTCCTGAGACTGTGCTGGGAGACGCAACAAATCTTCTGGCAATGGGAGGTATTGATGTGCCATCCTGGAGGAGTTGGACTGCCTGTGCAACCTCTATAGGGTCCAGGTATGGCCTCATACTACCAGTAGTGACACTGACCCCAGCCAAATGCAAAACTAGTGGAAAACAGTCAGAAAAAGAATTTCAGTGGCCTCCACCTGTAAAACCATTTCTATTTTGGAGGTCGTTTCATTGTTGCCCATCTAGTGCACCTGTTAATTTCATTAACACCAAAGCAGCGTAAACTGATTAACAACCCCCTCCGCTATTTAACTGACCCAATCAATATCCCTGGAGTTTGACTCGATGCTGTACTCTGATTAAAAAGAGTTCATTTTTTTGAGCAGTATATATATATATATATATATATATATATATATATATTCATTCTCCTGCAGGCCTGTCACTAATTATCTCCAGAATTTCTTAGGCCCCTTTCACACAGGCGGACCATTCAGATCTGCCTGTCCGTTTTTTTGCCAGATCTGAACGGTCCCCCCATGCATCCCTATGGGGCGTCGGATGTCAGCGGAGACATGTCCGTCCCCATCCGATTCCCCCATAGAGATGTAGGAGAACAGCTGTCATTCTCCTGCTCAGCAGGGGATCGGTGGATCAATTACCCCGCTGAGACAAACGGAGTCCGTCCGACGGAGCGGATAGTGTGAAAGAGCCCTTAGTCTCACATTTGGCTGTGGTGGACTATGCACGCCACTATAAAACATTGCTTCTATTTAAGTGCAGCGCCCTCTAAATACCTCTTCCAACCCCCCTCCTGCACCCCTCACCTTAATCCCAGCCTCACCATGTCTGGAAAGTTCTTCGTGTTCTAATTATCCTGGTCAGCAATGTCACCAGCAATGGAAGTACAGGTAAATCCCAAGTTTTGAGTTGACACCAGAGAGGGGAAATCTTCCAATGGGGACAGTTTCCTGTGACCACTGTCTAATGGGGGTCTTAAACCGACATTGGAAAGATATCCTGTCACTTCCTGTTGTGCTTAAAGGACAGGAAGTGAAGGAAATTCTCTCTAATGAGAAAAAAAAATAGCCTGAAAAACATGACGGCAGTTTTGACCCTCCCCCTACTTTACCAAAATGAAAAAAATTGGCTTTAGAAATGAGCGGAGTGCATTTCCAGTAGACCAACAACTGTCTCCTGTACTTGCAGGGTCTTCTAAAGGTTGAAACGTGAGGAATTGTGCATGTTTTGCAGAATTGGAAACCGTTTTTTTATTTACTTTGCCTTGACATATGCTTATGACTTGGATGTATGAGATCAGTGAGGTGCAGATGAGGCATTTGTCAGGAAAGGGTTAATCTGGTCCTGTAACTAAGCGGTTCAATGTCCAGTATGTAGCTCCTCATTTGCAAACAGCCATGGGCTAGGAATACATGCTGGTAAATCCCAGTGCATTCCAGCCTGATATCAGTCATAAGCCCCCTCCAGTGACAGTGACTCTGAATATCCTGGTCTGTGTAACTCTGACAGCTAACAGTTGGTTCATGCTGGGACTTGCAGATCCCTGGATCAGGTCTTGGCCTAAAGGGAATCATTCACAGTGGCTGCAGTCAGAGCTATTGCAAGACTTCTGGAAGAATTCACACATAACCGAAAGGCAAAAGACAGCCAATGTGTTTTGGGAGTTTGCCAGCAAGGGAGGGATGAGTCAAAAGAGAGCCAAGGAGAGCCGCAGAGCTGGATGAGGGCGGAGATAAGACTGCAGAGATTCATGAGTATTCATCAAGAGAGAAGAAATGTGCAGGCAAGGAGTGGTGTGAGTGTGTCTGTCTCTGTGTGTATATATATATATATATATATATATATATGTGTGTGTGTGTGTCGTTTTATATAATTGATACCACAAAGCTTCTAATCCACTCCCTGGTCATCTCTCGTCTCGATTACTGCAACTCCCTTCTCATTAGCTTACCTTTTTAAAAAGGCTATTCCCCCCTTCAGTCCATCATGAACGCTGCTGCCAGGCTCATCCACCTTGCAAACCGCTCTGTGTGTGCTACCCCTCTATGCCATTCCCTCCATTGGCTGCCACTCAACCAACAAATTAAATTCAAGTTACTAACCATAACTTACAAAGCCATCCATAACTTGGCCAGCAGCTATATCACTAATCTGGTCTCAAAATACCGACCAACTCGTTCCCTTCGTTCCTCCCAGGACCTCCTGCTCTCAAGCTCCCTTGTAACCTTCCCATGGACTTCAACCAAACTTCTCCCATCCTCTGGAATTCTCTACCCCAAATCTGCCCGACTATCTCCTACTTTGTCCACTTTCAGACGATCCCTGAAAACACATCTCTTCAGAGAAACCTATCTGGCAACCATCTAACTAACAACTGTACTTTTATTTTCTCCATCAGCCCATCCCCCACAGTTATTACCTCTTTTTCCTCTTGACCCTCCCTCTTAGATTGTAAGCTCTAACGAGCAGGGCCCTCTGATTCCTCCTGTATTAAAGTGTATTGTATTTGTACTGTCTACCCTCAAGTTGTAAAGCTCTGCGTAAACTGTCGGCGCTATATAAATCCTATATAATAATAATAATTGTGTGTCTGTGTAAATCCAGGAAGTGAACACGCAGCAGCTTCAGCTGCCCACAGTTAAAATGGCTGCAGCCAGACTTCGTGGAGGGAGATTTCGGCAGCATACTTGGCAAGCACAGAATCTCAGTACATGTAAAATAATATACATAGTGGTTGGAGGGATTCTTCAGAATGGCAAATATGTTTTTATTACAAATCATGTGAGCAAACTGCAGTTCCTCTTTAAGGTCCCATTCATGCAGGGCATAGTACATCGGACGCCCATGTTTACCCACGTGGGGATGCAATGGGTGTTCTTTGTATCCCTGTGCAGGCAGTCCCACTGATGTCAGTTGAGTTGCAGCAGCCCAGTTTGACATCCATGCAGGTGAGGGTGTGAGTTCAGGGCCATGCATCGCACTGATGTCAGATTGGGAGCAGTGCGTGAGAGTGCAGCCGCTGCGTCCCCATGGACATCAATGGGATTTCCTGCATGGGGATGCACAGTACACCTGTGGGTACACAAACCTCACACGGGCCTACATTGCATGAACAAGGCTTTTCTTATACTTCACTACTTTGTTGTTTCTCTAAAGCAGTGGTCTCTATACTGCGGCCTGGGGCCAGATTTGACCCCTTGCTTGCTTTTATCTGCCCTTGGGCGCTGTTCCTCCCGCCGAGGGCAACCAGGGGGGGGTTTCCTCCCGCCGAGGGCAACCAGGGGGGGGGTTTCCTCCCGCCGAGGGCAACCAGGGGGGGTTTCCTCCCACCGAGGCCAACCAGGGGGGGTTTCCTCCCCGCCGAGGCCAACCATGGGGCGCTGTTCCTCCCCGCCGAGGCCAACCATGGGGCGCTGTTCCTCCCCGCCGAGGCCAACCATGGGGCGCTGTTCCTCCCCGCCGAGGCCAACCATGGGGCGCTGTTCCTCCCCGCCGAGGCCAACCAAGGGGCGCTGTTCCTCCCGGCCGATGCCAGCGATGGGGCACTGTTCCTCCCCCTGACAGCTATGGGCTACAAAGAACCTCTAACAGCCGGAAGTCAGTGTGGGATGCTGGGAATTGTAGTTCTGCAGAGCACACCAGTCAGATAAGGGCTGCAAAGATTCTGTAACAGCCAGAAGCCAGTATGGGATGCTAGGAATTTTAGTTCCGCAGTTGAGACCAGTCCGCTGAGAGCTACAAAGACCCTCTGATAGTCATAAGCCAGTGTGGGATGCTGGGAATTATAGTTCTACAGATCACACCAGTCAGCTGTGGACTGCAAAGACCCTCTGATAGCCAGAAACCATTGTGGGATGCTGGGATTTGTAGTTCCACAGATGAGACCAGTCAGGCAATTGCTACAAGGACCATCTGACAGCCGGAGGCCAGTGTGGGATGCTGGGAATTGTAGTAACACAGATCTGAGCAGTCAGCTAAGGGCTACAAAGATCCTCTGATAGCGGGAGGCCAGTGTGGGATGCTGGGAATTGTAGTTCCACAGATCACACCAGTCAGCTAAGGGCTACAAAGACCCTGTGATAGCCACAGGTCAGTTTAAGTTGCTGGGACTTGTAGTTGCACAGATCAGAGCAGTCAGCTAAGAGCTACAAAGGCTCTCACACAGCCGAAGGGCCAGTGTGGGGTGCTGAGACTTGTAGTTCCTCAACAGTTATAGAAGATGAGCCCGCTAAACTGAGGGCAGCAGAGACTAACAGCCTCTGAAGAATGCTCGGACTTGTAGTTCCACAACAGCTGCAGATCCATGGGTAGGGTTCAGCTAGCTGAGGGCTACATAGGACTCCTGGTATTTAACGCTTAGTCTTGTAGTTCCACAGCAGTCCAAGAGCAATGGGTAGAAACGGTTGAGCTAACGGTAAATCTAGTAAACTGGATAATGGCTTTGAGTGCTGGGACTTGTAGTTCCACACTTGCTGCAGATCCCCATTTTAAGACCAAGGACCTCAGCATTAGAGCAGCAGGGTGAGACTGGTCAGCTGAGGGTTACAGAGACCCCCTGACTGCTGAAGGCCAGACTGGAATGCTGGGAGTTGTAGTTCCTAAGGGGTTGTAGCGCTATAGAACAGCTGAGAATCCTAATACATAGGCTGGTATGGAATGCTGGAATTTGTAGTTCTACAGCAGCTTCAGCTTTCCAGGTAAGAGACCATCTAATCTGTGAACTATTGTGCTCTTCCTACATCCAGAAGCTGGTATTGAGTGCTGCGACTTGTAGTCCCACCACCTCTGCCACATGGCATCGGGTAAAAAACTGGTCCGCTAAATGTATATTAATAATGTTGTGGGGTGCTGAGACATGTAGTTCCACACAAGATTCAGATCCCCAGTAAGGGTTGTGGAGGAGCTCAGCAGGTAGAGACTGGCCAGCTGGGGGGACCCTCTGACAGCTGGAGGCCAAAGTGTAATGCTGGGACTTGTTGTTCTTCAGTGTTTATAGAGCCATTGGTCAGCTGAGGGGTCGGGGAACCCTCTGACAGATGAAGGCCAGTGTGGAGTGCTGGGACTTGTAGTTCCATTCCAGCTGCAGATCCTCATTTAGGTATACAGAGGACCTTAGCAATACAGTTGGAGGCCAGTGTGGGATGCTGGGACTTGTAGTTCTTCAGGGGTTTTGGGAGTCATTATTCAGCTGAGGGTTACAGAAACTCGGTGACCTACACAGTAGAATGCTGGGAGTTGTAGTTCTACAGCAGCTGGGACCAGCTAAGGACTACAGTGGCCCTTGTACATCCAGAAGATGGGATGGAAACGCTGGAACTTCTAGTCCTACATTAGATATAGAGCAACAAATAGAAGGCAGCTAGGTCAGCTAAAAAATGAATTGCTGAATACGAACGTGGACTGCTGGGACTTGTAGTCCCACAGCAGCTGCAGAGCAACAAGTAGAAGACTGGTCATCTAAAAAAATGTATTGGTGAGTATGGATGTGGAGTGCTGGGACTTGTAGTTCCACAGCAGCTAGGGTTACAGAGGACCTCAGCGATAGAGCAGCAGGCAGGGACTGGTCAGCTCGGGGTTATAGAGACCCTCAGACAGCTGGAGGCAAGTTTGGAATGCTGGAACTTGTAGTTCCTTAGTGGTTGTAGAGCCATTAGTAAGCAGAGGGTTACCCACTGATCTACACAGTAGTGCTGGGACTTGTAGTTCCACAACAGCTTGCAGAAGCAACAGGTAGAACACAGGTCAGCTAAAAAATGATTAGCTAAAGAATGACGGGAGTGCTGGGACTTGTAGTTCCACAGCAGCTTGTAGAAGAAACCAAACACAGCTAAAAATGATTAGCCAAATGACGGTAATGCTGGGACTTGTAGTTCCACAGCAGCTTGCAGAAGCAACAGGTAGAACACAGGTCAGCTAAAAAAATATTAGCTAAATAATGATGGGATTGCTGGGACTTGTAGTTCCACAACAGCTTGCAGAAGCAACAGGTAGTACACAGGTCAGTTAAAGAATGATGGGAGTGCTGGGACTTGTAGTTCCTTAGTGGTTGTAGAGCCATTAGTAAGCAGAGGGTTACCCACTGACCTACACGGGAATGCTGGGACTTGTGGTTCTACAACAGCTTGCAGAAGCAACAGGTAGTACACAGGTCAGCTAAAGAATGACGGGAGTGCTGGGACTTGTAGTTCCACAGCAGCTTGTAGAAGAAACCGTACACAGCTAAAAATGATTGGCCAAATGACGGGAGTGCTGGGACTTGTAGTTCCACAACAGCTTGCAGAAGCAACAGTAGTAGTATACAGGTCAGCTGAAAAATGATTAGCTAAAGAATGATGGGAGTGCTGGGACTTGTAGTTCCACACAGCTTGTAGAAGAAACCGAACACAGGTCAGCTAAAATATGATTAAATAATGAAGGGAGTACTGGGACTTGTAGTTCCTTAGTGGTTGTAGAGCCATTAGTAAGCAGGGGGTTATCCACTGACCTAAACGGGAATGCTGGGACTTGTAGTTCCACAACAGCTCTTGCAGAAGCAACAGGTAGTACACAGGTCAGCTAAAGAATGACGGGAGGGCTGGGACTTGTAGTTCTACAGCAGCTTGTAGAAGAAACAGAACACAGATCAGCTAAAATTTGATTAGTTAAATGACAGGAGTGCTGGGACTTGTAGTTCCACAGCAGCTAAAAAGCAACAAGTCGACTAATCAGTTGTAATTACATTGCTCTCTGTTAGCTGTATAATGGTGTGGAGTGCTGGGACTTGTAGTTCCCTTTAGGACAGCAGCCGCCCTGACAGGTGCCTGACCTCTCAGTTTAGGATAGGAGCAGAGAAGATGGATGTTCTGGTGGAAGTCTTCCTGCAGCTGCAGGGAGGGTGTGGTGGATTATTTAGATCTGGGTGTGTCCGTCGCTCTCCCTATGTTGCTGCTCTGCCTGTTCTTCAGGCCTCACCACTGTCTCCTGTTGTGACTTCACTGGGATCCCTCCCTGCTGCCTGTGCATTGCCCTCCTCTCCTCTCCTCTCTCTCTGGCTGGAAGTCAGCTCTGATATTTGCAGAGTGAAGTTGAGTCACAGGGAGGGTGTGGTTACCCAGATCTCCCTCTCATTCTCCTTCCTTCCTCCTCTCCCTCTTTCACGCTCTCTCCGTCAGGCTCAGGAGGGCACAGGAGAGTCACATACCCCATTCCGCACCACCAGGTAAGCTGCTTTTCCTTTAAGGGTACAAGGGGGGGCAATACAAGGATGGCCGCCTACAGAACTTCTGCAGCGCCTTGCTGCCATCATTCAAATGTGCTGGGTAGACCCCAAAAAAACCCGACAAGGCTGGGGATTTTTTATTTTTGGTTGCCTGTCCTGGGCAGGAGGGGGTTAATAGCCGTGCGTCTGTGTGACAGTCACTGGGTAGGAGGGTGCCAGGCACCGGAGGGAGAGGAGGCCACCCTGGTTCCTACATACACCCTGCCGCGCTCACACACCACCCAGAGAGGAGGCCACCCCAGTGCTTCCATCCACCCCGCTGCGCTCTAAACCCCACCGCCGCCTGGAGAGGAGGCCACCCTGGTACTTCCATCCACCCCACCGTTACCCAGAGAGGAGGCCACCCCAGTGCTTCCATCCACCCCGCTGCGCTCTTCTCACACCCCACAGTCACCCGGAGAGGAGGCCACCTCAGTGCTTCCATCCACCCCGCTGCGCTCTTCTCACACCCCACCGTCACCCGGAGAGGAGGCCACCCCAGTGCTTCCATCCACCCCGCTGCGCTCTTCTCACACCCCACCGTCACCCGGAGAGGAGGCCACCCCAGTGCTTCCATCCACCCCGCTGCGCTCTTCTCACACCCCACAGTCACCCGGAGAGGAGGCCACCTCAGTGCTTCCATCCACCCCGCTGCGCTCTTCTCACACCCCACCGTCACCCGGAGAGGAGGCCACCCCAGTGCTTCCATCCACCCCGCTGCGCTCTTCTCACACCCCACCGTCACCCGGAGAGGAGGCCACCCCAGTGCTTCCATCCACCCCGCTGCGCTCTTCTCACACCCCACCGTCACCCGGAGAGGAGGCCACCTCAGTGCTTCCATCCACCCCGCTGCGCTCTTACCCCCACTGCCGCCCGGAGAGGAGGCCACCCTGGTACTTCCATCCACCCCACCGTTACCCGGAGAGGAGGCCACCCCAGTGCCTACATCCACTCCACCGCGCTCTCACACCCCACCATCACCCAGAGAGGAGGCCACCTCGGTGCCTACATCCACTCCACCGCACTCACACCCACCCGGAGAGGTCACCCCGGTGCCTACATCCACTCCACCGCACTCACACCTACCCGGGGAGGTCACCCCGATGCCTACGTCCACCCCACCGCCGTCGGGAGAGGAGGCCGCCCCGGTGCTTCCATCCACCCCGCCGCGCTCACACCCACCCAGAGAGGAAGCCACCCTGGTGCCTACATCCATCCCACCGCGCTCCCACACCCCACCACCTTCTGGAGAGGTCACCCCGGTGCCTACGTCCACCCCGCCGCGCTCTCACACCCCACAGCCGCCTGGAGAGGAGCGTCACACTGGTGCTTCCATCCACCCGGAGAGGAGGTCACCCCGGTGCCTACATCCCCCCCCCCCACCGCGCTCTCACACCCCACCACCACCTGCAGAGGAGGTCACCCCGGTGCCTACATCCACCATCCGGAGAGGAGGCCACCCAGTGCTTCCATCCACCCTACAGCGCTCTCACACCCACCCAGAGAGGAGGTCACCCGGTGCCTACATCCACCCCACTGTGCTCTCACCCCCCACCACCATCCGGAGAGGAGGCCACCCCGGTGCTTCCATCCACCCTGCCGCGCTCTCACCCCCACCCGGATAGGAGGCCACCCCGGTGCCTACATCCACCCCACTGCACTCTCACACCCCACAGCCGCCTGGAGAGGAGGTCACCCGGTGCCTACATCACCCCACCGCGCTCTCACACCCAACCGGAAAGAAGCGTTACATCTGGAACTTCTTTTAAAAAGAGGAAGAAGGGGGACGGGGTGCAATGCTGGACAGAGCCGCTCCTGGCAGCACAGGAAGTTTATTCACAAGCTTGTTACTAAAAAAGATCTTACCGAGACTCTTCACACTCTGATTGGTTGGATTTCTGACACATTAAAATGTAGAGCGGAAAAAAAATACTCTGCGACATGCGAAGCAACAAAAGCTGAGCGTAAACATCACCTGATTGTCTCACCGCTGGCGTTTACCAGCATCGCTGTCACCAGTTTCCAGGGACAGCCCTGAGCTTTGAGGATTTGTCCTTGGAAACTTGTTACCAAAATTTCAGTGCGGAGTCCATTTTTAAAACTCCTAATGAGCATATAAAGCAACAGAGAGGACATCGCCTGATAAGGTCACCGGAGTCATTCACCAGCATCGCTGTCACCACTTTCCAGGGACAGCCCTGAGCTTTGATGTTTTGTCCTTGGAAACTTGTTACCAAAATGTCAGTGCGGAGTCCATTTATAAAACTAATGAGCATATAAAGCAACAGAGTGGAGAGCGTACATCGCCTGATAAGGTCACCGGAGTCATTCTCCAGCTTCCAGGGACAGCCCAGAGCTTTAAGGTTTTGTCCCTGGAAACTTGTGTTAATGAATTTTCAGAGCTGAATCCATTTATAAAACTTTGCAGCAAAGGAGGATGCAAAGCAAAAGAGTGGAGAGCCTGACTGGGTGGGAATTAGACATTAGTGTCAACCCTTCTCAACCAGTTTTGTCCCTGGAAACTTGTTACCTAATTTTCAGTGCTGAGTCCATTCGTAAAAATCTGCAGCTAAGGCGTATGCAAAAATTCGGTAACACAAGTTTCCAGGGACAAAACGCCAAACCTCAGGGGCTGTCCCTGGAAAACGGTGACAACAATGCTGGTGAGTGGAGAGCATACGTCGCCTGGTTGTGTGGAAATTTGATTCGCCAGCATTGCTGTGAAGTTTCCATGGTCATCCCTAGGTTTTGTCCCTGGAATCTTGTGTTTAACCTGAATTTCAGTGCAGAGTCCATTCATAAAACTCTGCAGCATATAAAGCATCAGAGTGGAGAGCGTACATCGTCTGATAAGGTCACCGGAGTCATTCACCAGTTTCCAGGGACGGCCCTGAGCTTTAATGTTTTGTCCCTTGAAACTTTTGTTACCAAATTTTCAGTGCGGGGTCCTTTAAAAAAAAAAATGCTGCAGCAAATGAGTATGCAAAACAGGAGTGGAGAGCGTAGGTCGCCTGATTGGGTGGGAATTAGTCAATGGTGTCATTCACCAGCAGTGCTGTGACCGGTTTCCAGGGACAGCCCTGAGCTTTTGGAGTTTTGTCCCTGGAAACTTGTTACCGAATTTTCAGAGCTGAATCCATTTATAAAACTTTGCAGCAAATGAGGATGCAAAGCAGCAGAGTGGAGAGCCTGACTGCGTGGGAATTAGTCATTAGTGTCAACCGCTTCCAGGGTCAACCCTTCTCAACAAGTTTTGACCCTGGAAACCTTTGTGACCCAATTTTTCAATGCTGAGTCCATTGATATAATTAGTATTGGAGCTTTGTAGACTAATATCTATATGCGCTGTATGTAGAAGTCTTTAGAGTCCGGTTTCCATATCTTGGGCATATGTTGGGTTCTGTTATCAATATGTTAATTGTATTGTGATCCATTGTTTTCAGTAGAACTTTTTGGGCCCCCTTTTCACAGGGGCAACTTCTATTCCTTCTTGATTTTTTTTATTTATTTTTTCCCATCTTGTGATGTAGAAACAATGGACCTGTGTAATCTCTATGGGCGGCCGGATGTAAATGGATGCCTATGTCTGTCCACGTCCTTACTGTGTTTGGTCCAATGGACCTGTGTAATCTCTATGGGCGGCCGGATATAAATAGATGCCTATGTCTGTCTACGTCCTTACTGCGTTTGGTCCAATGGACCTGTGTAATCTCTATGGGGGGCCCTGATGTAAATGGATGCCTATCTCTGCCCACGTCCTTACTGCGTTTGGTCCAATGGACCTGTGTTATCTCTATGGGCGGCCGGATGTAAATGGATGCCTATGTCTGCCCACATCCTTACTACGTTTGGTCCAATGGACCTGTGTTATCTCTATGGGCGGCCAGATGTAAATGGATGCCTATGTCTGTCCACGTCCTTACTGTGTTTGGTCCAATGGACCTGTGTAATCTCTATGGGCGGCGGGATGGAAATGGATGCCTATGTATGTCCACGTCCTTACTGCGTTTGGTCCAATGGACCTGTGTAATCTCTATGGGCGGCCCGGATGTAAATGGAGGCCTATGTCTGGCCACGTCCTTACTGCGTTTGGTCCAATGGACCTGTGTAATCTCTATGGGCGGCCGGATATAAATAGATGCCTATGTCTGTCTACGTCCTTACTGCGTTTGGTCCAATGGACCTGTGTAATCCCCTATGGGTCGCTGGATGTAAATGAATGCCTATGTCTGCCTACGTCCTTACTGCGTTTGGTCCAATGGACCTGTGTAATCTCTATGGGGGGCCCGGATGTAAATGGATGCCTATGTCTGTCCACGTCCTTACTGTGTTTTGGTCCAATGGACCTGTGTAATCTCTATGGGCGGCTGGATGTAAATGGATGCCTATGTCTGCCCAAGTCCTTACTGCGTTTGGTCCAATGGATCTGTGTTATCTCTATGGGCGGCCAGATGTAAATGGATGCCTATGTCTGCCCACATCCTTACTACGTTTGGTCCAATGGACCTGTGTTATCTCTATGGGCGGCCGGATGTAAATGGATGCCTGTCTGTCTACGTCCTTACTGCGTTTGGTCCAATGAACCTGTGTAATCCCTATGGGTGGCCGGATGTAAATGGATGCCTATGTCTGCCCACGTTCCTGACTGCATTTGGTCCAATGGACCTGGGTAATCCCTATGGGCGGCCGGATGTAAATGGATGCCTATGTCTGTCCACATCCTTACTGCGTTTGGTCCAATGGACCTGTGTAATCTCTATGGGCAGCCGGATGTAAATGGATGCCTATGTATGTCCACGTCCTTACTGCGTTTGGTCTAATGGACGTGGATGCACTATTGTGAGATACTGTAAATCAGGGCGCTCCAAACTTTCTAAACAAAGGGCCGGTTTACTGTCCTTCAGAGTTTAGGGGGGTGGACTGTGGCCATGGGGAGTAGAAAATGTCCCAGCATCAGCTGGAGTAAACAATGCCCCATCATTGGTGTCATTACTAGGAATTCATCTGTGTCATTTGTGTAATTGGATTTGTGCCCTATCGTTGGTGTCATTGGGAGGAATGGTGCCCTATCGTTGGTGTCATTGGGAGGAATGGTGCCCTATCGTTGGTGTCATTGGGAGGAATATTGCCCAATCGTTGGTATCATTGAGAGGAACTGTGTCCCATTGTTGGTGTAAATGAATGAAATAGTGCCCCATTGGCCAGATAAAAGCAGACAAAGGGCCACAGTTTGAAGATCACTGCTGTAAATGTTTGTGTGACTTTGTTAAAATAGTTAGGCATCATCCCAGTATACCATCTTCAATCCCACAACATACCGGAACGTCGCTCTGGCTGAATTGGGTAAGCATTAAAATTGATGAGTGTAGGTCAAAAAGTCCTTGTGTATGATGGGTTGGAGGTGCCAACAAGCTTGCAGTGAAAGTATGTATGATGGGATCGGATGGGTCCACATTGATTCCTGGACTAGAATGGTGTTGGCATCTTTTGGGTGATGCCTGCTGTGGTTGCCAGTCCCACAGACTGCTTATGGGGTGTCATGATCTGTCATTCAGGCAGGGTGGTTCTGGCCATTAGTCTTCTGTTTCCCAGAGATAAGAGTTATGTTGTGTCCTCCTCTATTTTCTTTTTGTGGTGAGCTCATTTAAAAAATGTTCTATTCATTTGATGACCAACCTTAGATTTAAACTTCCCAAGCAATTATAGAATCCTATTTCTGAAACTGTAAATTGCCTGTAGTCTGTCCTCTTGCACAGAAAGTTGCTCTGTGGTAGAAAATAGGTTGCTTTGACCAGCAACTATTCAGGGGTGGTTTTGGGACAAGTTTGACAGCCCATGCAAGCAAATGGTGTGGAGGCAAGTGCAAAGTGGTATGATCATCCAGTTGTCAGCGACTGTTCCATGATGGTCACATGACCATTGCGGCAACCCAAGATCACTAAAGCTTGCAATGCAAGTAAATGGAAGAGCAGCAGTTACAACAAGGTTAGTGCCATCACCTGGTTCTCGGCAACCACTCAGTGATGGTTGTAGGACAAGTTTAGCAACCCATGTAAGTGAACACTGAAGGGGCAGGTGCAACCAGGTTGGTGTCATTATCCAGTTGTCAGCGACTGTTCCGTGATGGTCACAGGACCGTTGCGGCAACCCAATATCACTAAAACTTGCAGTGCATGTAAATGGAAGAGCAGCAGTTACAACAAGTTTAGCGCCATCATCTGGTTCTCGGCAACCGCTCAGTGATGGTTGCAGGACAAGTGTGGCAACGCATGTAAGTGAAGGGGCAGGTGCAACCAGGTTGGTGCCATGATCCACTTGTCAGTGATTGTTTATTGGTGGTCACGGGACCATTGCGGCAACCCAACATTACTAAAAGTTGTATTGCAAGTAAATGGAACAGGGGTAGGTACAACAAGTTGGAACTATCATCCAGTTCTCAGAAACTGGTTGGGGACAATTGTGGAAGCCTAAGATCACTAGACGTTACAAATCAATTAAATGGTGGAGGGGCAGGTGCAATCAGGTTGGTGCCATGATCCCATTGTCAGCAACCATTCAGGAATGGTCATGTGATTGTTGCAGCAACCCAAGATCCCTGAAAACTGCAATGCAAGTAAATGGTGGGGAGGCAGGTGTTTTTAGTGATTAGTGTTATCCAGTTCTCCGCAACAGTTCGGGCAAATGTGGCAACCCATATAAATGAACAGTGAAGGGGCAGGTGCAACAAGGCTGGTGCCATGATCCAATTGTCAGCATATTTTCCATGATGGTCACAGGACCGTTGTGACAAGATCAATATTAACTTCAATGCAAGTAAATGGAGGAGGGCAGGTGCAACGAAAGTTGGTGCCATTATCTAGTTATCTGCAACCATTCAGGGATGGTTGCAGGACAAGTTTGGCATCCCGTGTAGGTGAAGGGGCAGGTGCAACAGGGTTTGTGCCATGATCCAGTTGTCAGCAGCCGGTCAGGGATGGTCATAGAACTTTTGCGGCAACCCAAGATCACTAAAAGCTGTGATGCAAGTAAATCAAGGAGGACAGGTACGAGTTTGGTGCCAGCATCCAGTTCTCCGCAACTGGTCAGGGGAGGTTGTAGGGCAGCCCAAGATAAATAAAAGTTTCAAATTATGGTACATGGTGGAGGGGTAGGTACAAGGAAGTTGGTGCCAGATTCTAATTCTTATTAAATGGTCAGGGTAGGTCGTAGGGCAGCCGAAGATAAGTTTCAAATTCAGGTAAATGCTGAAAGGGTAGGTACAACGAAAATAGTGCCAGCTTTTAATTCTTAGCAACTGGTAAGGGGAGGTTGTAGGGCAGCCTAAAATAAATAAAAACTTCAAATTCAGGTACATGGTGGAGGGGTAGGTACAACGAAAATGATGCCAGCTTCTAGTTCTTAGCAACTGGTCAGGGGGCAGTTGTGGGACAATCATGGAACTGGTCAGGGGGCAGTTGTGGGACAATCATGGAACTGGTCAGGGGGCAGTTGTGGGACAGTCATGGAACTGGTCAGGGGGCAGTTGTGGGACTGTCATGGAACTGGTCAGGGGGCAGTTGTGGGACAGTCATGGAACTGGTCAGGGGGCCGTTGTGGGACAGTCGTGGAACTGGTCAGGGGGCAGTTGTGGGACAGTCATGGAACTGGTCAGGGGGCACTTGTGGGACAGTCATGGAACTGGTCAGGGGGCACTTGTGGGACAGTCATGGAACTGGTCAGGGGGCACTTGTGGGACAGTCATGGAACTGGTCAGGGGGCACTTGTGGGACAGTCATGGAACTGGTCAGGGGGCACTTGTGGGACAGTCATGGAACTGGTCAGGGGGCACTTGTGGGACAGTCATGGAACTGGTCAGGGGGCACTTGTGGGACAGTCATGGAACTGGTCAGGGGGCAGTTGTGGGACAATCATGGAACTGGTCAGGGGGCAGTTGTGGGACAATCATGGAACTGGTCAGGGGGCAGTTGTGGGACAATCATGGAACTGGTCAGGGGGCACTTGTGGGACAATCATGGAAGTCGAAGACCACTAAAAGTTGCAATACATGTACAGCAAATGGTGGAGATGCAGGTGCACCCAGGTTGGTGTCATCCAGTTCTAAATCCATTGGGAACCGTTTCGAAACAATCCCAACGACCCAAACTCCCTAAAGGATCAAAGGCAAATAAATGGCAGAAGGTTTCCCACATAGTTTGGGCCTTGGTAGTGAACTGCTCCTGAAGTTGTTTTGAAGTTTAGGTGACTCGTATGGAACATACCATTGGGCAGTTTGTACAGGTAGACAGTATTGCTCTCTGGCTGTTGTCGAACTAAAAATCCCAGCTTGCTTTGCCAGCCTCGCTGAGAGTCATGGTTCCAAATGAAGTCCAAAAGGCGAACGTTAAGCCAGAAGCTTTATTTAGAACCGTCACAAGTATTTTATTATAGCGAGCAGCTTGTGATTTCCAGAAGTTTGTAATTACTCGGAGGCCCAGAAAAAGGGTGGATGTACGTAAGGTGGAATTTCGAATCAAGTGGGTAGAAGAGAGGCGAGAGGGGCACGGCGATACATGGAAGGACTCTGAACCTGAGGGGGGGAAGGGAGTCCTTTGCAGCTGGAGCTGACATAAGCCCTTTGTGAGCGAGTCACTGCAGAGGTGGCTACACCTTTCGGGTCGCTTGTAAGTAGGTGAGAGGTGAGCGAAGGTGACTGAGCACAGCGAATGACTCTGGGCGTGGGTTGTTTGGGGAGGGTATGTGATGTGAAGCTTGACATTCCTGCTGACTGATTCATGTGGTGTTTTATTTATTTTTTAATTCTAGAAATTCTATTTTAGAAAAATGTCCTTCCTGCTCGGAGAGCTGTCAGATGAGGTTTTCCCTGGCAGCGGTGGCTTTGTAGTGTGCCTCTGGGACATGTGACTGCTACGCGGTCTCTTGTGACAATCGAAGCCCGGGGCCAGGTCTCATGGTGTGTGATGTAAGGAGTTGTACCCTCCCACCATCGCACTGGTACAGAGACCCGCGCTGTGGTCGGGGCAGTTTGTCAGCAATGTAGTAATGTGGGTCTTGCAAGGTCATCGTATGGGAAATGCTTGCGTGAGACTTCCTTCCTATCCTGTCTCTTGTGAAAGGCCCTCTAACCGTCTCACTTCCAGGGACGGCCACAACTTTTGCAAGTTTTGTCCTTGGAGCTTTTTGAATATTATCTGATCCTGCTTTCTTTATTTGGTTGCTGGCTTGAAAATGCGCAGCCAGCAAAGCCTGCAAAGTCTCTCCCCTCCCCATCCTCTGTATGCTGTGTCCAGGTCAAAGATTTACTTGGCAGTGAGGCCCGAATCAGGATGACGGCACATTTTAACCGAATCAGGATGACGGCACATTTTAACCGAATCAGGATGACGGCACATTTTACAAGAAAACTCTGATGGCAGCACCCATATTACTATTGGCACTTTTCGACTGCAAGTACCGGCTCGGCTCTGCTTGGCCCGGTTTGCTTTTCCACTGCTGGTACCGCATGGTATAGTGTCGGAACGGTTCGGTACGGTACGGTATGGTTTGCTTTTCCACTAAAGTAGTACTAAAGTTAAGTGGGTGGGATAACAACGGGGTGGGTGGGATTCTCTGACCAATCAGTGGCTAGAAGTGACTGCATGCAAAGGATTGTGGGATATGGTACCAGTTATGGTACCTGTTGGAACCACAATCGAGTAGGTACTGTTTTTTCAGAGCCGTACCGTACCGTTCGGTTCCATGCAGTGGAAAAGCGCCGCCCTACCGTACCGAACCGTTCCGACACTATACCATGCGGTACCAGCAGTGGAAAAGCACAAAAGCGAGCCGAACCATTCGGTTCCATGCAGTGGAAAAGCGCCGCCGTACCGAAGCGTTCCGACACCGTACCATGCGGTACCAGCAGTGGAAAAGCACAAAAGCGAGCCGAACCGTTCGGTTCCATGCAGTGGAAAAGCGCCATATAAGGCTTCGTTCACACTTGTGTGACTTTGATGCCACTTTTATGCAACTGATGCCACTTTTATGCAACTGATGGCACTCCAGTTGCAAGAAAGTCGCATCAAATTAGTGGAGGAACCATATCAGTCACTGAGACTTTAAGACCCCATTCACACTAGCGCGACTTGGTCAAGTCGTGGTCGGTCGCCTGCCATTGATTAGCACAGGACCCGTTCTAATAGGAGCGACACAAGTCGCTCCGACTTAGAAAAAGGGTCCTGTACTACTTTGGGGCGACCTGGAGGCGACTTGCATTGACTTCAATTATATGAAGTCCGTGCATGTCGCGGTGCACACAGGTCGCCCCGGCAAGTCGTGTCGCCCCCTGTGTGAATGGGCTCTGAGTCGCATACATTTGAACAGGTTCCATTGAAATTGATAGGCTTTGACTTGCCATGAGACTTTGGACGCAAGTCGCACAAGTGTGAACGGAGCCTGAAGTCATGCTTTAATCACTTGACCTTTGGAAGGTTTTAAACCTCCCCCCCCCCCCCCCCTTCGTGACCAGGCTATTTTATGCGATTTGCCACTGCATTGCTTTAACTGACAATTCCGCGCCGTGCGACGCTGTACCCAAAAAAAATTCAAGGTCCTCCCCCCCCCCCCCCCCACACACACAAATCAAGCTTTCTTTTGCTGGTATTTGATCACCTCTGCGCTTTTTATTTTTTTCGCTATAAACAAAAAAAAAATACAGTTTTGCAAAAAAAAGCTAATTCTTACTTTCTGCTGTAAAAAATATCCAATAAAAAATGTAAATATTTTTATTTTAATTTATTTTATTTATATTAAAATATCAAATAAAAAAAAAAAAAAAAAATTTAAACAAATTTCTTCATCAATTTAGGCCAATATGTATTCTGCTGCTTGGTTTGCGCAAATGTTATAGCGGCCAAAAACGATGGGATAGTTTTGTTTATGTATTTATTTTACTAGTAATGGCGGCGATTAGTAACTTGTATCGGGAATGCAAAATTGCGGCGGACAAATTAGACAACTAAGGCTCCATTCACACTAGAGCGACTTGTCAGCCTGACAAGTCGCGGTCCATTGACTGCTACAGGACCCGTTATAATAGGAGTGACACAAGTCACTCCGACTTAGAAAAAGGGTCCTGTACTACTTCGGGGCGACCTCGGAGTGACTTGCATAGACTTCCATTATATGAAGTCCGTGCAAGTCGCGCCGAAGTCACTGTGCATGGGACTTCACAAGTCGCCCCCGAAGTAGTACAGAGTCGTGCCGCTGCAGTGTGAATGGGCTCTAACTGACCCTTTTTTATTTATTTTTTTTAGAACCAGTGACACCAATACAGTGATCAGTGCTAAAACTATGCACTGTGACTGTACTAATGACACTGGCTGGGAAGGGGTTAACATCAGGGGCGATCAAAGGGTTGAATATGTGGGCAGCATGTGTTGGTGTGTACACTCTGCGCTGTTTTTACTAAGCAATGGGCTTTGCAGGAAGGAAAAAACAGAACATTGCTGCTGTCAGAGAGCCCTTTGGTTGTTTACCTACACAGGGCTCTCTTCGGTAATGTCCGGGGCCGATTGCCGGGTGCCCCGCAGTGGCCGGCACCCCCTGATTGCTTCGTGCTGCAGCAAATCCAGCACAGAAGAGCCACCTTGCTGCTGTATATGTACTGTATACGGTCGATAAGTGGTTAAAGGAGAAGTAGGGCCAAAGCTCTTTTGACCCTGCTTATTCTGTAGGTCACAGCTGTTGGCTGATGTCAAAGAGCTGGTCCAGATTCTGGAGAGATCCCAACTTTAAAGTCGGGATCCACCCAGATGCCTGAAACAGCTACTGTCTGGGTCTCTGGGGGAGCCGGCCACTCGCTGGGCCTCTGGGGGAGCCGGCCACTCGCTGGTCCTCTGGGGGAGCCGGCCACTCGCTGGGCCTCTGGGGGAGCCGGCAACTAGCTGGGCCTCTGGGGGAGCCGGCAACTAGCTGGGCCTCTGGGGGAGCCGGCCACTAGCTGGGCCTCTGGGGGAGCCGGCCACTCGCTGGGCCTCTGGGGGAAGCCGGCAACTAGCTGGGCCTCTGGGGGAGCCGGCAACTAGCTGGGCCTCTGGGGGAGCCGGCCACTAGCTGGTCCTCTGGGGGAGCCGGCAACTAGCTGGTCCTCTGGGGGAGCCGGAAACTAGCTGGTCCTCTGGGGGAGCCGGCCACTAGCTGGTCCTCTGGGGGAGCCGGCCACTAGCTGGTCCTCTGGGGGAGCCGGCCACTAGCTGGTCCTCTGGGGGAGCCGGCCACTAGCTGGTCCTCTGGGGGAGCCGGCCACTAGCTGGTCCTCTGGGGGAGCCGGCAACTAGCTGGTCCTCTGGGGGAGCCGGCCACGTTAATGTATAGAATGCATTAAGATGAAGAAAAAAATTCTTTAACCCCTTGGTGTCGGCTGTACGCAAATATGCAGCCTCCCTGTGCCTGGTCCTTAGCCCCGAGCGGCCGCATATTTTCGGTAATTGCTGTGTATACATCTGTGCTGAGAGCGCGCACCCAACACAGTCACCGCCCCCTAACGGAAAGCTCCCAATTGATCGTTGCGATAGGGAGTTTTCGGACCATGTGACCACCAATCACGGTGGTCTTGTGATCTTAAGCGGCACCCCGCCTCCCAGCATCTTGAACCTCCTAAAGCCCTGGGAGCGCCTACCACTAAGAGGTTAAGGGCTGATTCACACCATGAATCGCACAGGTATGCACTGTGCATTCTGTGCAACTCAGTGGTGCATGCACGCATTTATAAACCGCACAGGAACCAGATGGCGTGGTACTACTGTACCATGTGATCCAGTGCAGGCAAACGCAGTGAGTTTGCGACCTGCATTTGGGGTGTCATTAAGTCAACATTAACACCTGCTGCAGATCGCTACTGCAGTGCATTTTGAACACGTTGCAGAAAAACTCACAGAATGCGTTTTTCCCGCACCGTGTTCTGGTGTGAATCGGCCTTAAGAATGTGCGGTCAGGTAATGTGAAATGAAAGTCCGCTTCTCTCCACTCCAGTAGTGCGACCTTTATACCACCCTGCATGTGCTGCTCAGTGTACAGACTTCAGAGATTTGCTCTAAAGGCAGCTAAGGTGTTTTCCTTCTAGAGGAGATGCACACCGGGGCATTGATTTACTAAGGCTCTATTCACACCTAGGCAATTAGAATTGTGGCAAAATCGCACAATCAATTGCGGTATGCGTGTTGCCCAAAAGAAGTTCTTGAACTTCTTTTGGGCGTGACGCATAACGCGATTTTGTGCTGTTGTGCGACAATCACTGCAAAATCGCAGGTTGACAGGCCCCCTTTAAAAGCATCCAAGGCTCCCATCCAGCACTGCAGATGGATATTGTTCACTTGCACCCATGGAAGGTTGTGTCTTACCCAGAAGGGTTACCACAACCCCACCAAATGTAAATTACTATGTATACATTTACTGACCCCACTTTTATGGGGTTGACCATTATATATACATACTACACTATAAGGGCTCTCCCGCCTCTCCTCTTATTTTTGCTGTGGTCCAAAGTCATTTTTTTTTTTTTTTGGGGTTCCTAACTTGCTCTCTCAGCTCTAACCTGCTAACCCCTGAGGGCCACCACTGGTATGAATTTTATCCAGCGCTTCAACCCCCCAAATCGATGCCAATTCCTGGTTAATTGACACTACTGAGTAATTGCACTCAGTTGCACAATATGCAGGCTTAGCTGGAACTCTCAGACAGGAAGTGGTTGAAAGAGTCAGTAGGAGATCCTCTGACACAGGAACACTGAAACAGGAAATATAGTATGGTAAAAAAAATTGTTTTCTAAAAGACTGAAACCTAGAAATTGCCTATCGATACACAGGACTTTAGCAAGCACATGTCACCCAGCTAGGGATTAGATCTACACTAAACAAAATTATAAACACAACACTTGTTTTTGCCTCCATTTTTCATGAGCTGAACTCAAAGATCTAAGAAAACCGGGATTCATCCATGAAGCCAACACCTCTCCAAAGTGCCAGATGCTATGGAATGTGAGCATTTGGCCACTCAAGTCAGTTACGAAGACGAGCTGCAGTCGGGTGGAGACCCTGATGTGGACGACGAGCATGCCGATGAGCTTCCCTGAGACGGTTTCTGACAGTTTGTGCAGAAATTCTTTGGTTATGCAAACCGATTGTTGCAGCAGCTGTCCGGGTGGCCGGTCTCAGACCATCTTGGAGGTGAAGATGTTGGATGCGGAGGTCCTGGGCGGGTGTGGTTACACGTGGTCTGCGGTTGTGAGGCCGGTTGGATGTACTGCCGATTTCTCTGAAACCCCTTTGGAGACGGCTTATGGTAGAGAAATGAACGTTCAATTCACGGGCAACAGTTCAGGTATACTTTCCTGCAGTCAGCATGCCAATTGCACGCTCCCTCAAAACTTGGGACACCTGTGGCATTGTGCTGTGTGATAAAACTGCACATTTTAGGCCCCTTTCACACAGGCGGACCGTTCAGATCCGCCTGTTCGTTTTTTTTGGCGGATCTGAACCGTCCCCCCATGCATCTCTATGGGAGATCGGATGTCAGCAGAGACATGTACGCTGACATCCGATCCGTCAAATCTGAACGGATGGAAACCCTATTTTCCATCCATCTGGCGGATCGGATGAGAACGGACCGACGGTCCGTTCCCATCCGATTCCCCCATAGAGATCTATGGGGCTGTGACAGCTGTGTCTCCGCACATAGTGCGGAGACACAGCTGTCATTCTCCTGCTCAGCGGCTCAATCCCCCACTGAGAAAAACAAATCCGTTTGACAGACTCATAGTGTGAAAGGAGCCTTATGCCTCGTACACACGCAACGATTATTGGCCGACCGATCGTCCAACTTTTGTCCAGAGTGGTGTTTTGTTGGTTGGAATGTGCCTAGACTGTGCACGATTTTTCTTGGCCAACAAAAATCTACTTCAGAAGTGATGTCATGTTCTGGTTTACTTTCCGTGTGTTTTTTCTTCTCTGACCATGCCCAGTCTTGCTCATCAGATTTTTGTCTGCCGAAATCTGTACTGACTGACGAAAAATCGGCAGTTGTGGTGACGGCCAACAAAAATTTTATAGCCTGCACACCAGATTTTTTTCGGCCGAAAAGTCGGAGTCGGTTGTCGGAAGCATCATGCCAACAAGCCGAATATCGGCCGATCGGACGTTGGCCGAAAATTCACGGCCAACTATCGATGCGTGTGTACGAGGCATTAGAGTGGCCTTTTATTGTGGGCAGCCTAAGGCACACCTGTGCAATAATCATGCTGTCTAATTAGCATCTTGATATGACACACCTGTGAGGTGGATAGATTATCTCGGCAAAGGAGAAGCGCTCACTAACACAGATTTAGGCTGCATTCACATGTCAGCTTATAATCGCGGGCAGAACCGCCGCGGTTCCGCCCGCGATTCGGAGATTTATTGCAAATCGCGGGACGCCTAGCGTTGCCCGTTGATTTGCAATAGCCCCCCAAACGCCGAGCGATGTTGCCGCGATTTACGCCCGCCGAATCGCGGCAACATCGCGCAAACAAAATCGCGGGACGCAATACGCTCCAAAAAAGTACAAGAGCTTCTTTGGAGCGTATTGCGTCCCGCGATTTTGTTTGCGCGATGTTGCCACGATTCGGCGGGCGTAAATCGCGGCAACATCGCTCGGCGTTTGGGGGGCTATTGCAAATCAACGGGCAACGCTAGGCGTCCCGCGATTTGCAATAAATCTCCGAATCGCGGGCGGAACCGCGGCGGTTCTGCCCGCGATTATAAGCTGACATGTGAATGCAGCCTTAGACAGATTTGTGAACAATATTTGAGAGAAATCGGCCTTTTGTGGTTCATGGATGAATCCTGGTTTTCTTAGATCTTGGAGTTCAGCTCATGAAAAATGGGGGCAAAAACAAAGTGTTGCGTTTTATAATTTTGTTCAGTGTAATTATCGGCTGGATTTTTACGTAGTGTTAATGCTCATTGCAGCACCATTAGTGTTTTGAATTGCATCCCACCACACATTTTCATTGCGTCAATGGACCAATGTACTGGGAAAAAACAAAGGTAAACATCCATTAAAAGGTCATTTAAGCACACATCCATTATGAATACTTACTAATATCCTTTTCCTGACTTAAAAGCTCTGCATAAGAACTTAAAAACAAGGTGCCAAAGCAAGCCCTGCTTTTTTTGAAGCCCCGATGGAGTATTTGCCTGCCCATGAAACGCCATGGCTGCCTTTTTATCTTCCTGTATTTTTTATGGTTACCAGCAATAAATGATAATGGACTCTTAAAGCTAAACTAATCCCCATCTCCTCTCCAACAGTATGATGTTCGCGGTCACTCGGCAGCATCTTCTCCTCGGCTTCCTCCGGATGCCGGTCTTCAGCCGTCTTGATTGGTCGGCACAGGATGACGTAACTTCCGCACATGCGCCGGAGTTAGTCATATTGACACACAGGTACTGTGCCTGAAATGTAACTGAGCTGCACATGCACAGAGGGGACTGCAAGTGGGCAGGTAGGTTTATTTTTTTGCAGAAGATAGATTGAATGTCTCTTCTGCCATTTAATCCTGTCTACTATTTTAGTTTCTCTTTAGGATGATCCTCTGGCGCTCTTTTTGTCGCTTTCACTTGGTTTTCTCCATTTGGTAGGCCATCATTTTTTTTTTTTTTTTTTTGGGGAAGCTGCCTAGGTTGAGTCATCAAGACCAACCAACACCTCCTGAGTGACAGATACAGAATCAGTCGAACGCCTTACATCTACTCTATTTGTGGTGTGTTTGGCTGGTAACATGAATTGTCCGCCTTACCGAAAAGATCTTGGTTGAAAGACTTTTGTTCCTCTTTCAGACAGAGCAGTTCATAGTGCAGGTACACTAATCATTTGACTATCAGTGAAGATATCGTCCAGAGATTGTATAGGTGTTGGTCGCTATCTAAGAACCATCCACCATAGTAGAGACCGCCTGTAGCCCTCTAATTGCTAAAGACACAAGCCCCAGTGGGTTGGTTGGGTCTTTTAGGCCTTGCAGTGTTTCAGCACTTGCACAGAGCCAGGTCACCCCCTCCAGCCTTCTGTGCGGTACAAGTGTCTACGTCACCTTGCCACTCCATTTTTAAATGTTTTACTTCCAATCTTATTAAAGAAAGTCAAGATACTAAAAAATGCATAAGCCAAAGCCCGACCAAATTACAGCAATAGAAAGGGGTCAACATCAGCTAAACCAATATAGATGAGGTAACGGGCACATAACCATGTAAGCAACCTATAAACAAGTAAACACCAGAACTTTCTGAGTTGCCAGAGAGGCCATCAAAACCTGCTGGCCAGTTCATAGATGGAGAGTAAAATGTGGTTTAGCCTCAAACCTTATGCCCCGTACACACGCGTCGAAAATTGGCAGGGAATCTTCGGCCAACGTCCGATCTGCCGATTTTCGGCTTGTTAGTATGATGCTTCCGACAACCAACTCCGACTTTTCGGCCGAAAAAATCTGGTGTGCAGGCTATAAAATTTTTGTTGGCAGTCAACACAACGGCCGATTTTCGTGCAGTCAGTACAGATTTCGACAGGGAAAAATCTGATGAGCAAGTCTGGGCATGCTCAGAGAAGAAAGAACACAAAGAAAACAAACCAACACATGACATCACTTCTGAAGTAGAATTTAGTTGGCCGAGAAAATTCGTGTGCAGTCTAGGCACATTCCAACCAACAAAACACAACTTGGACAAAAGTCGGACGATTGGTCGGCCGATAATCATTGCGTGTGTACGAGGCTTTAGAGAAGAGAAAAAAAAATGAAAGGCTAAGAAGGTAAAAGACAGAGGGGGAGACCTAACTCGAAAACAAGATAGAGCGAAGAAGAGAGACAAAGCAGACAGGCAGAAACCCAGAGAATCATCCCAGAAGGTCATCAAGAAAGAGGGAATCCTGAATAGGATAGGAAGAATTCCACGTTTTATATTGATGTAGCTATTCCATGGCTGCCATACCTTCCTGAACTGTGGAGTGAAATCATTGATTTTGCTTGCAAGGTGCTCATTGAGCATGATCCAGGAAACCTTGCTTGATAGGAACTAAGGGGTTCTTCCAGGATCGAGCTATGGTAAGTTTGGCAGCTAGAAACATAAAATGAATTAACTTTTGCTTTGCCTGAGGTATATTGTCAACCTGTTCGTTCAGTAAGGCAGTACGAGGTATTTGTGGGATTGGCGTTTCCAAAACCTTTCATATCAGAACACAAACCTAGTTTCAAAAACCCTGGATTTTGGGGCATTCCCACCAAATATGAAGCATAGTGCCAAAAGAGTGACAGTCCCGAAAGCAGAAAGGCAAGGAGGTCGGGAATAGGTTCGAAAGACGTACTGGGGTCATATACAGTGGGTACAGAAAGTATTCAGACCCCCTTAAATTTTTCACTCTTTGTTATATTGCAGCCATTTGCTAAAATCATTTAAGTTCATTCTTCTTCCTCATGAATGTACACATAGCACCCCATACTGACAGAAAAACACAGAATTGTTGACATTGTTGCAGATTTATTAAAAACGAAAAACTGAAATATCACATGGTCCTAAGTATTCAGACCCTTTCCTGAGTATTTAGTAGAAGCCCCCTTTTGATCTAATACAGCCAGGAGTCTTTTTGGGAAAGATGCAACAAGTCTTTCACACCTGGATTTGGGGATCCTCTGCCATTCCTCCTTGCAGATCCTCTCCAGTTCTGTCAGGTTGGATGGTAAACGTTGGTGGACAGCCATTTTTAGGTCTCTCCAGAGATGCTCAATTGGGTTTAAGTCAGGGCTCTGGCTGGGCCATTCAAGAACAGTCACGGAGTTGTTTTGAAGCCACTCCTTCGTTATTTTAGCTGTGTGCTTAGGGTCATTGTCTTGTTGGAAGGTAAACCTTCGGCCCAGTCTGAGGTCCAGAGCACTCTGGAGAAGGTTTTTGTCCAGGATATCCCTGTACTTGGCCGCATTCATCTTTCCCTCGATTGCAACCAGTCGTCCTGTCCCTGCAGCTGAAAAACACCCCCACAGCATGATGCTTCCACCACCATGCTTCACTGTTGGGACTGTATTGGACAGGTGATGAGCAGTGCCTGGTTTTCTCCACACATACCGCTTAGAATTAAGGCCAAAAAGTTCTATTTTGGTCTCATCAGACCAGGGAATCTTATTTCTCACCATCTTGGAGTCCTTCAGGTGTTTTTTAGCAAACTCCATGTGGGCTTTCATGTGTCTTACACTGAGGAGAGGCTTCCGTCGGGCCACTCTGCCATAAAGCCCCGACTGGTGGAGGGCTGCAGTGATGGTTGACTTAATACAACTTTCTCTCATCTCCTGACTGCATCTCTGGAGCTCAGCCTCAGTGATCTTTGGGTTCTTCTTTACCTCTCTCACCAAGGCTCTTCTCCCCCGATAGCTCAGTTTGGCCGGACGGCCAGCTCTAGGAAGGGTTCTGGTCGTCCAAAACGTCTTCCATTTGAGGATTATGGAGGCCACTGTGCTCTTAGGAACCTTAAGTGCAGCAGAAATCTTTTTGTAACCTTGGCCAGATCTGTGCCTTGCCACAATTCTGTCTCTGAGCTCTTCAGGCAGTTCCTTTGACCTCATGATTCTCATTTGCTCTGACATGCATTGTGATCTGGAAGGTCTTGTATAGACAGGTGTGTGGCTTTCCTAATCAAGTCCAGTCAGTATAATCAAACACAGCTGGACTCAAATGAAGGTGTAGAACCATCTCAAGGATGATCAGAAGAAATGGAAAGCACCTGAGTTAAATATGAGTGTCACAGCAAAGGGTCTGAATACTTAGGACCATGTGATATTTCAGTTTTTCTTTTTTAATAAATCTGCAACCATGTCAACAATTCTGTGTTTTTCTGTCAGTATGGGGTGCTATGTGTACATTCATGAGGAAGAAGAATGAACTTAAATGATTTTAGCAAATGGCTGCAATATAACAAAGAGTGAAAAATTCAGGGGGTCTGAATACTTTCCGTACCCACTGTACCTTTTGAGTGAAGTGAGGACCTTAGCGCTCACCTCCACCAATAAGACATTCAGTATTCCTTTGTACTTGGAGTGAAGGAGGAGTGCCAGTGGTCCAGGTCTTTCTCAGCAGCTAAATCCTAGTCCTACGCTTACATATAGGGTAGTTTTACAGTAGAATCAAGCAAGAGCCAGTATATAATATAGATTATACCCCCTCTGGCCCTCATCCTGCATACATCATCTTCTCATAAGGGGTCACTTTAGGATCCTTAATCACCGCATAACCAAAGAAAATCCTTTTTTAAATTTTCCTCTTTAAGATGATCCTCTGGCGCTCTTCTTGTCCCTTTCACCTGGTCTTCTCAATCTGGGTGCCCATTGTTTTTTTAGTGAAGCTGCCCCCTTCCGCCTGAACACTCCGATCAGCGCTCTCTGCCACTGGCTGAGAGCGCTGATCTGGAGTCGCTCAGCTACTGGTTTTCAAGCATGCACGCCCGACATTGGGCCCGTGTGTATCTGGATTAAGGGAAGGCCAGAGGTAGGGACCCCATGAAAGAAGACCTACTTGGCTCAGGTATTAGAACACAGTTAACAGGGTCTTGCAGCACAGTCAGGACTCGCAAGGCCAGAGAGCAGCTTTTCCCATTCAGCTTCCTCCAGATGTATTCTAGCTTTGCAGACCAGACCCAGCAGATGAAGTCTCAGGGGTCTCCCAGCTCTACCACAGCTGGGACTTTCAAAAACAGCAACTTGATTCAGTAGAACCCTTTTACAGGGGAGTGGGTAGCCAATCCCCCCCCCCCCCCTTTCCCAAAACTGGTGGAATCCCATCAAAAGGAAAACCCTGCTCCTCTGGGGCTTACCCTGTTTAGCCACCTACTGGGTCACCCCTCCCACTCAAATATTAATTGGTTGGGTTTGCTGGGTCTTGTATTGTCTAATGCCTCGTACACACGCAACAATTATCGGCCGACCGATCGTCTGACTTTTGTCCAGAGTGGCGTTTTGTTGGTTGGAATGTGCCTAGACTGCACACAAATTTTCTCGGCCAACAAAAATCTACTTCAGAAGTGATGTCATGTGATGGTTTACTTTCCGTGTGTTTTTTCTTCTCTGAGCATGCCCAGTCTTGCTCATCAGATTTTTGTCTGCCGAAATCTGTACTGACTGACGGAAAATCGGCCGTTGTGTTGACGGCCAACAAAAATGTTATAGCCTGCACACCAGATTTTTTTTTTTTTTGTCCGAAAAGTCGGAGTCGGTTGTCGGAAGCATCATACTAACAAGCCGAAAATCGGCCGATCGGACGTTGGCCGAAAATTCCCAGCCAATAATCGATGCGTGTGTACGAGGCATTAGCACTTGCACAGAGCCAGGTCACCCTTCCAGCCCTCTGTGCGATACATGCGTCTACGTCACCTTTCCACTCCACTGTAATGAAAATAAGGGTGTGAGCATG
This sequence comes from Pelophylax lessonae, assembly GCF_965119305.1. Lineage (NCBI taxonomy): Eukaryota > Metazoa > Chordata > Amphibia > Anura > Ranidae > Pelophylax > Pelophylax lessonae. The sequence goes on along the minus strand of NC_138775.1, from coordinate 289,795,745 downwards.
TTTGTGATGGTGACACATTTTTCACTCTACGCCTGGATCTGCTTACAGCAACAATGTGTGTTCTGATCAGATGGTGGGTGGAAACAAGGTGGGGCGTTTAGTTAAGAGATAAACTGATTTAGTCTGGTGATACATTCATGTCTTCAGGTTTTGGACGGAGCAAAATTAAATATTTCGATTTTGTCAAGTGAATAATTTTACTTTTAAAACCTTTATTATATATAAAGTGGGTGCTTCTGTGGTTGTTTGTAATAACGGTCGTATTCTCAGGCCATTACAAGGAGTTAATCAGTCTACTGTGGTGGACATGCGCTGACAATAAGTATGAGTAGAGTGTTGACCTGTTCAGTCTACTCCTTGGCCTTCATTGTCCAATAATCCTTCTCTCTCAGAAGTCCACTATAAAATGGCATTGTTACCCATTTAAGTCTACTGCTGCTCAACGACTAGTTATCACATTAGTTTTACTTACACCATCCATCTAATCTAAGTTTAAAATGGGGGGGGGGGGGGGGGGTTTATTACTTATTTGCCAACAATTAAGTTTATTGTGGACTCTTTCACCTGGTTTTAGTCTGGCGCTCCTTTGTGTAATTCATGGCAAAAGTTAGAGATTCTCCTGATAGCCCAGCTTCACCCCCCCCCCCCCTCTCTCCCTCCCTTGGAAGTTATGCTCCCTTTGCCACCTCCCCACTGCAAGAGTTAAACTTCATAAGGTGTAAGCTCTGCTGTTGGAAGGTGTTGGTTGACCCAGTCACGTGAGAGAGGTTACATGCTCCCCATACCTGGAAGCCCTGATCCTGTAGAGCCCCGGTGCCCGGTCTGTGGCCCTGGGGCCGTTTGCCTCTCTTCAACGCTTATTGTGGGGCCCTCTAGGGGAGATTTTATTTTGGTGCTTAGCAAACCCAATTGAGTTAGGGCTTTTTCACATTTGTGGTGAAGTCCAGTGTCTTCTGATCAACGTTCAGATGGCTTTTCAGAGGGCCGAGGAGGTGATTTAACCCTAAAATGCTGTACTACCGCCCCACAATTATGTACATTTCATGCTGTTGTGGCGCAGTCCCATTAAACTCCATGGGCAAGTTTGACAGGTGGTACCGTCTTTCCAACTCTGCACCCAAAGTTAAAAGTGCTATGGCTGCAAAGCGTCGTGGGTGCAGCATCTATACAGCACTGTCGGGCTGTATTGGAACAGGTCAACCGTTTGGATGATTAGGGTGGGGGAGCTGCTTTTACCTCCCCCAGCATCCTGTCTGAAAGGGCACAAAAAGTAGGTGAATGGGTTGATTTATTTCTCTTACAATATCGTTTTCTTTCAATTTTTCTGACCAGCTCTCGTTTCACGTCTGCGGTCTCTGACCAGCTCTCGTTTCACGTCTGCGGTCTCTGACCAGCTCTCGTTTCACGTCTGCGGTCTCTGACCAGCTCTCGTTTCACGTCTGCGGTCTCTGACCAGCTCTCGTTTCACGTCTGCGGTCTCTGACCAGCTCTCGTTTCACGCCTGCGGTCTCTGACCAGCTCGCGTTTCACGTCTGCGGTCTCTGACCAGCTCTCGTTTCACGTCTGCGGTCTCTGACCAGCTCTCGTTTCACGTCTGCGGTCTCTGACCAGCTCTCGTTTCACGTCTGCGGTCTCTGACCAGCTCTCGTTTCACGTCTGCGGTCTCTGACCAGCTCTCGTTTCACGTCTGCGGTCTCTGACCAGCTCTCGTTTCACGTCTGCGGTCTCTTGATGGCTTTCTGTAACATTACAATTACTGAATATTGTGTGTGGCCCTTTGATTTTCAAGGGCCACCCCTCAGACCCACCACATAAAGCAAGTTGACCACCACTGTTTTAGAGCAACATAGTGAGGGATTCAACAGTGTAGGAGTGCAGTAAGAGATTGCAGATGGGTGAGTATACCTTAATTTGGGGGGTCATTGGCAGACCCTGTCACTGCATTTAGTGGCTACGTGCCACTGTCTCTTTAATCTGAACTCCTTGAACTTGTTCCTGCCTTTCCCTACCTAGGCAAAGGTAAGGATTACTTAAAGGGGAAGGATTAGACCCTCAGGGCATTGCTGTGGTACATTTACGGGTGTTAAGCCATGCATCAGCATGCATTGTGTTAAGGCACTGCAACCTACATCCAACAGCAAAGTCCATAGGATGCATGTAATGTGTGTTGCCACTTGTGCTAATGCAATAATGTGAATGGACCCTAAGGGGCAACTGTCTCAGAGCAAAGCAAATGCTAGCTGTCGTTCTTCAGCTCCTTAATGACTAATTGTATCTGAATTGCACAGGAAATGGCGAGCAGTCCAGGTCTTTGTAGCTTTCAGGTTTCCCTTCAGGAAGTTTCCATGCAGGGTGCTGCTGACATAAATATTCCTTCCCCTGTGCCTTAGTTCTGGCGATAATAATAAATATGGATTTGTGTTGGAGGTAAAACAGAAGCTCGCTGTATTTTGGTCGTCGGCTGCTCTGCGTCCCACTAGCTCGAGCCGCCATTATAATTGAGTTTACTGTCCAAAGTCTTCTCTTGTAATGATTAATCCCCAGCTGCAGAGCATTAGGGAAGATGTCAATAAATTGATGGCAATAAATGATCGCAATCACACTTCTCTAATTAGATGCAGGCGCCGACCGAGAGATACTGACATCGCCTGACTCTGACACTCAGCAGCTTGTGAAGACACCATCATTCCCTAACTACAGCAGGGGTAGAGAACCTTGGAACTTCAGCTGTGATAAAACTACAAATCCCATCGTGCCTCTGCCCATGGGGGTTATGCATGTGCCTATCAGTCTTGCAATGCCCCATGGGATTTACAGTTCCACAACTTCTGGAATGATGCGATTGTCTACCACTGATCTACAGCAGTGGTCCTCAACCCTGGCCTACAGGGCCCACCAACAGGCCAGATTTGCAAGATAACTGAAATACATCCCAGGTGATATCATTTGCTGCTCAGTGATTGCAGTACTCTAGTCTGCATCTCCCCAAGGTAATACTTAAAATCTGGCCTGTTAGTGGGCCCTGAGGACCGGAGTTGAGGACCACTGATCTACAGTATCAGTGCTCTTTTACTCCAGTGACAAAAATCCCTGGGTCATCCCCTTCAGTCCTAGCTGTGTAGATTAGTCACATATTCCCCTGCTATCACACTAGGCCCATTTCATGGTTAATCATTAACATCTGCCAAAATGATTTTAGGTTGTGGGAGGAAAACCACCCTTGTACTCCCTTGCTGACAATATTCCTGGTTGCGGAGTCCGGTGATACGACACTCAAGTCTACACCTGCTTCCAATAGGTCCCCTAGTTATTGCATCATCTGCTCTTCAGTCTTGATCTTTAGAGGACCCGCCATTGGACAACCAATAGGCAGTTATTCTAATATCCCCACTAATATCACACTAGACCCATTTCAGATTGGCATTTTTTTATCCACTAAAACTGTCTCGGGTTTTGGTAAGAAAATCACCCTTGTACTCTATCACTGGCAATTCTCCTGGTTGTGATGACCGGTGATATGGCACTGAAGTCTACACCCACTGCTAACAGGTCCCCTAGTTATTGCATCATTCGGTCTTCAGGATCATTAGAGAACCCAGCGTTGCCCATAGGCAATCGGTCTACTATCCCCTCTGTCACACAAGACCCATTTCATGGTAAAGCTTCATAGTCCACCAGAATTCTTGGATTGTGGGAGGAAAATCAGCCTCCTTCTCCCTCATCAGCACCTCTCCTGATTGTGCAGACCCGTAATACAGCACTGAAGTCTACATCTGCTTGCAACAGGTCCCCTAGTTATTGCATCATCTGCTCTTCACTCTTCTGGATCCTTCAAGGACCTACCACTGGACCGCCAATAAGCAGTTCGCTCCAAATTATCAGTTTATCTTCCCCTCATAGAAAACATACTGAAGTCTTGTTCAATGACGAGTACTCCCACCCAATACTGTTACTGTTTGGCTTTATTGTCCACCTAGAAGGTGATCAAGAGGTAGCAAAAATCCCTTGATCATCCCCTTTAGTCCCAGTTGTGGAGATTATAGTCTATCACACTAGTCTTATTTATGGTAAAGCGTTATAATCCCCCAAAATTATCATGGGTTGTGGGAGGAAAATCCTCTTTGTACTTCCTCATCAGCACCTCTCCTGGTTGTGAAGACCGGTGATATGGCGCTGAAGTCCACACCACTTCCAATGGGACCCCTAATTATAGTATCATCTGATCTTTGGTCTTCCAGATCTTTCAAGTGCCTACCATTGGACAGCCAATAGGCAGTTAGCTCAGAATTATTCATAATTTATCTTCACTTCTAGAAAACACAATGAACACTTCTGTTAATTATTGCATTATATGGTCTAAGATCTTCTGGTTCCTTAGAGAAACCCACCATTAGTCAGTCTAATACCCCCACCAATGTCACACTAGACCTATTTCATGGTAAAGCATTATAATCCACCAGAATTTTCTTGGGTTGTGGGAGGAAAATCATCCTTGTACTCCCTCGCTGTCAATTCTCCTGGTTTTGGAGACTAGTGCTATGGCACTGAAGTCTATACCCTCTGCCAATAGGTTCTCTAACTATTGCATCATCTGCTCTTCTGGATCTTTAGAGGTCCTACCATTGGACAGCCAATAGGCAGTTAGCTCTGAATTATCAATTTTTCTTCACTTATAGAAAACCTGTTGACCACAGAGCTGTTCAATGATGAGCACTCCCACCTAATACTGCTACTGTGTGGCCTTATCGTCCACTGAGCAGGTGATCGGTAGAGGCTGTTTATGGCTTTACTGCTGCCTTTTCCTGCAGATAAAACTGCAAAAATTACATGAAACCTAATCAGCAGATAGCGAGCCGCTCCCACCGTATCCAGATATCTGTTGCATCACCCCTGGTGAGATCAGTCGCTAATTCTCTTCCCTGCCATGGGACAGCCAATAGGAAGTGTCCACACGTAGGTATCCAAAAAAGGGCCCTCCCACTCTGCAGTCCAGAAGAGAGAAGACTCGGGTGGCTACAGATGTGGGTACTTTTTTGGATTTTAAAATGGGATTGGAGTTTATGTAGAGTTAGAGGGGGTGGGGAGAAATTGTTTTTTTTTTGGTGGGGGGGAGAGAATAGGGGGAATGTGTTTTTGGAGGGGGTGGGGGGGAAAGTACAAGACTGGAGCAGAGCTTTTAAAGTGGTTGTAAAGGCACAAGGTTTTTTACCTTCATGCATAGAATGTAGAAGGTGCAGCATTGATCCGGCGATGTCCACTAGAGCCTCACCTTTCCGTTGACTTGCACTCCTGATTGGCTATTGGCAGCAGCAGGAGCAATTGGAGATGGAGGGGGTGGGGCCAAACTGCGGCCCGTGTGTGAATGAACACACAGAGCAGCGGCTTGGGTGCCCCGATAGCAAGCTGCTTACTGTAGGGGCACCCGACAGGAGGGAGGAGGAGCTAGGCGCGCCGGCATGGGACTCGAGAAGAGGAGGATCCGGGCCACTGTGAGCAAAACCATTACACAGCAGGGAAGTATAACATGTTTATTATTTTAATGAAAAATGTAAAGCTTTACAATCCCTTTAAGGCTGCCCCTACCCCAAGCTCCTTCTATTCTCTCTGTGATTGCAAGCTCTAAGTCTCTGCAAGTCCTTCGAGTATTCTGGCCCATTTATAGGCCTGCCCCTCAGTAGACCACAAGTGAAATCGGCAGTTAAAGTGGAAGTAAACTTCTATTGATCGTTTGTACCTATAGGTAAGCCTATAATAAGGTTTACCTATAGGTACTGTAAATATCTCCTAAACGTGTACTGTTTAGGAGATATTTACTGTATATATGCAGCCAATGACGTCATTGGCGCATGCGCTCTGAAGGAACGCCCACCCGTGCCATTTCTTCAGAGCCCTGTGCCGTGAGTGGCAGTTCCCGCACGGGTGTGACGTCATGCGGCTCAAGCCAGCCTCACAGCCAGAGTCCGCGGACCTGGAAGGAAGATGGATGCGGCCTCCAGCGGGGACAATGAGGGCTTTGTTTCCAAGTAAATTTCACTTAATGTGCAAAGTCCTTTCTTGTATTAGGAGAGACATGGACTCGGACTCAGAGTAAGATCTCATTTTGCCCCTGTACAAATCATTAGTAAGACCTCTTCTGGAATATGCAGTTCAGTTTTGGGCTCCAGTTCACAAAAAGGATATCGGGGAACTGGAGAAAGTGCAGAGAAGAGCAACCAAACTGATAAGAGGCATGGAGGAGCTTCGCTATGAGGACAGATTAGAGGAACCAAATGTATTGGGGACATATATGATCACCATGTAAAAATACATAAAGGGTCCATATAGTGAACTACTTCTACTCCCTAGTACATTATGCCTTTACTTTGCAGGTCATTAAAAAAAAAAAAAAATGCTTTACTTCCTTTTTAATGTCTAGGGTCAGGAGTGCTGCAGTTACTGTGAAGCTGTCCTGTTACAAAGGGGGGCCCAGAGTCAATGTGCCTACCTGGTTGTGGTGGGTGGGACTTAAGCAGGTGGCAAGTGACGTCACAGCGCAGAGCCGCAGATCACTCCCACTTGTCCATCTGACAATGACTGTTGTCACTGTTGCTCCGCATTGAAAACATGTTTGTCCACAAACTAAAGCCTGTCATTGCATTTACAGGTGTGATGGGGTTGGGGGGTTGCAGGATTTGAGGTTTGCTTTACACCTGAAGTCCCACTTTAACCTGAACATTTCCGTAATCTTGTATTAATAATTCATCTTCACTTATACGGAACATGAATTAATGAACAGCGTCCTTTTCGATGACGCGCACTCCTGCTTATTACTGGTAGACAATAGACAGGTTCGGTCTTATCACCTACCTGGCAGGTGATCGGCAGAGGCTGTTTATGGCTTTACTGCTGCCTTTTCATGCAGATAAAACAGCAAAAATTTGATAAAAAATAATCAGCAGATAGCACGCCCTCCCATCTTATCCGCATACGGAGGATCTGGGCTGGATAGATGTCAGCCGCGTCACCGTTGGTGAGATCAGTCTCTCCTGCTTGTCTATATGTAGGTTGGTTGTCAGTCTGTAGAAGACCCAATATGAACCTACTTATCAATTTTTATAATCAATTACACATAGATCAATGTTGCCAATGTAGATCAAGTTGTGAGTCAGCAGGTAGAGCAAGTGTAAAGTTTCTAGGTATTTCACCTCTCACCGAGATCACATGACTCCCCCTGACAACGCCTTCATCTGCATTTCTCTCCAGAAGGAAGGAGCCATCTAATATTTATGATATTAGGGTTTGAACAAACTCAGCCACAGATTTAGCCGCTCTGTATGGTCTGGGGAGGCCTGTAATACAGTGCTCTTGAAGCTCTGAGGTGGCCTCTAATGCATTGCACACAGTGCCCCGGATGGTCTGAGAAGGCCTATAATGCACACAGTGCTCTCGAAGCTCTGAGGTGGCCTCTAATGCATTGCACACAGTGCCCCGGATGGTCTGAGAAGGCCTATAATGCACACAGTGCTCTCGAAGCTCTGAGGTGGCCTCTAATGCATTGCACACAGTGCCCTGGATGGTCTGAGAAGGCCTATAATGCACACAGTGCTCTCGAAGCTCTGAGGTGGCCTCTAATGCATTGCACACAGTGCCCCGGATGGTCTGAGAAGGCCTATAATGCACACAGTGCTCTCGAAGCTCTGAGGCGGCCTCTAATGCATTGCACACAGTGCCCCGGATGGTCTGAGAAGGCCTATAATGCACACAGTGCTCTCGAAGCTCTGAGGTGGCCTCTAATGCATTGCACACAGTGCCCCGGATGGTCTGAGAAGGCCTATAATGCACACAGTGCTCTCGAAGCTCTGAGGTGGCCTCTAATGCATTGCACACAGTGCCCCGGATGGTCTGAGAAGGCCTATAATGCACACAGTGCTCTCGAAGCTCTGAGGTGGCCTCTAATGCATTGCACACAGTGCCTCGGATGGTCTGAGAAGGCCTATAATGCACACAGTGCTCTCGAAGCTCTGAGGTGGCCTCTAATGCATTGCACACAGTGCCCCGGATGGTCTGAGAAGGCCTATAATACACACAGTGCTCTCGAAGCTCTGAGGTGGCCTCTAATGCATTGCACACAGTGCCCCGGATGGTCTGAGAAGGCCTATAATGCACACAGTGCTCTTGATGCTCTGAGGTGGCCTCTTAATGCATTGCACAGTGCCCCGGATGGTCCAGCAGTTTGCTGCTGACTAACGAAGCACTGTTACAGCGGAGCCAAGAAAATACCCCCCCCCCCTCCATACCTGGAAGTACCAGGTGGCTGCGGGAGTGAGTAGCTGTAAGGTGGTGATGGGGGATGCACTTTACAGAGACACTGTCCCTGCTGTGACCGGGCCTCCGTAAAATGCTCTATCAGGTAACGCAGTGCTGTCCTAACTTCGCTTGCATTTTTTGATTTTTTAATTGATTTATAAATGATATCGGGTCTGAGATTAAAGGTACAATTTCAGTGTTTGCAGATGACACCCAGCTATGCAGTAGAAAAACATCCTTACAGGAGGTCTCCAACTTACAAGCCTACCTCAATGCACTGTTTTATTGGGGGAATATGCAGCAAATGAGATTATTGGAGATTATTGTTGAAAATCTAAAGTTTTGCTCTTGGGAGGAGGGGGGATAAGAATATGCATGCATCATGCATACTAGGGGGAGTAGAACTGGGGGAATCAATGGTGGAGAAGGATCTGGGTGTTCTGGTAGATCATAAGCTTAATAGCATGCAATGCCAAGCTTCGGTTTCCAAAGCAAAGTCCTTTCTTGTATTAGGAGAGGCATGGACTCCAGAGTAAGATATCATTTTGCCCCTGTACAAATCATTAGTAAGCCCTCTTCTGGAATATGCAGTTCAGTTTTGGGCTCCAGTTCATAAAAAGGATATCGGGAAACTGGAGTAAGTGCAGAGAAGACCAACCAAACTGATAAAGAGGCATGGAGGAGCTCAGCTTTGAGGAAAGATTAGAGGAACTGAATGTATTTGTCTTGAGAAGAGGAGATTAAGGGGGGATATGATCACCATGTAAAAATACATAAAGGGTCCATATAGTGAACTTGGTGTTGAGTTATTCACTTTAGGGTCATCACAGAGGACAAGGGGGCACTCTTTACATCTAGAAGAAAAGAGATTTAATCTCCAAATACGGAAAGGTTTCTTCACAGTAGGAGCTGAGAAAATGCGGAATAGACTCCCTCAAGAGCTGGTTTTGGCCAGCTGAGTAGATTGTCATAAACACAATGTCCTGCGCTTGGAAGAGTGCCCAGTCCAGACGAGTACGCTATGTCTCCATCTTGGTTCTATATGGATAATACCGGGTCTTGCTGCCCGGGAAGTCTTTAACACTGCAACCATACAAAAGAAACGCAGGGCGCACCGACCTAGTGCATCATCCTAAGATGGGGATTCCCAAACCAAGGCCCTCCAGTTTTTCAGGAACTACAATTCCCATCATGCCTAGTCATTTGTGTGAATGTCCTAGTTTTACAATGCCTCATGGGATGTGTAGTTCTGCAACGGTTGCAGGTCCGTAGTTTGGGAATCCCTTTCCTAAGACATATAGTTTATTGGGTAAAAAAAGTGGAAGTATTGATATGGCTCTGAAGAAGAGGTTAACCCTCAAAACGCGTCAGCCCATTGGACCTCAACATTTCTGTCTTATGAGTTTTTTACAATGGATGAAAATGCTGGCATTTTTGATGTGACTTTTACAACAGTCAATTTTGAGAAGATAATACTTTCCACTTTTTTACCCAATAAACTATTTGTCTTGGGATAATGCACTAGGTCGGTGCGACCTGTGTTTGTGTAGTTGCAGCTCAGTAGATTGCGTTAGAAAGCCCTGGATTACTTCCTAAATGTACGTAATGTAACTGGATGCAGTACTAACATTCAAAGGTAAAGTTGATCCAGGGAATATTCGATTGCCTCTTGGGTGATCCGTATGTATTTGTATTTTCTTTCCGCTGCTGGAGCAAACTGGATCATGATTTGCTGTTTTTTTTTTTTGCCTTCCTCTGGATCAACTGTTGGTAGGATTTGTATGGGTTTTTTTTTCTTTATATTGGTTGAACTAGATGGACTTGTGTTTTATGTCAACCAGACTAACTATGTACCTATTTATCCAGCCCTTGGGGCGTTGTTCCTTCAAACTGATATGAGGCACTATTCCTTCCACTGATCCCACTGATAGGGCGCCATTCCTCCCACTTGACGCCAACGGTGGGGCGCCATTCCTCCCACTTGACGCCAACGGTGGGGCGCCATTCCTCCCACTTGACGCCAACGGTGGGGCGCCATTCCTCCCACTTGACGCCAACGGTGGGGCGCCATTCCTCCCACTTGACGCCAACGGTGGGGCGCCATTCCTCCCACTTGACGCCAACGGTGGGGCGCCATTCCTCCCACTTGACGCCAACGGTGGGGCGCCATTCCTCCCACTTGACGCCAACGGTGGGGCGCCATTCCTCCCACTTGACGCCAACGGTGGGGCGCCATTCCTCCCACTTGACGCCAACGGTGGGGCGCCATTCCTCCCACTTGACGCCAACGGTGGGGCGCCATTCCTCCCACTTGACGCCAACGGTGGGGCACCATTGCGCCTTCTGACTACTTCGCTATGTAATTTTTTTTTCTTGTATTCCCACTGACCACCAAGCCTATGACTTTGTCTTCTCCTGATGCTGAAGACGTTTCTACTCCCACTGGCCACAGCCCAGCCGTCCTAAAGTCTGAAGGATCAAAAGCTGCACCTTTGTTTAGAAAGTTTGGAGACCCCCTGAGGTAATGCAATGGCCACCCAGGATTAACCAGAAATCATAAAGTTCCAAGTTTGTGCGTTTTTAAGCAAACCTGGGGTGGAGTGGGCCCTTTCCAGAGACATTGCAATCTTGCCCTGCATAGGGAGAATGACAGGATCTCTTTATTCCTTTCCGATTTTGGAATCGGATGAGGATTATGAAGGACAGTCATTCTATTCACATTTTGTAATCCTTCCGACCTGCTGACTCACCCTCTCTCTATGTGCCAGGTTCGGGTGACAGATGCAGTTGTCGCGTGTTTGGTTTCTCTGCAGGTAGACGACACTTCCTGGTCCACCTTTTTCTCGGTGTCACCCCAAACATTGACAGACAGGTTTCTTGATAAGCAGGGTGGGGGCACTTTCCTGGGAATGGGCTGGGGCCTGGTCATCCAAGTACAGACAAGTCTGGATATCGGTTTGGTATCGTACATCTACATGGGAAGATGTTAATGAGTGTGAGGTGGGAACCCTCCCTGGAAGTCTTCATATCAACTCCTGAAACCGGTTCAAAGGGAACCTCAGACTGGGCTGCTTCTTTCTTTTCCAGATTCATGGCTTAGGCTATTCCTCCAACAGATTCCCCCCCAACTTGCAGGGATTTCTTCTCACTTCCTGTTTGACTATGGAACAGGAAGTGAAGGGAAATCTCCACTATTGGGGGGGGGGGGGGGGGGAATCTGACAGTGGTTATAGCCCAAAATTGGGGGTGGGGGGGCAGTTTTGCCTACAGTTCTACTTTAATGTGCATCAACTTGTATCATGGCATGCGTTGACACCCATCGTAATGCACACCTTGAGATGCGTTTTGATTTTATTTAATTAATTTCAATAGAAAACGCATTGGGCAAAAACCTGAAACATGCAATAGAGCTGCACGATTCTGGATACAATGAGAATCCCAATTATTTTTGCTTCGAATAAAGATCACGATTTTTGGCGTAACATCAACTTTTTTTACATTATACAAAAAATTTGGGCTAACTTTTCTGTTTAGTTTTTTTTTAATTTATTATGTTAGTATTTTTTCCCCAAAAAACTGCGTTTGAAAGATTTCAGCGCAAATATAGTGTGACATAAAAGATTGCAACGATCGCCATTTTCTTCTCTAGGATCTCTGCATGCATGCCCAGTTGAGATCGCATATCGCAGTGCGATCTCAACTGGGCATGCATGCAGAGACACCTTTGCAGTGGCACCCCAACTCCCCCCCCCCCCCCCCCCAGCAAGGGTTAAATGCTTAGAGGAGCTCCAGCCTCCCCCAAAAAGCTACAAATATTGTGGCTGCTGACTTTTAATATAAGGACACTTACCTGTTCAGTGATTTCAGCACCCGAGCCGATTCCATTCTTCACCCGGCTTCGGGTGCAGGCGCTGGCATCCCCCCTAAGGAAAACCAGCAGTGAAGCCTTCAGGCTTTACAGCTTGTTTCCTACTGCGCACGCGCAAGTTGCGCTACACTTTTTGAATGGTCCTGCTGTCTTCTGGGACTTGGGTGTGTCCCAGAGGGCAGGACATTGCTGCGTAGATCTTACTCAGAAGTGGTAGCGCGTACCTGTCAAAACCAGATGAGACTACCAGGTAAAAATAAAGGGGGGGGGGGGGGGGAATGCAGACGCCACATTTTATGATTGGTGAGCTATAATGTATTACATTTTTCTTCTTGGGTTTAGATATCCTTGAAACACTTGCTACCCTCCCTCCGTCAAATGACGGCGGAGCAGTGTAGCTATTGTTCTGCGACGCCATCATATGACGGCGCACCAGAATAGCCTCTCTCCCGTGCCGATCGTGACCGCGCCGTGTTGCTAGGACACAGCGCTACCTCGATCTCGGTAAAGAGTCAATGACATGACTCTTTACTTAAGTGATCAGCTGTGTCCAATCACAGCCGGTCACATGTAAATGAGGAAGTGCCGTTATTCGGCTCTCCTCGCTACGCACTGTTAGTGTGTGAGGCGAGGAGAGCCAATCAGCGGCTCCTCATAGGGGGAGACAAGTACAAGTAATCAGTGCCCTAATTACACAAAATGTAAATAAAGTGCCAGTTTCTGTCTGCCATCAGTGCCCATAGTACTGCCAGTCAGTGCCCATCAGTGCCTGCTCATCTAAGCACTGATGGGCACTGACTGGCAGCACTATGGGCACTGATTGTGGGCACTGATGGTGGTGCCGCCTCTTAGTGCCCACCAGTGCCACCTATCAGTGCCCACCAGTGCCGCCTATCAGTGCCAATCAGTGTGGCATATTGGTACCTCCTCATCAGTGCCCATCAGTGCAGCCTATCAGTGCAGCTCCTTAGTGCGCATCAGTGAACGAGAAAAATTATTTATTTTCAAAATTTACTCACAGAAAATGAGACTTTTTTTTTTTTTTTTTTCTTTCTTTTTTTGTAAGAAATAAAAACCCCAGAAGTGATTGAATACCACCAAAAGAAAGCTCTATTTGTGTGAAAAAAAAAATGATAAAAATTTAATTTGGGTACAGTGTAGCATGACTGCGCAATTGTCATGCAAAGTATGACAGCGCTGAAAGCTGAAAATTGGCCTGGATGGGAAGGGGGTGAAAGTGCCCTGTAGGTAAGTGGTTAAGTTGTTTTTTGGTTTAGTTTTAATCTTTTTTTAATTCGATGTAGGAGGTTTGCATATCCCACCAGCCTGGAGCCAATCCGACCATTAGAATACTGATTAGCGTTATCCAGTCCTCATCCAATCGGAGCTCTCAGATGTAGAATGGTCAGAGCAGGACATTATTATGTGTAATCTGTGTGAATGGCGCCGGTGTAGATAATCTCCTTCATACAGGCAGCAGGTATGACCGGGGAGGGCTGGGAGGACAATGGAGAACATTACAAAGTGATTTTAAAGTCACTTGTGTTACCAGCTCAAAGGTCACTGCGTTCAGCCACATGTGACATGTATAACCCTTGTAGGTGAGCACGTGACAAGTCCTCCTACCTGTATTACGTCACCCATGTACACCTTCGGCTGTGCGTGTTCCTGGGAAGTGCTCATTCCCTTTTGTCATGGTCCTAAGAGGATCAGTCACAGCCAGGGTGGATTTGATTTAAATCAACTCGATTTGAATAATTCTTTTTAAAGAGCAACTGTCATCTCTGTCCCGCAGTGGCTCCTCCTCTGACCTGCTGTTGACTCACCGACAGTCCCATTTACTTTAATGGAACGGCTGGTGATGTCGCAGTGACACAACAAGGTGAGGGACATGGCGCCAGTAGGTGATTGGATGCCCATTAACAGGTGCCGCCATGATGGGTCTGGAATGACAGGTGATCTTTAAATGTAAGGGCTCATTCTTGCTGGTAGTGTGAAATTGTGTGATTGCGTCCATGCAGTGCATATTATCTCAGCTTGGATTCGTTGATTGCGTTTACCAAAAATGTACATTTATCTTTCGTTCATTGACGGGACACAGCTCCTGATCTCCTTAACCATTGGGTTATACTTCCCCCTACAGGAGTAGATAACTAGGCAGAAAAAGAACTTGACTACGCCTATGGGCAGTCCCAGGAGGTATACTCCCCCCCTCTCTGCTTTAGGTACTCAGTTTTTTCTGCCTAGTCAGGACCTATTTCCTTGCTGGGATCTCTGGTCCTGGCAATTTTTTCCTTTTTTTTCCTTTTTTTTTTATATGGATTTTTTTTTTTTTTCTCCTGGTGTTTTCCTGCGAGATCTACAGTCAACTGCCGGACTGGGCGACGGGCTGGATAATCTAGCTCCAGTGGTTACCCCAGTCTGGCCAGCAAGCATGCGCAGACCTCAGCTCTGCACTAGGTTGCCCGCGACATATCCCCACCAGACGGGCTGGCTTGCGAGTTAAATGCCTCGTGTGGTCGCATACGACCAGGTCTCAGCCTGCGTCGCAGTATTCTTTGGGGCCGACAGCTTCCCATTTCAATGGCGAGGAGGTTCTGTCTGAAGCGGTGCCCCCCTGGTTCCTGGTATGGTGAGTAGCTATCCCCCCCACCTCTCCCCCTGGAGGGTTTAGGGGTGGGCGCGGGCCCCCCTCCTTCCCGTTAGGCCCCTCCCTTGAGTCTGATGGTCCTGTGGGTCGCGCCCAGAGTTCTCAGATGGTGAGGATGATTCCTCCACTCCTGTAGCCACGCATGAAAAGGTGCTGGTGGACACACTGATTGTGTCTGTGCGTGAGACTTTAAAAATGGAGGATGCAGCTGAAGCTGCGGAGGAGGCACCGGTTCCCTTTACTACTCACAAGCCGTCTAGAGCGGTGAAGGCGTTTTTCCATTTCCTTCCTATTTCAGATTTGTTGCAAAAGAGTGGGAACATCCAAAACATCCCTTTTGTGGTCCCTAAGCGATTTGCAATGAGGTACCCTGTTGAAGAGTCCCTCCCTAAGAAGTGGGGCTGTTCCACCGGTGGTGGATCCCGCCGGTTTTCTGGTTGACTAAGGCAACCATGATTCCGGTAGAAGAATTGCCGGCTTTCAAGGATCCTACTGACAGAGAGGCAGAGGCTGTGGCCCGCAGTATATTCACTGTGGCTGGCTCGTCACTCAGACCGGTCTTCACCATTTACCCTGGTGTCACAAACTCTGACCGAGTGGGCTAAGCTTTTATGCCATGACCTGGAGGGTGAACAGCTCCCCCCTGCCCTTGCCGAGCTGGTGGACCACATGGTCCAGGGGCTGCAGTTTTTCTGTGAAGCCTCTTTGGATGCGGCTCCCCTAGTGGCTCGGCTGTGTGTTTCGACAGTGGTCCTTTGGCATGTCTTTTGGCTCAAATGCTAGTCTGCGGACCAGACTTTAGATCCAGCTCCCCTGATTTCTAGACTGTCTGTCTTTTTTGGCAGTGGTCCTTAGACATATTTTGTGGCTTAAATGTTGGTCTGCGGACCAGACCTCTTAAAAAAATAAAAATAAATAAATGATCTTCCTTTTCAAGGAGATCGCCTGTTTGGTGCTACCCTGGATGACACCATTGAGTCACACGGGGGAAGAGCACCTTTCTTCCGCAGGCTAGAAGGGTAAGAAACTCGTCGCAGACATGGCCCGTCCTTCTCGGCTCACATGAAGTTTTTTTCGTCCCTCAGGATCAGCTGACAAGGGTTCAAAGCCTCTAAAGGCCTCTTCGGGAGGATCCAAGCAACCTTGGTCTGGTACGTCCAAAACGGTTTCTCCAGACCCGCAGACAAAACTCCTTCTGCATGAAGGTGCGCCCCCACCTGTGCCTGGGGTGGGGGGACGTCTTCGCTGGTTTCCATACCCGTGGACCTCCTTGATGCAAGACAAGTGGGTCCACAAAGTGATACGGTCCGGTTACAAGATCCGAGTTTCGTTCTTACCCTCTGCAGAGGTTCTTTCATTCCAATGTGCACCTGCCCTCGGACCGCTTGCAAGACCTGTTGCTTCAAGGGGTAATTGTTTTGGTTCCACGTCCGGAACATTTTCAGAGGTTTCATTTAAACCTGTTCATGGTCCCGAAGAAGGCATGTGGCGTCCAATTCAAGATCTCAAGGCCCTGAACTGCTTTGTGTGGCTACAAAAGTTCAGAATGGAGTCAATTCGCACGGTGGAGGCATCTTTGCATCAGGGGGATTTCCTTGCCTCTATCGACATCGTGGACACTTACTTACACATTCCAATATGTGTCTGTCACCAACGTATCCTCCGCTTTGCCATGGGAGAGGAGCATTATCAGTTTTTTGGCGTTGCCCTTTGGTCTCGCGTCTGCTTGGGCCTTCACAAAGGTGTTGGCTCCGGTGCTGCCGTTGTTACATCAGCGAGGGATCACAGCGCTGGGTTACCTGGACGACCTTCTCTTGCGAGCAGAGTCTCCATTTGCTCTGATGGACACTGTGGAAACGTGGACATCCCTATATGTAGACGCCATCATTTTTGCACAAATCAATATACGCTTATTGGGATTTTTTGCCAACAATATGTAGCAGAATTGTCCTAAATTTATTAAGACATTTGTTTTTTTTTGTTTTATTTTTTATTGGATATGTTTTTAAAGCAGCAAGTAAAAATGTATTTTTTTTTTTTCAAAAAGCTCTTATTTGTGGGAAAAAAATTACATACATTTTATTTGGGAACAGCCTCGCATGACCGCGCAATTCTCAGTTAAAGTAACGCAGTGCTGTATCGCAAAAAAATGGCCTGGTCATAAAGGGGGGAAAATGTTCAGGAGCTAAAGTGGTTGATGTGAACCCTTAGCCACTATTTCCCCCTCCCCATTATGGCACTTGCACAGATATGCCAAACACCGTTGAGTCTTGGCAATGTCCTTCTGTGCATCTGTCCCGCATGTGCGCAAAGATTGGGAGGTTTTGTGGCTTCTGTGCTACCCATTTTCACACAAATATGTTGCAGGGTTGTCGGGACCAATGTAAAGGAAGAGGCAGGGCAAAAGGAGATATGTTAAGGCTTAAAGTGGACTTGCACCCTTTTGGTGAAACATGACAGCAGCGGCCTTTAGGAGGGGCTTGCCGGCCATGCCAGTGACGACGTCGTAGTGCAACCTTCTTTGTTGCCTACGTGCGAATGCTATGCCATAATGCGAATTAGCTCTTAGAGTGGTTATACCCGCCTCAATTCCACCCATAGGTGCCCCATAACAGATTCTCCAAATGGGGAGACCTGGCCAATTTTTTCCTTTTTAGGTAAGAAAAGAGAAGGAACTGCTAAGTTCAATGAGCAAGCCGCGCTAGAAACAGTGATGGATCCCGGTGGCAAAGAGGACAGTTTCATCACCCATAGCTCTCCAGGAGGTGTCCACCAGTCTGTGGCCAGCCGGGAATGCTGCATTTGTTCTCTAGCCCTCTCTGTACTAATTGGCTCCTGTTGCTGAATTTGGCCCATGGCAAGCCTTGAAAATCACCGATATTTCCAATGTTCTCAATGGCAGTATTTTAAGTATGGCCAAAGCTTTTTTTTTTTGGTCATACTTCCCTTGTGAGTCATAGGAGTGCACTTAGAGGAGATTCAGGCTCCCTCCAAAAACTAAAGCCCCGTACACACGCACAGATTGTTGGCCGTAAACTGTTGGCCAGCGTCCGATCTGCCGATTGTAGGCTTGTTAGTATGATGCTTCCGACAACCAACTGCGAATTTTCGGCCGAAAAAAATCTGGTGTGCAGGCTATAAAATTTTTGTTGGCTAACAAAAAACGGCTGATTTGTTCCTCAGTCAGTACAGATTTCGTCAGGCAAAAATCAAATGAGCAAGACTGGGCATGCTCAGAGAAGAAAAAACACAAGGAAAGTAAACATCACATGACATCACTTCTGAAGTTGTTTTTTGTTGGCCAACAAAAGTCCAGTGCAAGTCTAGAGCACATTTCAACCAACAAACACTGGACAAAAGTTGGCCGATCAGTTGGCCAACAATCTGTGCGTGTGTACGGGGCTTAAGTCAGCAGCTACAAATGCTGTAGCTGCTGATTTTTAATATAAGGACACTTGCCTGTACAGAGATCCTCACCCAAGCCGATTGTTCAATCTGCTTCGGGTGCAGGCGCCGGCATTGTTGAAGCCTTTACAGACAGTTTCCTTCTTCGCATACGCGAGTCGCCCCATCGCTTTGAATGGTCCCACAGTATTCTGGGACCTGTGATGTGTCCCAGAACGCTGCGGGGGAAAGGAATGTGGGGGGGGGGGGGGGCTAAACTTCTGTATCAGATCTCCCCAGGGAATCTGACCGGAAATGGAAGCGGGTACCTAACCCCCCCCCCCCCCCAAAAAAAAAAGATGAAAGCCAAATGTGGAAGTTGGGGGGGGGGGGGGATAGGGGGGAGGGATGGGGTAGGGTAAGCATTCAGACAAGCAGAACTTACCCTTTTGGGTAAAGATCCACTTTAACTTTTGCTCTCCTGTGACCTAAAGTCAGCAAATAGTGAGTTATTGCAGATGACATGGCAGAGCCGCTTCAGAATCTAGAAAGATCCCGACAATATTGTTGAGATCCACTTAAATGGGATGCCCAATCAGCAGCAGGCTCTGCTAAAAGCTGGAGCCATCTGTTCCCGCCCCCTCCACAGCCTGGCATTTCAGCGCTGGAGGAGCAGGGAATGGTGACTGACAGAGTAGACTAAGCACTGGGCAATCGGTGGTCATGTGATTACTCAGTTCTTGGTGTCCGAGCCAAGGTGGGACAGCTGCAGCATGGAGGTGAGTATGTATATTTGTGTTTTTTTTTTTTTGTGTTTTTTTTCAAAACCCACAGTTCTCCTTTAAATAAAAAATGCAACATATTGTCCACTTGTAGGCATTTAGCAATAGACTGGGAGCAGGGACTTCGAAGAAATAGGCCTTCAGTGTCCTAGAGAGTCTTATCAAATCTAGGAGAGGCTCTCAGCCTATCAGATGCTTGTATTTGTCCAACAAAATCTTCTAAGTGAGCTTTAGAAAGAACATCACGTCCTTAGTCGTGTTTACCCTCTTATAGTGCTGTGACGTTGCCACTTAGATAGCAGAGCCAACTTTCAGTAATTGTGCTTTTGTCGTCATGGCATGCTGACACTTGTAGTATCTCGCGGCTGAAAGGCTTGAGGCTGTGCAAGACTGAGCGAGAACGCTTGACTCTCAGTGCTCGCTTTACGCTACATTGTACTGATGTGGGTGTCTCATCCATGAGACGTCTGCCTATCACCCATCCCGGCCTTCCCCACCTGTGCCATGCTGGAGGACGGCCATCAGGACTTGTCTGAAAATAATCTCAGGCGTTCCCGGTGTGCTGCCAGAAAGGTGGATGATGCCAACATTGCCCAGATTGTATCTGAGAAGTCACTCCAGGACAATGCAATATAAAATTCAGAATAATCTGAGGGGGATGAGGCATCATACGTGCTTTTACTTGTATGAGCGCTGCTGGGATTTCATGCAAGGACATGCAGTCCAGGATTTGTAGAAGAAGGAATTCTGTGTCGTCCTTGTATTAATAATGCACCAAAATACCTCTGCTTGCTGCACTTTGCCATAGTGACCCGTCCAGGTAATTTATAGTAATTTAATGCAAATGATTTAAGATTAGTGGTGTGTAGAAATGAAAATTCTGGACCAAAACCAAAAATTCAGGATGCACCTGGCCGAAAAAAAAACAAAACGTAATGGACAGTTTTTTTAAAAAAGAAAAGAACACTAAAGGCAGCAAAAACGCATATGCATTTTCATTTTTCGGCAGTGATTATTTGCACCTTTTTTTTTTTTTTTTTATCGGCAAAACGCCGATGACCCTATTTTCAGCCGATAATTTTAGGTGGCCGATAAATCCCTAATGGGGAGGGGCCGAACACCTCCAGTTTGGTTCGCACCAGAATTTCCGAACATGGAAAAAGTTCGGACCTCAGCCACGAACTTGAAAAACCAAAGGTCCCCATTTTGAAGACTTGTATGCAAGTGATTGGTCAAAATTTGGACAATGTACCCCATAACCCATACCCATTCACATGGGGTTGGGGGCGGGATCTGGGGGCCCCTTTAATAGGGGTTTCCAGATTCCAATAAGCCCCCCCCCACCCACAGACCCCCACAGGCACAGCCCAGGTTATGGGGAAGAGGCCCTTGTCCCCACCAATGTAAGGAGCATTCTTCTCATTGACCACCAATGTAAGGAGCATTCTTCCCACTGACACCCAATGTAAGGAGCCTTCTTCTCACTGACCACCAATGTAAGGAGCATTTCTCCTACTGACCACCAATGTAAGGAGGATTCTTCTTACTGACCTCCAATGTAAAGAACATTCTTCCCATGGACTACCCATGTAAGGGACATTCTTCCCATTGACCACCAATGTAAGGGGCATTCTTCCCATTGACCACCAATGTAAGGGACATTCTTCCCATTGACCACCAATGTAAGGGACATTCTTCCCATTGAACACCAATGTAAGGGACATTCTTCCCATTGAACACCAATGTAAGGGACATTCATCCCATTGACCACCAATGTAAGGAGCATTCTTCCCATTGACTCCCAATGTAAGGAGCATTCTTCCCACTGACCCCCAATGTAAGGATCATTCTTCCCACTGACCCCCAATGTAAGGATCATTCTTCCCACTGACCCCCAATGTAAGGATCATTCTTCCCACTGACCCCCAATGTAAGGAACATTCATCCCATTGACCACCAATGTAAGGAACATTCATCCCATTGACCACCAATGTAAGGGGCATTCTTCCCACTGACCCCCAATGTAAGGAGCATTCTTCCCACTGACCATCACACTAATGTACTGTGATCTGTAGGTATAGTAATTATTACCAGAGGTTCTGAGACACCTGGACATTATTTAGGGGTTCATCCACGTTTGAAAAAAGATTGGAAAAGGCAGCTGTAAGCTATAATAAGGACACCTACTTACTAGTCCATGCTGTCCAATGCTTCCTTCCTCCCACATGAGGTTCTTAACGTCTACACCGCCATCTTGGATTTAGGAGCCGGCTGTCGATTCCTGATTTTCGCAGCTGGCTCCCTTATGACGCTCCACAGTGCATGTACCCAATCCATAAATTCCACGTGGACTGAGGCCTCCTAGTATATGTGACGTGATTTCCCGGGAGGCTGTGGGCGGGGGGTGGTGGCTATGCTATCCTCCCTAAGGCAAGGTACACGGAAGTAGAGGGGTTCACCATCAAAATATGGAATTTGCTATTCCATTAGCGAAGGGGAGGGGCATAGAATGTACCAAATTTGGTGAAAGGACAACTTTTATTAAGGATTTGACTCTGGTGAAGGATCTCATTTAGGCCTCATGTTGTGGCTTGTGACTCTGGAGTCTGGAGCAGTGGTTTGCTTTTATATATATATATATATATATATATATATATATATATATTAGTTTACATGTAGCTTGCCTCCTAATATTCTATATTTCCTTATCAGTGCCTGTGACACCTCCTGCAGGGTTCATGTATCTGCAGATACTTTTGTAGGTAAGAAGTCACACCTGGTTGTGATCCCCGGCAGGGACTTTCTGGCACCGCGGTTGGTAGAAATGGAAATATTGATGGAAAAAGCAAATAGTTTGTCAGATAACGACTCCCAGGACACAAAAAGAGAAATGTGAAATCAATATGAAAATATCCACTGATCAATACAATATGGGAGCGTCCGAATTTAAAGCTGACCTTCAGTCTTCCCTCCAGTCTTGCACAGTTGTAGCGATTCCTCTCCTGGACTGAAATGGCTTCCTCTGATTTCATTGCACGCTGTGAGCTTCTCACAAGGTGCATTAAAAGCTGCAGCAAGTAAGATAGAGCCCCGCCTCATTTCCTGGCTGGAGGATGTGTGCCATTCTCTAGCGCGCACATTGCAAACACAAGGCATGCCAGGCCTTGTCGTGTGGCCCTCCCACTTAGGTTTTGCAGCCAGAACGTGGCAAACTCCATTCCGCTACCTCTGGCTTCCACCCTCCGCTCCCCGCTGTCACTTGTAATCACGAAGCCTTCAGTGTTTACAAGGGACCGCTTTTCTCTGAGCAGCTTCCGGATCGAACAGACCCCTGCCTACACAGGGATGTACAGAGCTGGACCAGGTAGGCGAGAGAGATGCAAGAAAGCTTTTGGAGGGGGGGGGGGGGGTGCACTCTATATGTAATATACAAGAATGTCTCTCACGCTATCATGTATTCTAATGTAGAAAATGTGAAAGGGATTATGTATATAATTATTTAGATGAGGTGAGGCTGCTGCTGTCACTTAAAAACCTATCCTTTAGCTAAGGGTAAATTATAGTGTATAACGTAGTGCTGCCCTGCCTCTCATAAAGTGCAATATAATAAAATAAATATAAACAATAATACAAGTGTGTCTTCTTGTGCATAATAAATTGTATGCAATTTTTAAGTGTACCTGTGTAGTAAAATATCATAAAATACCATAATATGTAAACCTGGAGTATGCACTTATAAAGAAGAAAATGGTAACAAATTATTAATCAAGATAACCAATAAAGTGCTTGGGCAGAGCCGGAAGTGACGTGCAGACCGACATACACAGCACAGAAACAGCGCCGGTTAATAGAGTTTTAAAACGTGGGTCTGTATATTGTCTTACTACTCCATAAATGTTAAAATACTACACCCCCTGAACTCTGTACGTAGCGCGCCCCTGAACTCTGCACTCTCAGCAGATCCCAGATTAGCAGACCCCTGCCTACACAGCGAGGTACAGAGCCGGACCAGGTAGGAGAGAGAGATTTGAGGAAGCTTTGGGGGAGGAGGTGTTGCACTCTGTACATAACACACCCTTGAACTCTGCACTCTGTACGTAACGTACTCCTGCACTCTGTACGTAACGTACTCCTGCACTCTGTACGTAACGTACTCCTGCACTCTGTACGTAACGTACTCCTGCTCTCTGTACGTAACGTACTCCTGCTCTCTGTACGTAACGTACTCCTGCACTCTGTACGTAACGTACTCCTGCACTCTGTATGTAACGTACTCCTGCTCTCTGTACGTAACGTACTCCTGCTCTCTGTACGTAACGTACTCCTGCTCTCTGTACGTAACGTACTCCTGCACTCTGTACGTAACGTACTCCTGCACTCTGTACGTAACGTACTCCTGCACTCTGTACGTAACGTACTCCTGCACTCTGTACGTAACGTACTCCTGCACTCTGTACGTAACGTACTCCTGCACTCTGTACGTAACGTACTCCTGCACTCTGTACGTAACGTACTCCTGCTCTCTGTACGTAACGTACTCCTGCTCTCTGTACGTAACGTACTCCTGCTCTCTGTACGTAACGTACTCCTGCTCTCTGTACGTAACGTACTCCTGCTCTCTGTACGTAACGTACTCCTGCTCTCTGTACGTAACGTACTCCTGCTCTCTGTACGTAACGTACTCCTGCACTCTGTATTCTCAGCAGCTCCCGGATTAACAGATCCCTGCCTACACACAGGAAGGTAAAGAGCCAGGCCAGGTAGGAGAGGGAGATGCGAGGAAGCTTTGTGGGGGGGGGGGTTTGCACTCTGTACCTACCCCTGTACTCTGCACTCTTTATGTAACGTACTCCTGATCTCTGCGCTTTGTACGTAGCGCGCCCCTGACCTCTGTACGTAGCGCGCCCCTGACCTCTGTACGTAGCGCGCCCCTGACCTCTGTATGTGGCGCACACCAGATACAACTGGCCCGCTCCTTTCATTCATTGGATTTCAGTTCTTTCAATGGTGGAGGCTCAGCATCACATGGTGGTGTTACCTTGGGTGGTCTGCAATGCAAATACCGCATGCCTAGGAACACCCACTCCCGCTGGCCCCTCCCACCCATCATGATTTTCTTGCATTGCATAGAAAAGCACAGAGAACCACTGATGACGACATTGGGTCTAAAGTAAGGTATGTAATGAGAATGAAAAGGTTTTATTAAAAAGTATTGATGAGGGGGGAGGGAGGAACCAGGGAAGGCAAGATATAAGCAGAATAAGCTTGACATTATACAGCAGTGACTTTGGAGAAGTTCTCTCGGGATTCTGGGATAGCGGATTGTATGGAATTTAGAGTAGAAGGTAAAATGAGGAAACGTTATGGCTGCAGTGGAGTTGAATGGTTTACTGTAAAGCATTAGTAGTTCTCTGATTGCTTTCGCTTCCCTGAAAATGTTCTTTCATCATTTAGTGGTTTGGTTGATGGACAAAATGTTCCTAAATCCTCCCTTTGTATCTGCGTTTGGCAATGACGTCCCTTCTAGCAAGGAGCCCAATCGCTGCTCTACTTTCTCAGGTTTGATTTACATTCAGCTGTCTACAAACCAATACACTTCTTCAGCAACTTCAAATACTGAGGAGTACAAATACTGCAGCTGCTGACTTGCAACAATCAGGGACTTCCCGGGGTGCGGGGTCCAGCGCTGCCTTCCCGCAGCCGGGTTCTTCTTACTGCTGCAGGTCCCCGGTGCAACCATTTGGATACAGGAGCCAATTGTAGCTTCCTGAGGAACCATAGCTGGCACCCCACTGCGCATGCGTGAGCGTACACAGTGTATGGTGAGAGGTCCTGCAGCTTCCTGGGACGTGACCTGTCCCAGGAGACTACGGGAGGGTGTGGGGCAAGGGGTGCCATTTTTACTTAGGCGAGGATTGCCAACATGGGAGCAGGTACTAAGTCCTCAAGTATTATTATTATTATTATTATTATTTCAGGTACTTATATAGCGCTATCAATTTACGCAGCGCTTTACATATACATTGCACATTCACATCAGTCTCTGCCCTCAAGGAGCTTACAATCTAAGGTCCCTAACTCACATTCATACATACATACATACATACATACATACATACATACATACATACATACATACATACATAGTAGGACCAATTTTATACAGGATCCAATTAACCTACCAGCATGTCTTTGGAGTGTGGGAGGAAACCGGAGTACTCGGAGGAAACCCACACAGACACAGGGAGAACATGCAAACTCCAGGCAGGAAGTGTTGTGGTTGGGATTCGAACCAGCGACCCTCTTGCTGCTAGGAGAAAGTGCTAACCACTACACCACTGTGCCACATTATTATTATTATTATTATTATTATTATTATTATTTTTATTATTGATTTGTATAGCGCCAACAGTTTGCGCAGCTCTTTACATTATGAGGGAAGACAATACAGTTACAATATAATTCAATACAGGAGGAATTGGAGGGCCTCGCTCGTTAGAGCTTACAATCTACAATGTACATGGATCTAAAGTCCTCTGGTGTAAAATTTAAAATTCCTGGCACTTATCCTTATCTGGTCAGCCGCAGGGTGGATAAAAATCGTTTTTTTTTTTTTTTTTTTTTTTGAACTTTTTCTATTTTAAATCAGATAATTTTTTTTATTATTTAAATCTGATTATTTATTTTTTTTGCTTTTTATCTAATTTATTTTAATAAAATGCTTTTGGTGTAAAAAATCTATCTAATGATAATTTTTCTATTTAGGATACATGTATAATTTTTAGTTTATTCAGCATGCAATGAAGCTTAGTTATGTAGCATGAGGCTGTATATTCTTCAATATTTTAATTTTTCTTAAACTTATTCAATGAATCCATGAGCTAACATTGCACTGCATTGATGCATTCACACAATTACACACTAACTAGCAGCAAGAATGAGTCCTTTTTGTTTTGAAAATCTATGTACACTACAAACTGTATGATTGAATCGGTTCTGATATCGCTATTTTACTCACCCAACAGCTGCTTATTCTATATAGGAAACCCTAATTTTGTTTGGAAATATTAAAGATTCTAACTACTAGCAAGAATAAGTCCTTGCATTTAAAGAGCACCTGTCATTTCAGTGATGTCATGGCAGCGCCTGTTAGCTGCCATCCACTCATTCGCTGCCGCCACGTCCCTCACCTTGTGTCACTGCCGGATTGCCAGCTGAGCTGTCCTATTAAAGTGAATGGGACTGTCGGTGAGTCAGCAGCGGGTCAGAGGAGGAGCCGCTGTGGGACAGAGAGCGACAGTTGCTCTTTAAAAAATGATTTAAACAGAGTTGATTTAAATCAAATCCACCCTGGTCATCCACAAGTGCCGCATACAGCCACCCATTCAGGTGAATGGCCAGGCTCCTTGTAAATACAGAAGTCTTCTGCATCAGCGCCTACCTGTGCACAGATGTGCAGGACATAAATACCCCAGACATGCATACACGGGTAAACAGTCATGCAGAAGCTATTGGCATTTACAAGAATACAGTTATAAAGGGCGGCTGTACTGGCAACTCTGGCTCCCCATAAACCAGAAAGTGCCGGAGTTTTACACTAGAAGACTTTGAAGCCTACAGATATCTTGATGCATGAGGCCTGAAGCCTACAGATATCTGGATGCATGAGGCCTGAAGCCTACAGATATCTGGATGCATGAGGCCTGAAGCCTACAGATATCTGGATGCATGAGGCCTGAAGCCTACAGATATCTGGATGCATGAGGCCTAAATCTCTACAACAGGGGTGTCAAACTCCATTTCATCACAGGCTGCATCAGCATTATGGTTGCCTTCAAAGGGCCAGCTTTATACAAAAGACTAGATGTCCAGTGCACCCCCCCCCCCCCTTACTTCAGATGTCAAGAACCCCATCCACCATCAGAATTTGAGTCCCCCATTCCCTTACATCACAGTGCGCCCCTTTGTGATGCTGGGGGAGGAGAACGACCATAGGAGGGCAGGAGTCTGAATGTGGAGACTAGGAGAGGTAGAGGGGTGCCACTGCAGAGAGAGGCACAGGAGCCTCTCTATGGCTGCATGGAGAAGCACAGGATCTGGTGGAGGAGTTCTGTCCTCGCTCTACTGCTGAGGCAAGGTGGGGGTAACAATGAAGGGGGTTACCACAGATGTTAGAGAAGTGCAAGGGCCAAATGAAATGGGCTGGAGGGCTGGATTTGGCCCCAGGGCCTTGTGTTTGACCCATGTGTTCTACAAAGCGATTGTCCTCTTAAAGTAAAACCACAGCTCAACCACTTACTGCCCTCTGCCCGCCTGTGTGAAAGAGGAATTGGAGAGTATATTTGGTAGTGTGTTTGCGCTACAAAATCCTAACAGAGGTTCTAACCCTTCCATACTTATCTATAACAAAAGAAAGTTCTGGCTGGGTGTACCCACTGGTGTTTTCTTCTCCGAAATATACAATTCATTGTGACTCGGTGATGATGTAATGACTGTGAATAGGTGGTGATGTAATAACTGTGAATCGGTGATGATGTAATAACTGTGAATCGGTGATGATGTAATAACTGTGAATCGGTGATGATGTAATAACTGTGAATAGGTGATGATGTAATGACTGTGAATCGGTGATGATGTAATGACTGTGAATAGGTGGTGATGTAATAACTGTGAATCGGTGATGATGTAATGACTGTGAATAGGTGGTGATGTAATAACTGTGAATCGGTGATGATGTAATAACTGTGAATAGGTAATGATGTAATAACTGTGAATTGGTGGTGATGTAATGACTGTGAATAGGTGATGATGTAATGACTGTGAATCGGTGATGATGTAATGACTGTGAATCGGTGATGATGTAATGACTGTGAATCGGTGATGATGTAATGACTGTGAATAGGTGGTGATGTAATAACTGTGAATCGGTGATGATGTAATAACTGTGAATAGGTAATGATGTAATAACTGTGAATTGGTGGTGATGTAATGACTGTGAATAGGTGATGATGTAATGACTGTGAATCGGTGATGATGTAATGACTGTGAGTTGGTGATGATGTAATGACTGTGAGTCGGTGATGATGTAATGACTGTGAATCGGTGATGATGTAATGACTGTGAATTGGTGGTGATGTAATGACTGTGAATCGGTGATGATGTAATGACTGTGAATAGGTGGTGATGTAATAACTGTGAATCGGTGGTGATGTAATGACTGTGAATAGGTGATGATGTAATGACTGTGAATAGGTGGTGATGTAATGACTGTGAATAGGTGATGATGTAATAACTGTGAATTGGTGGTGATGTAATGACTGTGAATAGGTGATGATGTAATGACTGTGAATCGGTGATGATGTAATGACTGTGAATAGGTGGTGATGTAATAACTGTGAATCGGTGATGATGTAATAACTGTGAATAGGTGATGATGTAATGACTGTGAATAGGTGATGATGTAATGACTGTGAGTCAGTGATGATGTAATAACTGTGAATTGGTGGTGATGTAATGACTGTGAATCGGTGATGATGTAATGACTGTGAATCGGTGATGATGTAAACCTCGTCTAACCTCCCCATTCTGTCTGTCCTCAGGCTGTGAGGAGCTGTAAAGATGGAGGCCGTTCTCTCACCATGGGTGCAGCGCTATCATGACTTCATGAAAGGAGCAGGTAAGACGCGCCATTAATACCGCTCAACCATCTGAAGAGATTTTTTCTGTTGTGTGAAAAAAGGGGGAAATGTGGTCTGATTTGACAAAAGCACAATGAATGGTAGATTAATCAGCTTTTGATCAAACTGATCCCAGACTGAATATTTGAAATAGACTTCTGCATTACGGCTGGCAGCATCCAATCCAGCAACACCAGAATGGTTACAAACCTCCCCTGAGGAAGTGTCCTGCCTGATGCCTCAGAAACACATTGTTGGCTTTTCAGTAGTTTATTTTTGTACCAATAAAATGCATATTTGTTTTTACCAATCTGACTGATCTCCTTCCTTTTATCTGAAGACTCAGACTTCCTCAGGGGAGGTTTGTAACCATTCTGGTACTGCTGGATTGGATGCTGCCAGCCGTAATGCAGGAGTCTCCTTCAAATATTCAGTCTGGGATCAGTTTGATCAAAAGCTGATTATTCTACCATTCATTGTGCTTTTGTGTTCTGGGTGGAGACCAGACGAAGCAACACAGACCTGGGGAGAACATTCAAACTCCATGCAGGCAATGTTCCTGGTTGAAGTTGCATCTAGGACCTTGTTGCAGAGTGAAATAAGATATTTATTTTGCATTTATGTAATTTCGCCTCCTACATTGGCGGTCAGTGTCGGCAGGAGATCAGTCTACTATAGTTCTCTACTCAAGAGGAAACCCCTTTCCGTTGGTGGTCGATGTAAAGGAGATCCTTTTAAGTTGGTGATCTGTGAAGCAGAGATCCCCTACATTGGTGGTCCCTGTAGAAGAGACCCCTTTGAATTGGCAGGCGGTGTAGAAGGGACCCCTCAGATTAGCGGTCAGTATAGAAGAGGCCCCTCAGATTGGTGTTTGGTGTAGAAGGGGCCCCTCAGATTGGCGTTTGGTGTAGAAGGGGCCCCTCAGATTGGCGTTTGGTGTAGAAGGGGCCCCTCAGATTGGCGTTTGGTGTAGAAGGGGCCCCTCAGATTGGCGTTTGGTGTAGAAGGGGCCCCTCAGATTGGTGGTCAGTGTAGAAGAGGCCCCTCAGATTGGCGTTCGGCGTAGAGGGGACCCCTCAGATTGGCGTTTGGCATAGAAGGGACCCCTCAGAATGGCGTTTGGTGTAGAAGGGACCCCTCAGATTGGTGGTCGTGTAGAAGGGAACCCTTTGGATTGGCGTTTGGTGTAGAAGGGACCCCTCAGATTGGCGTTTGGTGTAGAAGGGGCCCCTCAGATTGGCGTTTGGTGTAGAAGGGGCCTCTCAGATTGGCGTTTGGTGTAGAAGGGGCCCCTCAGATTGGTGGTCAGTGTAGAAGAGGCCCCTCAGATTGGCGTTTGGCGTAGAAGGGACCCCTCAGATTGGCGTTTGGCGTAGAAGGGACCCCTCAGATTGGTGGTCGGTGTAGAAGGGAACCCTTCGGATTGGTGTCTGGTGTAGAAGGGACCCCTCAGATTGGCGTTTGGTGTAGAAGGGACCCCTCAGATTGGTGGTTGGTGTAGAAGGGGACCCTTAGGATTGGCGTCTGGTGTAGAAGGGACCCCTCAGATTGGCGTTTGGTGTAGAAGGGAAACCTCAGATTGGCTTTCGGCGTAGAAGGGAGACCCCTTACATTGGCGGTCGGTGTAGAAGGGACCCCTCAGATTGGCAGACGGCGTAGAAGGGACTCCAAGCAGATTTCTCCTCTGAAGTAAGACACGGATGATGACGGCACTATTTTGAACGGTTGCTGATTTCTCCCGTATTGCTCGTTACTCCTCTGAAGCGATGCGTACACGGGATGCAAATAATATAAAAAGCTGTAGATAGAATATTATTCATATGAAAATATCCCGGCCACCGACACCCGATCACCTGTCTGCTCAGCTGCCCGTCACTCATCAGCCCGTCTGCAAAACCGAAAATAATCTGCAGGGCCAAAAAGAGCGCCTCCCCCCCCCCCCCCCCACCACAAACCCCCCCACCTCGGTTCACAATCCTCCCCGCAAATATTTAATCATGGCTTTTGCCTTTTCTGCTCTTCGCATCAATGAATGCAGATGTTTGGAGATCCAAGCTACTAATTATCCCCCTCTATTCTTCATGTATTCCCAGCCTGCTGGCTTCCGTTAACGCCTTTTATAAATGTTCTGTTATTTGTCTGAACTCCTTATGTGTATTCTTAGAGAACCAATCACCGGCAGTCATTTCTAATAATTCTCCCCTTTTAGATATATTCGTATAGTTACTCTGGTTGAAAATATACACGAGTCCATCATCCAGTTCAACCAACATATAACCCAGTATTACTTTGTATTTCAGGGCTTTTTTTTTTTCTCTGGAAATAAGACCGTACATTAAGCAATTTTCTTTCCGTCAGCCGCAGCTTAAAGGAAATTAAATTGCTTAATTCCCTCAATAACGTATTCAGTGTTGATGGTGGGAATCCTTCTTGCAGCGCTGTTGTGTCCTGTCAGCGGGCAGCCTTCCCTACCGGCAGAATACAATGATGGCTGCTGGTGGCTATAACCACCGTTAGTGATCAGGCAAAAAAAAAAACCTGACAGGCTTGAAGTGAATCAAAGGATCTATAGATTGAACTGTGTCTGGTTCCTGTTGCACCCGATGAATTTCAATCAGTCTATGGCTGGCTTAAAACACACAAGTCTACAATATGTATAGTAAAAGGAGTGCAGTCAGTATTCATGCAGCCTATGAAAAATTCCATCTCCCTTTTGCAATAGACAGGAGGGTCAGATTTTAAAGTGGTTGTAAAGTCAGAAGATGCATTCTATGCATTAGGATAAAAAAAACCTTTTGTGTTTAGCAGCCCCCTGAATACTTACCTGAGCCACATCTCTATCCAGCAATGTCCGTGAGTGCTTAGGCCATCGGGGACTCTCTCTCCTGATTGGCTAGGACACAGCAGTTCAGTTCAGCTTGGGTGCCCCCATAGCAAGCTGCTTGCTGTGGAGGCACTAAACAGGAGGGAGGGGCCAGGAGAGCCGAAGAGGGACCCCAGAAAAGGAGGAGCCAGGCTGCTGTGCAAAACCAACTGCACAGAGGAGGGAAGTGCAACATATTGTTTTTTTTATATAAAAATAAAAACACGAGACTTTACAATCTAAACTCTTAGGCTACATTCACACCTGGGCGTTTTCAGCTCCAAAAACGCTCAAAAGAAACTCTTCCAAAATGCCCAACAAGTAAAACCCCATTCATTTAAATGGCCCCTGTTCACATCTGAGCATTTTGCAAAACGCCTGTAGCTGAAAAAAGTACATGAGCTTCTTTTTGGGCTGATTACCAGCGTTTTTGATAGATGTCAATGAAAAACGCCTGAAAAAATCGCGGTAAAAAACGCTACACTCAAGTGTGAATGCAGCCTTAGGCTACATTCACACCCTGGGTATTTACAGGCGTTTTTTAGGCGTTTTTGTTCAGGCGTTTTTAGGTTGAAAGTGACCAATAAAAAAAAAATAACGCCTGTAATCTGCCCAAAAAGAAGCTCATGTACTTTTTTTGAGCGTTGGGCGTTTTGCTTAACCACTTTACCACTAGAGGATTTTGCTGTCTTACGTCCGGGCCACTTTTTGCGATTCGGCGCTGTGCGACTTTAACTGACAATTGCGCGGTCATGCGACGCCGTACCAAACGAAATTGACGTCCTTTTTTTCCCACAAACAGAGCTTTCTTTTGGTGGTATTTGATCACCTGTGCGATTTTTACTTTTTGCGCTATAAACAAAAAAAGAGCATTGATTTTGAGAAAATAACAATATTTTTCACATTTTTTTATATGAAATTCCCCCCAAAAAAGATGTAAAAACCAATTTTTTTTTTTACATTTTTGGCCAATTTGTTTTCTGCTACCTATGTTTGGTAAAAAAAATCGCAATAAGCGTATTTTGATTGGTTTGCGCAAAAGTTATTGCGTTTACTAACAAAGGGAAAGATTTATGTCATTTTTTGTGTTTTTTTTTTTAACGAGTAATGGCGGCGATCTGCGATTTTTTTTTTTTTTTTTTTGTGGGACTGCGACATTGCGGCGGACAAATCGGACCCTTGACTGACATTTTTGACACTTTTGGGGTTACCAGTGACATTACTACAGTAATCAGTGCTATACATATGCACTGTTACTGTAAAAATGACACTGGCAGGGAAGGGGTTAATTTTATTGGAGAGGGAGGGGTTAATGTATGCCTGGTGCTTACTGACGTGTGGGGGGGGAGGTGACTGTGTGAGACAAGGACAGATCGGATGTCCAGCTATGCTGAACAGTCCGATCTGTCACTCCCTGTCACTGAGGAGATCCACCCGCTTGTGTTTACACAGGCGGGTGGATCTCCACACTAGATCCCCGACGATCGGGGCAGAGCAGCGGCGATCGCCGCTGCTCCTCCCCTGGCCCGACTCCCGCTGTGAATGAAAACAGCGGGAGCGCGCCTCCGGCGGCGCGCGAGCGCCGCCTACAGGGGAGGAGTCTGGCGACGTAGGTCTACGTCGTCAGACCTACAAGAGCCACTTTGCCGCAGTAGTATTACAGTACTTAGTGGTAAAGTGGATAAAACGTCAAAACGCTCAGATGTGAACAGGGGCCATTGAAATGAATACAATTGGTCTTGTTGGGCGTTTTTTGAGCTGAGCCTAGAGCAGAAAAATGCCCCAAAATGCCTACATGTGAACTTAGCCTTAAAAACACCAAAAGGTAGAGTTGTGTTTTTTTTTTTTTTTTGGGGGGGCAGAACCAACCTACCCACATAATAGGCGGTTATGATTATCCTATCTCCTGTGTGAGCTTTGTGTTAACCGGTTGCCAACCGCCGCACGATGATATACGTCGGCAGTCAGCCCCGGCCAGGCAAAGTGACGTATATATACGTCACTTGCTTGGTAACCAATAGCGGGCGAGCACGCTCCCGCGGAGGCGCGCTCCCGCCATGGCTCGTTACCCAGCAAGTCCGTACGTGTGACCCGATGTCCGCCAGTCACTCAGCGATCATCGGTGCAGAGGGAGAAAGGCAGGCGGCTGATGTAAACAAGCCGCCTGTCATTCTCCCCTGTGTATGAATGGTGATCATACGGTTCTACTATGTAGACCGTTGATCACTGTTCCTACACTTCAAGCCACAGCCAATCACAGTTAGAATCACACCCCTAGGGACACACATAACCCCTCCCTCTCAAAGTTAACCCCTTCCCTGCCAGTGTCATTATTACAGTAACAGTGCATATGTATAGCACAGATTACTGTAGTAATGTCACTGGTAACCCCAAAAATGTCAGTTAGGGGTCCGATCTGTCCGCCGCAATGTCGCAGTCCCGCAAAAAAAATCGCAGATCGCCGCCATTGCTCGTTAAAAAAAAAAAAAAAAAACACCAAAAATGACAAATCTTTCCCTTAGTAAACGCGATAACTTTTGCACAAACCAATCAAAATACGCTTTTTGCGATTTTTTTTTTTTTTAAACCAAACATAGCATAAAACAAATTGGCCTAGAATGTTAAAAAAAAATTAATTTTTATTTTTTGGGGGGGGGGGGGGAATGTTATAAAGCAGAATGGGAAAAATATATTTTTTTTTTTTCAGAATTGACGCTCTTTTTTGTTTATAGCGCAAAAAATAAAAAATTGCACAGGTGATCAAATACCACCAAAAGAAATCTCTATTTGTGGGGAAAAAAGGACATCAATTTTATTTGGGTACAGCGCCGCACGACCGCACAGTTGTCAGTTAAAATAACGCAGTGCCGAATCACAAAATATGGCCTGGTCATTAAGGGGGAAAATCCTTCCGGTCCAGAAGTGGTTAACACTTTTTTTTTTTTTTTGGTTCGAGATCATCTTTTCTACAACTATATCTAATAGCTTTGTGTTCGCTTTTAATAAAGCAAGAAAGTGTTAGAACCCCTGTCAGACTTTTGTCACAGTTTGTGCCTCTACTAGAAGGATTTTCACCCCCCTCTATTCTCGCTGGAACAAAAGATGTTCAGGAAATCCAACAACGTAATACTGTCAACAAAATCAGGGGAAATCTTCCAAGGGGGACACCTGTTCCAATGTGGATTTCCCCTCCACTTTGGAAAGTTTTACTTTTCACTTCCTTTTTTTGTTTCTAAAGGAAAAGAGACCGCCAGGAAAAACAAATTGGTTTTTGTGATCATTTAATATTCAGATTTGCAGAGGCTCCCTCTGGTGGCCGTCTGGGTTAGTGCAGTCGGTATGCCTGTTGAATGGTGAGTCCTGCCACAGGATAATCCTCCTGAAGATTGTATTCATTTCACAGACAGTGAGCTCTGATTATACACTGTGATAAAAAGAACAGTAAACACATTCCCCGTGCCGCACCACAAAGCAGAAAGATCAATGTGTAGAGGTTGTGTGTCAATATGGCAGCTCACATGTGCATACATAGTCAGGTTGAAAAAATACACAAGTCCATCTGGCTCAACCAATAAAAAACAAAAAAGAAAACCCAACCATACAATGCCATATACACAATCCTATACCCGCAGTTGATGCAGAGGAAGGCAAAAAACCCCAGCAAAGCATGATCCAATTTGCTACAGCAGGGGGAAAGAAATTCCTTCCTGATTTCCAAGAGGCAATCGGATATTCCCTGGATCAACCTTGCCTATAAATTTTAGCACCCATTTATATTATGTACACCCAGGAAATAATCCAGGCCTTTTTTAAAGCAATCTAGTGTGCTGGCCAGAACCACCTCTGGGGGGGAGTCTATTCCACATTTTCACAGGAGATTACATCTGTTTTCCTCTAGACATAGAGTGCCCCCTTGTCCTCTGTGATGACCTTAAAGTGAACAACTCAACACCAAGTTCACTATATGGACCCCTTATGTATTTATACATGGTGATCATATCCCCCCCTTATGTATTTATACATGGAGATCATATCCTCCTTATGTATTTATACATGGAGATCATATCCCCCCCTTATGTATTTATACATGGAGATCATATCCCCCCCTTATGTATTTATACATGGAGATCATATCCCCCCCTTATGTATTTATACATGGAGATCATATCCCCCCTTATGTATTTATACATGGAGATCATATCCCCCCTTATATATTTATACATGGAGATCATATCCCCCCTTATATATTTATACATGGAGATCATATCCCCCCTTATGTATTATACATGGAGATCATATCCCCCCTTATGTATTTATACATGGAGATCATATCCCCCCCTTATGTATTTATACATGGAGATCATATCCCCCCTTATGTATTTATACATGGAGATCATATCCCCCCTTATGTATTTATACATGGAGATCATATCCCCCCTTATGTATTATACATGGAGATCATACCCCCCTTCTGTATTTATACATGGTGATCATATACCCCCTTATGTATTTATACATGGAGATCATATCCCCCCTTATGTATTTATACATGGAGATCATATCCCCCCTTATGTATCATACATGTTGATCATATCCCCCCCCCCCCCCCAATCCCTTCTTGAGAGAGAATCAATTCACTTCCTCTAATCTTTCCTCATAGCTGAGCTCCTCCATGCCTCTTATCAGTTTGGTTGCCCTTCTCTGCACTTTCTCCAGTTCCCCGATATCCTTTTTAAGAACTGGTGCCCAAAACTGAACTACATATTCCAGATGAGGTCTTACTAATGATCTGTACAGGGGCAAAATTATATCTCTCTCTCTGGAGTCCATACCTCTCCTAATACAAGAAAGGATTTTGCTTCCTTTGGAAACCGCAGCTTGGCATTGCATGCTATTATTAAGCTTAGGATCTGCCAGAACCCCCACATCCTTCTCCACTATGGATTCTCCCAGATCCTTCTCTGCTATGGATTCTCCCAGATCCTTCTTCACTATGGATTCTCCCAGATCCTTGTCCGCTCTGGATTCTCCCAGATCCTTCTCCGCTCTGGATTCCCCCAGATCCTTCTCTGCTATGGATTCTCCCAGATCCTTCTCTGCTATGGATTCTCCCAGATCCTTCTCCGCTCTGGATTCCCCCAGATCCTTGTCTGCTCTGGATTCCCCCAGATCCTTGTCTGCTCTGGATTCCCCCAGATCCTTGTCTGCTCTGGATTCCCCCAGATCCTTGTCTGCTCTGGATTCCCCCAGATCCTTGTCTGCTCTGGATTCCCCCAGATCCTTGTCTGCTCTGGATTCCCCCAGATCCTTGTCTGCTCTGGATTCCCCCAGATCCTTGTCTGCTCTGGATTCCCCCAGATCCTTGTCTGCTCTGGATTCCCCCAGATCCTTGTCTGCTCTGGATTCCCCCAGATCCTTGTCTGCTCTGGATTCCCCCAGATCCTTGTCCGCTCTGGATTCCCCCAGATCCTTGTCCGCTCTGGATTCCCCCAGATCCTTGTCCGCTCTGGATTCCCCCAGATCCCCCAGGTGCATAACTTTACATTTATCAACATTAAACCTCATTTGCCACATAGTTGCCCAATGAAACAGTGCATTGAGGTTGGATTGTAAGTTGAAGACCTCCTGTAAGGAAGTTATTCCACTGCAAAGCTTGCGCATACATAAAACTTAAAGCAAACACAAGACTAAAGCCGGCCAAGGATGGATCGAATCTCGGCTGGTTCAGCAGAGACCGGTCAAGATTCAGTTCATGTATGGGAAAGCTGATTGAATCTAAAGTCAATCCATCGATTGACTTGGGTACAACCATTATGTCAGATTTTTATATGCAATTATTGGCAGCAGCTATAGCCACTATTATTATTATTATTATTATTATTATTATTATACAGGACTTGTATAGCGCCGACAGTTTGCGCAGCGCTTAACAAACTGAAGGCAGACCTTAGTTACAATACAATTTTGTACAAAAGTAATCAGAGAGCCCTGCTCGTTAGAGCTTACAATCTAAGAGGGAGGGTCAGTTGATACAGAAGGTAATAGCTGTGGGGGATGAGCTGATGGAGAAAGTGAAACCGTGTATTAGTTAGTACCCGGATAGGCTTCTTTAAAGAGAAGGGTTTTTAGGGATTGTCTAAAGATGGACGGATTAGGAAACAGTTGGACAGATTGGGGTAGAGTTGCAAAGGATGGGAGAAGCTCTGAAGAAATCCTGGAGACAAACATGAGAGGATGTGACAAGGGAGCCACTAGCAGTGATCACTGTGTTCTTCCGGTAAGGAAGGCTTTGAGTTTCTCCATACCAAACTGATAAAGCCATGCCTTTATGGAGCTAGCATTGTACACAGGGGCACAGTCATGCTGGAACAGAAAAGGGTCTTCCCCAAACTGGTACCACAAAGACGGAGGAACTTGAAGGTACTGATGTTGGGTGAGAGGACCTGGCTCACCATTTGCATGCCAATTCATCCCAAAGGCATTCAGTAGGGTTGAGGTCAGGGCTCTGTGCAGAACACTCCAGTTCCTCCACACCAAACTGGTCAAACCATGTCTATATGGAACTAGCATTGTACACAGGGGCACAGTCATGCTGAAACAGAAAAGAGTCTTCCCCCAAACTGGTACCACAAAGACGGAGTAACTTGGAGGTACAGATGTTGGGTGAGAGGACCTGGCTCAACATTTGCATGCCAATTCAATCCACTGGCATGCAAATGTTGAGCCAGGTCCTCTCACCCAACATCAGTACCTCCCAAAGGCATTCAGTAGGGTTAAGGTCCACACCCTAGTTCCTCCACATCAAACTGGTCAAACCATGTCTATATGGAACTAGCATTGTACACTGAGGCACAGTCATGCTGGAACAGAAAAGGGTCTTCCCCAAACTGGCACCACAAAGACGGAGGAACGTGGGAGGTACTGATGTTGGGTGAGAGGACCTGGCTCACCATTTGCATGCCAATTCATCCCAAAGTCATTCAGAAGGGTTGAGGTCCACACCTTAGTTCCTCCACATCAAACTGGTCAAACCATGTCTATATGGAACTAGCATTGTACACAGGGGCACAGTCATGCTGAAACAGAAAAGGGTCTTCCCCCAAATTGGTACCACAGAGACGGAGGAACTTGGAGGTACTGATGTTGGGTGAGAGCACCTGGCTCGACATTTGCATGCCAATTCATCCCACTGGCATGCAAATGTTGAGCCAGGTCCTCTCACCCAACATCAGTACCTCCCAAAGGCATTCAGTAGGGTTAAGGTCCACACCCCAGTTCCTCCACGCCAAACTGGTCACACCATGTCTGTATGAAGCTGGCTTTGTACACAGGCGCAGTCATTGTGGAACAGAAAGGGTCTTCTCCAAGCTTTTTCCACAAGGTAAGGAAGTGCCAAATGATCTAAAATATCCTTGTTTGGTGTAGCAAGAACTATCCATTTACTGGAAACATCTTGAACTCCGTCATTTTTGTTCATTTAGTGTAGGTGTGATGGTCAGGCGTCCACAAACCATGAGCTATATAATGTCTTTAACTTGTGGAGAAAATATTGGCACAGCTATCTAAAGGGTATGAAGGGTATTCAACTGGTTCTCTAACAATAATCTCTAAAGATAATGTCCTTTTATATATAACCTGTTATTGTTTCTTTTGTTTCCTCAGATGCCAGGATAGGTCATTACCCCCTCATGCACTCGCCTTTCCTGCCCGGCTCCATTCTCCTCTTCTATGTCTACTTCGTCCTGTCTCTGGGGCCGCGGTTGATGGCCAATAGGAAGCCCTTCGACCTGAAGCCTTTGATGGTGGTGTACAACTTCAGCCTGGTGGCGCTGTCTGCTTATATCGTTTATGAGGTGGGTGACATTTACAGGACGCCAACAGAAGCCATGGTTTCCACATGTGTAAAAGTACAAATATTAGGGCATACTGGGATGTGTAGTCCCACACATGAGAGAACGGTAGGATCTCTGCCATTCTGTAAATAGTTCAAAGCGTACATTTATTAAAGTTGAACTCCAGGAATTGGGCCAAAATGTATCCTTACTGTAGGCCCCCCACACTAAAAAGTTAGGTGTTTGTAAGTAGCTGCAGTCTACCTTCTCCACTACAGGTGGCGTTCGTCCGCAGCAGTGATGCAGGTGGAGGAGCAAATCGAGAGGAACCTAGGTCCCTTATGGCAGTGGTCCTCAACCCTGGCCTACAGGGCCCACTAACAGGCCAGTTTGCAAGATAACTGAAATACATCCCAGGTGATATAATTTGCTGCTCAGTGATTGCAGTACTCTAGTCTGCATCTCCCCAAGGTAATACCTAAAATCTGGCCTGTTAGTGGGCCCTGTAGGCCAGGGTTGAGGACCACTGCCTTATGGTTTCACAGTCACAGGCAGCTATCTGATTGTATGCTGGCACCCCTTGTGACATTGGCGGCCATCTTGGGCCAGGCAGAATCTATTAAGACCCTGGCTTCCCGGTTTTGCACGCATTTTTTGCAAGTGGCTAGAGTAGAGAATGGTCACCCGTCTGTCAGGGACAGAGAGAGGTTCTGAAAGAAGTAAGGAAAGTGCAGGGACGCACTATCCTACCTAAAAGCCTCCCCAGTTGGGTGCAGTCCAGCCAGGCCGTGCTCCGCTCCTCGAGACAGACCCTGTCAGCACCTGTGGTCCGCCACACTATTGCAGTCTGCTGTTACACCTTGTGAGTGCTCCTGGTCGGGTTGCTTTCTCGCCAAGCCTGTTTATTTCTACTGGACCTTATGATATATGTTCTTGAAAGTGCACCTTCTCACATGTTCATTTTAGTCTAGGGGTGCTTGGATAAGGATGTAATACTTTCCTTACTCTTGGCTCTGAAAGGGTCCCTCCAGCTGTGCCACGAGTCCAGCACTGCCGCCTCTCACCAGCTTTGGCCCCAGTCGCATGCTCCCCTGCTCACATACAATGTATAGTTCATAACCCTGGACTGCAGGTGATTATGCTGAGGGACCACCCTGAGCTTTGGGCAGAGGAAAACCGCACGGTACTTGAGCGATAGTGTTAGGTAATACACCTTATCCCTGCACCTATATCATTTAGAACAGGGGTCTTCAAACTATGGCCCTCCAGGTGTTCAGGAACTACAATTCCCATCATGCCTAGTCATGTCTGTGAATGTCATAGTTTTACAAAGCCTCATGGGATGTGAAGTTCCGCAACAGCTGGAGGGCCGTAGTTTGAGGATCCCTGATTTAGACCTTGCTAGGAGGGTCGATTTTATCGAATTCCTAGAGCTCAGCTGTAATCGCTGTTGATTAAAGACTAAGGCAGTCCATAGATGAGTCAGTTTTCTTTTTCCAGGTTGAACGAAAAAAAAACAAAAAACTGACTCATTTATGGACTGCCCGAGGCTCGGTTCACACTAGTTCGGCTCCAAAGTTCGACTTCGCACTCTAGCACTCAAGTCGCATATAAGTAGTGCAGGAACCTTTTCAAAGTCACGGCAAATTTTAAGCCGCATAGATCAGAAGTGGCGCCATTGATAATAATGGGCTGCGGCTTGTCATACAGCTTCATGTCCAAAGTCGCCCTAGTGTGAACGGGGCCTCAGTGCTCAATGGATAGCGATTACTGCTGAGCTCTAGTTCTAGGAATTGGATAAAGCGGGTTGAACAGAAATACAGGCGGCCCCCGGGTTACAAACAAGATGGGGACTTTAGGTTTGTTCTTAAGTCAAATTTGTTTGGAAGTCAGAACAAGTACATTTTTTAAGTTTAGCTCCAGCCAAAAGAATTATTTTTGAGTTTTTTGGATATCATTGGGAAGGGTAACACCCCTGTACCATTTGTTTTGCTGTCTGTACCCCTGTTCAGAAGATTTCCCCTCACTTTCTGTCACTATAACAACTGGATTTTGAAAATTTTGGGTTGTTGTGGAAACAAGGATTGGTGATAAAGCTTCAGTGGAGATACCTTTTTCCCATGAGAACTCTTACAGAAGTGAATTTTCCCTTTTCTACGGGGAGATTTCTCCTCACTTCCTGTTGTCTCCCTCCGTTTGTAAGTAGGAGTTGTTTGTAAGTTGGATGTTTGTAACCCGGGGACCGCCTGTAGCTGACCTGATTCCCCCATCCACACAATTTGGGTGGATAGGAGGAATCCTTCCTGCTGAGCTATTGGATTCCAACCGCTGGGAGACTCCCCTGCTGTCAGAATACACTGATCAGTGTTGCAGGTTATAGCCTGCATCGCTGATCGAGCTGGGAAAGTCTGACCGGCTGTTGTGTACAACCTCTCTGTCCATACATTGATCAAAATGCATCTGGTCCTTGCTGAACTGGATGCACCCAGGG
Organism: Pelophylax lessonae; assembly: GCF_965119305.1. Classification (NCBI taxonomy): domain Eukaryota; kingdom Metazoa; phylum Chordata; class Amphibia; order Anura; family Ranidae; genus Pelophylax; species Pelophylax lessonae. The sequence continues at coordinate 289,753,912 of NC_138775.1, read as the reverse complement.
CTGACCCAATAACCTACCAAGTCCACAGAAGAATGGGATGAGATTTGCTCCTTTCATATGTTGGTCTCACCACCAGTTAATAATTATATTGTATATTCTACATGAAACAGAAGGGGGATTTACTAAAACTGGTGCAGCTGTGCATAGTAACCAATCAGCTTCCAGGTTTTATTGTGAAACCTTAAAGGTGGAGTTCCACCCCCTCCAAAAATTTAAAAGTCAGCAGCTCCACATACTGTACACATACTGTAGCTGCTGACTTTTCTGTTCAATAGTTTTTATTGAAATTTTGCAAAAAGATAAAAGAACAATAACAAACAAAGCGAATTAATAGCAAGCATACATAGGAATTGTTAGCTGCTGACTTTTAATATTAGGACACTTACCTGTCCTGGAGTCCATCGATTTCGGCACCGCAGCCAATGTTTCCATTGGCTGTCGAGTGCTGCCGCAGCCATTGCCGGTAAGGGAACCCGACAGTGAAGCCTTGCGGCTTCATGGGCAGGTCCCTACTGTGCATGCGCGAACCGCACTGTGCATTTGGATTGGCTCAGCGGCGGGAAAGGAGGAGGGGACCAAACTTCGAGTAACAGCACCACGCCGTTTCCCGGAAGTGGGGAACGGTACCTGTCAAAAACAACCCCCCCCCCCCCCCGAAAGGTGCCAAATGTGGCACCTGAAGGGGGGGGGAAGCAAATGAGCGGAAGTTCCAGTTTTGGGTGGAACTCCGCTTTAACTGAACAAGCTGAAGTTAGAAGCTGATTGGTTACAATGCATGGCAGCACCAGAGTCTGTGTGCTCCAGTTTGAGTAAATTTCCTCCATACTTATCTCCTGTATAATTGCATGTATTGGGTCACATGGCCACCCCAAATTGTATGATATCCACTAAAGGTCACACAGATTTCATGAATCTCATCTGGGGTTGCTCAATGGTCTCTGAGTTTTGGCAGGAGGTTACTTCTGTGCTCCCTCCCCCTCCGGGTCCACCTGATGTCTGTTTGTTTGGTATACTAGGCAGAGAACACTGGCCACATTATACTAGAACATTCCTAAGGTTAGAAATGACGGTAACTGCTGGCGCAAAGACAATGTATACATGTAGAAAAATAGTAATACGGCACATTCAGAAAACAGACAATATTGTAGTCCATAAGCAGTACTACTAAAACCCGAACTATTCCGAAAGTTTCAGTTGTATTGATATGTGACTGATCAGATGTTTGTTATAAGATTACAATAAAATATTATTTATTGCTGTTGATTATACATGCTCCACTTTTTTTGTCGGCAATCTTCTATTCATTGGCCATAATAATCCGGCAAATACCATACAGATAGTTCATTGAAATGGATGTTTGTTACCAACTTCAGCCCCGGAATGTTTTATCCCTGGATGACCTCCCTCTTACAAGCGGAGTCCTCTGCGGCCTAATGGGCGATGCAGGGATCCCTATACTGACCCTGAAGGGTTCAGTTGGCCTCTGAATTACTGGAGGTCTGCTCTGATTCCATCCAAAGAATTGGATTATTTGGGTCTGACTCTGGATTTGGCTCTGGCCAAAGTGTTCCTTCCTCTGAACAATCGCTAGAAGTTGCATGCTGCGATTCATCTACTGCTGTCCAGCCGGTTGTCCTCCCTTGGGACTTGCATGCGAGTGCTGGGCCTCATGGTATCTACCTTCAAGGTGGTTTCGTTTGCACAGTTCCTTACGTGGTCCCTTCCAAATGGGACGAGTGTCCGCGGTACTTGTGTATTCAGATCCAGCTGCCCCGGGCAACCAGGGGGTCCCATGTTGGGGCATTTATTTCTCAGCTCTTCCACAGAGAAAATCCTTTCCCCCCTTGTCTTGGACAATGTTCACCACAGATGCCAGTCTGTCTGGATGGGGAGGTGTCCTGGGACCAGGGCTGCTGAAGGGCAGTACAACCAGTCCTGTTGTAGCGGACCCAGCCCATTAGGGGCCCCGGCAGCTTTATAGTCAATGTCTGCCAAATAAAGAAATGGGGCTTACTAAAACACCCCCCCCCCCCCCCACCCCTACATGCTTTAGGGGTGTAAAAACACATTTTCATGGGGCCCATGAGGTTAGCTGTGGGGCCCAGGAGGGCGGAGCATTGCAGGGACTTTTTAATCATTTTCGGGGTGTAAGTTCATGCCCCACGCTGCAACCGCCTTCGATAAATTATAGTTCCGGTTGGCCGCCTGGTTGCCTTCCCTGGCGGGGAGTGATCTTGTGTACATGCTCTGCTCCCTAAGCTGACACTGACAGGGAGCAGCAGCACTACTTCCAGCGGCGGAGGCAGCGGCATGGCAGCATCACACAGTGAGTGACACGAGTATCCGTATACAGTCACCAGAATCCTCAATGTGTCCTATGAACATCAGCATTAGGAGCTGATGCTGTGCTGGGAGCGTGCGCCCTGTGCGCTCCCGGCACAGTTATCGGCCTCTAATGGAAAGCTCCTGATCTCTACTTTCGATTGGGAGCTTTCTGATCATGTGACCGCCAATCATGCTCAGGAACAACGCCCCACCTCCTGGCATCAGAAACCTGAAGGGCTGGTAGGCACCAGCATTAGGGGTTAAAGAGGAGCGGTTGGGGCAGTATGCACAGCCCCACCCCTCCCTCCAGAACACAAGTGTAAAGTATACACTTACTGTGTCTTATGATCAGCAGCATTAGGATATATACACACAGTACAGCAGGCGATATATAGCTTTGTCACATGGTGTCACATGGCAGTTATGGTGCTGACTTTGTTCAAATATGGCCGTACTGAGTGTTACAGACTGCAGCCCAGTACAGCCATAACAAAGTCAGCAATGAACTACCATGTGATGCGCTGTGACAGAGCTATATATCGCCTGCTGTACTGTGTGTATATCCTAATGCTGCTGATCATAAGTCACAGTAAGAGTATACTTTACACTTGTGTTCTGGAGGGAGGGGCTGTGCATACTGCCCCAACCGCTTCTCTTTAACCTCCCTAATGCTGGTGCCTACCAGCCCTTCAGGAGGTTTCCAATGCCAGGAAGTGGGGCCGTGTTCCTGAGCATGATTGGCGGTCACTTGATCAGAAAGCTCCCAATCCCAAGTAGAGATCAGGAGCTTTCCATTAGGCTACATTCACATGTCGGCGTAGCGATCGCGGGCAGAATCACCGCGATTTTGCCCGCGATCCGGAAATCATTGCAAATCGCGGGACGCCTGTGCGTTGCCCGTGATTTGCGATAGCACCCCAATCACTGTGCGATGTTGCCGCGATTTCCGCCTGCCGAATCGCGGTAACATCGCGCAAAAAAATTGCGGGAAGCATGACGCCCAAAAAAGGTACAAGAGCTTCTTTGGGGCGTCATGCATCCCGCGATTTTGTTTTTTTTTTTGCACGCGCTCTCTCCTCTCTTCCCTTTCTCTGACGTCAGCTGCAGTGCTTGGCCCCACCCACTGGAGCTGTCAGGCTCTCTCTCTCTCTCCTCTCTTCCCTTTCTCCCTGGCTGATGTCAGCTGCAATGCTCGGCCCTGCCCACTGGAGCGGTCAGGCTCTCTCTCTCCTCTCTTCCCTTTCCCCTGCTAAAGTCAGCTGCATTGCTCGGCCCCGCCCACTGGAGCTGTCAGGATCTCTCTCCTCGCTTCACTTTCTCCCCGGCTGACGTCAGCAGCAGTGCTCGGCCACACCCACTGGAGCTTTCAGGCTCTCTCTCCTCGCTTCCCTTTCTCCCTGGCTGACGTCAGCTGCAGTGCTCGGCCCTGCCCACTGGAGCTGTCAGCCGGGCAGAGAAGAGAGCCGAGGGATCAGCTGATCGCCGAGAGACTCTCTCATATAGGTACAGATCGCATATTTTTTTCTAGAAGACAGGCACAGTACTTAGTGTTATATTACAGAGGGGATTAGATTTTTTTTTTTTTTTTTTTTTTATAGTAGTGGCTTAACAACCACTTAAAGTCCTGTAAGTTGAGAGGTGGGGCCTCCATGGATCGGACTTGTTTTTCCAGCACATCCCACAGATGCTCGATTGGATTGAGATCTGGAGAATTTGGAGGTCAAGTCAACACCTCAGACTCTGTGTGTTCCTCAAACCATTCTTGAGCCATTTTTGCAGTGTGGCGGGGTGTATTTTCCTGCTAAAGGAGGCCCCTGCAATCAGGAGATGTGGTTTCCATTAAGGGGTGTACTTGGCACGTGCTGCCTACCTAAACATTGTTGGTGACCAAGTAACATCCACATGAATGGCAGGAGCCAAGGTTTCTCAGCAGAACATTGCCCAAAGCATCGCACTACCTTTCCCGGCATCTCTGCTTTCCATACTGCATCCTGGTGCCATCTCTTCCCCAGGGAAGTGATGCACATGCAAGACAACAGGAGAAGGGCACACCGACCTTGTGCATTACTGTTGGCAATTAATTCGGACTCGCATGACCCTAGGCATTAAGGTTCCTTCAGATATCCGGGAGCACTCAATGAGACAGACAGCAGGTACGATGTCACAGAATGCTCGCTTTCCAGGAGATTATACATAGAATTGATACAAGAATAGCAGTTTACCATTACGTGCTTCAAGTCACGTACTTACATGTGAGTTAATTAAAATAAGGCCTTGTTATAATTGGCATTACATCAGACTTGTTCTAAGGGTTAAGATAAGGTATAATTGGTTACTTCAAACTGGCTTGCTCTAAGGGTCAGTTTGACCACAAAGCGTAACGTCCTGGAAACTTTCAAGAACATTTACTTAGGCTTTTTAATTAAGCTGAGTCTAGTTTTTTTAGTAACAAGATGGAGTTGAAAGAACAAAATGGATTTTGTTCCTTCAATTACCACTAAAAATGTTTATTAAAATCTAAATAGGTAGCATACATTATACTCACAAACATAAGATGTATACATGCATGTAGGAATTGGGAACAAATCGCCTCCAGACCACTTCTAGACTGCTGGATGGTGTGATGGCGTCCACAATGACCTGGCTTACGCGTTTCGAGGGAGAACCCTCTTCCTCAAAGCCAAAAATCGTCCCTGCTGGATGGCGTCCACAATGACCTGGCTTATGTGTTTCGAGGGAGAACCCTCTTCCTCAGAGCCAAAATCACAGTTCGAAACACGTAAGCCAGGTAATTGTGGATGCCATCCAGCAGGCACGATTTTGGCTCTGAGGAAGAGCGTTCATCCTCGAAACACGTAAGCCAGGTCATTGTGGATGCCATCCAGCAGGGACGATTTTGGCTCTGAGGAAGAGGGTTCTTCCTCGAAACACGTAAGCCAGGTCATTGTGGACGCCATCCAGCAGTATAGAAGTGGTCTTGAGGTAATTTGTTCCTAATTCCTACATGCATGTATACATCTTCTGTTTGTAAGTATAATGTATGCTACCTATTTAGATTTTAATAATATTTTTTAGTGGTAATGCACAAGGTGGGTTCGCGCCCTTCTGTTGTCTTTCAGTGTTTTTTGGATATCCTTGGTCCTGAGGGGGCAGCAAGACCACCTATTTTTGTGCTACAAAGACCATTTAGAACATTTACCCTCCCGCATACCACTTGAGCACAGGAGAGATACTTTTTTTGGAATATCAAGTGATGCACCTGGCCATCCACATGATGTAAAAGAAAACGTTCTTCATCAGACCAGGCTACCTTCTTCCATTGAAGAGAGCTAACACCGCTCAGGCTAGTCAAAGTCCACGACTCAAGGTGGGAGCTGAACCTTGGCTGGCCACCAGGAAAAGCATAAAAGAAGAAAATGGCTCCACACCACCACAGAATCCAATGAAGAAAAGTTCCTTTATTCACAGTAGAGACAATGAAAATACCCCCAATTGTTTGGGACTATAAATGCTACTTAGCACTGAAAAGAGTATACACCAAAGTATTAAAAATAATACATTTTTATTTATACACAAAAGGAAAATTGAGTTATACACTGAATGCATATTCCAAACAAGGAATTGACTGGATATACATCAAAATTTAAAATTGCATGCAAGAACAGACCATCCTCGGCGCAGAAGACTCCTAGGTACAGCTGGTGGAGAGAACCGGACAGGACCCTACGCTTTTCGGGTATAAAAACCCTTCTTCAGGGGTAAACCAGAGTTCAAAACACTTAAGTGTGCCAAGGGGAGTCTTCGTATGGAGAGAAATGGCCTGTTAATTAAAACGGTAAGTATACCGAAAGAGGAATACCAAGTCTCCCATAGACATAGTTCACTGGGTAAGAAAGTGATGAAAGAGAAGCTGGCCTGCGCCTAAGATGCTCATGGGCGCCACAGTGATCCACTAGGTCCGAAGGAATCCCTACATATATATATGGGTGCCTGTTATAAATGAGTATTTATCGTGGCTAGAGGTCAACAAAGTAGGGTAGGGGTGTCCATCCACTATATGGAGTGTTCCAAAAATGGAGGTATGTAGTCCTCTATGGGAGCTGGCGGCCTCCTTTATTCACAGTACAGCAGGGTAGGACAGACGCGTTTCACACGCGTTTTACGCTACGTGCTTGTTCACTACTAAGGTAAGGAAAAGGCACACAGCAGTCATGTAAATCGCGTCTACTGTCCTACCCTGCTGTACCCTGTAAAACTTATGTGAATAAAGGAACTTTTCTTCATTGGATTCCGTAGTGGTGTGCGACCATTTTCTTTACACATTCTTCCTTTGCTCTGTGCTCCAGTTCTGATGGTCACTTGCCCATTGTAGGCTCTTTTGGCTGTGGACACGGGTCAGCATGGGAACCTTGACCGGTCTGCGGCTACAGAACCCCCATACACAACACGTTGCAATGCCCATTTTTTCTGCATTCAACACCTCAACTTCAGGCACATGTTTATTTGCTGCCTAACCTATCCCACCTCACTTTTATGGGATGCCATTGTAACAAGATAATCAATGTTATTCACTTCACCTGTCAGTGATCATAAAGTTATGGCTGATCAGTGTAAATGTATATTAAAAAAGAATAGCGCACACATGCAAAAGAAATGACTATCAAATATGAAGACAATCCATAAATAAAAATGGGGATTTGGTCCCACCATATGGCCATATCGTGCTCAAGCCCACCACTGCGTCAAAGTACCCCATTATCAGTGGGTCCTACACTATCCATAAAAAAGGATGAATCCAGCCTCTCTAACCCTTGGAGATAACACTCCTTGCTGGGAGAGATGTGCTAATGCACTACAAGGGACTCCTCCTATATCTACTTGATAGTGGACACTGATAGAGTACAGGTGTGTGTGGGGTGCTCACTACACTCTACACTACTACTCTACACTACTACACTCACCTGTACTCTATCAGTGTCCACTATCAAGTAGATATAGGAGGAGTCCCTTGTAGTGCATTAGCACATCTCTCCCAGCAAGGAGTGTTGTCTCCAAGTGTTAGAGAGGCTGGATTCACCCCTTTTTTATGGATGGTGTAGGACCCACTGATAATGGGGTACTTTGACGTAGTGGTGGGCTTGAGCACGATATGGCCATATGGTGGGACCAAATCCCCATTTTTATTTATGGATTGTCTTCATATTTGATAGTCATTTCTTTAGCATGTGTTCGCTATTCTTTTTTAATATACATGTCTCTTGGTTCATAGCTGCACCGGCTTTAGATATACATGTTCAGGGTTTGCTCCCCCAATTTTTTGCTTGTTAGTGTAAATATCTGTTGTAAATAAAATCAAACGTTGGAATACAGGTACTCTTTAGATGTTGGCTACTGAGAAAATGGTGCTGTTTATAAATGTACAATATCGCTGATTGCAGTAATAAATTGATAACAAAGCTTCTGCTGGAAGGATAACGTGTTCATCTCTACTTTAGTTTCTTATGTCTGGCTGGTTGACTGGATACACCTGGAAGTGCGACCCTGTGGACCAATCAGATTCACCTATGGCCTTGCGGGTAAGTGAGTTCTCCTGTGGGGGGGTTTATAATGTTTATATAATGACTCATGACTGCAAAAAATCCATAGTGAGCAGGTCAGTGCCGTCCGCCGCCTCGTACCACCTGCCACCTCCTGAACTTTGCACATGGTGGTGATAAGTACGCAGCTTCACCCCTTATCTGTATCCTCATTACTTTCCCTATTAACCTGTGCCAGGACTCTCCCACCGCTGCCATGACGTCCCTCCGGTTTTATTGGCGCTCTAAAACATGGCACTACATCCCGTTCTTCACGTGAAGTGTGACGACTAGCCTTAGTGATCATAATTCTTCCCACCGCTCCACCAGACAAGCCGATATTTCAATGAGAATGACAAGCGGTGAGGATCTTTCCAATCACCATAGAATATACCCTGTTATAGTGATTGCTAGATCACCGCATACATGTGAGCAAACCGTGATTGCGTGTTAAAAATAAAAACATAATTTTGTTTCAAATAATAAAACCCACTAAAGGAAAAGACCATACCCACAATTTCCCCAAACTATACAAATCTCTTCCCCTTGAGAGAGATTTCATTATTAAGTAATTATATATTTTATTTACACCAGTATTTATCAACCGGGGCGCTGCACACAGTATTTCGCACCATGTAATGAATTTCGTGTTGCAAACAGGCCGGCCGCCTGCACCATGGAAATACATGATGCCACTTCAGGGTGGGCGGGATTAGGGCAGCCGTGCTACAGTGAAAAGGGTGGTGCTGAGGACTCTGATGTGTAAGGAGGGGGTAACGGGGCCTCTGATGTGTAAGGAGGGGGGAACGGGGCTTCTGATGTGTAAGGAGGGGGGAACGGGGCCTCTGATGTGTAAGGAGGGGAGGACCGGGGGCCTCTGATGTGAAAGGAGGGGAGGACTGGGTGCTCTGATGTGAAAGGTGGGAGGGTTGAGGACTGCACATACTGTTGGCACTGTATAAATCCTGTATAATAATGAGAGGGATGGTTTATGTAGAGTAATGACATTTTCATTATTTTTTATTTCTTTAGATGGTGCAAGTGGCCTGGCTCTTCCTATTCTCCAAATTCATTGAGCTCCTTGATACCGTAAGTACCGTTTCTTGCGCTGTCTACATTATAGAGAAAAGGGGACCTTTATAGTAGCAAATTCAATAAAGAAATAGAAGATGCCCATTTCTGTCCAGGCCAGCGGTGGTCAAATCTCCTAATATAGGGGCCCGAAGTGTGGCCCTTGGCATCATCCTTCATGCTCACACCACCATCTAATCTTGTTTGTAAAGAACAGTTGGATGGAACATAATAATATATAATGAAGTTCCAGCAGCATGAGCCTCTATTGTCCTTTTTTGTGGCTTTTACCAACAATGAGGTTTCTGATTATTTATGACCCAGTCCACTGTTTTTTAAAGCCATTATGGATGCTCTATTAGCAGTAACCCCTTTGCATGTCACCACGCGATTTCTCATCGGTTACCCTCAGGTGTTTATAACCTGAAGGTATTGTAGAATTTATGATTTCTCTTTTGTTCATTGACGGGCGCAGCTCCTCATCTTCTTAACCATTGGGTTTTACTGCCCCTACAGGAGTTGGACATTAGGCAGAAAAAGTCTGACTACACCTATGGGCAGTCCACAGTAGTATCCTCTTCCCCCACACAGTAGTGTCCTCTGCCCCTGGTGTAAAGCAGAGCAGGAGGCAGCACAGTACTGAACAGAGGGCGGGAGCGAGAGCTGACGGAGTTGACATATTTTCATTTTAACAAGCTGGTGATTGGTTGCTTGGACTGCCCTAGCAACCAATTAACTGCTGGTCAACCTGGAAAGGATAACTGAGGCCCCCTCCCATCTAGTACTCTGCTGCCTCCTGCTCTCCACTCTGCAGTGAAGATGGGAGCCGTGGAGGCTGAGTGGAAGGATCGGCAAAGAAGGGACGTGTTTGTGATCTACTCCTCGGCTGTCCACAGCTGATAGGTAGATCGCGATCAATGGTTTGCTGACCCACCGCTATAGACTCCATCACCATGTATGGAACCCTTACTAAGTCTCAACCCTTCCCTATTGATAACAAGCGTGGTCTACTGTTGTCACCAGTGTCATGCCATGCAGCTATCGCTGGAGTGCATGTAGATAGGAAGTGGCTGCGACAAAGCATGAAAAAAAGGTAAAAAAGGATTTTAATAAAGAAAAAAAAAAAAAAAAAGACTTTTGTATGATACACACTGCTTCTGAAAACAAAATGCCATTCAGTTGGGGTTTACATGCCTGTGTTCGGTTTGTCTAAGTCTTGTTTTTTTTTTTTTTTCTGTCCCTCCTTGGCAGGTCTTCTTTGTGCTGAGGAAAAAAAATGGCCAGATTACATTTCTGCACATCTTCCATCACTCTGTTCTGCCCTGGAGCTGGTGGTGGGGTGTTAAGTTTGGTCCAGGTAAGAACCTTAGAAGCTTTGTGGCTTGATGTTACCTCTGCTGTCCATGCCATGGCATGCTGACAATAATATGTCTATTATGTCTATTATCTCTGCCAGGTGGTATGGGATCCTTCCACGCCATGATCAACTCCCTGGTCCATGTCATCATGTACTTCTACTACGGACTCTCCGCTGCGGGGCCACGCTTCCAGAAGTATCTTTGGTGGAAGAAGCATATGACCGCCATCCAGCTGGTAAGAAAGATAAGTAAATGCAACCACAGTTTTGGTTCTTCCAGTAGTACACCCAGAGGTCCAAAGCAATGAGAAAGGGGGCAGTCTAACCAAACATAGTACTGTATACCAGCTGTGCAGATTTAAATAACCATACACCTTGGTCATGGTGGCTTCTTCTGATCACGCACCTATGTTTGTGGACCCCCTAAAATGATTGAGTTCAGGTGTCTCCAGTGAAGGGTATTGTTTGTACTATATCATACAAGGATATTTTAGACAGTTGTGCACTTTTAAACTGGTGGTGACAGTTTGGGTAGGACTCTTGTTCTAGCATGACTGTGCCCCGTGTACAAAGCCAGCTTTATAAAGACCTGGTGTGACCAGTTTGGTGTGGAAGAACGGCAGTGTCCTGCATAGAGCCCTAACCTCAACCCTATCGAACACCTTTGGGATGAATTGGAAAACAAATTGTAGCTCCATAAAGACATGGTTTGACCAGTTTGGTGTGGAGGACCTCAACCCTACTATAAAACCTCTGGGATGAATTGGAATGCTGATTGTGATCCAGGTTTTCTCATCCAATGTCGGCACCTGACCTCACAAAGGGCACAAATGCTCCATAATTTTGGGAAAGCCTTCCCAGAAGAGTGCAGGCTGGTATAGCTGCAAAGGGGGGGGGGGGGGGGTGTGGGTGGAGATAGTAGATCCAAATTGATGGTTTGGAATGGGTTGTCCAGCAAGTTCATATAGGTGTGATGGTCAGATGCTCAGAAACCCATATTGGATACCTCCCCTTCCCAAGGGATCAGCTTACAATGCAGGTCATACTACTAAAAGTCCAATTTCAACTCTAGATTACAGGTGCTAATGCGGAGTACACACACTAAAAAAAACGGACAGATCGCTGTACTAACACAATCAATGTTAGTGCAGCGATCTCCCCCCGCAGTGCTATTGTGTTCTGACAAGGGGACCAATCCCCTCTGCCAGAACACACTGATTAGCACTTGCAGCCATCGGCTGCGAGTGCCGATTGTATGCCGGTCTCCATGCCCATTGGACAGAAGCTGGACAGGCTGCTGCTCACACTGCCCGAATGTCCGCCGGTTTCTGTTGAACCAGCCAATATACAGCCCGTGTGTACAGCAGCAGCCAATATACAGCCGGTGTGTACAGCAGCAGCCAATATACAGCCGGTGTGTACAGCAGCAGCCAATATACAGCCGGTGTGTACAGCAGCAGCCAATATACAGCCCGTGTGTACAGCAGCAGCCAATATACAGCCGGTGTGTACAGCAGCAGCCAATATACAGCCCGTGTGTACAGCAGCAGCCAATATACAGCCCGTGTGTACAGCAGCAGCCAATATACAGCCCGTGTGTACAGCAGCAGCCAATATACAGCCCGTGTGTACAGCAGCCTTAACTCCGCATAAAGATTTTAGGTGATGACACAGCTTGGTTTTTATAGTTATATACTAAAAGTTTATTTTATATTTTTGAATGGAGTTTCCTTTACATATGAAGAAGGGCAAACTCTAGTTAGTGCCCTGTATCTACACCAGCCCCCCTATTCTGAGCCCTCAGCTAATTCATATTTTGAAGCAGCACTAACCAAGGTGTGTGATTCTGTTTATTTCTGTAGAGCAGGCAAGAGGAGTCAAACAAGTTAATATAACATGGGTTCAGGTCCACTTTACTAAGGGGACATTAGGAAACGTAGAATTCCTCCTGAAATATAGAAGTCACTTCCTGTGCCTTGGTACTCCTGTACTGTAGGCCCATAACTGTATATCTGCAGTGTGAGATCTAAGGTACTGCTGCCTGTGACTGCTAGTCTCAGGAGATTTGTAGTGGCACTCATGGTTCCTCTTGCTGGAGGCTTTGACAGTAAGCTACGCCTTGCCTCTACCAAGATGGCTGCCTTCACACAGAGACAATGCAGAACAAGTTATGGTAAGCTAGTAATTGGGAAAAGATCAGCCGCAGGAAGACCATAGGCAATACTGGTGTCTAAATAATAACAGAAAATTTGCGTTCAATGGTATATATGAATCCCTAGCTGCTAGCACACCCAATAGATATAGATTGGTAAACAGGTGAGAAATGTTCAGCACTTGTTAAAAAATCATAAATTGTAAATAAATGAGTCCAAATCTGTGCAATAAAGTTCACCATCCAACAGTAAAATGAACAGTGCAAAAGTGTAGCACTTAAAGTGATACTAAAACCTTATTATACTTACCTGCTCTGTGTAGTGGTTTTGTCTAGAGCAGCCCGGATCCTCCTTTCCCTGTCCCTCGCTGGCACTCCTGCCTCCTGCCGGATGCCCCCAGAGCAAGCAGCTTGCTCTGGGGGCATCCAAGCAAGCGTGCTCCCGACCTGCGGCTCTGTGTACTCATTCACACATGGAGCCGTGGTTCGGCCCCGCCCCCTCTGTCTCCTGCTTGTCTCCCTGGCTGTGCCAGTGGCTCCCACTGCTGCCAAGACAATCAGGAGTGAGTGTCCCCCGGAGAGGTAAGGCTCTCGTGGACATCGCTGGATCAACAGAGGGCTCAGGTAAGTAATGGGGGGGGGGGGGTCTGGAGGGCTCCTGCATACAGAAGGTTTTTTACCTTCATGCATAAAGGTAAAAAATGATGTACCTTTACAACCACTTTAACAAATAATCCCATGCAGATCTTGTCACTCAGAAGACACCACAGTGATCCTCCTTATGACCAATAGATACGCTTACCAGAATAATATGGCCCTCAAATTTAAGAGAAGTCAGTATACGCTTTTATATCCCTGGCACCATAAAATGTTCCACATACACAGGTCTTTACTGGGTATTCTCTATGACTCCAAATGGATCATGTTAATAAAAAAAAGCCAAGGATACTCCATAGTGTAAAACCATCTTTAAAAATGTATTAAATGATCGAATTATTCACAAAGGTACAGTAAGTAGAGCTTTAAAATAATACAAGTCGGTCCTGGAAGTTGAATCGGCCGCTTCCAGACTCTAGGGTGTGTGATGTCAAGAACGTTGGCTCCGCCCTACATGTTTCGTCACATCTGTCTTCCAGGGCGTCTCATCTTGACGTCTTCTGAGTGACAAGATCTTCATGGGATTATTGCTTGAGTGCTACACTTTCACACAGTTCATTTCACTGTTGGATGGTGGACTTTATTGCACACATTTAATACTGGTGACTAGTCTCTAAACCAATGCTTGCCTCTTTTTAGGCTTGGCATCCAGAGTTGAGTTCCTCTTTTTTAAGTACCATTGATTGATGCATCATGTTAACTCCAGATCCCATGTTCCATACGTAAGCCATTACTCTTCTTTGTCCCGTAGATTCAGTTCGTCCTGGTCTCCATCCACATTTCTCAGTATTACTTCATGTCCTCCTGCGACTACCAGTACCCCATCTTCATCCACCTCATCTGGATCTACGGCACGGTCTTCTTCATGCTCTTTTCCAATTTCTGGTACCAGGCCTACACCAAAGGAAAACGCCTCCCGAAATCCAGCCAAGCCGCATCCAACGGGGAAGTCCACCAAAACGGAAAGGCCAAGAACGGCAAAGCCAAGAAAAACTAGATCTGAGCTAGGTGGGCACGTGCGGTATCCCCAAAACTTACGCACGAAACAGGTGCTAAGTGGGGAAGATGATGACACGTGTGTTTTTTTTTTTTTTTTTTCCAACTTTTTTTTTTTTACTTTTTTCGTAAAACGAAAAGCCCAGCTGTTTGATGGCCAGTAAAAACTGCCAAACTGGTTTTCCGACTACAACCTGGGGCTTACACCAGCCAAAAAAATCTTAAGTGCCTATAAAAAGACTTTGACGCGAGTGTGTCCTGAATCCTATGTCCTTCCATGCAAGCTCCGGCACCCCACCCTCCACAAACGTTCCACTCCTTGAAAGATTGTGTGTGTGTGCGCAAGAGGATAGCTCACTCCAAAAAAAATCTCTGACCTCTATACTGTAATATCTGGGCCCTCAGCAAGCTACAAGAATCTTGATTCCTCAGCATCACATTCCAGTATGAATCCTATTCATCAGAAGAGCGCGAGCCTGGCGGGGGGGGGGGGGGGGGGGTCAGCTTCTCCCAACTCCAGTCGTCCTCCCCTGGTCCAGCTTGTTTTTGCACTGGCATTTTTTTTGCCATTTACAGGGCAAGTTCTAAGCCCTGCTCAAAACAGGTGCAGGAATTTTGATATACTTGAAAACTGGGGTGCTTGTATGTTATCAAATTCCTAGGTCATTTCTTTTTTTTTTTTTCGTCTGAAGGAGAAAGCAGTATTGTGCGTTTGTTGTGCGTGTTTGAGGCTAAATTTAAGTTAATTTGCCTGATTTTGAAGGAGGGGGTGTTTTTCTGCTCTTTCTCTCACCTGTGTCACAGTCGTCCCTTTTTATGATTAACTTGCCCCCACCCCAACGTCCCGTCCATATTGTAGTCACTCCTGTCTTTTTCTATGTGCCACTGATCTGAATCTATAACACTGTAATGTTCTCTTAATTATTTTGCTGCTTCTGGGGAACCGAGACCCCCCCTACCCAGCAGCAGAAAGCAGTCCATGAAAATCACTTTGTATATTTAAATAAAAAAGAAAAAGAAATTCCACCCCCCACCTTGCTATCGAACACGCGATGCCGGGCCCTCGGGATGAGAGAAGCCGCGTCGGATGGGGGATATTTTCGTAACTTATCTGCAAGTCTGCCAGATACTATTTATCATTTTTTTTTTTTTTTGTGTAATACTATTAATAAAAAAAAAAGACTTATCGCACATTGTTTAATTCCAAAGCAAACACTTGTTAATAATACTGTATGTCAGATTATTAACTAGGACCTTTCACCTCAGTGGCGAGGTCTGCTTATTCAGGTTGCTCCCCCTTCCCAAAATGCTGTGAAAAAGAACCTGTGGGGGGGAAATAGATAATTTACATGTCTTTCCCTAACAAGGCAGAGATGACATCATCCTCCTTCCGGACCCGATCTTGGAGAATGTTGAGCAACCCAAATCTCTCAAGAAGATGACTTTGCACTATCTTCTCCAAAGATTTGGGCTACTCTGCATTCTCTGGCATTTTGTCAACTACGTCACCCTCTGCACTACAGAAGTCGGGGTAATGCAGTATAATATCTAACGGTTTCACCACCAGATACCTTTTTTGAAGCATTTTAGATAAGGGGGCACCTTTCATCAGCAGACCATGCCACTGAGGGGAAAGGTCTGCTTTAACAGAGGGCCGAGGTGACGTCTGATCGGAAGGCACCACTTTGATGTAGGGCTCCTTGTGTCAATTAGAATTAGAGTACTCCATTGCCAGTTCAGGTGTGACCACCTCAAGTCTTACCAGATTGTGCTCTAATCAGTTAGGATTAGAATACCCCATCACTGGTTCTGCTGGGACCACCTCAAATCTACCAGACGATCCTCTAATTGGGATTAGAGTACCCCATCACTGGTTCTGGTGTGACCTCCTCAAGTCTACCAGACTGTACTCTAATCAGTTGGGATTCGAGTACCCCATCACTGGTTCTGGTATGACCACCTATAGTCCACACCAGTCTGTACTCTAATCCTTTAGGATTAGAGTACCCCATTGCTGGTTCTGGTGTGTCCTCCAAGTCTACCAGAAGTACTCTAATCAATTAGGATTAGAGTACCCCATCACTGGTTCTGGTGTGAACTCCTCAAGTCTACCGACTGTACTCTAATCAGTTAGCATTCAATTACCCCATCACTGGTTCTGGTATGACCACCTAAAGTCCACACCGGTCTGTACTCTAATCCGTTAGGATTAGAGTACCCCATTGCTGGATTATAGCACCCCATCACTGGTTCTGGTGTGTCTTCCTCAAGTCTACCAGAAGTACTCTAATCAATTTGGATTAGAATACCCCATCGCTGGTTCTGTTGTGTCCTCCTCAAGTCTACCAGAAGTACTCTAATCAATTAGGATTAGAGTACCCCATCACTGGTTCTGGTGTGAACTCCTCAAGTCTACCAGACTGTACTCTAATCAGTTAGCATTCAATTACCCCATCACTGGTTCTGGTATGACCACCTAAAGTCCACACCAGTCTGTACTCTACTCCGTTAGGATTAGAGTACCCCATCGCTGGTTCCGGTGTGTCTTCCCCAAGTCTACCAGAAGTACTCTAATCAATTTGGATTAGAGTACCCCATTACTGGTTCTGGTATGACCAGCTAAGGTCCACCAGTCTGTACTGTAATCAATTAGGATTAGAGTACCCCATCTCTGGTTCTGGTGTGACCACCAAGTCTCACAGGACATCTGCTATGGGTTTTAGGTCAGGAGGTAGAGTTGATGCAAAGACTTCTTTTTGTGTTTTGTTCTCAAATTTTAAATTGTTTTCCAGTGGAGGTACTATAATTTTAATTGGCATAAAAATAATTTACTGGGACTCTGTCGCAAATCAAAATGCTTTGGTTAAAAATTCCATGGTGGGAGCTGATGTCCAGACTTCATACCTGTTCAGCTGCTCTACAAATGACGTCGCTGTACTACGGTGCATCCCTGGTATTCAGGAACGGCGGCTTCCAACGTAGATGTCCATCTGTGTGATTCCCATTAAAAAGACTACCTTTATGGGCAAAGTGACAGAGACTCTTGAAGGGTAGTCCAGCCTTAACCAATATATCCATTGTGAGCTGATGCTGGGAGCGAAATGGTTTACTTGCTCCTTGTAGCTTTAAGGAGCTCCAGGCATCTCGGTGAAGTTCCTGGTTTTGCAGAGGGGTCTTGCTCTTCCTGCTGTGGCAACCTCCCTCTATAATGTAAACTAAACTTTACATCCAACTGTGCAAAGGAGATTCCTTTTATAGCAGCTACTGCAGGGAGTGGGGTTGAGAAGAATGGATGGGCGGAGCTGGGAACTCTGGTGTCGCCGGAGTCCCTGAGTGGGTGACGGAGCCTCCCAGCATTGGCCAGAATTGAAGACGGCAGTTTTGTATTTGGATGTGAAACCAACACTGACCCAGCAAGGCATCCATATTGTTCATGGAGAAAACCGGTTATCAACTCTCTGACAGCACTTAGGCCGTTCTTCTTTTCTAGCCCACAATGTGTTCGCCTTTTTTCGAGGGTTTTATCAGAACACAAGGACAAAAAAAAGTGGTATGCCTTGAAAACATGACCTTTAAATATTTATGTGAAATGTGCTTTATTTGCTGGCTGTGGTGCCGGTGACACGGTTTTACCGCACAGCTACTTGCACTGACCATAATGCCAGGCATCAGGGTGAGTGTACCCGGCCGTGTACCCGCTCCATGAGGGCGACTGAAATAAAGTTGTGTTTTTTCCTCAGATGTTTGAGTGCTGTCTTTTTATTTATAGTACCAGGGTGGATAGGTTGGATTTTAGGTGATCCCCTTTATTGGCTAACTTAAAGGGTAACTCCACTTTTGTGAGAAAAAAAAAAGTGGGGAAAAAAAATCTAGCGTATACAATTGCAACTCAAGTCCTATTGTAATTGAATGTTATTTAAAATGATCTTTCCTTTTTAATCTTTAGCCGCTGTAATTTTCTGTAAAATGCAACCTGGGGGCGTTCTGTGCACAGAAGGGGTAGAGACGCACAGGACTCCTGTGCAATTCGCACCGGAAAGTTAAAGCTGATGTTTAGGTATGGCAATTCTTACATCTGCTTGGACCAATGTAGCTATATACATATCCTACCTGTGAAAGCTTGAAATCACTGTAGTAGGCAACGCTACTCCACCTACACCACCACTACTCCAGTGATCACTGCTCGCTCCTGGGTCCCAGGCAACGCTACTCCACCACTACTCCAGTGATCACTGCTAGCTCCTGGGTCCCAGGCAACGCTACTCCACCACTACTCCAGTGATCACTGCTAGCTCCTGGGTCCCAGGCAACGCTACTCCACCACTACTCCAGTGATCACTGCTAGCTCCTGGGTCCCAGGCAACACTACTCCACCACTACTCCAGTGATCACTGCTAGCCTCCTGGGTCCCAGGCAACGCTACTCCACCACTACTCCAGTGATCACTGCTAGCTCCTGGGTCCCAGGCAACGCTACTCCACCACTACTCCAGTGATCACTGCTAGCTCCTGGGTCCCAGGCAACGCTACTCCACCACTACTCCAGTGATCACTGCTAGCTCCTGGGTCCCAGGCAACGCTACTCCACCACTACTCCAGTGATCACTGCTAGCTCCTGGGTCCCAGGCAACGCTACTCCACCACTACTCCAGTGATCACTGCTAGCTCCTGGGTCCCAGGCAACGCTACTCCACCACTACTCCAGTGATCACTGCTAGTTCCTGGGTCCCAGGCAACGCTACTCTACCACTACTCCAGTGATCACTGCTAGCTCCTGGGTCCCAGGCAACGCTACTCCACCACTACTCCAGTGATCACTGCTAGCTCCTGGGTCCCAGGCAACACTACTCCAGTGATCACTGCTAGCTCCTGGGTCCCAGGCAACGCTACTCCACCACTACTCCAGTGATCACTGCTAGCTCCTGGGTCCCAGGCAACGCTACTCCACCACTACTCCAGTGATCACTACTAGCTCCTGGGTCCCAGGCAACGCTACTCCACCACTACTCCAGTGATCACTGCTCGCTCCTGGGTCCCAGGCAACGCTACTCCACCACTACTCCAGTGATCACTGCTCGCTCCTGGGTCCCAGGCAACACTACTCCACCACTACTCCAGTGATCACTGCTAGCTCCTGGGTCCCAGGCAACGCTACTCTACCACTACTCCAGTGATCACTACTAACTCCTGGGTCCCAGGCAACGCTACTCCACCACTACTCCAGTGATCACTACTAGCTCCTGGGTCCCAGGCAACGCTACTCCACCACTACTCCAGTGATCACTGCTCGCTCCTGGGTCCCAGGCAACGCTACTCCACCACTACTCCACCACTACTCCAGTGATCACTGCTAGCTCCTGGGTCCCAGGCAACGCTACTCTACCACTACTCCAGTGATCACTACTAACTCCTGGGTCCCAGGCAACGCTACTCTACCACTACTCCAGTGATCACTGCTCGCTCCTGGGTCCCAGGCAACGCTACTCTACCACTACTCCAGTGATCACTACTAACTCCTGGGTCCCAGGCCATGCAGCTACCCTGCTGTATTGTGAACACTGGAGGTTGGACATTTGGCATGGGCACCATTCAGGGAACACTTTACATCTTCTCAATGAATGCAAAGCATCCCTCTGATTGGCTTGTGTGCCTAAAGGGGGTGGTGACATTGCAATATCCACCTCATCCAGTCATAGAATGCTTTGCATTCATTGAGACAATGCAAAGTGTTCTCCAAATTGCCCCCCCCCCCCCGGGCAGAGTAGAGAACCTCTTGTGCTCACAATGCAGCAGGGCAGCCACTCAGCACATGGCCTAGAAGCTAGTGGAGATCACTGGAGTAGTGGTGTAGCCTACTAATGCCAACTTCCAGGTTCCACTGGGATTCCACAGGTATGGCACATAAATTCTTACATTGGTCGATATGGAACTATGCAAAACTTGCCGTGCCTAAACTTTAAGTTTTAAGAGAAGTATGGTTTGTTTTTTTTTGTTTTTTTTTTGAGAATTATACTTACCTAAGCGGATGCTGAATCAAACACCGCCGATCGATAGGTTCTGACAGCTCCCTGAACAGAGAGCTGCTGACTCGGTCACCGCTCTCTGCTCTGCCCCTCCTTACTCACTGGAGCGTCAGGCTGGGGCGGAGAGCGGCTGGCTTCAGCCTGCTCTCTGCTGAACACGGGATCACAGGAGTGAAAATTTATTTACTTTTTTAAATTACTTTAAGGTGCCATGCCAAATCCATTAACAAGCTTATCTTAAAATAAAAAAGTAATCCTCAAAACTTCATATAAAAAGTTTTTAGAAACACTCAAAACCGCACATAAAATAATTTGCATGTACAATATTTGCACAGAGTAGGGTTTATTTACTAAAGCTAGAGAGGGCAAAATTAGTCACAATTCTGCAGAGAAACCAATCCGCTTCTATCCTCAGCTTGTTTAATTAAGCTTTAGCACTAAAACCTGGAAGCTGATTGGTTCCTCTGCAGAATTGTGACTAATGCCTCGTACACACGCAACGATTGTTGGCCGTGAATTTTCGGCCAACGTCCGACTGCGACTTTTCGGCCGAACAAAATCTGGTGTGCATGCTATAAAATTTTTGTTGGCTGTCAACACAACAGCCGATTTTTCCGTCAGTCAGTACAGATTTCGGCAGACAAAAATCTGATGAGCAAGACTGAGCATGCTCAGAGAAGAAAAAACACACGGAAAAATCAACCATCACATGACATCACTTCTGAAGTTTGTTGTTGGCCGAGAAAATTCGTGTGCAGTCTAGAGCACATTTCAACCAACACAACAACACTGGACAAAAGACGGCCGATCGGTCGGCCGATCATCGTTGCGTGTGTACGAGGCATAATTTTGCCCTCTCTAACTTTAGTAAACCCCAGTATGTGCTGAATAATCCTTGCTGCTCAACACCATTGAAAAGGTCATCATTTGAGGTCATTAACAGATTTTGCATTGGGATCTCAAAGAGTTTCCCAGATTATTAGTCTGCTTTAACAAGAGCCACCCTTTGACTCTGTCAGAGCAAATTCTCGTTGGAAGGGAAATTGCAAGGGATGAATCTAAAGCTAATAGGATGCAAGGAAGTGATACTTTAAAGGAGCCTTTTCTTAACCTTTTTACCCCATGGAAACGCTTCAAAAATTTTCACTTCTCAAGGAACCCCTGCTACGATCATTTATAAGGGTGAGTGGGAACAATGCCCCTTAAATTGGTCGACAGTGGTAAAAATACTCCTTAAATTGGTGGTCAGTGGGAAGAATGCTCCTTACATTGGTAGCTGTTGGGAAGAATGCACCTTACTTTGGTGATCAGTGGGAAGAATGCTCCTTACATTGGAGGTCAGTGGTAAGAATGCTCCTTACATTGGTGGTCAGTGGGGGGAATGCTCCTTACATTGGTGATCAGTGGTAAGAATGCTCCTTACATTGGTGATCAGTTGGAAGAATGCTCCTTACATTGGTGATCAGTTGGAAGAATGCTCCTTCCATTGGTGGTCAGTGGTAAGAATGCTCCTTACATTGGTGATCAGTGGGAATAATGTCCTTTTACATTGGTGATCAGTGGGAAGAATGCTCCTTACATTGGTGGTCAGTGGGAAGAATGCTCCTGAAATTGGTGGTCAGTGGGAAGAATGCTCCTTACATTGGTGGTCAGTGGGAAGAATGACCCTTTACTTTGGGGGCCAATGGGGAAGAATGCTCCTTATATTATGGGTCAGTGTGAAGAATGCTACTTGCATTGGTGGTCAGTGGCATGAAAAAAAAAAAAAACCTAATATTTATACTCGCCTAGGTGGATGTAGCATCAAACCGATGCTGTGGCTGTCCCCGGCAGGCGCTGTAGTGAGAACTGAGCAATCAAACACTGCTGATCGCTCCGTTCTCTCTTGCCTCTCTGAGCAGAGAGCTGGGACTGTCATTCTCCGACTCTCTGCTCTACTCCTCCAGGACTCGCTGGGGTGGGAGTGGCTGGCTCAGGCTCTCAGCAGATCAGTGGGGCCCGGTGCGTTGGAGCAGGGGCACCGCCCCCCTATCCATGCGTCCGGCCCCCTAATCTGCATGTGGAGCGCCGGACGCATGGAGCTCAATGGGTTTTTCTTTTTTTATCACCGGATTATAGCCAGAGGCTCTAATAGGCTTCAGTAAAGGGTGGACCCAGGGCGCAGAGCAGTGCACCCTGAACCCACCCATTGTGTGACAATAGCGAATGAAAATTTGCTATTGTCACACGGATCCTCCTCCTGGCCAATCAGGAAGCGGATCCTGTTTCCTGATTGGCCGAAAGGCAAACCCCATGCCATTGGCCGAGGAGGAGGCGGGAGGAGACGCCAGGGGACTGAGGAGAAGCCGCCGCCACTGCAGGTAAGTGCACTGGCCTGTGGGGGGGGGTCACTCTGCATTGAAAGGGGGCATGATGATCTCTCTGCATTGAAGGGGGCACACTGATCTCTCTCTGCATTGAAGGGGGCACACTGATCTCTCTCTGCATTGAAGGGGGCACACTGATCTCTCTCTCTGCATTAGAGGGGGCACACTGATCTCACTCTGCATTGAAAAGGGCACACTGATCTCTCTCTGCATTGAAGGGGGCACACTGATCTCTCTCTGCATTGAAGGGGGCACACTGATCTCTCTCTGCATTGAAGGGGGCACACTGATCTGTCTTTGCATTGAAGGGGGCACACTGATCTCTCTCTGCATTGAAGGGGGCACACTGATCTCTCTCTGCATTGAAGGGGGCACGCTGATCTTTCTCTGCATTGAATGGGGCACGCTGATCTCTCTCTCTGCATTAGAGGGGGCACACTGATCTCTCTCTGCATTAAAGGGGGCACACTGATCTCTCTCTGCATTAAAGGGGGCACACTGATCTCTCTCTGCATTGAAAGGGGGCACACTGATCTCTCTGCATTGAATGGGGGCAAGTTGGTCTGTCTGCATTCAATGGGGGCACGCTGGTCATTCTCCATTGAATGGGGGCACGCTGGTCATTCTGCATTGAATGGGGGCACGCTGGTCATTCTGCATTGAAGAGGGGCAAGCTGGCCTGTCTGCATTGAAATGGGGCACGCTGGTCACTCTGCATTGAAGGGGGCACACTATACCTTGATTACTGAAGGCCCCTTTCACACTTTTGTGACCTCAAAGTCACACAATTTTTTACAGCGTTTTTTGCCGCAAAGCAATGCCTATTACATTTTTCTGTTTACACCCCCCCCCCCCCCCAAAAAAAAATTTTGAGCACCAGCCGCCACTGCAGCAGATCACTGAAAGGCTGAGCCAGATGCTGGTTCAGGTCTCTGGGCGGATACCGACCATATGGTCAGGATCTTTCCCAAGCCTAAACGGGCTCTGTGACATCAGCGGAAAACGAGTCAGTGCAGAACGAACTGTAGTCCTGTGATCCATAAAAGAAGTACAGCCAAAATAGCTTTGTCCATAATTCCCCTTTAAATTAGTGCTCATTGGGAAGAGAGCCCCTTGCATTGGTGGTCAGTGGGAAGAATGCCCCTTGCATTGGTGGCCAGTGGGAAGGGTGCCCCTTACATTGGTGGTCAGTGGGAAGAATGCTCCTTACATTGGTGGTCAGTGGGAAGAATGCTCCTTGCATTGGTGGTCAGTGGGAAGGGTGCCCCTTACATTGGTGGCCAGTGGGAAGGGTGCCCCTTACATTGGTGGCCAGTGGGAAGAATGCCCCTTGCATTGGTGGCCAGTGGGAAGAATGCCCCTTGAATTGGTGGTCAGTGGGAAGAATGCCCCTTGCATTGGTGGTCAGTGGGAAAAATGCCAGCTTTAGAGACAGCGAAAAGAAGATCACTGGTGTCATGCCACTGACTTTGCCAAGTGCTGCTGGCCCCAAAATAATGCAGGCACCATCACATGGAAGGTCAACATGGTACAGCAAAAGCACGTCCTTAGGAACCTCTGGAGGGACCCAGGTTGAGAATGGCCGGTTTAGCTGTTAATACTGATGGTGGAGCATTTACAAGAACAAAG
This sequence comes from Pelophylax lessonae, assembly GCF_965119305.1. Taxonomy (NCBI): domain Eukaryota; kingdom Metazoa; phylum Chordata; class Amphibia; order Anura; family Ranidae; genus Pelophylax; species Pelophylax lessonae. The sequence continues at coordinate 289,729,761 of NC_138775.1, read as the reverse complement.
GGATGATAAATCAACGTCAGTAACTGATGTTAGTAAGAGCCAAAACATACAAGGCTAAACAGGATCAAAAAGTGAGTCCAGCACCCGGATCTCCCCTGAGGGACAGGCAATTCCCCACCCAGCACAAGTGCTGTTGTCCTTTGGCAGGTTGATTGACATTTCTACTTGTTAATTCGTTTGCCATTTCACCCTAAAAGTCCTACTAAATACAACCTTTTATCCCTTTATAGTACCATAGGAACACCTTTATTACTTCTTAGAGCTTTGAAAGTTAATACATTTTTAAGTTGAACTCCAGGCACCAAAAAACGCTTTAAAAATAGTTGTGCACCAAATTAATTGGAACAATCGGATATTACCTTGTAAAAGTAGCAGTGACATCATCATTAGGCTGTACATAGACTGTGCATAGAGCCAATGGGAGGGATCCAGCAGGGGCCACAGGAGGTGGGGGGTGAAGACAAGACCCTGCATATGATGAGATATATCAGCGACTGGTCTTTATTACAAAAGTTTCCTGATCTGAGGCAAGGTACAGGAGATATTCCACGCTGGATTATGGCGCAGATCTAGGAGAGATATATAAAGGATGCCAAGGCTGAGGGAGATCCTGTCTCCAGACCATCCATTTCCACAAGAATCTTCCTATAGGATTAGATGTGCATTCCACATCATTTACGCATTTGGTTGACCTCTCCTGTGTAGAGATCCAAAAGCCTTGAGATAGCTGCTGGGTGCTGCCATCTTGGATTTGATGTCTGCAGCCCCAGCATACTCAGTGCTGTTACTCTACTGACACTCTATAACAGGGGTGTTGAACTCAATTTCACTTAGGGCCACATTGTCATCATCACGGTTGCGCTCAAAGAGTTGGTTGTATCTGTAAGTCTATGTATGTAGAGTTCAGGAGTGTGCTATGTGCAGGGTTGAGGAGTGTGCTACATACAGAGTGCGAGGTTTAGGGGTGCAGGGTTCAGCTTTCCTTCACAGGCTGTCCACATCTCACTTCCACCTCTTCTCCTCAGTTATGACTTCTGCAACACGCTCCCCCCCCCCCCCCCCACCTCTGCACACATCTCCCTCTACAGCCCTCATCTCTGCCCCTATCAACAAAAGCTTCTCACCCACCCAGCCCGGCTCTAGAATCTCTTGGCGGTGTAGGCGGCGCCATCTCTTTCTCACTTGCAGGCAGATCAGTGGTCGGCATCTGTCCTCGCCGTGAGTGCATGCAGGGCAGGAAGGGTTCTGTGAGAGCTGTGAGCCGCCGAGAGGAAAGCAGTCCTTGTAAACACAGAAGGAATTTGTGTTTATAAGTGGCAGTGGGGAGCAGAGGGGCTGGAGGTGGTGGAATGAAGTTCCACTACGTTCCAGGTAAAAAAAAAAAAAGCCCTGGCTGCGAGGGCCAAAAAAATGGCCTTGAGGGCTGGATTTGGCCTGTGGGCCTTGCGTTTGACACATGTGCTCTATAATATTCTCCTTTGCTCCTCACCCAGTGGCTACATAAACGTTTATGCCGAAAGGTGGGGGGAGGAGCTGGGCCAGCAAAAACAGTAATTCAACACTCCCATAAGAGGGGAGGGCTATAATGTGTAAGAAGGGGGGGGGGGGCGGTGCTAGCAAATTGACTCTTCCTGAAATAGTTGAAAATTTTCAAACAAGTTCAAAAAAACATTGCGAGTGTAAATAAATTTGAAAACAATATCTAAAAAATAAAAACTCTACAAGTAAACATTTAAAATCCTTTGATTTTTCTGTGCCTTTACCTGCAATTTTTTTTGAATTGGTTGCCAGGTCTCTTAAAGTAATAATACACATGCCTCTTGTGTTCAGACATTGGGGGCCAACTCACTAAGATGTAAGTAACGGTAAATAAAATCTGGTAAAATATCGCACCTGGTAAATTATTTGTGAAAGTTCAATTCACTAAGAATTTACCTTTAAATAACGAAACTGGTATTTGTTTGATTTACCCCCCCCCCCCATGTTGAGGGCATGTGGCCTGGTATAGTTCAGGAGGAGGGGAGGCGTTTGCTCTTCCCCCTCCCGCCCCTTTCCGGACCTGCCAGGCTCCATGCCCGGATAAGGGTCTGGTATGGATTTTGTAGGGGAAACCAGGTTTTTTTTTTTTTATTATTTTTTTTTTTTTTTAATTTTGGCATGGGCCCCAAGGGCCTGGTATGGACTTAAGGGGGAGGGAGGGGGGGACACACACCTCATGCTGTTTTTTTTCATACTTTTTAATTGTTGTTTTTTTTATTTACAATCAGCTGTTAGCAGGGAAGCCCGCTGACATCTCATGAGTTAACTGTTGTTAAAGCGGTTGTATATTCATTAAGAAAAAAAACAACAAAACCTGCAGGACAAAGGCATAATGAGCTAGTAGGCATCGCCTACTAGCTCATTATGAAATATTTACCTTAGAACGAAGCCCCGTCTGGACAACGCTGAGGGAGCTGACATGTTCCCTTGGCGTCTTTTCCTGGTTCGGCAGCTCCGGTGCTGTGAGTGGCCGGAGCTCCGATGACGTCACCCCGCGTTTCACTATCCAATAAGATCCGGCAAGGAGCTCTGAAGGTCCGCCGGAACTTCAGAGCGCATGCGCTGCAGACGTCAGCGGCTGCATGCAGGTTAAATATCTCCTAAACCGTGCAGGTTTAGGAGATATTAATTGTACCTACAGGTAAGCCTAATTATAGGCCTTATTATAGGCTTACCTGTAGGTAAAAGTCATGTAACAGAGTATACTACCGCTTTAAGGACACGGCGGCCAGCTTCCCGGCCCGCTGCTTAGCAACCAGCTATTTGTCAAAAAACAGCCTGGGGGTCCCCTGACCCCCAGGCTGTTTTTTGACAAAAACCGCACGTGATACCGCCAGTCAAACCCTGGTGGTAATTATTGCATGCTTTTTTGACTCTCGGGTTCGTTTGTGAATTGGACTTAAGAGCTTTTTATGTAGCATTTACCGGCACATCTTTTTTTCGGTAAATACTGCATAATTGTTTATTGTTTCGAGAATTGGACTTAATTTAGCACATTCAATAATTTATGCAAATGAGTAACATGATACCCTTATTACATGGGCTAAAGCTTAGTGAACTGACGCCATTGTCAGTTTGGCCCAGATGTCCTTTTTAAAGCCTCTGAAGAAGCCGGGACGCCCGGTGAAACCGGTCAGGTGGCAATAGGTGCTCAACCGTTGGCCCCCCAGAATAGGAGAACTTATCAAAGCATACCAGTGGAGACCTCTATTTTGGAGACCTCTCTCTGACGGTCAGAGACGATCTTCCTAAATGATAAGTGCATGATAAAATGATTTAAAGCGGAGTTCCACCCAAAAGTGGAACTTCCGCTTTAGGGAGTCCTGACCCCCCGACATGCCACATTTGGCATGTCATTTTTTGGGGGGGGGAGCGGGTACCTAGTTTTGACAGGTCCCCGCTCCCACTTCCGCTCGGAGCGCCGCGGCGCCCTGAGCGGAAGTTCTCCTCTCCCCCTCCCTCCCTGCAATCTTCTGGGACACGTCAGAGGTCCCAGAAGATTGCCGGCCAATCACGGCGCGCAGCGCAACTCGCGCATGCGCAGTGGGTACCCGGCTGTGAAGCCGCAAACTGTAACAGCCGGGTGCCCACAGCAGTGATGCTGGCGCCGAGGGAGAGGATCGAGGCTTCCGGCGGCCGCATCGCTGGACCGTTGGACAGGTGAGTAAATGGCTGGAACTCCGCTTTAATGTGGATAAGTGCAAGATAATGCACCTGGGGTGTAAAAACCCCCAAGGGCAGAATATAGAATATTTGACACAGTCCTGACCTCAGTATCTGAGGAAAGGGATTTAGGAGTAATTATTTCAGAAGACTTAAAGGTGGGAAGACAATGTAATAGAGCAGCACGAAATGCCAGCAGAATGCTTGGATGTATAGGGGGAGGTATAAGCAGTAGAAAGAGAGAAGTGCTTATGCCGCTGTACAGAACACTGGTGAGACCTCACTTGGAGTATTGTGCGCAGTACTGGAGGCCATATCTCCAGAAGGATATAGATACTCTAGAGAGAGTTCAGAGAAGAGCTACTAAACTAGTACATGGATTGCAGGAAAAAACTTACCAGGAAAGGTTAAAGGACCTTAACATGTATAGCTTGGAAGAAAGAAGAGACAGAGGGGATATGATAGAAACTTTTAAATACATAAAGGGAATCAACTCGGTAAAGGAGGAGAGCATATTTAAAAGAAGAAAAACTACCACAAGAGGACACAGTTTTAAATTAGAGGGGCAAAGGTTTAAAAGTAATATGAGGAAGTATTACTTTACTGAGAGAGTAGTGGATGCATGGAATAACCTTCCTGCAGAAGTGGTAGCTGCAAATACAGTGAAGGAGTTTAAGCATGCATGGGATAGGCATAAGGCTATCCTTCATATAAGATAGGGCCAGGGACTATTCATAGGATTCAGATATATTGGGCAGACTAGATGGGCCAAATGGTTCTTATCTGCCGACACATTCTATGTTTCTAAGTATCCCTCTACAAATTTACAGAAATGCATTGCAATGTATGAATACTCACAATGAGGACAGGAGGATTGTACTTTATTCTCTGAAATATCGTGTTCCTTTGGAATGATAATTTGCATATGATGGAGATTTATAATACAATACAGACAAGGCATTGAACTTTCCATACACAAGATGTTCTATCATAGTGCCCTGTATATAATTGTTGGACTCTGTGTATAACACAGGAGAAAGTCTATTATTGGGGCTAATGAAGAGAGATAACACCGCTCAGGCTAGTAAAAGTCCACGATTCAAGGTGGGTGCCGAACCTCGGCTCACCACCAGGAGAAGCATGAAAGAAGAAAATGGTCACGCACCACCACGGAATCCAATGACGAAAAGTTCTTTATTCACATAAGTGGTACATGGTACAGCAAGGTAGGACAGCAGACGCGTTTCACACAAACAAGCATATAGCAGTCATGTGAAACGCGTCTACTGTCCTACCCTGCTGTACCTTGTAACACTTATGTGAATAAAGATCTTTTCTTCATTGAATTCCGTGGTGGTGTGCGACCATTTTCTTCTTTCATATTATTGGGGCTACCTGGTTACCCCACTGGGACTGGTTTTCTCTCTGTGGGAGAAATGAGAGGCTGTGAACAATACGGAGTTTGTTTGGAAACGCATATCGGTGTGATGGAGGTGGAGACACCACTCCAGTATCTACTAGGGAGAGATCAAAAGGACACGGTCATGTCTCAATATCTCCTCTAGACCATGGAGTCTCAGTCTGCTACACCAATTCTGGATTGAAAGGGAGAAGGAATATAAATCGCAGAGTCATTCTACTGCATATGCGTAGACATCAATTAACCTCTGAGCAGCACCTCTTGGGGATCATATGACCCTTAAGTCAGAGTTGGAAGGAACCTAAGTTTGCCCATATCTAATTTATTCAATGTTGTTTAGTCTGAGGGATGGAATGTTCTAAGTACAGATATCTGGTCATCCAATCAGCCACTGGGTGATCACTCACTACATATGTTGAGTCCAATAGTATACTACATGCCAATTTTATATTACGCAATTTAGGTTCTTGGGGGGGCCCAAATGGTGGGGATAATGGTTTTTAATTATATGTAGACTGAACAAAATGATAAACACAACACTTTTGTTTTGCCCCCCATTTTTCATGAGCTGAACTCAAAGATCTAAGACTTTTTCTATGCACACAAAAGGCCGATTTCTCTCAAATATTGTTCACAAATCTGTCGAAATCTGTGTTAGTGATCACTTCTCCTTTGCCGAGAAAATCCATCCACCTCACAGGTGTGGCATATCAAGATGCTGATTAGACAGCATGATTATTGCACAGGTGTGCCTTAGGCTGCCCACAATAAAAGGCCACTCTAAAATGTGCAGTTTTATCACACAGCACAATGCCACAAGTTTTGAGGGAGTGCAATTGGCATGCTGACTGCAGGAATGTCCACCAGAGCTGTTGCCCGTGAATTGAATGTTCATTTCTCTACCATAAGCCGTCTCCAAAAGCGTGTCAGAGAATTTGGCAGTACATCCAACCGGCCTCACAACCGCAGACCACGTGTAACCACACCAGCCCAGGACCTTCACATCCAGCATCTTCACCTCCAAGATGGTCTGAGACCAGCCACCCGGACAGCTGCTGCAACAATCGGTTTGCATAACCAAAGAATTTTTGCACAAACTGTCAGAAACCGTCTCAGGGAAGCTCCTCTGCATGCTCCTCGTCCTCATCGGGGTCTCCACCTGACTGCAGTTCCTCGTCGTAACCGACTTGAGTGGGCAAATTCTCACATTTGATGGCGTCTGCCACTTTGGAGAGGTTTTCTCTTCACAGATGAATCGCGCTTTTCTTAGATCTTTGAGTTCAGCTCATGAAAAATGGGGGCAAAAGCAAATGTTGCGTTTATAATTTTGTTCAGTATATGTTTCGTGATGTATGTATTTGTATTTTTTATATTTGTGCGTAATTAACCAGTTACCGACCGGCTACCACAGATTTACTGTGGCAGGCAGCCGCTCCTGGGCAAAGTGACGTAGGTATACGTCACTCGCTCTCAGGAGGCTAGGGGGCACGCTCCCGCTCATCAGCGGGGAGGCCGATGCGAGTGTCAGGCAGCTCCGATTGCCCCCTGACACCCGCAATCGTTCCCTCCACAGCTGACCGTTCTTATCCCTGGAATGATCACAGAGCCCCTGTGATCCTTCTATATAGGATCACAGGTCTCTATGGTCATCTCAGAAGCCACGCCCCCATACAGTTAGAATCACTCCCCTAGGCTCACATTTAAGCCCTTGATCACCTACAATGTTAACCCCTTCCCTGCCAGTGTCATTACAGTAACAGTGCATATTTTTAGCACTGATTACTGTAGTAATGTCACTGGTCCCCCCAAAAGTGTCAGAAATGTCAGTTAGGGGCCTGATCTGTCCGCCGCAATGTCGCAGTCCTGCTAAAAAAAAAAAAAAAAAAACAATAAAAATTACATACATCTGTTCCCTAGTTTGTAGACGCGATAACATTTGCGCAAACCAATCAAAATACGCTTATTGAGATTTTTTTTTTTTCTACCAAAAATATGTAGCAGAAAACAAATTGGCCTAAAATGTCAAAAAAATTTTGATTTTTTAATTTTTTGGGGAATGTCATATAGCAAAATGTGAAAAATCGTTTTTTCAGAATTGTTGCTTTTTTTGTTTATAGAGCAAAGAAATATTAAAAAAAAAAAAAATTGCAGAGGTGATCAAATACCACCAAAAGAAAGCTCTATTTGTGGGGGGAAAAAGGACGTAAATTCCGTTTGAGTACATTGCTGCATTACTGCGCAATTGTCCGTTAAAGTAACGCAGTGCCGAATCGCAAAATAGGCCCTGGTCAGGAAGTGGGAAAATTCTTCCGGTCTTAAAGTGGTTAAAATTGATGACCTTTGCATAAAGGTGGAAATAGTCGCACAGTTCTCTATTTGCCAGTTTCATGCTCATTTATATTGATATATTACGATTCAAGAGGGTTGAGCTTAAATCCATTGGTTGGGGTTTTGATGTTTAAATGCAATTGTGGAGTCGTTCCCTTCTTCCAGTTTGTGACTTGAAGACCTTGTAGGACTTTCAATGGTATCCGTGTGTTGTTATTAAAGCAAGATCCAAACCAGATTGACTTTGCTCTTTCTATCACTGAGGAGGTTCCCCTCTTTTATTGTCCTGGTGACACCCTGTAAATACCCAGGTGAAGGTTTTGGGACAGGAAGTGGGTGGATATTTCTGTAGAGGGGACACAGCAGGAACCTGAGAAGAGTTCTAGCTCCTACCGTATCCAAATCCTCAGCCCAGCCAGCAGAAGGGTCTCCTTAACCACTTGCCTACTGGACACTTTCACCCCCTTCCAGCCCAGGCCAATTTCCAGCACTGTCGCACTTTGAATGACAATTGAGCATTCATGCAGCACTGTACCCATATGACATTGTTTCTAGACAAATGGGGGGGGGGTTAACTAGGGACACATTTTACCCTTATTCACCCCTGGTATTAACCCCTTCCCTGCCAGTCTCAGTACAGTAACAGTGCATATTTTTAGCACTGATTACTGTACTGTCACTTGTCCTCCCTAAAAGTAGGTGTCCGATCTGTCCACCGCACTGTTGCAGTCCAGAAAGGGGGGGGGGGGGGGAAGAGAGGTGATCAAACCAAAAGCTCCATTTGTGGGGAGGGGGGGGAACCCACACCTTTTATTTGGTTACAGTGTTGCATGAACGCTCAATTGTCAGTTAAAGTAATGCAATGCCATGTTGCAAAAATGACCTGGTCATAAGGGGGGGGGGGGGGTAACTCTTCTAGAGATAAGGTGGTTAAAAAAAAGTTTCCTGCACTACTTTGATATTACCAGTCTATGGCACTGGAGTCAACTAAAAATTGCATTTTAACATACAACAGTCACCAGCCAAAGTTGCAAAGTCGCAATGAAAATTGCACAACCTGAGTCGCACAAGTGAGAACAGAGCTTTAGGCCCCTTTCACACTTGTGCAACTCGACCTGGGACTGCAAAGCCACATGAAGTTGTACCCCATAAATTCCAATGAGTATCCTTCTGTGCAACTTCAAAGTAGTCCCTGCACTACTTTGGGACTGATGCCACAAGGTCCATAGACCTCAAGAATAAAACAGGCACTGCTTCAAGTCACACAAGTGTGAAAGGGGCCTAAATGTCAACTTTACTAGCATGAAGGGTCTACATTTAATGTTACGAGTGCCTCTATTGTCCAACACAGATACACTCTATATATAAATACATTTGTGACCATCGCAGGAAATAAATCCCCACCAACAGAACATTACTGGTACCAGAAGCTACAATTGCCCCAGTCTGTACAGTAATTGTAGATGGGCAGCAGTGGCAACGTTCGATGCAAACACTGGGTGCCTGGTCCTCTCTGGCTCCAAGTAGCTGGAGATGAAGGCCATTGTATTTAGGCCATGAGATGCAAAATCCCAAATGGTGACATTCGCAAGAGAAGTCTGCACTGCATAGATCAATGATGGCGAACCTTGGCACCCCAGATGTTTTGGAACTACATTTCCCATGATGCCCATACCCTCTGCAGTGTAGTTGAGCATCATGGGAAATTCAGTTCCAAAAAACATCCGGGGTGCCAAGGTTCACCATCACTGGCATAGATCATTGTTTACTCTCTCCCCCCCCCCCCCCATATCTATATTCCAGCAGTCAGCCTCTAGCTACATACAGATTCTGCAGCAATGATCATACCAATATTTGCTTTGTCACAACTTTATTAGACAATTTAGTAAAAACCAGTTTACATGAATCTGAGGAAATTCCACCATTATGTGCATTCTGTGTTCACTTCTCAGACACTATTAAACACCCTGATCCCTTTAATGTGTGCAAAAGACCTGTTGAGATACCAGAAATCAGAGAGCTCAACTTCTTTCCAATAGTGCACCAAAAGCAATGTTAGACCTGCCAACTACAGAACCCCCCCCCCCCCCCCCTTTATGCTAAGTAGCTGGGGAGAGGTTTCCTATAGTCCAGCAGGAAAGAAATGGGCAGAGCTTAGATTCTGCTTTTTAAAACAATTTGTGATCTTATCCCCTCCCTGGCTGACATTTTAGGGGGTTATCTACCAAAACCAGAGCATGCAAAATCTGGTGCAGCTCTGCATGGAAACCAATCAGCTTTCAAGTCTTAATGCCAAAGCTTAAGATGAACAAGTTGAAGTTAAAGCCACTTGACTTCCATACACAGTTGCACCAGATTCTGAGTACATTAGTATATCTCCCCCTAATCCAGTGATGGTGAACCTTGGCACCCCAGATGTTTTGGAACTACATTTCCCATGATGCTCATGCACTCTGCAGTATAGTGGAGCATCATGGGAAATTTAGTTCCAAAACATCTGAAGTGCCAAGGTTCCCCATCACTACTCTAGTCTCTGTAACTGGTGGGGCATGCCAAATTTCTTATTGGCTGGGCCCATTCTAATAAGACTACACTTTAAACCTTGAAAGCCCATGTACACTAGACCTGTCCGTTCTCTGGCCATGGCCAGAGTCTACAAGCCACCAATCCATAACCAAACCCCCCAGATGTCACCCACATGCATTTTAAGAGGCTTCCTTTTTCACCCTGAAGCTTTTGAAAGCCAATCAGCTTTGATTAAAACATTTAAATCTGTCAGAATATGATACTTTCACCTACAGGAACTCCCTGCCAAAAGTGCTCCCCCACCATAACAGTGTCACAAATTGGGCACATGGTTAAAAAGGTGTTTAATTGAACATTGTTCATACAAATGTAGTCAGTTTATAGAAATCCATTAATCGATTTTTTTCTTACAGTGGTCAATAAAACAAATGACAGTGAACTAAAAATGGTGATTCTCCAATGCATTTACAGGCAATAACATAAAAGTTTATTTCAAATATTTACATGTGAACGACTAAAAACAAGGGGTGGTTGGGTCTCATCGGATGCTCTGATGGATGATGCTTTTGCTGCTGCTCCTGGCCTTCGCGTTTTCCTTCTTTGTGGCGGGATCCACCTCGAAGCACTTCCATAGTCGCAGTGTCTCATCTGCTGCGGCGGAGGCCACGGTGCAGCCGTCTGGACTCATCGCAAGACTGAGGACCCGTGCGCTGTGACCTGGAGAGGGCGACAAGGCTCATCTGAACTTCGTATAATACAAGGATGGCGATAGGGGGGCATCTATCGTGCATACACTGATAATTGCTGAATTTTAACTCATTGAGACACTTGTGTCCCATGCCAAACTTCCTGGAGATCCCCAGAAACCTACTGAATCAAAGACAAGGCTATGGCCTCAGAGGCGCTCAAGGCTCCTTCAGGAGGCGCTCAAGGCTCCTTCAGGAGGCGCTCAAGGCTCCTTCAGGAGGCGCTCAAGGCTCCTTCAGGAAAAAACGTCAGCAGCTGTAAATACTGTAGCTGCTGGCTTATTTGGACACTTAACTGTCCAGGAATCCAGCAGTGTCCTCACCCCAAGCTGTCAAAATAAGGTACCCACTGCCCCAAAAAGGTACCAAATGTGGCACCTTTTAGGTGGAGCTCTGCTTTAAATATTAATAGAGATAATAGGGTGCCATAGCTCTGGTTGAGCTGCCTCTAAAAAGATCCCCCCCCCCCCATCCCTCTTACTTGGTGTTCTGCACAGTAAGGCTACTCACCTAGCCAGCAGATCCAGTGTTGTCTTACTAGGATCCTATGCTGCCATATTGCCTTCTGGCAGCTGCCATCATTTCCAGGTGCCAGTAGGCCCACATTCCCTCCTTTATTAAATGTAACCAGTATAGTGCATCCCAGGAGGCACCAAAAGTTATTCGCCTAGTCAATAGAGGCAGCCCAGAGACCTTTGAGAGGAGGAGGGGGGGGGGGGGGGGGAAGCCCGGGGGAATGGTGAGGAGAGTGATATGGAAGGCTGAAGATGACTAAAACTGGAGTGCAAAATCTGGTGCAGCTCTGCATAGAATCCAATCAGCTTCCAGGTTTTCTGGTCAAAGCTTAAATTTAACAAGCTGAAGTTAGAAGCTGATTGGCTACCATGCACAGCTGCACCAGATTCTCAGTGCTCCAGTTTTAGTTAAAAGGCAGAGCTGTGTGAGGCCCCCCCCTCTTGCTGAACAAAGTCTGGCTGTGTGCTTCCAGGACTAAAAACCAGGGGAATTCCCTTCCCCATTTTGGCATCTTTGGGCCAGGAAGTAAAGAAAATCTCCAGCCAGATGACTCCCATGTTCCAGCCCTCTAGAGCAAGGATTCCCAAACTACAGCCCTCCAGTTCAGGAACTACAGTTCCCATCATGCCTAGTCATCTATGTAAATGTCAGTTTTACAATGCCTCATGGGATGTGTAGTTCAACAGCTGCAGGGCTGTAGTTTGGGAGTCCCTGCTCTGGAGTACACATACATTTACAGGTATTGCAGCCCCCTTACCTTTCAGCTCTGTAACCCGGGTCATTGTGGGATACTTCCAGATGACAAGCTGGTTCTGTGCAAACCCATGGCCGGAGATTAGTTCTTTGTACATTGTGGACCACAATATAGAGCAGACCTAGAAGAGAAAGAAAAGGAAAAAAAAAAAAAAAAAGTGCTTTTAGCAAGATTAAGCCATGCTGGGGACACAGGAGGAGGACAGACCAGCTGCAGTCACTTACCTGGGAGTGGGTGTCCACAGAATTTAAGCATGTTCCAGAGCACACATTCCAGATTCTGATGTGTCGGTCACTTGTTCCTCCACCGGTTGCCAGTACATTGGACTGCCATGGGCACCAGGACACAGCCTGAGAAAGACAAGAGCATTAGTATCCTCCCCACAATGCAGCTCACTCTGCCAATTCCTCAGCAAAGGTTTAGGAGGTGCTTCAAGTGGCACTCCAGTCAAAAAAATAAAACCCGTAGTGGTCAATGCCTTGTTCACTAGAGCAGGGATTCCCAAACTATGGCACTGCAGTAGTTCAGGAACTACAAATCCCATCATGCCTAGTCATGTATGCGATTTCTGTAGCAATGTCACCATTTTCTCAAAGCCTCCCAAGGCTGGAGTGGTGGTACGGAACTCCTTTCCCCTTTATACAGCCAGTTGCCACTGCCTGCTTAATACAAGGTAACCAGTCTAGAACAGCCTTATGGCAGTTTAAGACACCATTATGCTGTTACATAATCCTCGTCGGGGGGAAGCTCTGCAGAGGACAGCTGACAACGGCTGTGAAATTGGGGAGTAATGTCACCCATAGGCTATGGGGCTTCCGTTGTCAGCTGTATCCTCCCCATCCACAGCGAAACAATGGCCATGGCTGACAGCTCAGTGTGGGGTTGGGTTCAAAAAAGGTTGTATATTGACTTCTTTCCAGGGCTAGATAGGTCAGTTTTGGATCACGGATGTCTATAGATGCAGGTTAGTATTGGATCATGGATGTCTATAGATGAAGGTTAGTATTGGATCACGGATGTCTATAGATGAAGGTTATTATTGGATCATGGATGTCTATAGATGAAGGTTATTATTGGATCATGGATGTCTATAGATGAAGGTTATTATTGGATCATGGATGTCTATAGATGCAGGTTAGTATTGGATCACGGATGTCTATAGATGCAGGTTAGTATTGGATCACGGATGTCTATAGATGCAGGTTAGTATTGGATCACGGATGTCTATAGATGCAGGTTAGTATTGGAT